>NC_089844.1:6796383-7508883 GCF_035609145.1 Eleutherodactylus coqui
ATGTATGATCGCTGCTTGTATGTGTGCACTGATGTATGATCGCTGCTTGTATGTGTGCACTGATGTTTGATCGCTGCTTGTATGTGTGCACTGATGTATGATCGCTGCTTGTATGTGTGCACTGATGTATGATCGCTGCTTGTATGTGTGCACTGATGTATGATCGCTGCTTGTATGTATGCACTGATGTATGATCGCTGCTTGTACGTGTGCACTGATGTATGATCGCTGCTTGTACGTGTGCACTGATGTATGATCGCTGCTTGTATGTAAGCACTGATGTATGATCGCTGCTTGTATGTATGCACTGATGTATGATCGCTGCTTGTATGTATGCACTGATGTATGATCGCTGCTTGTATGTGTGCACTGATGTATGATCGCTGCTTGTATGTGTGCACTGATGTATGATCGCTGCTTGTATGTGTGCACTGATGTATGATCGCTGCTTGTACGTGTGCACTGATGTACGATCGCTGCTTGTATGTGTGCACTGATGTATGATCGCTGCTTGTACGTGTGCACTGATGTATGATCGCTGCTTGTACGTGTGCACTGATGTATGATCGCTGCTTGTATGTGTGCACTGATGTATGATCGCTGCTTGTATGTGTGCACTGATGTATGATCGCTGCTTGTATATGTGCACTGATGTATGATCGCTGCTTGTACGTGTGCACTGATGTATGATCGCTGCTTGTATGTATGCACGGATGTATGATCGCTGCTTGTACGTGTGCACTGATGTATGATCGCTGCTTGTACGTGTGCACTGATGTATGATCGCTGCTTGTACGTGTGCACTGATGTATGATCGCTGCTTGTATGTATGCACGGATGTATGATCGCTGCTTGTACGTGTGCACTGATGTATGATCGCTGCTTGTACGTGTGCACTGATGTATGATCGCTGCTTGTATGTATGCACTGATGTATGATCGCTGCTTGTACGTGTGCACTGATGTATGATCGCTGCTTGTACGTGTGCACTGATGTATGATCGCTGCTTGTACGTGTGCACTGATGTATGATCGCTGCTTGTACGTGTGCACTGATGTATGATCGCTGCTTGTACGTGTGCACTGATGTATGATCGCTGCTTGTATGAATGCACTGTGATGTATGATCGCTGCTTGTATGTGTGCACTGATGTATGATCGCTGCTTGTATGTATGCACGGATGTATGATCGCTGCTGACAACATGGACATGGGAAAGAAAGTTATCACGTCTTAAGCCCCGGTTCTTGTGATTTTCCTAATTGCATCACATGTATCATCCTTGCCCTGATGTAGTGCTGGCGTCATGCATTACTAACATAAAGCGGCAGTACCGCCACTCTGAGGCCGCTGTGGCTGTCGCGGATGGTGGGGAGTCGCCTCAGAGCACCTCAGCCGTCGCCTCTTGCAGGATCTAATATCGAAGCATCTTTGTACAGTCTTCATCAACACCACGGCCAGGGCTTCATGCCTGCAGATCTGTGTCTCCATGGTTACAGACTACAAACCCCGTGTAGTCAGATCCTGCCGGCTTCTCATCTCTTATCGTCCCTTCTTGCCAACCTAATGGATCAAAATTCATTCAAACGACTCTAGCGGTGCAGAAGCACACGTCCATCGCTCACCTTCAGCTCACAGGTTATTAGCGGTGACCGAGTCATCCCACAAACCATCGCTGGATCGCGGCTCCCCGCTCAGTGTCACACCTAGGTGAAGCGAGAACGCTGCCTGTCTAACCACTCCGCCCGTGTGCCAACGACCTTGGCCATGACCTCAGAGCTCCTGCAGTAGTTCACCCGACTGCCGGCCCGTGCAAACGGGACATAAGGGGCCCATGTAGACGGGACGGGAGTCGTCTACATGACTGCACGAGCGCCGACGTCCCGCCAAGGTCGCTAGCACACCTTCCATGTGAAGTGGGGAGTGCGACACGCAGCGAGAGGCCCGTGATCCGTGACGGATTTAATGATGACGATAACGAGAAGTGACCCAACAGGAAATGATTACTGGGTATTAACAGTTTGGTGAGTGATAGTCGCCCTTTTGCGTGCGACAGCCGTCGGCCGCCCCAGTGGTAATGGCTCCGTGTAAGCGGGCCCTTGGGAACAAGCAGGGGACAATGAGACGGAGTATGACCTGTGGACCAGACTACACGTGGCCGCTCACACGCGGCGGCGCAGCAGCCATACACAATAATGTGGTAAGCCTGTAACTGAGGCGGTTTCCGTAACTCCGATATTGGCGACATATCCTTGGCACACGCCATTACCATCACATCTGTGGGGTCTGCCGCTGAAGGGACTGCGGCGGACCCCCTCATTCATCATGAGGGGATGGAAATGAGCCACCGGGGTCAGTGGCATCACCAACAACTGATGGCAGAGCTCCACCCACCAGATACAGATGACCAATCCCGAGGGCCGCGCATCGAGATGGGGATCCCGGAAAACCCCTTAAACGGATTTACAACATTAATCTTTCATTTTAGATACACCGAAGCCATAAACCGCGTCTGCGAGGCGATCAGAGGAGCGTCAGACCCGTACCCGCGTGGTGCCCCTGCCCTGCCACATCCTCAGACAGGGGGCACAACGCCAACGCAGGACCCACAATTACCATAAACACATGGCAGGGATAACATGATGGGCACAAAGTGCTGCTGTGGAGCAACCGTAAGGGGTAAAGAGGAGGACAACCCCCCCCCCCCCCCCCGCATCTGAATGTTCCCCTCACATACCGGGCTTCTCCTGAGACTGGATCATGGCAGCGACGCCATATCTGTCCTGAGCAAAGTCCTGGAAGACAAGACACATTGTATCACATAGACTGCAGCGATGTCACTCACCGACACAGGACAATGAGCAGAATAGTGAGCGCAGCTCTGGAGTATAATACAGGATGTAACTCAGGGTCAGTGCAGGATAAGTAATGTATGTACACAGTGACTCCACCAGCAGAATAGTGAGTGCAGCTCTGGGGTATAATACAGGATGTAAGTCAGGATCAGTACAGGATAAGTAATGTATGTACACAGTGACTCCACCAGCAGAATAGTGAGTGCAGCTCTGGGGTATAATACAGGATGTAAGTCAGGATCAGTACAGGATAAGTAATGTATGTACACAGTGACTCCACCAGCAGAATAGTGAGTGCAGCTCTGGGTTATAATACAGGATGTAACTCAGGATCAGTACAGGATAAGTAATGTATGTACACAGTGACTCCACCAGCAGAATAGTGAGTGCAGCTCTGGGGTATAATACAGGATGTAAGTCAGGATCAGTAAGGATAAGTAATGTATGTACACAGTGACTCCACCAGCAGCAGAATAGTGAGTGCAGCTCTGGAGGATAATACAGGATGTAACTCAGGAGCAGTACAGGATAAGTAATGTATGTACACAGTGACTCCAGCAGCAGAATAGTGAGTGCAGCTCTGGGGTATAATACAGGATGTAACTCAGGATCAGTACAGGATAAGTAATGTATGTACACAGTGACTCCACCAGCAGAATAGTGAGTGCAGCTCTGGAGTATAATACAGGATGTAACTCAGGAGCAGTACAGGATAAGTAATGTATATACACAGTGACTGCACCAGCAGAATAGTGAGTGCAGCTCTGGGGTATAATACAGGATGTAACTCAGGAGCAGTACAGGATAAGTAATGTATATACACAGTGACTCCACCACCAGAATAGTGAGTGCAGCTCTGGGGTATAATACAGGATGTAACTCAGGATCAGTACAGGATAAGTAATGTATGTACACAGTGACTCCACCAGCTGAATAGTGAGTGCAGCTCTGGAGTATAATACAGGATGTAACTCAGGAGCAGTACAGGATAAGTAATGTATATACACAGTGACTGCACCAGCAGAATAGTGAGTGCAGCTCTGGGGTATAATACAGGATGTAACTCAGGATCAGTACAGGATAAGTAATGTATGTACACAGTGACTCCACCAGCTGAATAGTGAGTGCAGCTCTGGAGTATAATACACGATGTAACTCAGGAGCAGTACAGGATAAGTAATGTATGTACACAGTGACTCCACCAGCAGAATAGTGAGTGCAGCTCTGGGTATAATACAGGATACTGTAGCAGTACAGGATAAGTAATGTAGAGGGAACAGTTATGTCATTGTGGAGGGTCATACCCTAATACTGAACACATAACAGAACTCATGCCGCCTGCCACGAAAGACAACATGGCCTCAGAGGGGCCGACACAGCGGGCTCTTACCTCTCCCTTCATCTGCAAGCTGCTCAGAGGCCTGAAGTAAGAAGGAAAAAAAGGCAGTGATAAATAAAACATACATTTCATGAACATTCGGGTAATTTTACAGTTTTGGGCCCTGTTTATTGGTTCTCGGGGGGGGGGGGGGGGGGGGGGGCATATAAAGCAGCATTTAATTTATCCTGATTGGTTTTGTTTCAGAACCTGCAAAACCACTTATTTCTTGAATGACTGCGCCGCGAGGTACGTGTGATGCCAAGCGGAGGTCCAAGGACAACCTCTAGATCTCAGCCTTTATGTCCATCCTGCGCCATACGCACAGCAGCGCTCCACCATCCGAAGGGCGCTCCACCGCCCCCAGTAACGTGTCGAGCTCCGCCTTCTGGGGACGCCACGCGGTGCATCATCACCGGGCTTGTGCCGCACTGACGACAGTGCATGTGCGTGACGCCAGTCCTGGAGGTGGGCGGTTTTCCCAACACCGTGCAGGGAGAGATCATACGGAGCGCGATGAACGTAAAGGCTGAAATCTGGACACAAGTCGTCTGCGGATTCCCCTTGCCGTCGCTCGCTGTGCCGGACACCCGCTGAGGGGCGCACTGCTCTAACGCTTTGTGTCTGTGAAGTCATCATGTTATTGCATTTGTTTTGCCCCGATGCCACCTCCACATGTGATGTCTGTCCTTCTCTGTCATTGGACGAGCCGTCCTCGGACGCCCCAACAGCGATCCTCATCGCACACGTTTCTACGGCGTACAGACGGCAGCAGGAACGCCCCGATGACGGCGCTCTGCGATACAGGATTTCTAGAGTTTATTTTTTTCTGTATTACTTTTTGAAATATAAAATATTTTTGGGGAAAACAAATGATTTTCTGCCGCCATCAGGTTTCTCGGCCGCCGCAGTTGTGCGCGCTGATTATTTGCGGGACGTCCCGTGGTTTCTGTTGGCACCATGCTGGAGTTGATGTGACTTTTAGAATCACTTTATCACGTTTTTTCTTGGAGACGAGTTAAAAAAAAAAGAGCAATTCTGTAGTTCTTCTCCTTATCTGAGGGCGTTCGCCGTGCGGGTCAATGATGTCACTGCGATAGATCGCACTTCTAGGGTCGCCGCGATACCAAATTCATTAACATTATTTTATGACAAATATGCAAAACTTTGTTAGTTTTATTAATAGTAAGAAAAAATAAAAGGGAACATTAATTCTTCCACATTCTTTAGTCCCCGTAAGAGAGAAGAACGTTCGCTCCTGCGGTATGAGGCAACGCCGTAGTGTGATATCATACCGCGATCTGCCAGGCTATCTGCAGCGGCCCCCGGGGGCTGCAGAAGGTAACGGAGCAACAACAGACGAGATCTATAATGAACGTTCCAGGTGGGCCGGCCCGGGGCTTGTGATGTCATAGAGGTGGCTGGTTGTTGGGGTCATTACAGTAACTAAGCCCCTCCCCTTCTCTACATCGTTCACAACTGAAAAGGGGTTCTCATTTATGGAAATGAACTGATCCCTAATGCTGCGAGCTCCCACCCCCGAAGACCAGCCGCCGCCGAGCGCCCGCCCCGAGGACCAGCCGCGGCCGCTGTCCCTCTGCCGCCCGACGACCAGCCGCCGCCGAACGGCCCGCCCCGAGGACCAGCCGCCGCCGAGCGCCCGCCCCGAGGACCAGCCGCCGCCGAGCGCCCGCCCCGAGGACCAGCCGCCGCCGAGCGCCCGCCCCGAGGACCAGCCGCCGCCGAGCGCCCGCCCCGAGGACCAGCCGCCGCGAGCGCCCGCCCCGAGGACCAGCCGCCGCGCCAGAGCGCCCGCCCCGAGGACCAGCCGCCGCCGAGCGCCCGCCCGAGGACCAGCCGCCGCCGAGCGCTCCCGCCCCGAGGACCAGCCCGCCGCCGAGCGCCCGCCCCGAGGACCAGCTGCCGCCGAGCGCCCGCCCCGAGGACCAGCTGCCGCCGAGCGCCCGCCCCCAAGGACCAGCCGCCGCCGAGCGCCCGCCCCGAGGACCAGCCATCTGACGATCCTCTTGTTAACCAGCAGTAATGTAAGTCTTGAGGGACAGTTAGGAGGGAAAGCCTCATGGGATCTGGGAGCTTTATGTACATGATGGATGATATGTCACTCTCTATGGAGCCTCATGGGATCTGGGAGCTTTATGTACATGATGGATGGATGATATGTCACCCTCTATGGAGCCTCATGGGATCTGGGAGCTTTATGTACATGATGGATGGATGATATGTCACCCTCTATGGAGCCTCATGGGATCTGGGAGCTTTATGTACATGATGGATGGATGATATGTCACTCTCTATGGAGCCTCATGGGATCTGGGAGCTTTATGTACATGATGGATGGATGATATGTCACCCTCTATGGAGCCTCATGGGATCTGGGAGCTTTATGTACATGATGGATGGATGATATGTCACCCTCTATGGAGCCTCATGGGATCTGGGAGCTTTATGTACATGATGGATGGATGATATGTCACCCTCTATGGAGCTTCATGGGATCTGGGAGCTTTATGTACATGATGGATGGATGGATGATATGTCACCCTCTATGGAGCCTCATGGGATCTGGAAGCTTTATGTACATGATGGATGGATGATATGTCACCCTCTATGGAGCCTCATGGTATCTGGGAGCTTTATGTACATGATGGATGGATGATATGTCACCTTCTATGGAGCCTCATGGGATCTGGGAGGTTTATGTACATGATGGATGGATGATATATCACCTTCTATGAAGCCTCATGGGATCTGGGAGCTTTATGTACATGATGGATGATATGTCACCCTCTATGGAGCCTCATGGGATCTGGGTGCTGTATGTACATGATGCATGGATGGATATGTCACCTTCTATGGAGCCTCATGGGATCTGGGTGCTGTATGTACATGATGGTTGGATGATATGTCACCCTCTATGGAGCCTCATGGGATCTGGGAGCTCTATGTACATGATGGATGGATGATAGGTCACCTTCTATGGAGCCTCATGGGATCTGGGAGCTTTATGTACATGATGGATGGATGATATGTCACCCTCTATGGAGCCTCATGGGATCTGGGAGCTTTATGTACATGATGGATGGATGATATGTCACCCTCTATGGAGCCTCATGGGATCTGGGAGCTTTATGTACATGATGGATGGATGATATGTCACCCCCTATGGAGCCTCATGGGATCTAGGAGCTTTATGTACAAAATGGAGACGCTGCGTTTTTCACAGACCACAACTGCACGGTGTGAATGAGCCCCCAGCTGCCACCTGTAACAACGAAGCCGTGATGGATATACTCAGGTATGGCGACTATATGAACTGCCGCTTAAGGCGCTCCTACACGGTGGCGGTCCGTTCAGCGGCTGCAGGAGCGCAGACGTCACCGCGAAGGTCATCTGCCGGCCACCCGTGAGCTTCCTGCTGCCTATCTGAAGCGCTGGGCGGGCAGCGGTCACATAGGACAACAAGCCCGCGATCCAGCAGGTGCCAATGAGGTTTTTAAAGCTGACTAAAAGAGTTAGCTTATGCAAGCGCTAACGACAAGCAGGCGATACGCTCGCTCCACGATTAGCGCTCATTTTTGCTTGTTTGAATGAATTTTGCGGGATAATCGTGTGTAGGGCTCTTATACTAGAGAGCACCCTGCCAATGGGCCATCTGCCTGCCCTATAGGTGCGCTCCACAAGGGGGCGCATGTCATGATGGGGGTCATTGTGTTCTGTGCCCATTATTGTTCTCCCGGCACCCACCAACTTGGCCTGTTTCTCAGCTTTCTTTGCAGCCTTCTCAGCTTCCTTCTGTTGCTTCTTGAGGGCTTTCTTGGACGTCAGCTGCTCCTCGGCCGCACTGCAAAACAGAAGAGAGAGCGGAGAGTGAGCCGAGCCGAGCCGTCACACCGCTGATATCTACTGCTCTTCCTGGAGGAAGTTTTTCAGTCAGTGGGGAACTCAGTCCCATTCATGGCATTGGGGTGGAGGGGTGGGGGGGGTGCGGAATGGGCGAGGGCGGGGGGTGGGGGGGGGTACGCTCCTTTGTCTGCTGCAGCATTGATTCAGGTTTCTCTCCATTCATTCAAACATTTTTATTCTTTCTTCCAGAAAATAAAAACAGGAAGTTTCTAAGGAAGCGAAATAATCAGCGCAGGCGAGGTCTATAACAAACACTTCAAAGAAAACATGTGGAAGCGTCCTCTGCCAACTAGGACAACAATGGCAGCGACTAATCTGAGCCCACAGGACCCCAATGTGGCAGCAATGTGATTCAGAATCAGCAGCTCAAATACACCTGTCAGCAAAACACCCGGATGAGGCGAAACTAGGCAAATATATATATATATATATATACACATACACACACACACACACACATATACATATACACATACACACACACTCCTGCTCCCCCAGAAGTTGTCGTTCTCCTATATAACCCCTCCTGCTCTCTCCTATATAACCCGTCCTGCGGCTCCATCTCAGGCAGATCTGTAAATGATGAGAGTTGTGGTGATTAGATGGACGGTCACCGGAGGCCCTAAAAGTGGTTCCCCCTTGGCCTATAAGAGGCTCTCGGAGGCTCCTTGTGTGTGGTGGCCTCTTCTTCCGCTTGTAGAGCTTGTTGGCCACTAGATGCCTCTATGACGCAGAGAAGAGATGTCACCCCGTTACCAGAGGGGGCGCATTATTGGGGTGTGAGGAGCTGGATGGTCGTATTGATGAATTGTCCCCCACCAGGCCGCTCTGTACAGACTGTTAGGGGGTGTTGGGACCAGCGGATGGCGGCACACGAGGTGACCGGGCTCAGGACGCCCCCTACAGACCACCAGTAGAGAGGAGTGTCTGATCGTCTGACAAGAACCAGCAGCTCCAACTGTTTCATTGTCTGCCATAAAGAGACAGGGGGCGCCATCGTTACACCCATGTCTCTCGGAACTATTTCCAGGCGCTTGGCTGAAGGACATTTGGTCTTGCAGCCCGCATTACATGCACGGCCTCATCGCATCGCTTCAGTTTGCAATGATATTGTGAGCTATGAAACTCGACACTGCTGCATCACATTGTTGACTCATGTTCAGTCTATGATCTATTAGTATACCCAAGTCTTTTTCACATGTGCTGCTGCTTAGCCCAATTCCTCCCATTCTGTATGCGCTTTCTTCATTTTTCTTGCCCAGATGTAGGACTTTGCATTTCCCCTTGTTAAATACCATTCTGTTAGTCGCCGACCACTGTTCAAGCTTTTCTAGATCTTTTTGAATACCCTCTCTCTAGTGTTAGCTATCCCTCCTAGCTTTGTGTTATCAGCAGATTTGATCCGTTTCCCACAATTCCCTCCTCCAGATCATTTATAACAATGTTGACCAACACTGGGCCCAGGACAGAGCCTTGTGGTCCCCACTTGATACATTCTTCCACTTGGATGTGCAACTATTTATGACCCCTCTTTGGGTACGATCACTCAGCCAGTTGTGAATCCACCAAACAGTTACCTTGTCAATCCCAGATTTGGTCATTTTTACAATAAGTATGGTATGAGGTACTTTGTCAAATGCTTTACTAAGGTCAAGATATACTATATCCACCGCATTTCCCTGATCAACCAGTCAGTGATTGTGTAATAGAAGGACATTAGATTAGTCTGGCATGACTTGTTTGTTACAAACCCATGCTGGCTCTGGTTAATTACTCCATTCTCATCCAAGTACTTGCATACATGCAGTATAATAATCTGTTCAGAGATCTTCCCCAGTATAGAAGTCAGGCCCACAGGCCTGTAGTTTCCTGGATCCACCTTCTTCCCCTTTTTAAAGATAGGGACATTTGCCCTTTTCCAATCTTCTGGGACTTCTCCTGTTCTCCAGGAATTGTCACAGATTATGGCGAGTGGTTCAGCAATTACCTCCGCTGCTTCCTTTAGTATCCTAGGATGTAATTCATCTGGACCTTGAGACTTGAATTCATGTAAGTTAGCTAAGTGTTCCCTCACCATCTCCCTGCTTATAGATAGCCTGCATTCTTTTATCCCCCCCCAAAAGCACAGGAAGGATCAGCTGATGTTCCATCTACTTTCTGAGAAAAAACAGATACAAAATAGGAATTTAAAAGTCCGTCCTTCTCAACATCATTCTTCACCAATTCACTATTTTCATCCTGTAAGCATCCAATAGCATCTTTTACTTTTCTTTTGCTGCAACAAGGTACTAGAGCCTGCATGCCCAGCTATAGCATATAGCTATAGGATCTTGTGCGGAAAAGGGTACTAGAGTCTTGATGACCACGTGTATCACATCTTGTATCTAAGCTAGAAAAGACCCAACAAATAAAGAGCCTGGTGGTCAGCAACAGCCGCATCCTCTAGACATGATATGATTGTGGTACATGCCACGGCGGGTGGTGCAGGAAGTACACGGGCGCAGTAGCATCTCTCACTTGCTGTTAACCGTTGGACTAAGATGTTGCCGTCCAGACTGATAGGTCAGCAGCGTGCGCCATTTGGCCCCTCGTGGGTAATATACTGGGGTCTTTGTGTCTATTGTTGGTGATCCATCCCTTGTGACTCTTGTGTTCTGTGAGTCAGCCTGGCAACCGCCGTCTACATGACACAATGTGGGCAGAGGATAGTGGGGCACCTAACATCTTCGTGCGAATGTTATTTACTTCGCACTTTTCACGGTCGTTTCCTGCTGACCTTGTTAGGTGTCATTTATTTTTCCAGCTACACGCAATATCTGTATATAAGAGGCCGCAGTGAGAAGAACACAACAACCCTGGCAGGCGTCACTGAGCAGCACACACATGAAAGCTTTGCCTTGTGCTGCAGCTGCTTGATGCTGAGCAGCTCTCTCCAAATCAGAGGATAATAGGAGACAAAACAAGGCTACACATTAACCCTTCATGACCACAATATGCCTTACTGACCTCACCAAGGGGCTTTAACCCTCCGCATACATCCTTACAAGGTGGTGGCTTCGCCGACTCCTGCTCTAACCCCTTATATGCCCCAGTTAATAGCTACTGCAGCATGTAAGCAGATGACGGGTTGGGGGGCTCCTCCTGTTGGCCCCCCACGGTGCGATCACAGGGTACCACCAAGGAGTTCCCATGGTAGCTGGAAGCCTGACAAAGGCCTCCGTGTCTGCCATGTAACAGGCCCCGCCTCCGTCAACGTCTAATAGGCTGCTGTCACAGGATTAGTAGACTGCTATACCTAAGTAATGCGGTGTACTGTCCTAGTGATGAAACGATCACATCTTCAAGTCCCCTTCAAGAACTTAAAAAAAAAAAAATAGTATAAAAAAAGTTCAAAGTTTAACTGAAAGAAAAAAAAAAATCCAACTTAAAAAAGGGGTATTTTACTCCATAAAAAAGCCTTTTTAAATAGCTAAAATTCTAAAACTGCAACATAAGTGGCATCACCGCGTGGGCAACCACCCACCGAGTGAGGATACGGTCATCTGGCATGGCGAACGCCGTAAAATAACCAGAAGTAACGCCGAACTGCAAAAAGCAACAAAAAGAAGAGAAGTCGCCGCGTCCCTCAGAGGGGCGCAGCGCTATGGAGAGCTTCAGACGCCATGATGCGCCGCCGACTTACCGCTGGCCAAATCACGTCCGTGGACAGGGGGCCTTAAACATCCGCAACGCAAATAAGTGATGGAATGATCCTCTACAGCGCCACCTGCAGGAAGGAGGCTATACTGGGAGTCAGTGTCCTGCTTTCTAACAGGCCTCTCAACACTTCCATCAGGGATGTCAGCCGAACCAGAGCACCATGCGCAGACCGCAGCTTCGGGTTTCTTGCCCCTTATCAGGGTACAGGAGGAATCTGATTGGCTGATGAGAGTCCGAAGGGGTAATGATGAGGGCAAGGACCCCCCAAACATGGGGGTGCTCTGGTTTGGTGTACATCCCTGAGGAAAGTGTTGTAAGGCCTGTTTAAGGGTCGGATATTGACTTTTATAGCCACCTTCCTATAGGTGGCGCTGTGGAGCATCATTCCATCACTTATTTGCATAGCTTTTTCCCAGCCAGCATTGCATGACCTATAAGACCCCCTGCAGCCTCGTGCTGCTCTCCACAAGGTCAAACAGTGCTGCTCTCTGGACTCACTTCTGCACAATCAGATCGGGGGCAGTTTGCAGAGCCCAGCATCGGGCTTAATACGATTTCCCACGGCGCACTTAATACATCCGGAGGCGCCGGCTTCTTCATACATGCAGCTCCGCACGCCCTCGCAGACGTGTACACCGCTCCAACCTAGGTATACCTTACCGTTTCTACAGAAGTACATTATGGCGATGCCCCGCCCAAGCCCCGCCCACATTTCATATAAAGCAGAGCGTTCGGCGCTAAAAAGTTGCAGTTTTTTGTACAAATACCATTTTACTGAAAAATGAGTGACTTTATGTCAGAAGCCGGTCTAAAAGCTGTCAGCAATGATCCCCTAGCCACTTCAGTCCAGCGGGGGCCGTCTGCAGACTAGCGGAGGTCATTAATGCGCACAGGAACACTAAGTATAGACAGCAGGATGTGATCCTGAGAACAGAGGCGCAGCGCCAATCCCAGAGGCCAGGAAAACAATAACAGGTGTCAGCAAACACATCACAAGGCCGGCTCGTGGTGCACCTGCCTGGCACTGGGCACCGCTGACTGAATCAGAGCCACATTCTGGTATCCTACAAACACATTAGTCACGGAGGAAACCAGATGGGACCTCTGTAAGACGGGTCGATGGGTAATGTGCCACTACTCAGGTGGGCGCTCCGCGGCTCAAGGCTGCTCATAAAGCCCACGCAGCCCATTATTAGGCTTAGTGGTCAGTGTGCAGGGACAAGGAAGAAGTGAGCTGTGACATCCGACTATTATTAGGCCTAGTGGTCAGTGTGCAGGGAGGGAAGGAGGTGAGCTGTGATATCAGATTATTAGGCTTGGCGGTCAGTGTGCAGGGAGGGCAGGAGGTGAGCTGTGATTAGATTATTAGACTTGGCCGTCAGTGTGCAAGGAGAGGAGGAGGTGAGCTGTTACATCCAACTATTAGGCCTAGTGGTCAGTGTGCAGGGAGGGAAGGAGGTGAGCTGTGATATCAGATTATTAAACTTGGTGGACAGTATGTAAGGAGAGGAGGAGGTGAGTTGTGATATTAGATTATTAAGCTTGGTGGACAGTGTGCAAGGAGAGGAGGAGGTGAGCTGTGACATCTGAATATTATTAGGTCTGATGGTTAGTGTGCAGGGAGGGAAGAAGGTGAGCTGTGAAATCAGATTATTAGGCTTGGTGGACAATGTGCAAAGAGAGGAGGAGGTGAGCTGTGATATTAGATTATTAGGCTTGGCTGCCAGTGTGCAAGGAGAGGAGGAAGTGAGCTGTGACATCCAACTATTATTAGGCCTAGTGGTCAGTGTACAGGGAGGAAAGGAGGTGAGCTGTGATATTAGATTATTAAACTTGGTGGTCAGTGTGCAGGGAGGGAAGGAGGTGAGCTGTGAAATCAGATTATTAAGATTGGTGGTCAGTGTGCAAGGAGAGGAGGAGGTGAGCTGTGAAATCAGATTATTAGGCTTGGTGGTCAGTGTGCAAGGAGAGGAGGAGGTGAGCTGTGACATCTGACTTATTAGGCCTAGTGGTCAGTGTGCAGGGAGGGAAGGAGGTGAGCTGTGATATCAAATTATTAGGCTTTGTGGTCAGTGTGGAAGGAGAGGAGGAGGTGAGCTGTGACATCCAACTATTATTAGGCCTAGAGGTCAGTGTGCAAGGAGAGGAGGAGGTGTAACCACTAGTAACAGATAAACTGAATATAAATACCAGGTATTCCTTGACATTTTGTACAAAACATGCTAGTCCAGGAGAACTGGACAGAGTTCACACAGAACGCTGCAACAGGACACAGATAGCAGATTACACAGCAAGCGGACAGAAAACTGACAGAATATAAATGTACAAACGGACATGAACGAGCAAGACACAGATCACACCGCAAGCTTGAATAAAGTACAGGACAAGGCACACAGCAAGCTGACAGAAAACTGACAGGAAATAAACATACAAATGGACATGAACCAGCAGGTCACAGATGACACAGCAAGCTTGCAACAGGACAGGCAACCAGGGCACGGACTCCACCGGCACGGACTCCACCGGCACGGACTCTACCCAGAGCTCACATGAAACTCACAGCAAGTCTATGTGTCCTCATACCAGGGGGGATAGACAGTCAGCCACAGAGCTGACATAGGGGACTGTGTCAGGGATCCACCAAGTGACACACTGGAAGCAGAGAGACACAGCAGACCTACTCGCCAACACAGATCAGAGTGGGAACAAGCTGAACATTACTGATAAGTTACAGAACACAGAAGTAACGTGACTGCTCACCCTGGGACCCAGCCAGACTGACCAGGAGCAGGGTTTATATGTGAGCACAGACCCAGGAGATTGGCTAGCAGGAAGTACCACACCCAGCCAGCTCAATCAATTAACCCTGTGAGGGCTATGCTGCTAGTACATAGTACAACAGATCCCAGCAGCACATCCCGACAGTCAGTGTGCAAGGAGAGGAGGAGGTGAGCTGTGATATCAGATTATTAGGCTTGGTGGTCAGTGTGCAGAGAGGGGAGGAGGTGAGCTGTGACATACGACTATTAGGCCTAGTGATCCTTCTGCAGGAACGAGGAGGTGGTGAGCTGTGACATCAGACTATAATTAGGCTTAGTGGTCAGTGAGCAGGGAGGGGAGGAGGTGAGCTTTGGCATTGTCACAGTGGTCAGCATGAGAACAGGATGTTATCATTTCTATTAAATACAGATTGTGGCACAGCAGGCGGCCTTCTACAAGAGGCATTTAGTGAAGAGGCTGGGGGCCTCTACAGACCTGAACAATGGCGGCTGCCAATCCCCGCCGCGGAGCGGCCGGCCCTTAATGATGAGATTAAGGCTACAAGCAGAGCGCACATATGGAGCCGGGGCTCAGCTGCGGGAGGGGGTGACAACGGATCAGCGACCTCGCTTCACTGCTAGACATCAAGGCCGCGGCGCCTTCTACGGATTACCCAAGACTCCTTGACCATCTATACCAGGGGAAATTACTTAATTGATTCACATTGCATCTCCGCCTGTCACCGGGCGCCATCTGCACGCTCACAACATCCCCATCTGCACTTGACTTTTGATCGGAGCAATTCCTTGGAGAGCGAGGCGGCGTCTGAAGCGGCGGCCGCGGCTAATGTGTCAATCGCTCTGCGATTACATCTATACATGAGGGAATAGAATCAGCACTATGATGGAAGAGGCTCCGCCGCTCAATCGCGCTGTAATGAACGGTTGTGCACCACCTAATAATCCCCCATGTCAGGATCTCAGCCTCCTGTCAGTGAATGGGAACAGCTCTTCAGTGCACCAGCGTCATGGTAGCTGCAGGGCTCTGTTCACATCAGCCTTCTGCTGCTCCATGATAGGAACAAAACTCCGGCCAGCCCGATCCGTCCTACGCCAGAAATAACAGCGCTAGAACGGGTCCATCCAGAGGTGTCAGCGGCTCCGACCGTTACCGTCACCGGGAGACTCTAGGATATCACCGGATCTCACCGCCGTTACTGGGGCCACGAGGGCCACGGCAGTAGGCTGAGGAGTTGTATCCTTTCTGGACTCCAGACACATTCTACCTGCACTGATACATTGTAACGAGTTCAGCAGGGAGAGGGTATAGCAGCCGGCCGCCTGTAGCCTCAGGGCAGCTGGACACAGCAGTCAGGAGGCTCTTCCCAGCATGCACTATTCTGCTCCGATTTGCGGACCAGACGCTCCCATCAACAGACCTGTGACATGTGAACAGCACAATGAGGCGCCAGCGCGCTTGCCAATTTTTGGCGTCTCTTTATGTGAACGAGGATGTCAAAAGCTCAAGAATTAACCCCAAGAAGACCAGATACTAGATGCAAGGATTTAGACGGCTCACATGAATGATCCGGGTTCCATAGGTGCGTTCCCACACCGCCATCAGTGCGTGCCGTTAGCTGCGGATCCTTCGTGCCGACCACGGAGTCTGCAATCCATGTGAGACCGGCCTTCACTCCTCCATGAGGAACGCCACAGTCGGGGCCACAAGTTCTGAGACGCAAGTTTTAGTTTTCTCTTCAGTCTCTTTCGCTTAGATAGGCTAAATTCAGAGGGGCGAGCGCGATCCTGCGCTTCCCAATGTGCGCCATACTCGCCGAAAACCCTTCACATCCCAACTGATCATCAGGCGCGTTTCACTTGTGTCAGCGGATCGCAAGGGCTGCCCACCGATCTCAGTGGGAAACATCACATGGCACGCAAGGAAGACGCTGGGCGAGGCGTTCCGAGGGAGCGGGAAAAATACTGCGCATATGAAGAGCACCATTCAAAGCAATGGCGTTCATATGTGCCCAAGCTTCTCGCCAGTGTGCATGGAGCCGAAAACTGCTACAAACACAGAAGCAGAAAGCCGTGAAATCAAAAACTTGTCAGTCTCAAAAAAACTTTAGCCCATGACTGCATAGCTGAAGTGGCTGATAACAGGCAACAATAGCCTGCAATCATCACCCCTGCAAAGGTAGGTCAAGTATAAGGCGAGCCCCATGGAAGCTGCAGACATGCTGCACTGCAACAGCGCAGACACGAGCGGCTTCCAGAGCGGACGGCATCAGAGCCGCTGCATGCAGGCAGATACTTCATTTGTTCATTCGCTCGCACCAATGAATGAGAACAACGAACCATCAGAGCTTAAACCGAACGAGCCAACAATGATCTCCATGCTGCGGGAACTGAACCAATTACCATGGAATCAAAGACTGGTAGAGTCGTCGGGGTCCTCCGGGGTCATCGGGTCCAACCCTCTGCTCAGTGCAGGATCACTAAATCATCCCAGACAAATGTCTGTCCGGCCTCTGAAGACTTCCATTGAAGGAGAACTCCCCACCTCCCGTAGCAACCTGTTCCACTCATTGATCCCCTCACTGTCTAATATCTAATCTGTGTCTCCTCCCTTTCAGTTTCCTCTCATTGCTTCTAGTCTTTCCTTGTGCAGATGAGAATAGGGCTGATCCCTCTGCACTGTGACAGCCCTTCAGATATTTGTAGACAGCTATTAAGTCTCCTCTCAGACTTCTCTTCTGCTAAACATTCCCAGATCCTTTACCCGTTCCTCATAGGACATGATTTCCAGACCGTTCACCATCTTGGTAACTCTTCTCTGAACTTGCTCCAGTTTGTCTATGTCTTGTATAAAGTGGGGTGCCCAGAACTGGACCCAGTATTCCAGATGAGGTCTGACTAAGGAGGAGTAGAGGGGGATAATGATCTGACATGATCTAGACTCTATGCTTCTCTTAATACATCCCTGAATTGTGTTTGCCTTTTTGGCTGCTGCATCACATTGTTGACTCATGTTCAGTCTATGATCTATTAGTATACCCAAGTCTTTTTCACATGTGCTGCTGCTTAGCCCAATTCCTCCCATTCTGTATGGGCTTTCTTCATTTTTCTTGCTCAGATGTAGGACTTTGCATTTCTCCTTGTTAAATCCCATTCTGTTAGTCGTCGACCACTGTACAAGCTTTTCTGGATCTTTTTGAACCCTCGCTCTCTTCCCTAGTGTTAGCTATCCCTCCTAGCTTTGTGTCGTTGTGTCGTTTGATCAGTTTCCCATCAATTCCCTCCCCCAGATCATTTATAACAATGTTGACCACCACTGGGCCCAGGACAGAGCCTTGTGGTTCCCACTTGATACATTCTTCCCCTTGAATGTGCAGCCATTTATGACCACTCTGAGTACGATCACTCAGCCAGTTGTGAATCTACCTAACAGTTACCTTGTCAATCCCAGATTTGGTCATTTTTTCAATAAGTATGGTATGAGATATTTTGTCAAATGCTTCACTAAAGTCAAGATATACTATATCCACCGCATTTCCCTGATCAACTCAATCAGTGATTCTGTCATAGAAGGAAATTAGATTAGTCTGGCATGACTTGTTTGTTACAAACCCATGCTGGCTCTGGTTAATTACTCCATTCTCATCCAGGTAATTGCACATAAGCTGTTTAATAATCTGTTCAAAGGTCCCGGTATAGAAGTCAGGCTCACAGGCCTGTAGTTTCCTGGATTCAGCTTCTTCCCTTTTTTGAAGATAGGGACAACATTTGCCCCTTTTCCAATCTTCTGGGACTTCTCCTGTTCTCCAGGAATTTTCAAAAATTATGGCGAGTGGTTCAGCAATTACCGCACTGCTTCCTTTAGTATCCTAGGATCTAATTCATCTGGACCTTGAGACTTGAATTCATGTAAGTTAGCTAAGTGTTCCCTCACCATCGCTCTGCTGATGTTCCATCTACTTTCTGAGAGATAACAGATACAAAAAGTTCGTCCTTCTCAACATCATTCTAAACCAATTCACCATTTTCATCCTGTAAGCATCCAATAGCATCTTTTACTTTTCTTTTGCTTTTGACCCCAAATCCTTTTTATTGCTTTTGGCCTCTCTTACAAGCCTCAGTTCATTATCATCTTTATCTTTTCTGACACTTGCCCTACAGTTTCTGCAGACCGCACTATATTCTTCTTTAGATATTGCCCCTTCTTTAACATGTGTGCAAGTTCTGTGTTTAATAGCCAGCCGTGTTCACACCAAATGATTAGCGTTCACTTTCATTCGTTTAAACAATTTTTGGAATGCTAATCGTTCCATGTCGAAGGGTTCCACGGGCAGTGTGACGCTAAACGTGAGGGGCTGCACAATGGCAAAGCAGGATGATTGATGTGTTGGGCGACATCCTGCAGCCAACCCCCCACCCACCCCCTCAGGGTACGTGCTCCTTCATGTGCGTGGAAAACACCAGAAATCAGATGTTGCTGCAGCGTTCTTAGTGGGGAAAAAAAAAAACACAAGGCATTCGCGGACGGACGGCAGCCACAATGGATTTTTGCCCACAAGGACAACGGAGGAAGGATTTACAGAGAAACCAAACCTCCAGAAATACAGGAGAGAAGCGCTGCCCCCCCCCCCCACAGAGGGCCGTCCACTCTCCAGACCGCCCCCCCCCCCCCCCACAGGGGACCGTCCGCTCTCCAGAACGCCCCCCCCCCCCACAGGGGACCGTTCGCTCTCCAGACCGCCCCCAGCCACAGGGGGCCGTCCGCTCTCCAGACCGCCCCCCCCACAGAGGGCCGTCCGCTCTCCAGACCGCCCCCCCCCCCCACAGAGGGCCGTCCGCTCTCCAGCCCGCCGCCCTCCCCACAGAGGGCCGTCCGCTCTCCAGCCCGCCGCCCTCCCCACAGAGGGCCGTCCGCTCTCCAGCCCGCCGCCCTCCCCACAGAGGGCCGTCCGCTCTCCAGCCCGCCGCCCTCCCCACAGAGGGCCGTCCGCTCTCCAGCCCGCCGCCCTCCCCACAGAGGGCCGTCCGCTCTCCAGCCCGCCGCCCTCCCCACAGAGGGCCGTCCGCTCTCCAGCCCGCCGCCCTCCCCACAGAGGGCCGTCCGCTCTCCAGCCCGCCGCCCTCCCCACAGAGGGCCGTCCGCTCTCCAGCCCGCCGCCCTCCCCACAGAGGGCCGTCCGCTCTCCAGCCCGCCGCCCTCCCCACAGAGGGCCGTCCGCTCTCCAGCCCGCCGCCCTCCCCACAGAGGGCCGTCCGCTCTCCAGCCCGCCGCCCTCCCCACAGAGGGCCGTCCGCTCTCCAGCCCGCCGCCCTCCCCACAGAGGGCCGTCCGCTCTCCAGCCCGCCGCCCTCCCCACAGAGGGCCGTCCGCTCTCCAGCCCGCCGCCCTCCCCACAGAGGGCCGTCCGCTCTCCAGCCCGCCGCCCTCCCCACAGAGGGCCGTCCGCTCTCCAGCCCGCCGCCCTCCCCACAGAGGGCCGTCCGCTCTCCAGCCCGCCGCCCTCCCCACAGAGGGCCGTCCGCTCTCCAGCCCGCCGCCCTCCCCACAGAGGGCCGTCCGCTCTCCAGCCCGCCGCCCTCCCCACAGAGGGCCGTCCGCTCTCCAGCCCGCCGCCCTCCCCACAGAGGGCCGTCCGCTCTCCAGCCCGCCGCCCTCCCCACAGAGGGCCGTCCGCTCTCCAGCCCGCCGCCCTCCCCACAGAGGGCCGTCCGCTCTCCAGCCCGCCGCCCTCCCCACAGAGGGCCGTCCGCTCTCCAGCCCGCCGCCCTCCCCACAGAGGGCCGTCCGCTCTCCAGCCCGCCGCCCTCCCCACAGAGGGCCGTCCGCTCCCCAGCCCGCCGCCCTCCCCACAGAGGGCCGTCCGCTCCCCAGCCCGCCGCCCTCCCCACAGAGGGCCGTCCGCTCCCCAGCCCGCCGCCCTCCCCACAGAGGGCCGTCCGCACCCCAGCCCCCCCCCCCCGCGGACCCCCACATCCACGTCCTCGTGTCCAAGCGGACGATGGGGGTCATCATCCTGGAGGACACCGCACGACAATGCTTCCATCATGGCTCCCGCCAAGAGACCTCAGATTAACCCTCTAGACTCCTTTCACAGCATCCTGTAATCCGGACCCCTGTTTGTATCTTCACAGATCTGCTCGCCGTCCAGTAATCTAGAATCTCACGTTCCTGCGATGTCAGATTGATGGACTTGCGCTGTATTGGTCATTTAGGACTGAAGTATACTCTGTGGCTCAGGATCTCTGCTTGCTGTCACTCACAAGTGGAGGCGTTTCACTGCATCTTCACCAAATACTCTTCTTCAGCGTAGTTTACAAGCGCCAAAGCAAAAAAACACGGAAGCGGTCCGGATGATGTCACACCAGTCAGACCGCACAACAGGGTACTAGAGCCTCCATGCCCCCCGTATCACATCTTGTATCCAAGCTAGAGGCGGTACAACAGTGTCCTAGAGCCTCCATGCCCCCCGTATCACATCTTGTATCCAAGCTAGAGGCGGTACAACAGGGTACTAGAGCCTGCATGCCGCCCGTATCACATCTTATATCCAAGCTAGAGGCGATACAACAGGGTACTAGAGCCTTCATGCCCGCCCGTATCACATCTTGTATCCAAGCTAGAGGCGATACAACAGGGTACTAGAGCCTCCATGCCCGCCTGTATCACATCATGTATCCAAGCTAGAGGCAGCACAACAGGGTACTAGAGCCCCCATGCCCACCTGTATCACATCTTGTATCCAAGCTAGAGGCGGTACAACAGGGTACTAGAGCCCCCATGCCCACCTATATCACATATTGTATCCAAGCTAGAGGCGGTACAACAGGGTACTAGAGCCCCCATCCCCACCTGCATCACATCCATCTATATACATGTCCTCCTTCCAGGGGAGGAATGGTTTGTGACAATGAGTGGAGCTGGGAATCTGTTACAGTGTATCAGTGCAGGCAGTTCACCAGCCCTCTAGTTGCGGTGGTCATACAGCTGTGTAAAATGGCAATAACTGGCAGATGCGTGTAAACTACGCGGGGCGGTGAGGGTGACAGGCCGGTAGCGGGGGCGTACGGATGATCCTGCCGACTATGTATGACAGGCCCCATTATGGAGCACGACTCGCACAACAACAGGAGTGGCAACGATCCCCCAGCCCTGGAGCAGAGGAGGGGTGACGCCACCCACAGGGTCTACGGGTCCAGGCCACGTGGCATCACCCAGCAGGAAACAGCTGAGAAGGCCGAACCGCAGCAATGAGGGGGCGCAATGCTGCCTGCCGCGGGGAGATGGCGCCGATTACCCCATGCAGGTGTGAGATGTGACGGTGGGGGGCACAGCAAGAGACTCGTCGGAGGAAGGAGGGGGTCTTGTGTGCAGCAGCGCACAAACCACGGCGCCTCCATCTGCGAGAGCCCCCCAAACACCAGCCCGGAAGTGTGTATATATATACGCCCTCCAAAGTGACTGCCCCGTTCTGTGCTGCCACCTTATAGCCTATTTTACATCCCGAGATCTCCGCTAGCTGTCAGTGAAAGGACACATTCGTTGTAGATCAGTCCAGACATGGGTGCTTATAAGATCAGCCGCTGACAGCAAGCAGAGGTCTTGCGTTGGGGAGAGACTTGAGTTACGTGGACCTTATTCAGACGATCGTGTAACATTTCAGTCCAATGGGATCTGAAAGATGGGAGGTGCGGACCATCAGTGTATGAAGCGTGCGCCGCTCCGCCATGCCACGGTCGCTCCGCCATGCCACGGTCGCAGTCCGTATTAATGGATAGGGGCAGGTTGCAGGTTTTTTGTGTATAAAAAGTCACAAATTTTCGTGCAAAACACATCCATGTAAAAACATGTGACCTGTCTGACATCGGGCGCCGTACGGCGGGGCTGGACACGCAATATAGTGCGGTGCTGTGGATGAGGGGTACAATGTAGGGCGGCGCTGTGCTGTGGATGAGGGATACAATGTAGGGCAGTGCTGTGGACGAGAGATACAATGTAGGGCGGCGCGGTGCTGTGGATGAGGGATACAATGTAGGGCGGCGCGGTGCTGTGGATGAGGGATACAATGTAGGGCGGCGCGGTGCTGTGGATGAGGGATACAATGTAGGGCGGCGCGGTGCTGTGGATGAGGGATACAATGTAGGGCGGCGCAGTGCTGTGGATGAGGGATACAATGTAGGGCGGCGCTGTGCTGTGGACGAGAGATACAATGCAGGGCGGTGCGGTGCTGTGGATGAGGGATACAATGTAGGGCGGCGCGGTGCTGTGGATGAGGGATACAGTGTAGGGCGGTGTGGTGCTGTGGATGAGGGATACAGTGTAGGGCGGTGTGGTGCTGTGGATGAGGGATACAATGTAGGGCGGCGCGGTGCTGTGGATGAGGGATACAATGTAGGGCGGCGAGGTGCTGTGGATGAGGGATACAATGTAGGGCGGCGCTGTGCTGTGGATGAGGGATACAATGTAGGGCGGCGCTGTGCTGTGGACGAGAGATACAATGCAGGGCGGTGCGGTGCTGTGGATGAGGGATACAATGTAGGGCGGCGCGGTGCTGTGGATGAGGGATACAGTGTAGGGCGGTGTGGTGCTGTGGATGAGGGATACAGTGTAGGGCGGTGTGGTGCTGTGGATGAGGGATACAATGTAGGGCGGCGCGGTGCTGTGGATGAGGGATACAATGTAGGGCGGCGAGGTGCTGTGGATGAGGGATACAATGTAGGGCGGCGCTGTGCTGTGGATGAGGGATACAATGCAGGGCGGTGCGGTGCTGTGGATGAGGGATACAATGTAGGGCGAAGCAGTGGATGAGGGATACAATGTAGGGCGGAGCAGTGGATGAGGGATACAATGTAGGGCGGAGCAGTGGATGAGGGATACAATGTAGGGTGGTGCTGTGGATGAGGGATACAATGTAGGGTGGTGCGGTGCTGTGGATGAGGGATACAATGTAGGGCGAAGCAGTGGATGAGGGATACAATGTAGGGCGGAGCAGTGGATGAGGGATACAATGTAGGATGGTGCTGTGGATGAGGGATACAATGTAGGGTGGTGCTGTGGATGAGGGATACAATGTAGGATGGTGCTGTGGATGAGGGATACAATGTAGGATGGTGCTGTGGATGAGGGATACAATGTAGGATGGTGCTGTGGACGAGGGATACAATGTAGGGCGGCGCTGTGCTGTGGACGAGAGATACAATGTAGGGCGGCGCGGTGCTGTGGACGAGAGATACAATGTAGGGCGGCGCTGTGCTGTGGACGAGAGATACAATGTAGGGCGGCGCTGTGCTGTGGACGAGAGATACAATGTAGGGCGGCGCTGTGCTGTGGACGAGAGATACAATGTAGGGCGGCGCTGTGCTGTGGACGAGAGATACAATGTAGGGCGGTGCGGTGCTGTGGACGAGGGATACAATGTAGGGCGGCGGTGCGGTGCTGTGGATGAGGGATACAATGTAGGGCGGTGCGGTGGATGAGGGATACAATGTAGGGCGGTGCTGTGGATGAGGGATACAATGTAGGGCGGTGCTGTGGATGAGGGATACAATGTAGGGCGGTGCTGTGGATGAGGGATACAATGTAGGGCGGTGCGGTGGATGAGGGATACAATGTAGGGCGGTGCGGTGGATGAGGGATACAATGTAGGGCGGTGCTGTGGATGAGGGATACAATGTAGGGCGGTGCTGTGGATGAGGGATACAATGTAGGGCGGTGCTGCGCTGTGGATGAGGGATACAATGTAGGGCGGTGCGGTGCTGTGGATGAGGGATGCAATGTAGGGCGGCGCGGTGCTGTGGATGAGGGATACAATGTAGGGCGGCGCGGTGCTGTGGATGAGGGATACAATGTAGGGCGGTGCTGTGGATGAGACATACAATGTAGGGCGGCGCGGTGCTGTGGATGAGGGATACAATGTAGGGCGGCGCGGTGCTGTGGATGAGGGATACAATGTAGGGCGGCGCGGTGCTGTGGATGAGGGATACAATGTATGGTGGCACGGTGCTGTGAATGAGGGGTACAATGTAGGGCGGCACGGTGCTGTGGATGAGGGATACAATGTAGGGCGGAGCGGTGCTGTGGATGAGGGATACAATGTATGGTGGCATGGTGCTGTGGATGAGGGATACAATGCAGGGCGGCGCGGTGCTGTGGATGAGGGATACAATGTATGGTGGCATGGTGCTGTGGATGAGGGATACAATGTATGGTGGCATGGTGCTGTGGATGAGGGATACAATGTAGGGTGGTCCAGTGCTGTGGATGAGGGATACAATGTAGGGTGGTGCAGTGCTGTGGATGAGGGATACAATGTAGGGTGGTGCAGTGCTGTGGATGAGGGATACAATGTAGGGCGGCGCGGTGCTGTGGATGAGGGATACAATGTATGGTGGCATGGTGCTGTGGATGAGGGATACAATGTATGGTGGCATGGTGCTGTGGATGAGGGATACAATGTATGGTGGCATGGTGCTGTGGATGAGGGATACAATGTATGGTGGCATGGTGCTGTGGATGAGGGATACAATGTAGGGTGGCGCGGCAATGTGGATGAGGGATACAATGTAGTGCGGCGCGGTGCTGTGGATGAGACATACAATGTAGGGTGGCGCGGTGCTGTGGATGAGGGATACAATGTAGGGTGGCGCAGTGCTGTGGATGAGGGATACAATGTAGGGCGGCGCGGTGCTGTGGATGAGGGATACAATGTATGGTGGCATGGTGCTGTGGATGAGGGATGCAATGTAGGGCAGTGCTGTGGATGAGGGATACAATGTAGGGCAGTGCTGTGGATGAGGAATACAATGTAGGGCAGTGCTGTGGATGAGGGATACAATGTAGGGCAGTGCTGTGGATGAGGGATACAATGTAGGGCGGTGCAGTGCTGTGGATGAGGGATACAATGTAGGGCGGTGCGGTGGATGAGGGATACAATGTAGGGCGGTGCGGTGCTGTGGATGAGGGATACAATGTAGGGCGGTGTGGTGCTGTGGATGAGGGATACAATGTAGGGCGGTGTGGTGCTGTGGATGAGGGATACAATGTAGGGCAGCACAGCACTGTGGATGAGGGATACAATGTAGGGGGGGCGGTGCTGTGGATGAGGGATACAATGTAGGGCGGTGCGGTGCTGTGGATGAGGGATACAATGTAGGGCGGTGCGGTGCTGTGGATGAGGGATACAATGTAGGGCGGTGCGGTGCTGTGGATGAGGGATACAATGTAGGGCGGTGCGGTGCTGTGGATGAGGGATACAATGTAGGGCGGTGCGGTGCTGTGGATGAGGGATACAATGCAGGGCGGTGCGGTGCTGTGGATGAGGGATACAATGTAGGGCGGCATGGTGCTGTGGATGAGAGATACAATGTAGGGCGGCGCGGTGCTGTGGATGAGAGATACAATGTAGGGCGGCGCGGTGCTGTGGATGAGAGATACAATGTAGGGCGGCGCGGTGCTGTGGATTAGAGATACAATGTAGGGCGGCGCGGTGCTGTGGATGAGAGATACAATGTAGGGCGGCGCGGTGCTGTGGAGGAGGGATACAATGTAGTGCGGTGCTGTGGAGGAGGGATACAATGTAGTGCGGTGCTGTGGAGGAGGGATACAATGTAGGGTGGCACGGTGCTGTGGAGGAGGGATACAATGTAGGGCGGTACTGTGGATGAGGGATACAATGAAGGGCGGCACGGTGCTGTGGATGAGGGATACAATGTTGGGAGGCGCGGTGCTGTGGATGAGGGATACAATGTTGGGCGGCGCGGTGCTGTGGATGAGGGATACAATGTAGGGCGGCACGGTGCTGTGGATGAGGGATGCAATGTAGGGCGGCGCGGTGCTGTGGATGAGGGATACAATGTAGGGCGGCGCGGTGCTGAGGATGAGGGATACAATGTAGGGCGGCGCGGTGCTGTGGATGAGGGATACAATGTAGGGCGGTGCTGTGGATGAGACATACAATGTAGGGCGGCGCGGTGCTGTGGATGAGGGATACAATGTAGGGCGGCACGGTGCTGTGGATGAGGGATACAATGTAGGGCGGCACGGTGCTGTGGATGAGGGATACAATGTAGGGCGGTGTGGTGCTGTGGATGAGGGATACAATGTAGGGCGGGACTGCGCTGTGAATGAGGGATACAATGTGGGGCGGCGCGGTGCTGTGGATGAGGGATACAATGTAGGGCGGCGCGGTGCTGTGGATGAGGGATACAATGTAGGGCGGCGCGGTGCTGTGGATGAGGGATACAATGTATGGTGGCACGGTGCTGTGAATGAGGGGTACAATGTAGGGCGGCACGGTGCTGTGGATGAGGGATACAATGTAGGGCGGAGCGGTGCTGTGGATGAGGGATACAATGTATGGTGGCACGGTGCTGTGAATGAGGGGTACAATGTAGGGCGGCACGGTGCTGTGGATGAGGGATACAATGTAGGGCGGAGCGGTGCTGTGGATGGGGGATACAATGTATGGTGGCATGGTGCTGTGGATGAGGGATACAATGTACGGTGGCATGGTGCTGTGGATGAGGGATACAATGTAGGGCGGCGCGGTGCTGTGGATGAGGGATACAATGTATGGTGGCATGGTGCTGTGGATGAGGGATACAATGTATGGTGGCATGGTGCTGTGGATGAGGGATGCAATGTAGGGCAGTGCTGTGGATGAGGGATACAATGTAGGGCAGTGCTGTGGATGAGGGATACAATGTAGGGCGGTGCGGTGCGGTGGATGAGGGATACAATGTAGGGCGGTGCAGTGCTGTGGATGAGGGATACAATGTAGGACGGTGCGGTGCATGAGGGATACAATGTAGGGCGGTGCGGTGCTATGGATGAGGGATACAATGTAGGGCGGTGTGGTGCTGTGGATGAGGGATACAATGTAGGGCGGTGTGGTGCTGTGGATGAGGGATACAATGTAGGGCAGCACAGCACTGTGCATGAGGGATACAATGTAGGGGGGGGCGGTGCTGTGGATGAGGGATACAATGTAGGGCGGTGCGGTGCTGTGGATGAGGGATACAATGTAGACCGGTGTGGTGCTGTGGATGAGGGATACAATGTAGACCGGTGTGGTGCTGTGGATGAGGGATACAATGTAGGGCGGTGCGGTGCTGTGGATGAGGGATACAATGTAGGGCGGCGCGGTGCTGTGGATGAGGGATACAATGTAGGGCGGCGCGGTGCTGTGGATGAGAGATACAATGTAGGGCGGCGCGGTGCTGTGGATGAGAGATACAATGTAGGGCGGCGCAGTGCTGTGGATGAGGGATACAATGTAGGGCGGCGCGGTGCTGTGGATGAGGGATACAATGTAGGGCGGCGCGGTGCTGTGGATGAGAGATACAATGTAGGGCGGCGCGGTGCTGTGGATGAGAGATACAATGTAGGGCGGCGCAGTGCTGTGGATTAGAGATACAATGTAGGCCGGCGCGGTGCTGTGGATGAGAGATACAATGTAGGGCGGCGCGGTGCTGTGGATGAGGGATACAATGTAGGGCGGCGCGGTGCTGTGGATGAGGGATACAATGTAGGGCGGGGCTGTGGATAAGGAATACAATGTATGGTGGCATGGTGCTGTGGATGAGGGATACAATGTAGGGCGCGCGGTGCTGTGGATGAGGGATACAATGTAGGGTGGCACGGTGCTGTGGATGAGGGTTACAATGTAGGGCGGCGCGGTGCTGTGGATGAGGGATACAATGTAGGGGGGGCGGTGCTGTGGATGAGGGATACAATGTAGGGCGGTGCGGTGCTGTGGATGAGGGATACAATGTAGTGCGGCGTGGTGCTGTGGATGAGGGATACAATGTAGGGCGGCGCGGTGCTGTGGATTAGGCATACAATGTAGGGTGGTGCTGTGGATGAGGGATACAATGTAGGGTGGTGCGGTGCTGTGGATGAGGGATACAATGTAGGGCGGTGCTGTGGATGAGGGATACAATGTAGGGCGGTGCTGTGGATGAGGGATACAATGTAGGGCGGTGCTGTGGATGAGGGATACAATGTAGGGCGGTGCTGTGGATGAGGGATACAATGTAGGGCGGTGCTGTGGAAGAGGAATACAATGTAGGGTGGTGCTGTGGATGAGGGATACAATGTAGTGCGACGCGGTGCTGTGGATGAGGGATACAATGTAGGGCGGCGCGGTGCTGTGGATGAGGGATACAATGTAGGGCGGCGCGGTGCTGTGGATGAGGGATACAATGTAGGGCGGGGCGGCGCGGTGCTGTGGATGAGGGATACAATGTAGGGCGGGGCTGTGGATAAGGAATACAATGTATGGTGGCATGGTGCTGTGGATGAGGGATACAATGTAGGGCGCGCGGTGCTGTGGATGAGGGATACAATGTAGGGTGGCACGGTGCTGTGGATGAGGGTTACAATGTAGGGCGGCGCGGTGCTGTGGATGAGGGATACAATGTAGGGGGGGCGGTGCTGTGGATGAGGGATACAATGTAGGGCGGTGCGGTGCTGTGGATGAGGGATACAATGTAGTGCGGCGTGGTGCTGTGGATGAGGGATACAATGTAGGGCGGCGCGGTGCTGTGGATTAGGCATACAATGTAGGGCGGCGCGGTGCTGTGGATTAGGGATACAATGTAGGGCGGTGCTGTGGATGAGGGATACAATGTAGGGCGGTGCTGTGGATGAGGGATACAATGTAGGGCGGTGCTGTGGATGAGGGATACAATGTAGGGCGGTGCTGTGGAAGAGGAATACAATGTAGGGTGGTGCTGTGGATGAGGGATACAATGTAGTGCGACGCGGTGCTGTGGATGAGGGATACAATGTAGGGCGGCGCGGTGCTGTGGATGAGGGATACAATGTAGGGCGGCGCGGTGCTGTGGATGAGGGATACAATGTAGGGCGGCGCGGTGCTGTGGATGAGGGATACAATGTAGGGCGGCGCGGTGCTGTGGATGAGGGATACAATGTAGGGCGGCGCGGTGCTGTGGATGAGGGATACAATGTAGGGCGGCGCGGTGCTGTGGATGAGGGATACAATGTAGGGCGGCGCGGTGCTGTGGATGAGGGATACAGTGTAGGGCGGTGCTGTGGATGAGGGATACAGTGTAGGGCGGTGCTGTGGATGAGGGATACAGTGTAGGGCGGAGTAGTGGATGAGGGATACAGTGTAGGGCGGAGCAGTGGATGAGGGATACAATGTAGGGTGGTGCTGCGGATGAGGGACACAATGTAGGGTGGCGCGGTGCTGTGGATGAGGGACACAATGTAGGGTGGCGCGGTGCTGTGGATGAGGGATACAATGTAGTGCGGCGCGGTGCTGTGGATGAGGCATACAATGTAGGGCGGCGCGGTGCTGTGGATGAGGGATACAATGTAGGGCGGTGCTGTGGATGAGGGATACAATGCAGGGCGGTGCGGTGCTGTGGATGAGGGGAATGCCGCACCTCCCCCTGTAGTCAGCGCCGCAGACACACGTGTGCAGAGGGTAACGCACGCCCCCCGCAAGCCATGACCTTAGTTGGTGCCAATTACAGGTTTGGGGGTTCACATCTCATTCTTCAAAAAACAATCACAGCAAAACATGCCAGACCCGCCTGTCTGCCGGCTGTGCCCCCCCCAGTCTGTCTGCCGGCTGTGCCCCCCCCCCCACGCAGCAAGGGATGGGGAGGCTTATAGGCAGGAGCGCTGCCTGTTCACTGGTGCGTGGAGCGTTTCCGGAGCACATTCGCTCACCTGGCGCCCGTCTGGCAGGACTCTCCGCCCCAAACCCCCTGACAGACATGGTTACAGAGGGTGCTTCAGCTGTCAGCAGCTGCACATGTGCCCGTCACTCAAGCATCTGCCACGTACGCACATCACATGACCGCCCTCACTGTGCCCTCTGTGGACCGACGGGCCAACCTGCAGGAAACCCCTTAATCCGGTGTCATCAGATATTCTGGATTATCGGACATTACAGATTACGGTCGCCTTCCGTTACTGATCAGAGGCCTCCGCCGCTCCGCCCTCTGTGCGATCAGGAGAGTTTCTGGATTCTGGAGTTTCTGGGGCAGTTTGCCCCAGCATACGGACGCGCAGGCTGCGAGGCGCTGGAAAGACCCGCAGCGGGAGAGACCTCCACAATGGCGCAGATTCCAACGCGGATTTGGTGCAGAAAAACGGATGAGATTTACCAAACCGCCCGTGGAATCCGCGCCGGACTGGAACCGCAACACGTCATGTGAGCTCAACAGGAAATATGTGCTGAAAATCTTCACCAATCCACAGGGGGCCCCGGAAGCTACGGTGGGGGCCACGGACACTGTTACAGGGGGACAGGGGCTGCAGGGGGTCGCGACACTACGGTGGGGGGCGAGGGCCAAGGACAGCGCTATAGGGGGGGGTCGCGCACACCGCTACAGGGGGCCACAACGGCCCGCGCACACCGCTACAGGGGGCCACAGCGGCCCGCGCACACCGCTACAGGGGGCCACAGCGGCCCACGCACTCCGCTACAGGGGGCCACAGCGGCCCGCGCACACCGGTACAGGGGGCGGGGGCTGCAGATGCTACGGCGAGGGAGGGCCACGGGCACCGCTACAGGGGGCCACAGCGGCCCACGCACTCCGCTACAGGGGGCCACAGCGGCCCGCGCACACCGGTGCAGGGGGCGGGGGCTGCAGATGCTACGGCGAGGGAGGGCCACGGGCACCGCTACTGGGGGGGGGGGGCGGTCGGGCTCCTCTGCTCTGCACTCATTGCTGGGGACACCTGTAGGATCGGTCATGGCGCCCGGCGCCCAGCTGGCAGCATGTGGCGGTGACAGGTGACCGCAGGGTGTTGCATCATCCAGGTCCCACAAAGCGACCAGCAAGTACTACAAGTCCCAGCACATTCCCTCCTGGCACTTGTAGTCCTACCGACACGTGACTCAGAGCTCTGCCACTACAGTAGGGTCAGGAAGGGGTTAATCTTACCCGGCGCTCTCCTCCTTGGTCATGGCGAGGACAGACACCACACGGGGGATGAGACGAGCGACCAGCCTGAACGGGGAGGGAATTGGCGGCGACACGCGGCAGCATATGCTGGGAGTGCAGCGAGCGCGGCTCGGGGGAAACCAGGCACGGCGCGGGAGTTCCGGGGAGAAAAGGTTCCGCCTACAGGGACAGCATGAAGGAGGCGGCAGCTGTCGGGCAACAGAGGCATTAATACCGGCCAGGGTATTAATAGAAGGAAAACCGCCATACAGCGTGCAGTACAACCAACAAGACCCCTTAATAGTCCTCGTCCAAGTACTGATGAGCTCTGCAGACCCCTTTATAGTCCTCGTCCAAGTAATGAAGACCTCCGCAGACCCCTTTATAGTCCTCGTCCGACTGATGAGCTCCGCAGACCCCTTTATAGTCCTCGTCCAAGTACTGATGACCTCCGCAGACCCCTTTATAGTCCTCGTCCAAGTACTGTACTGAAAACCTCCGCAGACCCCTTAATAGTCCTCGTCCGACTGATGACCTCCACAGACCCCCTAATAGTCCTCGTCCAAGTACTGATGACCTCCGCAGACCCCTTTATAGTCCTCGTCCAACTACAGATGAGCTCCGCAGACCCCTTTATAGTCCTCGTCCAACTACTGATGACCTCCGCAGACCCCTTTATAGTCCTCGTCCAAGTACTGAAGACCTCCGCAGACCCCTTTATAGTCCTCGTCCAAGTACTGATGACCTCCGCAGACCCCTTTATAGTCCTCGTCCGACTACTAATGACCTCCGCAGACCCCTTTATAGTCCTCGTCCGACTACTGATAACCTCCGCAGACCCCTTTATAGTCCTCGTCCGACTACTGATGACCTCCGCAGACCCCTTTATAGTCCTCATCCGACTACTGATGACCTCCGCAGACCCCTTTATAGTCCTCGTCCAAGTACAGAAGACCTCAGCAGACCCCTTTATAGTCCCCGTCCAACTACTGATGACCTCCGCAGACCCCTTTATAGTCCTCGTCCGACTACTGATGACCTCCGCAGACCCCTTTATAGTCCTCGTCCGACTACTGATGACCTCCGCAGACCCCTTTATAGTCCTCGTCCAAGTACTGATGACCTCCGCAGACCCCTTTATAGTCCTCGTCCAAGTACTGAAGACCTCCGCAGACCCCTTTATAGTCCTCGTCCAAGTACTGGTGACCTCTGCAGACCCCTTTATAGTCCCCGTCAGACTTCTGATGACCTCCGCAGACCCCTTTATAGTCCTCGTCTGACTACTGATGACCTCCGTAGACCCCTTTATAGTCCTCATCCGACTAGTGATGACCTCTGCAGACCCCTTTATAGTCCTCATCTGACACTGATGACCTCCGCAGACCCCTTTATAGTCCTCATCCGACTACTGCTGTCCTCCGCAGACCCCTTTATAGTCCTCATCCAACTACTGATGACCTCCGCAGACCCCTTTATAGTCCTCGTCTGACTACTAATGACCTCCGCAGACCCCTTTATAGTCCTCGTCTGACTGATGAGCTCCGCAGACCCCTTTATAGTTCTCGTCCGACTACTGATGACCTCTGCAGACCCCTTTATAGTCCTCGTCTGACTACTAATGACCTCCGCAGACCCCTTTATAGTCCTCATCTGACACTGATGACCTCCGCAGACCCCTTCATAGTCCTCGTCCGACTACTGATGACCTCTGCAGACCCCTTTATAGTCCTCGTCTGACTACTGACCTTTGCAGACCCCTTTATAGTCCTCGTCCGACTGATGAGCTCCGCAGACCCCTTTATAGTCCTCGTCCGACTACTGATGACCTCCGCAGACCCCTTTATAGTCCTCGTCTGACACTGATGACCTCCGCAGACCCCTTTATAGTCCTCATCCGACTACTGATGTCCTCCGCAGACCCCTTTATAGTCCTCGTCTGACTACTGATGACCTCCGCAGACCCCTTTATAGTCCTCGTCTGACTACTGATGACCTCTGCATACCCCTTTATAGTCCTCGTCTGACTACTGATGACCTCCACATACCCCTTTATAGTCCTCGTCTGACTACTGATGACCTCCGCAGACCCCTTTATAGTCCTCGTCTTACACTGATGACCTCCGCAGACCCCTTTATAGTCCTCGTCTGACAACTGATGACCTCCACATACCCCTTTATAGTCCTCGTCTGACTACTGATGACCTCCGCAGACCCCTTTATAGTCCTCATCCGACTACTGATGAGCTCCGGAGACCCCTTTATAGTCCTCATCCAACTACTGATGACCTCTGCAGACCCCTTTATAGTCCTCGTCTGACTACTGATGACCTCCACATACCCCTTAATAGTCCTCGTCCGACTGATGACCTCCACAGACCCCTTTATAGTCCTCGTCCAAGTACTGATGACCTCCGCAGACCCCTTTATAGTCCTCATCCAAGTACTGAAGACCTCCACAGACCCCTTTATAGTCCTCGTCCAACTACTGATGAGCTCCGCAGACCCCTTTATAGTCCTCGTCCAACTACTGATGACCTCCGCAGACCCCTTTATAGTCCTCGTCCAAGTACTGAAGACCTCCGCAGACCCCTTTATAGTCCTCGTCCAAGTACTGATGACCTCCGCAGACCCCTTTATAGTCCTCGTCCGACTACTGATGACCTCCGCAGACCCCTTTATAGTCCTCGTCCGACTACTGATAACCTCCGCAGACCCCTTTATAGTCCTCGTCCAAGTACTGAAGACCTCCGCAGACCCCTTTATAGTCCCCGTCCAACTACTGATGACCTCCGCAGACCCCTTTATAGTCCTCGTCCGACTACTGATGACCTCCGCAGACCCCTTTATAGTCCTCGTCCGACTACTGATGACCTCCGCAGACCCCTTTATAGTCCTCGTCCAAGTACTGATGACCTCCGCAGACCCCTTTATAGTCCTCGTCCAAGTACTGAAGACCTCCGCAGACCCCTTTATAGTCCTCGTCCAAGTACTGGTGACCTCTGCAGACCCCTTTATAGTCCTCGTCCGACTACTGATGAACTCCGCAGACCCCTTTATAGTCCTCATCCGACTACTGATGACCTCTGCAGACCCCTTTATAGTCCTCGTCTGACTACTGATGAGCTCCGCAGACCCCTTTATAGTCCTCGTCCGACTACTGATGACCTCTGCAGACCCCTTTATAGTCCTCGTCCGACTACTAATGACCTCCGCAGACCCTTTTATAGTCCTCATCTGACACTGATGACCTCCGCAGACCCCTTTATAGTCCTCATCCGACTACTGATGTCCTCCGCAGACCCCTTTATAGTCCTCATCCAACTACTGATGACCACCGCAGACCCCTTTATAGTCCTCGTCTGACTACTAATGACCTCCGCAGACCCCTTTATAGTCCTCGTCCGACTGATGAGCTCCGCAGACCCCTTTATAGTTCTCGTCCGACTACTGATGACCTCCGCAGACCCCTTTATAGTCCTCGTCCAAGTACTGTACTGAAAACCTCCGCAGACCCCTTAATAGTCCTCGTCCGACTGATGACCTCCACAGACCCCCTAATAGTCCTCGTCCAAGTACTGATGACCTCCGCAGACCCCTTTATAGTCCTCGTCCAACTACAGATGAGCTCCGCAGACCCCTTTATAGTCCTCGTCCAACTACTGATGACCTCCGCAGACCCCTTTATAGTCCTCGTCCAAGTACTGAAGACCTCCGCAGACCCCTTTATAGTCCTCGTCCAAGTACTGATGACCTCCGCAGACCCCTTTATAGTCCTCGTCCGACTACTAATGACCTCCGCAGACCCCTTTATAGTCCTCGTCCGACTACTGATAACCTCCGCAGACTCCTTTATAGTCCTCGTCCGACTACTGATGACCTCCGCAGACCCCTTTATAGTCCTCATCCGACTACTGATGACCTCCGCAGACCCCTTTATAGTCCTCGTCCAAGTACAGAAGACCTCAGCAGACCCCTTTATAGTCCCCGTCCAACTACTGATGACCTCCGCAGACCCCTTTATAGTCCTCGTCCGACTACTGATGACCTCCGCAGACCCCTTTATAGTCCTCGTCCGACTACTGATGACCTCCGCAGACCCCTTTATAGTCCTCGTCCAAGTACTGATGACCTCCGCAGACCCCTTTATATTCCTCGTCCAAGTACTGAAGACCTCCGCAGACCCCTTTATAGTCCTCGTCCAAGTACTGGTGACCTCTGCAGACCCCTTTATAGTCCCCGTCAGACTTCTGATGACCTCCGCAGACCCCTTTATAGTCCTCGTCTGACTACTGATGACCTCCGTAGACCCCTTTATAGTCCTCATCCGACTAGTGATGACCTCTGCAGACCCCTTTATAGTCCTCATCTGACACTGATGACCTCCGCAGACCCCTTTATAGTCCTCATCCGACTACTGCTGTCCTCCGCAGACCCCTTTATAGTCCTCATCCAACTACTGATGACCTCCGCAGACCCCTTTATAGTCCTCGTCTGACTACTAATGACCTCCGCAGACCCCTTTATAGTCCTCGTCTGACTGATGAGCTCCGCAGACCCCTTTATAGTTCTCGTCCGACTACTGATGACCTCTGCAGACCCCTTTATAGTCCTCGTCTGACTACTAATGACCTCCGCAGACCCCTTTATAGTCCTCATCTGACACTGATGACCTCCGCAGACCCCTTCATAGTCCTCGTCCGACTACTGATGACCTCTGCAGACCCCTTTATAGTCCTCGTCTGACTACTGACCTTTGCAGACCCCTTTATAGTCCTCGTCCGACTGATGAGCTCCGCAGACCCCTTTATAGTCCTCGTCCGACTACTGATGACCTCCGCAGACCCCTTTATAGTCCTCGTCTGACACTGATGACCTCCGCAGACCCCTTTATAGTCCTCATCCGACTACTGATGTCCTCCGCAGACCCCTTTATAGTCCTCGTCTGACTACTGATGACCTCCGCAGACCCCTTTATAGTCCTCGTCTGACTACTGATGACCTCTGCATACCCCTTTATAGTCCTCGTCTGACTACTGATGACCTCCACATACCCCTTTATAGTCCTCGTCTGACTACTGATGACCTCCGCAGACCCCTTTATAGTCCTCGTCTTACACTGATGACCTCCGCAGACCCCTTTATAGTCCTCGTCTGACAACTGATGACCTCCACATACCCCTTTATAGTCCTCGTCTGACTACTGATGACCTCCGCAGACCCCTTTATAGTCCTCATCCGACTACTGATGAGCTCCGCAGACCCCTTTATAGTCCTCATCCAACTACTGATGACCTCTGCAGACCCCTTTATAGTCCTCGTCTGACTACTGATGACCTCCACATACCCCTTAATAGTCCTCGTCCGACTGATGACCTCCACAGACCCCCTAATAGTCCTCGTCCAAGTACTGATGACCTCCGCAGACCCCTTTATAGTCCTCATCCAAGTACTGATGACCTCCGCAGACCCCTTTATAGTCCTCATCCAAGTACTGAAGACCTCCACAGACCCCTTTATAGTCCTCGTCCAACTACTGATGAGCTCCGCAGACCCCTTTATAGTCCTCGTCCAACTACTGATGACCTCCGCAGACCCCTTTATAGTCCTCGTCCAAGTACTGATGACCTCCGCAGACCCCTTTATAGTCCTCGTCCGACTACTGATGACCTCCGCAGACCCCTTTATAGTCCTCGTCCGACTACTGATAACCTCCGCAGACCCCTTTATAGTCCTCGTCCAAGTACTGAAGACCTCCGCAGACCCCTTTATAGTCCCCGTCCAACTACTGATGACCTCCGCAGACCCCTTTATAGTCCTCGTCCGACTACTGATGACCTCCGCAGACCCCTTTATAGTCCTCGTCCGACTACTGATGACCTCCGCAGACCCCTTTATAGTCCTCGTCCAAGTACTGATGACCTCCGCAGACCCCTTTATAGTCCTCGTCCAAGTACTGAAGACCTCCGCAGACCCCTTTATAGTCCTCGTCCAAGTACTGGTGACCTCTGCAGACCCCTTTATAGTCCTCGTCCGACTACTGATGAACTCCGCAGACCCCTTTATAGTCCTCATCCGACTACTGATGACCTCTGCAGACCCCTTTATAGTTCTCGTCTGACTACTGATGAGCTCCGCAGACCCCTTTATAGTCCTCGTCCGACTACTGATGACCTCTGCAGACCCCTTTATAGTCCTCGTCCGACTACTAATGACCTCCGCAGACCCTTTTATAGTCCTCATCTGACACTGATGACCTCCGCAGACCCCTTTATAGTCCTCATCCGACTACTGATGTCCTCCGCAGACCCCTTTATAGTCCTCATCCAACTACTGATGACCACCGCAGACCCCTTTATAGTCCTCGTCTGACTACTAATGACCTCCGCAGACCCCTTTATAGTCCTCGTCCGACTGATGAGCTCCGCAGACCCCTTTATAGTTCTCGTCCGACTACTGATGACCTCTGCAGACCCCTTTATAGTCCTCGTCTGACTACTAATGACCTCCGCAGACCCCTTTATAGTCCTCATCTGACACTGATGACCTCCGCAGACCCCTTTATAGTCCTCATCCGACTACTGATGTCCTCCGCAGACCCCTTTATAGTCCTCATCCAACTACTGATGACCTCCGCAGACCCCTTTATAGTCCTCGTCCGACTACTGATGACCTCTGCAGACCCCTTTATAGTCCTCGTCTGACACTGCTGATCTCCGCAGACCCCTTTATAGTCCTCGTCTGACTACTGATGACCTCCGCAGACCCCTTTATAGTCCTTGTCCGACGTCTGATGACTTCCAAAGACGGAGGAGAGACAAGACACACCTAATACTATAAAGGAGGTGAGAAGCTTCCTCTGATTCGCAGGATGATACAGACGGTTTATTCTGAATTTCGCTGGAATAGCCCCTACAGGAAGTGATTAGGGGGATGCTCCAAAGAGGAGATGAAAAGAGCCATTTATGTTAATTGGGAACAAGAACAGGCAGATGCATTATAGCTAGAGATGAGCGAGCACCAAAATGCTCGGGTGCTCGTTACTCGAGACGAACTTTTCGCGATGCTCGAGGGTTCGTTTCGAGTAACGAACCCCATTGAAGTCAATGGGCGACCCGAGCATTTTTGTATTTTGCGGATGCTCGCTAAGGTTTTCATTTGTGAAAATCTGGGCAATTCAAGAAAGTGATGGGAACGACACAGCAACGGATAGGGCAGGCGAGGGGCTACATGTTGGGCTGCATCTCAAGTTCACAGGTCCCACTATTAAGCCACAATAGGGGCAAGAGTGCCCCCCCCCTCCCAACAACTTTTACTTCTGAAAAGCCCTCATTAGCATGGCATACCTTTGCTAAGCACCACACTACCTCCAACAAAGCACAATCACTGCCTGCATGACACTCCGCTGCCACTTCTCCTGGGTTACATGCTGCCCAACCCCCCCGCACGACCCAGCGTCCACAGCGCACACCAAAGTGTCCCTGCGCAGCCTTCAGCTGCCCTCATGCCACGCCACACTCATGTCTATTTAGAAGTGCGTCTGCCAGAGGAACCGCAGGCACACACTGCAGAGGGTTGGCACGGCTAGGCAGCGACCCTCTTTAAAAGGGGCGGGGCGATAGTCCACAATACTGTACAGAAGCAATGAGAAATCCAATCCTGTGCCACCTCCATCTGGAGCTGCACACGTGGGCATAGCAATGGGGAACCTATGTGCCACACACTATTCATTCTGTCAAGGTGTCTGCATGCCCCAGTCAGACCGCGTTTTTTTATAAATAGTCACAGGCAGGTACAACTCCGCAATGGGAATTCCGTGTGCACCCACAGCATGGGTGGCTCCCTGGAACCCACCGGCGGTACATAAATATATCCCATTGCAGTGCCCATCACAGCTGAGGTAGTAATATCATGTTTAATGCAGGTGGGCTTCGGCCCACACTGCATGCCCCAGTCTGACTGGGGTTCTTTAGAAGTGGACACATGCAGTTACAACTCCCTGTGGACCGACAGCATGGGTGGGTGCCAGGAAGCCACCGGCGGTACATAAATATATCCCATTGCAGTGCCCAACACAGCTGAGGTAGTAATGTCGTGCTTAATGCAGGTGGGCAAAAAATTAATTGGATTACACTGTAGGCGAGGGCCCCCAAAAATTGGTGTACCAACAGTACTAATGTACCTCAGAAAAATTGCCCATGCCCAACCAAGAGGGCAGATGAAACCCATTAATCGCTTTGGTTAATGTGGCTTAATTGGTAACTAGGCCTGGAGGCAGCCCAGTTAAAATAAAAATTGGTTGAGGTGAAAGTTTCAACGCTTTAATGAGAATTGAAACGTATAAAAATTGTTTACAAAAATTATATGACTGAGCCTTGTGGGCCTAAGAAAAATTGCCCGTTTGGCGTGATAACGTGAGGTTTCAGGAGGAGGAGCAGGAGGAGGAGGAGGAGGAATATTAGACACAGATTGATGAAGCAGAAATGTCCCCGTTTTTGATGGGGATAGAGAACGATGCCTCCATCCGCGGGTGCAGCCTACGTATTGCTTACGTATCGCTGCTGTCCGCTGGTGGAGAAGAGAAGTCTGGGGAAATCCAGGCTTTGTTCATCTTGATGAGTGTTAGCCTGTCGGCACTGTCGGTTGACAGGCGGGTACGCTTATCCGTGATGATTCCCCCAGCCGCACTAAACACCCTCTCCGACAAGACGCTAGCCGCAGGACAAGCAAGCACCTCCAGGGCATACAGCGTGAGTTCAGGCCACGTGTCCAGCTTCGACACCCAGTAGTTGTAGGGGGCAGAGGCGTCACGGAGGACGGTCGTGCGATCGACTACGTACTCCCTCACCATCCTTTTACAGTGCTCCCGCCGACTCAGCCTTGACTGGGGACCGGTGACACAGTCTTGCTGGGGAGCCATAAAGCAGTCCAGGGCCTTAAAGACTGTTGGCCTGCCTGCGCTGTACATGCTGCCTGATCTCCGCGCCTCCCCTGCTACCTGGCCCTCGGAACTGCGCCTTCGGCCACTAGCGCTGTCGTATGGGAATTTTACCATCAGCTTGTCCGCCAGGGTCCTGTGGTATAGCAACACTCTCGAACCCCTTTCCTCTTCGGGTATGAGAGTGGAAAGGTTCTCCTTATACCGTGGGTCGAGCAGTGTGTACACCCAGTAATCCGTAGTGGCCAGAATGCGTGTAACGCGAGGGTCATGAGAAAGGCATCCTAACATGAAGTCAGCCATGTGTGCCAGGGTACCTGTACGCAACACATGGCTGTCCTCACTAGGAAGATCACTTTCAGGATCCTCCTCCTCCGGCCATACACGCTGAAAGGATGACAGGCAAGCAGCATGGGTACCGTCAGCAGCGGGCCAAGCTGTCTCTTCCCCCTCATCTTCCTCCTCCTCCTCCTCCTCCTCACCGCGCTGAGATATAGACAGGAGGGTGCTCTGACTATCCAGCGACATACTGTCTTCCCCCGCCTCCGTTTCCGAGCGCAAAGTGTCTGCCTTTATGCTTTGCAGGGAACTTCTCAAGAGGCAAAGCAGAGGAATGGTGACGCTAATGATTGCAGCATCGCCGCTCACCACCTGGGTAGACTCCTCAAAGTTTCGAAGGACCTGGCAGATGTCTGCCAACCAGGCCCACTCTTCTGAAAATAATTGAGGAGGCTGACTCCCACTGCGCCGCCCATGTTGGAGTTGGTATTCCACTATAGCTCTACGCTGCTCATAGAGCCTGGCCAACATGTGGAGCGTAGAGTTCCACCGTGTGGGCACGTCGCACAGCAGTCGGTGCACTGGCAGATTAAACCGATGTTGCAGGGTGCGCAGGGTGGCAGCGTCCGTGTGGGACTTGCGGAAATGTGCGCAGAGCCGGCGCACCTTTCCGAGCAGGTCTGACAAGCGAGGGTAGCTTTTCAGAAAGCGCTGAACCACCAAATTAAAGACGTGGGCCAGGCATGGCACGTGCGTGAGGCTACCGAGCTGCAGAGCCGCCACCAGGTTACGGCCGTTGTCACACACGACCATGCCCGGTTGGAGGCTCAGCGGCGTAAGCCAGCGGTCGGTCTGCTGTGTCAGACCCTGCAGCAGTTCGTGGGCCGTGTGCCTCTTATCTCCTAAGCTGAGTAGTTTCAGCACGGCCTGCTGACGCTTGCCCACCGCTGTGCTGCCACGCCGCGCGACACCGACTGCTGGCGACGTGCTGCTGCTGACACATCTTGATTGCGAGACAGAGGTTGCGTAGGAGGAGGAGGAAGAGGAGGAGGAGAAGGAGGAGGAGGGTGCTTTAGTGGAGGAAGCATACACCCCCGCAGATACCACCACCGAGCTGTGGCCCGCAATTCTGGGGGTGGGTAGGACGTGAGCGGTCCCAGGCTCTGACTCTGTCCCAGCCTCCACTAACTTCACCCAATGTGCCGTCAGGGAGATATAGTGGCCCTGCCCGCCTGTGCTTGTCCACGTGTCCGTTGTTAAGTGGACCTTGGCAGTAATCGCGTTAGTGAGGGCGCGTACAATGTTGCGGGAGACGTGGTCGTGCAGGGCTGGGACGGCACATCGGGAAAAGTAGTGGTGACTGGGAACCGAGTAGCGCGGGGCCGCCGCCGCCATCATACTTTTGAAGGACTCCATTTCCACAACCCTATACGGCAGCATCTCCAGGCTGATAAATTTGGCTATGTGCACGTTTAACGCTTGAGCATGCGGGTGCGTGGCGGCGTACTTGCGCTTGCGCTCCAACACTTATGCTAGCGACGGCTGGACGCTGCGCTGACAGACATTGCTGGATTGGGCCGAGCACAGCGGAGGTGAGGGTGTGGGTGCAGGCCAGGAGACTGTAGTGCCTGTGTCCTCAGAGGGGGGTTGGATCTCAGTGGCAGGTTGGGGCACAGGGGGAGAGGCAGCGGTGCAAACCGGAGGCGGTGAACGGCCTTCGTCCCACCTTGTGGGGTGCTTGGCCATCATATGTCTGCGCATGCTGGTGGTGGTGAGGCTGTTGGTGGTGGCTCCCCGGCTGATCTTGGCGCGACAAAGGTTGCACACCACTGTTCGTCGGTCGTCAGGCGTCTCAGTGAAAAACTGCCAGACCTTTGAGCACCTCGGCCTCTGCAGGGTGGCATGGCGCGAGGGGGCGCTTTGGGAAACAGTTGGTGGATTATTCGGTCTGGCCCTGCCTCTACCCCTGGCCACCGCACTGCCTCTTGCAACCTGCCCTGCTGCTGCACTTGCCTCCCCCTCTGAAGACCTGTCCTCAGTAGGCGTAGCAAACCAGGTGGGGTCAGTCACCTCATTGTCCTGCTGCTCTTCCTTAGAATCCTCAGTGCGCTCCTCCCTCGGACTTACTGCCCTTACTACTACCTCACTGATAGACAACTGTGTCTCATCGTCATCGGCCTCCTCACCCACTGAAAGGTCTTGAGACAGTTGCCGGAAGTCCCCAGCCTCATCCCCCGGACCCCGGGAACTTTGCAATGGTTGGGCATCAGTGACGATAAACTCCTCTGGTGGGAGAGGAACCATTGCTGCCCATTCTGGGCAGGGGCCCGAGAACAGTTCCTGGGAGTCTGCCTGCTCCTCAGAATGTGTCATTGTAATGGAGTGAGGAGGCTGGGAGGAAGGAGGAGCAGCAGCCAGAGGATTCTGAGTTGCAGCAGTGGACGGCGCAGAACTCTGGGTGGTCGATAGATTGCTGGAAGCACTTTCTGCCATCCACGACAGGACCTGCTCACACTGCTCATTTTCTAATAAAGGTCTACCGCGTGGACCCATTAATTGTGAGATGAATGTGGGGACGCCAGAAACGTGCCTCTCTCCTAATCCCGCAGCAGTCGGCTGCGATACACCTGGATCAGGAGCTCGGCCTGTGCCCACACCCGGACTAGGGCCTCCGCGCCCTCGGCCGCGCCCACCTCCTCTAGGCCTACCCCTACCCCTCAGCATGCTGTATTACCAGTAGTGCAGAAACAGAACGCTGTAATTAAATGTGCCGCTTATTGGCCTGTGGTTGGAGGCTGACTTCGCTTACGGAACGCCAGGAAATAATTTGGCGCAAGCCTGCTGTAACACTTAGCTGGCTGCGTATTTATTTGGAGAACTACTACCCCCAGCAGACACAGACCCAGAACACTGAGCAGAGTGACAGGCAGGCCAAATAGATTTTTTCCAAATATTTTTTTCCAAAGGACCACTGCGTATATTCAATCTATAATATATGTCTTCTGGCCCTGCCTACGCAATTCTCTCCCTGGAGTATTACTGCAGGGCGCAATGCTCTGCACGGCCGATATACAAAAAAAAAAAAAAAAGTGCAACACTGCTAAAAGCAGCCTCCACAGTACTGCACACGGTTAGATGTGGCCCTAAGAAGGACCGTTGGGGTTCTTGAAGCCTACACTAACTCCTAACGCTCTCCCTATAGCAGCTCCGGCACCAGCAGCACTGTCCCTCAGCTATCTCACAACGCATCTGAGGCGAGCCGCGGGAGGGGCCGATTTTTATACTCGGGTGACACCTGATCTCCCCAGCCACTCACTGCAGGGGGGTGGTATAGGGCTTGAACGTCGCAGGGGGAAGTTGTAATGCCTTCCCTGTCTTTCAATTGGCCAGAAAAGCGCGCTAACGTCTCAGAGAGGAAACTGAAAGTAACCCGAACATCGCGTGGTACTCGTTACGAGTAACGAGCATCTCGAAAACGCTAATACTCGAACGAGTATCAAGCTCGGACGGGTACGTTCGCTCATCTCTAATTATAGCTAAAGAGTAAACTGCTTTCCCTCCAATACTGGGATATCCAGATTATAGGAAACCTTTGTGGCGGTACACGGATGCAAGCCTAAAGGGTTAGGAGCAGAAAAACGAAAGTGTACCAGAAGCACCAACAAGTAATCCACGCTTGGTAGGACTGGAAAAAATGCAGCAGCCAAAAATGGGACCTGAAGCGTAACCCCCTGAGGCAATCCAGACAACGAAGAGACTCGGCATTACATGTAGGTGCAAAAGACATAACTTCAATTTATTCTCCCCTAACAAGAAACAGGTAGCAACATGTCGACCCTTCTGGTCTTTGTCAGCCCCTACTCAATCAATTCATCCAGCTGCCCTGTCTTTTTAAAAGAAATGCCAAGGACGGCTGTTTTTAAAGTAGGGGGTTGTTGTACTGGCCCAAATGGGTCCTACAAAAGCACCTTGCCTTTAAGTGGCAGCACTCAGTTCATGTATAACCAGCAGGGGTTAACCAATACTTAATTCGCCCTACGACAGAGCTATTAATACTCTGCCATGTGGACAGTTAGTTTTGATTAGTTGCCGTAGGTTGAACTCTGATTGGCTGCCCGTGGAGTGACAGCTGGGAGGCAGTTGATGCTGCAGGTCGGGGGAGTGAAGAGAGAGAGAGGTAGGAGAGGAGTCATGTGGTAGTTATAGTGAGAAGAGCGCCAGTCAGTGAGATGTCAGAGCAGAACAGGAAGGAGCGCAGAGTTGGTCAGGAAGTCGGCTATTAAACAAGTGCGCCGTATAGTCAGTGCGACCATGTGTGCAGCTGAGAGGGGTTAGGGCTCAGGCACACATGTGTTTTTATCGTTGCGATTGTCCATGGGACTTTCTAATGTTAAAAATGGAATTTTTGTGTGATGCGTTTCAAACATTATAAAGTCCCATTGACAAATCATGTGAAAAAAATACGCAGCAATATCGCGTGAAAGGTAACGTGCAAAAAAAAACCTGCAAGTCTGCAGGAGCCCTTAGTCAGACAAGTGAGAGAGTTAGATAGAGAATATGTTCGGGTGTCCATCAGAGAGAGAGAGGGGGACAGTGTTAGTGTGTGTATAGAGAGAAGGACAGTGTTCTTGCGTGTATAGAGAGAGAGGGACTAGTTATCTGTATGACTCCGCTCCTGGACACTCACATTCCGGGACACAGGATGACATTGGGCTACAGTCCTAGTTATCTGTATGACTCCGCTCCTGGACACACACACTCCAGGACACAGGATGACACCGGGCCTACAGTCCTAGAAATTAGTATGACTCCGCTCCTGGACACACACACACTGGGATACAAGATGACACCGGGCCTACAGTCCTAGTTATCTGTATGACTCCACTCCTGGACACACACACCAGGACACAGGATGACACCGGGCCTACAGTCCTAGTTATCTGTATGACTCCACTCCTGGACACACACACCAGGACACAGGATGACACCGGGCCTACAGTCCTAGTTATCTGTATGACTCCGTTCCTGGACACACACACTCCAGGACACAGGATGACACCGGGCCTACAGTCCTAGTTATCTGTATGACTCCGTTCCTGGACACACACACTCCAGGACACAAATTGACACCGTGCCTACAGTTCTAGTTATCTGTATGACTCCGCTCTTGGACGGACACACCAGGACACAGGATGACACTGGGCCTACAGTCCTAATTATCTGTATGACTCCACTCCTGGACACACACTCCAGGACACAGGATGACACCGGGCCTACAGTCCTAGTCATCTGTATGACTCCACTCCTGGACACACACACCAGGACACAGGATGACACCGGGCCTACAGTCCTAGTTATCTGTATGACTCCGTTGACACACACACACACACACACACACTCCAGGACACAGGATAACACCAGGCCTACAGTCCTAGTTATCTGTATGACTCCGCTCCTGGACACACACACCAGGACACAGGATGACACCGGGCCTACAGTCCTAGTTATCTGTATGACTCCGCTCCTGGACACACACACTCCGGGACACAGGATGACACCGAGCCTACAGTCCTAGTTATCTGTATGACTCCACTCCTGGACACACACACTCCAGGACACAGGATGACACCGGGCCTACAGTCCTAGTTATCTGTATGACTCCGTTCCTGGACACACACACTCCAGGACACAAATTGACACCGGGCCTACAGTTCTAGTTATCTGTATGACTCCGCTCTTGGACGGACACACCAGGACACAGGATGACACTGGGCCTACAGTCCTAATTATCTGTATGACTCCACTCCTGGACACACACTCCAGGACACAGGATGACACCGGGCCTACAGTCCTAGTCATCTGTATGACTCCACTCCTGGACACACACACCAGGACACAGGATGACACCGGGCCTACAGTCCTAGTTATCTGTATGACTCCGCTCCTGGACACACACACTCCGGGGCACAGGATGACACCGAGCCTACAGTCCTAGTTATCTGTATGACTCCACTCCTGGACACACACACTCCGGGACACAGGATGACACCGAGCCTACAGTCCTAGTTATCTGTATGACTCCGTTCCCCCCCCCACACACACACACACACACTCCAGGACACAGGATAACACCAGGCCTACAGTCCTAGTTATCTGTATGACTCCGCTCCTGGACACACACACCAGGACACAGGATGACACCGGGTCTACAGTCCTAGTTATCTGTATGACTCCGCTCCTGGACACACACACTCCGGGACACAGGATGACACTGAGCCTACAGTCCTAGTTATCTGTATGACTCCGTCCCCCCCCCCCCCCACACACACACACTCCAGGACACAGGATAACACCAGGCCTACGGTCCTAGTTATCTGTATGACTCCACTCCTGGACACAGACACTCCAGGACACAGGATGACACCGGGCCTACAGTCCTAGTTATCTGTATGACTCCACTCCTCGACACACACACCAGGACACAGGATGACACCGGGCCTACAGTCCTAGTTATCTGTATGACTCCGTTCCTGGACACACACACTCCAGGACACAAATTGACACCGTGCCTACAGTTCTAGTTATCTGTATGACTCCGCTCTTGGACGGACACACCAGGACACAGGATGACACTGGGCCTACAGTCCTAATTATCTGTATGACTCCACTCCTGGACACACACTCCAGGACACAGGATGACACCGGGCCTACAGTCCTAGTCATCTGTATGACTCCACTCCTGGACACACACACCAGGACACAGGATGACACCGGGCCTACAGTCCTAGTTATCTGTATGACTCCGTTGACACACACACACACACACACACTCCAGGACACAGGATAACACCAGGCCTACAGTCCTAGTTATCTGTATGACTCCGCTCCTGGACACACACACCAGGACACAGGATGACACCGGGCCTACAGTCCTAGTTATCTGTATGACTCCGCTCCTGGACACACACACTCCGGGACACAGGATGACACCGAGCCTACAGTCCTAGTTATCTGTATGACTCCACTCCTGGACACACACACTCCAGGACACAGGATGACACCGGGCCTACAGTCCTAGTTATCTGTATGACTCCGTTCCTGGACACACACACTCCAGGACACAAATTGACACCGGGCCTACAGTTCTAGTTATCTGTATGACTCCGCTCTTGGACGGACACACCAGGACACAGGATGACACTGGGCCTACAGTCCTAATTATCTGTATGACTCCACTCCTGGACACACACTCCAGGACACAGGATGACACCGGGCCTACAGTCCTAGTCATCTGTATGACTCCACTCCTGGACACACACACCAGGACACAGGATGACACCGGGCCTACAGTCCTAGTTATCTGTATGACTCCGCTCCTGGACACACACACTCCGGGGCACAGGATGACACCGAGCCTACAGTCCTAGTTATCTGTATGACTCCACTCCTGGACACACACACTCCGGGACACAGGATGACACCGAGCCTACAGTCCTAGTTATCTGTATGACTCCGTTCCCCCCCACACACACACACACACACACTCCAGGACACAGGATAACACCAGGCCTACAGTCCTAGTTATCTGTATGACTCCGCTCCTGGACACACACACCAGGACACAGGATGACACCGGGTCTACAGTCCTAGTTATCTGTATGACTCCGCTCCTGGACACACACACTCCGGGACACAGGATGACACTGAGCCTACAGTCCTAGTTATCTGTATGACTCCGTCCCCCCCCCCCACACACACACACTCCAGGACACAGGATAACACCAGGCCTACGGTCCTAGTTATCTGTATGACTCCACTCCTGGACACAGACACTCCAGGACACAGGATGACACCGGGCCTACAGTCCTAGTTATCTGTATGACTCCACTCCTCGACACACACACCAGGACACAGGATGACACCGGGCCTACAGTCCTAGTTATCTGTATGACTCCGTTCCTGGACACACACACTCCAGGACACAAATTGACACCGGGCCTACAGTTCTAGTTATCTGTATGACTCCGCTCCTGGACGGACACACCAGGACACAGGATGACACCGGGCCTACAGTCCTAATTATCTGTATGACTCCACTCCTGGACACACACTCCAGGACACAGGATGACACCGGGCCTACAGTCCTAGTCATCTGTATGACTCCACTCCTGGACACACACACCAGGACACAGGATGACACCGGGCCTACAGTCCTAGTTATCTGTATGACTCCGTTCACACACACACACACACACACTCCAGGGACACAGGATAACACCAGGCCTACAGTCCTAGTTATCTGTATGACTCCGCTCCTGGACACACACCAGGACACAGAATGACACCGGCCTACAGTCCTAGTTATCTGTATGACTCCGCTCCTGGACACACACACTCCAGGACACAGGATGACGACCGAGCCTACAGTCCTAGTTATCTGTATGACTCCCGCTCCTGGACACACACACTCCGGGACACAGGATGACACTGAGCCTACAGTCCTAGTTATCTGTATGACTCCGTCCCCCCCCCCCCCCACACACACACACTCCAGGACACAAGATAACACCAGGCCTACAGTCCTAGTTATCTGTATGACTCCGCTCCTGGACACAGACACTCCAGGACACAGGATAACACCGCGCCTACAGTCCTAGTTATCTGTATGACTCCACCTCTGGACACACACACCAGGACACAGGATGACACCCGGGCCTACAGTCCCTAGTTATCTGTATGACTCCGCTCCTGGACACACACACTCCGGGACACAGGATGACACCGAGCCTACAGTCCTGGTTATCTGTATTTGTATGCAGTTCGCTGGTCACTTATCATCTGTTAGGACCGGCAGCTCTCGGGGGTCTCCGCGTCCGCACCACCGGTCCTGTCACCTCGAGCTGATCGGGTGCGGCGCAGGGTAGCTCTGGTCTTGGTGACCTCCCCAGGCCGTCGGGTTCCTGGACACTGGCTCCGGGCGCGTGCTCCTGGGCTCAGGGAGCGGCGCCTTAGTCGTCAGTTGCTGGAGATGCGGCGATGCAGTCCACGTTGCCATGAAATCCTGACTAGCAGCATTTGCACTTGCTGTGGGATGTCTGGGATCTGCACTCGCTGCCTTTTGCCTGGGTCTGGCTGCTGGCAGGCTCCCCGCCCCAATCAGCTGCCGGGCGGGAGTTCTGACAGCATTTAAACGTGCCTGCTTCTCTCCAGCATGGCCAGTATATGTTTGTCTCCAGGCTACACCCGCACTATTCTTATCTGATTTCCCGTTGTGACCCTCTGCTTTTGGACCTGACTCTGACTTTGCCTGATCCCTGGTACCGCGTATTCTCCTGTTGCCGACCCGAACTTCCTGACTTGCCTCTGTGTCTGTTTGTCTCTGTATTTGTTTGTAAGTCTGACTCCCTGCCCAGCTTCCCTAGTGAGTATAGGGACCGTCGGCCAGTTGTCGCCCCTGGGGCCTAGCCCAGGGGGGCAAGACAGGGGTTGCGGGTAGCTTTTAGGGACTTCCAGTACCCGAACCCCAGTACCCTGACAGATACACTGCCAGACAGGGTCAGACTTTTTTCCTCCGACCGCTACGTTCACCACTCCTATGCAGGCCGTGTAGTCGACCTTGGCAAACCAGGTCCAGCTCTGACTAACCTGGCACAGGACCCTGACTTCCCGCTTGGAGCACCAGCAACAGGTGTTGGCTAAAGCTCAGGTTCAGCCTTCCCCACTGCTGGCGACTATCTCTGAGCCTCAGGGCACGCTGCCTGATTTCTTTTCTGGGAAAGGAAGCAGTTCTTCTCGCTCCGGGGAAGGCTGTAAACTATTTTTTGATTTGCGACCCCACTCATCTGGCACTGAACACCAGAGGGTGGGCATCGTGATTTCCCGACTGAGAGGAGAACCTCAAAACTGGGCATTCTCCTTACCCCCTGACTCTCCCTCACGACAGTCTTTAGACACGTTTTTTTCTGCGCTGGGGCAGATCTATGACGAACCCGACCGTGCTGCCTATGCCCGTCGCCCAACTGTTGTCCTTGCGCCAGGGGTCAGAAGGGTGGCAGAAGATTATTGTTCCCAATGTCAGACAGCACTGCACTGAGTCGGGGTGGAACGACTCAGCCCCTCAAGGACTTACTCTTGACCGGTCTATCTGAAGACCTAAAGGATCTGCTGGTGGCCCAGCCAGGACCCTGGTACCCCTGGAACAAGCAATGTCGTTAGCCAGCCATCCGAGCAGACCACTGCCTGAGGGCCAGACGATCTGCTCAGTCCAGTCTGGTCCACCCGGCCTCCCTGGCCACTGCCGCTGTAAGACCAACAACTTCACCTCCCTCCGCTGAACCCCTGGAATTGGGGACGATGTCACCTAAACAGCGAAAGGAATATCGGTTAAAGAAGAACCTTTGTTTATATTGCGGAGAGTCTGGTCATCGTATCGCCTGGGAAAAAACCTCGGCAGGAGAAACTTCCGCTCCTAGGCAGTTGTCGGGAGGATTGTCTAGGGGCTCAGGTACCCCCTGTTGTGTGTCTAAAATGTTCTTGCCCTGCACTTTGGAGTTCCGTTCCTTCTCTCATGCAGGACAAGCTTTTGTTGATTCTGGGGCAGCAAGCAAATTTTGTGAATTTTGATTTTGTGGCTCAGATTTTTGTTTCCTTGCTACGTTTAGATTAGATCCTCCTATTCAGGGTTAAAGGGGTAGACTCCACTCACTTGCATGCCGGCCTCGTCAGTCTTGTTACCCAGAGTTGATACTCACCATAGGAACCCAGCATACATGAGACTTGCACCTTCCTCGTTATGAAAGACTTGTCGGTGGACATAGTCTTGGGGCTCCCTTGGTTAAAGGAGATGTCTCGAGGCAGGAGTGGATTTTTTTTTTTTGCCCAGTCCCCCTAATTAAGCATACATTACTAAGCCCCCCTGTAAATGACTTTTCTAGCTGGTTTCTACTTTACCGTTCCAGCAACTTATAAAAATTTTCCCAAGATGGCCGCCAGCTCTTTTCCCGTCGCTTGCTGTAGCCCGACAGTTGCGCGCTCCCGAGACGCTACCAGCTGTGTCTCCCTGACAAACCAGACGCCCCGCAGCCGCAGACCGGACCCCTGGAGTGTGAACACAGGCACCGCCAGGCAGCAGATAACCGGCGCAGCCCCCCCCCGCTCCCCCCTCGGCACAGCGGGCAGCCCCCCGCCCATCGCAGGCGGCAGCCCCCCCCCCACCAATCGCAGCGACAGCGCCACACCACCCATCGCAGCGACAGCCCCCCCCATCGCAGAGCGGCAGCCCCCCCATCGCAGCGGCAGCCCCCCCCCCCCCGGCGCAGCCCCCCCCATCGCAGCGGCAGCCCCCCCGGCCCATCACTTACCAGGACGGCGGGACAGCTGGACGGCGGGACCTCTAACAGAGGATGATACAGAATGGCCGCTCCAGCGCGCTCCCGAGCAGTGACAGCTCGTCTGCGCATGCGCAGAAGAGCTGTAGCGGGGAGCACACTGAAGCGGCTCGTGCTGAAAGGAGAAGACCGGACTGCGCAAGCGCGTCTAAAAAAGCAAGCTGCCAGCGAATTTAGACGGCACCATGGAGACGGGGACGCCAGCAACGGAGCAGGTAAGTGGAATAACTTCTGTATGGCTCATATTTAATGCACAATGTACATTACAAAGTGCATTAATATGGCCATACGGAAGTGTATAGACCCACTTGGTTTCGCGAGACAACCCCTTTAAGGGAACACAATCCCATTATTAATTGGAACACTATGGAGCTGGTCAAGTGGGGGTCCCACTGTACCAATCGCATGGATCCAGTGGATCTGGATACTGCTGTTTTGGAGGGGGTCGAGTTACCAGACTATATTGATGACTTTTCTGATGTTTTCCCCAAACAACTCTCTGAAGGACTGCCTCCTCATGCAGAATTTGATTGTAAAATTGATCTGATCCCAGGTGCTAAACTCCCAAAGGGTCGGATCTACAACATAACTGTTCCTGTGAGGGAGTCCATGAAGGACTATATTCAGGACAGTTTGACCAAGGGATATATCACTACTCCATGTGATATTCAGATGGATCCCGTTAAGGTGAAGGCTATCACGGAATGGGGTCAGCCAGTTACCCTAAAAGTCCTGCAGCGCTTCCTGGGATTTGCTGAGTATTATCGTAGGTTCATTAAGAACTTCTCCGTGGTGGCTAAGCCTTTAACGGATCTCACCGGAAAGGGGGCGGATGTGAGTAATTGGTCGCCAGATGCGCTTGTGGCCTTCACTACCCTGAAGGCTGCTCTCACTTCAGCGCCTGTCCTCATCCAACCTGATCTATCCAGTCCGTTCGTGATGGAGGTAGACGCCTCCGAGTTTGGAGTTGGAGCTGTACTGTCCCAAGGTAGCTCCACACTCACAAACCTTAGGCCTTGTGCCTACTTTTACAGAAAATTCTCCTCCACCGAACAAAATTACGACGTAGGTAACCGGGAGTTACTAGCTATTAAATGGGCATTTGAGGAATGGAGGCACTTCCTGCAAGGTGCCCTCCATCAAATCACTGTACTTACAGACCACAAAAGCCTCATGTATCTAGACTCCGCCAAGAGGTTGAATGCTCGACAAGCCTGCTGGGCCCTGTTCTTTTCACGGTTCAATTTTGTAGTGACTTACAGAACTAGCTCTAAGAATGTTAAAGCGGATGCCTTGTCTAGGAGTTTTGGTACCCCGGAACCTGCAGAATCTGCCGAATTTGCATTCAATAATCATGTCAATTCGTCTTCCAAGTTTCGCCGTTTCTCTGTAATTATGGTTTCCATCCTCGATTTGCACTCTCTACTCCTCCAGAGGCGCCGGAATAGTAGCCCCCGGGGATATATATGGAGGCAGCCCATGACAGGGTTAACGGGGAGGCCAGGGTTAATGGAAGGGTGAAGAGGGGGGGGTGTAGTAGAGGGGGAAGTTAGAGAGAAAGTGCGGGAACAGCAGGGGGAGGAGCATCCCTAGGCGGCAACGGAGGAAGAAGAAGCAGAAGGAGAAGACGGAGGCCACGAGGAAGAAGAGGGAAGAGGTAGAGAAGACCCAAGACCCCAGGCAGAAGTCCCAAGACCCCAGACAGAAGTCCCAAGACCCCAGACAGAAGTCCCAAGACCCCAGGCAGAAGTCCCAAGACCCCAGACAGAAGTCCCAAGACCCCAGGCAGAAGTCCCAAGACCCCAGACAGGAGTCCCAAGACCGAAGTCTGCAGACCGAAGTCCCAAGACCTGTCCGTGAAGAGCCCGAAGGTGATCGTCAGGAAGCGCCCAGAAGAGGACTTACCGGACATGGAGGCCGCCATGGAGAAGATCCGGGCAGCGGTGGAGGAGCGGGGCATCGACTGGCTCATGAGGATCCTGGATGTCGGGGCCCCGGGCCCATCGGAGGTGGAAGCGGCACCCGCACGGTCAGCAGCATCGGGGGGAGAGGCGTCCGGAGCCCCTGCAGCAACTGCGGTGAGAGAAAGGGGGCGAAGGACAGCCGCTGCGGGGAGCCGCACACCGGAGGCAGCAGCGGGAGCGCTGTCGGGGACTGCTAGCGGCCGGAGGGAGGAGGCAGGAGGGAGCAGGCAGACACCGGCAGCATCGGCGAGAGGGCCGAGTACTAGGAGGGCCCGCGCTCCGGCGCGTCTGAGCCCGGATCAGGCTCCACAGCGTCGGCGCCGCATAGAGAGTCCCTCACGGGCCCCTCCGGGCCGGCTCCCTGCACCATCCATGCCATCGGGGGAGCGCAGGCCCGGGAGGAATCTCGCCGGGCGGCACGGCGCAGCGTCCGGCACTAGGTCCCGTGCTGCCAGGGGGGCGGGGCCTAATACCGGGCTGTCGGCGGTGAACCGAGCTACAGCGTGGGGCCGCTCTGCAGGAGAGCCGGTGGTAGCAGAGCAGCCCCACAGTAACTTCCAGGGACAAGCTGAAGTGCGGCCCGTGAGAGCCAGGCCGAGCAGCAGGCAGGCGGCTGCGAATCCGGAGGTGCGTATGCAGCCAGAGGAGGACCCCGGTCGTCAGTTCGGACCACATTCGGACGAGGAATCGGATCCGCTGGAGGGAGGATCGGCGGCTGGTGGGACTACAGCCCCTACGCAGCCAGGTGAGCAAACACACGGGGACACTACATTACATGCAGTTAGCCGCGTTGCGCACGCGGGAGATAGTTTTGGGGGGTGGACAGGGGATGGGGGGGCGATGGCAGGCACACATGGCGCAGCGAGTGATTTTGGGTTATTTCTGGGTGGATTATGGGAGTTGTGGCGCAAGCAAGACGCAAGAGCAGGGCCGTCGCCAGTAGCTGCTTGGACGCTACCGTCCAACGCGTCGATCGCCGACGAGAGCGCTAGGGGTGGTAGCACGGCGGGGGCGTCTGTAGGGCAGCAGGTAGCGCCCGTTACGGTAGGGGTCCAGACGGAGAAAGATGGGGAAGGGATTCGCTTGGATGACAGAGCGAAGGGGGAAGTTTATGTGTGTTTCGAGGGCCCCCTAGGTGCACACTTAAAGAAGGAGGTTAGAGAAAAGATTTGGCGCGACGAATACGTCGAGATCTTTTCCCTTCTCCCTTTGGAAAAATTCAATTTAGATAAAGGGAAAAGGACAGAATATAAGAAGGAAGAGGAGGAGAAACGTCGGTGGAAACTGATTCCACAGACGTTCTCCAACTGGATGCAAGCCTTCGCTATTCTGGCCAGCGTTATAGGTGAAAAGGCGCCGGAGAACTGCTCCGGCCTTTTTTGCTATCTCGATGCGATAGGTGAGGCGTACAGGGTGTACGGGGGCCAAACGTGGCTTAGGTACGACGAGCAATTTCGTCAGCGGAAAGCGATCCGACCGTCTATTCGGTGGGATCAGAAAGATATTGGCCTATGGTTGCGGGTAATGGCCCCAGTTAGGTTTGGCCAGCCCTTTCAGGGGGGGGCCGGGACTAGCAGCTCGGCCAGTGGTTCCCAAGGGGGGGGGCAGGGAGGTCAGTCAGGGAGTCATAGGCTCGGATTGTGTTGGCAGTTTAACGACGGCCAATGCAAATTCGGGAACTCTTGCAGGTTCAAGCACGTCTGCTCCGTGTGTAACGGCACGTCACATGGAGCAGCAAAGTGCTTTAAAAAAGGAAAAGGAAAGGGTTTCGGGGCACCTGGAAAAAGGGATGACACCAGTGAAACTGGCAAAGATGGTGCCGTTTCTAAATAGGTACCCCGACCGAGATAAGGCTAGTTTACTGTTTGAGGGTTTTAGGGACGGTTTTAGGATTCCCGCCCCAGTTCATAGGGTTCCGGTCACAACCAAGAATTTGCCGTCAGCGATTCGGCAATCGGCTGTGGTGACCAAAAAATTGTTTAAGGAGGTTCAGTTAGGCCGCATGGCGGGACCGTTCCGTTCCCCGCCCGTGGCGGACCTGGTGGTCTCACCGCTGGGGGTTGTTCCTAAGAAGGAACCTAACAAGTTTCGACTCATACACCATCTGTCATACCCAAAGGGGGCGTCAGTAAATGACGGTATAGACCCGGAAATTTGTTCTGTGGTGTATACTTCATTTGACGCCTCAATAAAATGGGTCCGCAGGTATGGGCAGGGAGCGAAGCTGGCAAAGGTGGATATCGAGTCTGCGTTTAGGTTGCTCCCAGTTGCTCCCGAGAGCATTCGTTTGTTAGGGTGTTTTTGGGAGGGAAGTTATTTTGCGGATAGGTGCCTACCCATGGGCTGTTCCATTTCTTGCGCTTATTTTGAAGCGTTCAGTTCCTTTTTAGAATGGGTAGTTAGGGATTGCACGGGGATTAGGTCTGTGATCCATTATTTGGATGACTTCCTATGCATAGGGCCAGCAGGTTCGCCTATTTGTGCAACTTTGCTGGGGTCACTTCAATGGGTTTCCGGTCAATTCGGGGTGCCTTTGGCGCCTGGGAAGACAGAGGGGCCCACTACATGTTTAAAGTTCCTGGGCATTACCATTGACACGGTTGCAATGGAATGCAGATTGCCCGAGGAGAAGTTGACAGAGTTAAAGGCGGAGGTAAAGAGAGCAAGGGTTGTCACCAAGGTCACTTTGAGGGAGCTCCAATCGTTATTGGGCAAGCTTAATTTCGCTTGCCGAATAATGCCGATGGGGCGAATTTTCAGCAGAAGGCTAGCGTCAGCAACGGCGGGGGTTCGGTTACCCCACCATTTTATTCGGCTAGGTAAGGAACTCAAGAAAGATTTAGCAGTATGGGCGGCGTTTCTAGAGAACTACAACGGTCGGTCAGTAATGATGGAGGAAATGGTAAACAATTTTGATTGGGAATTGTTTACTGACGCCGCAGGGAGTTCGGGTTTTGGGATTTACTTCCAGGGCCAGTGGTGCGCGGCCGGATGGCCGAGCGATTGGTTCTCGTCAGGGTTGGTAAGGAACTTGGTGCTACTCGAGCTCTTCCCCATTATAGTGGCGGTGGAGATATGGGGCGAACAATTTAGGAACAAGAGGGTACGCTTTCACTGCGACAACCTGGGGGTCGTGCAGGCGATAAATAAATTGTCTGCATCGTCCCCTCCAGTGGTGGCCTTACTGCGCCACCTGGTGCTGAAAGCGTTATCACTTAACGCTTGGATAGGTGCGGTACATGTGCCGGGGGTGAGCAATTCACTAGCGGATGCTCTTTCTCGTTGCCAGTGGGAGCGATTCCGACGTTTGGCCCCGGCAGCAGAGAAGGAAGGGGTGTCTTGCCCGAGACACATCTGGAGCGTGGTCAGCGAGCAGTGAGGCACTTGATAGGTACCTCACTGGCTCGGAGTACGTGGACGTCTTATAGGGCAGCCTGGTCGGAATGGGAGGAGTGGCTGCAGCAGTGGGGAATCGTGCGTTCAGACGAGGACAGGGTAGGGGCGTTGTTAGGATGGTTGGGGAAAAGTTCTGAGACAGGGTTGTCAGTCGCCAGAGTTAACAAATTTATGGGAGGAGTGGCGTTTGGCGCTAAGTTGCGGGGTTTGACTGATGTTACAAAGAATTTTGTAGTCAGACAGGCACTAAAGGGGTTTAGAAGGGGGCGGGGGGGGTCAGATATGCGTCGGCCAATCTCGTTCGACTTGTTGAAGAGATTGGGGGGCGCATTGGGGGAGATATGCGGGGAAGGGTTTGAATACTCGCTTTTTAAGTTGGCTTTTTCATTAGCTTTCTTTGGGGCTCTTCGGCTGGGGGAACTGGTTTCCCCCAGCAAAAAGAAAGGGGGGGGTTTACAAAGCGAGGATACCAAGGTTATAAAAGGGCGGTTGGAATTAGTCATCCGTCGTTCTAAGATGGATCAGGAGGGTAGAGGTCGGAGAGTGTCGCTAGGACAAGTGCGGGGAGAGTCCATGTGCCCAGTTAAATGTTGGGAGGACTATAGTTTGTTAGCAGGAGTCAGGGTGGGGCCTCTTCTGCAGCACCGAGATGGTCGTTTTTTGTCAAGGTTCCAGTTCGAGGCGGTGTTAAGAAGAGCGATAGATACGCTGGGGTTAGACAGCTCTAATTTCGGGACACATTCTTTTAGAATAGGCGCGGCAACGGAGGCAGCAGAGAGGGGACTGGATAGTCAGGCGGGGATGGGCATCGGTCGGTGGAAGTCGGGACGGTTTAAACGTTATATCAGGCCGCACTTGCTTTAAGCGGGGGGGGGGGTACGTTTTGCGGCGGGGTTAATTACGACTAGTTGTTTTTTCTTTTGTTACAGATCATCGAGCCGCGTTGGTGTGGATAATGGGCCACTCTTTTGTGTATTGGGGGGGGGAGAGGGCTAAGATCAGGCCTAACGGTAGACAGTTAAGGCTGAGTAGAGAGACGGCGGTAATTCGATGGATCGGAGTGCGGGGCATGGCCTGGTTCCGGGTGTTACAGGACGTTCAGCGCTTAGTCTCCCTAGACAGGCCGCCTAACATCCTCGTACTGCACGTCGGGGGCAACGATTTGGGGCAGAGACCCTTTAGGGACCTAGGTAGGGACATCCGGTACGATATGCTTCGTATGATGCAGATGTACCGGGGCTTGATCGTGGTCTGGTCAGAGATGGTCCCTCGCAAGGTGTGGCGCAACGCGCGCTCAGTGCGGGGGATAGACAAGGCCAGGATCAAGTTTAACCGGGAGGTTTCACGCTTCGTTGCGCGTAATGGAGGAGTGGCCGTTCGGCACATAGATCTTGAGAAGGGAGTAGGAAACTATTGGAGGAGCGATGGCGTGCATCTCAACGAGATTGGGACGGATCTGTGGTTAGAGGGGGTTCAGGAGGGAATAGAACGCGCGTTAGTTCTGTGGGGTGCTGCGCAGGCATGAGGTGGTCATGCCATGCTGGCGGTGGCGTTCGGAAGGGGGGGGGGGGGAGTTCTTGGAGCCAGCTGATGTGCGGGGCGGGGGGGGGGGAACGGGGGCTGATGGCTACCTCCCCCCCCCCTCCCCCTTTTTGGTATAGTGTGTGTGGTCAGCCTGTCGCCTCCCGGCTCTGTCAGGCCGTAGTCCCTGCAGAGAAACGTGGCTAGCCGAGGAACGGCTCGCGCCTCTCTGAGTCGGGAGGAGGAGGGCGACTAGGGGCAACCGGTTGTGTGTTGCCTCCCGAGTCGGCTGTCTTGCGACGGGAGGGTTTTAGCGGGAAGGATTTCAGTCTCCCGAGTCGGATAGAGGGAGAGAGCGGCGGGAGGCAGGACGGAAATCCTTTTCCCTGTTGGGGAGGCGACAGAGGGGGTTGGAGGCTCCGGGGACTTCCCCCTTTTCAGTGGGTTGTTTTATTTGATGTTTTTATCAATTGTTAATAAGAATTTTAATAAATGGCCGCTGTGGCCAAAAATTTATCCAAGCTAGAAGTTGCAGCGTTTTAATTGAAGAAAGGGGGAGGTTTGGGTTAGGTCACAGAGGTCACATCCGATATACCCGCGTCAAGAGGCGCCGGAATAGTAGCCCCCGGGGATATATATGGAGGCAGCCCATGACAGGGTTAACGGGGAGGCCAGGGTTAATGGAAGGGTGAAGAGGGGGGGGTGTAGTAGAGGGGGAAGTTAGAGAGAAAGTGCGGGAACAGCAGGGGGAGGAGCATCCCTAGGCGGCAACGGAGGAAGAAGAAGCAGAAGGAGAAGACGGAGGCCACGAGGAAGTCCCACCCACCCGCCCTTACTTTAGCATATAGGGGGCAGTTTAGTTAGTAGAAAGGGTCGTAGAGGTATCGTAACATTGTCATAGCGGCGTTCGGAAGGGGGGGGGGGGGGAGTTCTTGGAGCCAGCTGATGTGCGGGGCGGGGGGGGGGGAACGGGGGCTGATGGCTACCTCCCCCCCCCCTCCCCCTTTTTGGTATAGTGTGTGTGGTCAGCCTGTCGCCTCCCGGCTCTGTCAGGCCGTAGTCCCTGCAGAGAAACGTGGCTAGCCGAGGAACGGCTCGCGCCTCTCTGAGTCGGGAGGAGGAGGGCGACTAGGGGCAACCGGTTGTGTGTTGCCTCCCGAGTCGGCTGTCTTGCGACGGGAGGGTTTTAGCGGGAAGGATTTCAGTCTCCCGAGTCGGATAGAGGGAGAGAGCGGCGGGAGGCAGGACGGAAATCCTTTTCCCTGTTGGGGAGGCGACAGAGGGGGTTGGAGGCTCCGGGGACTTCCCCCTTTTCAGTGGGTTGTTTTATTTGATGTTTTTATCAATTGTTAATAAGAATTTTAATAAATGGCCGCTGTGGCCAAAAATTTATCCAAGCTAGAAGTTGCAGCGTTTTAATTGAAGAAAGGGGGAGGTTTGGGTTAGGTCACAGAGGTCACATCCGATATACCCGCGTCATGTTTCGAACACTCCATCCGCTGATACCGCTATTGAGGAACTGTGCACAGTTCGGGCCCAGGTTCGTAAGAACCTTCAGGGTTCCCAGGAGAAGGTACTTAGGCAGTCTAATAAGAAACGCACCTTTTGTGGTTGGGGAGCAAGTCTTATTGTCTTCAAAGAATTTGAGACTGAAGGTTCCGTCTTTAAAACTTGCACCGCGGTTTATTGGTCCTTTTTCTATTTCGCAGGTTATTAATCCGCTGGCTTATAGATTGTCCCTTCTTGGCTCTTGGAAGGATCATAATGTTTTCCATAAAAGCTTATTAAAAAGATATGTGACTCCAGTGTTGCCCACCCGTGACCCGCCCTCTCCTACGCTGGTGCAAGGAGAATTAGAATTTGAGGTGGAGAGAATTGTTGACTCCAGGCTTGTTCGGGGCTCAATGCAGTATCTGGTTCACTGGAGAGGGTTTGGCCCTGATGAACGGACGTGGGTCCCTGCCTGTTCATGCCCCATGTCTGGTCCGATTATTCCACAGGGCCTTTCCTCTTAAGCCCGCTCCGGGTCTTGGGGGTCCAGTGTCCCCCCGTAGAAGGGGGGGTACTGTTAGGACCAGCAGCTCTCAGGGTCTCCGCGTCCGCACCACCGGTCCTATCACCCGAGCTGATCGGGGGCGGCGCAGGGGAGCTCCGGTCTTGGTGACCACCCCGGGCCGTCGGGGTCCCGGACACTGGCTCCGGGCGTGTGCTCCCTGAGCGGCGCCTTAGTGGTCAGTTGCTGGAGATGCGGCGATGCAGTCCACGTTGCCATGAAATCCTGACTAGCAGCATCTGCACTTGCTGCAGGATGTCTGGGATCTGCACTTGCTGCCTTTTGCCTGGGTCTGGCTGCTGGCAGGCTCCCCGCCCCAATCAGCTGCTGGGGCGGGAGTTCTGACAGCATTTAAACGTGCCTGCTTCTCTCCACCATTGCCAGTGTATGTTTGTCTCCAGGCTACTCCTACCCTGAGCGACACGTGTGACCCTTTGCCAAGGCACTGAAAGACCTCTTCAGGCAAACTTTAAAGTCTTACCGGCGCTGGATTGGAGCCAAGCCGTGGTATCCAAGAACTGTAGAGTAGTCGAGTGGAAGCCGGGTCGTTAGCAGGTGGTCTCCGTTACTGTACAGCGGCTGAGGGAGCAGGGGAGCTTGATTACAGACTGGGCACTCAATAATCACACACTGAAGGAGTGGTGGGGCTAGGCTTATAAAGGAAGTGCAATCAGGAACAAAGCTGGGGTCAGGACCAGGAGGCAGGAACTAGGTAATTGGGAAATACAGAACAAGGCTAGGTTTCAGTGATGGAACTGTTCAATTCCTGATAGCCTAGCGGAGCGAGCTCTTGACTAGCATACAAGAGGGCATGGGTTAGAGCCCTGACACAGATGCTCATAGTGCAGTTTACCTGTATAGGAAGTTGTCACGGGTGACGCCACTGTTCTTTATGGGAGAAATAAAGTCCAGACACACAGATAAATTGTAGAACACGGAACTTTACTGATATACAGGCAGCTTGTTGGTAAATTACACAGGTCAGGGAGGAGAACACATAATGACACCGGCCCACAGTCCTAGTTATCTGTGAAAAAGAGACACCGCACACTCACACCTTTTCTTCCAAACACGGCACGGCGGATTTCACTTCCTTATGTCTTAGTGAGATGAGTCTTGGGTAGATGTCTCTCTTCCTCTTCCATTCTTCACCACATGTAGGTTGAAGGTATGGTGGCTGGCAGTCTCTTGCAAACACATATATCTTCTAACATGACAGGACAAAATTGTTACATTTCCAGACATTGATAGACATTAACCGCTTACATGCTGCAGCTGTGCAATACACATAACTAGTGACAGGACAGTTTGCATAGTGCTTCCACAATGAGAACATGACATGTAGGACAAATACAGGACAGTTCTGGAGGTGCCAGATACATTAGCTTCAGGCTAATGCAATAGCGTTGTATCATCTTCTGTCTCCGAGAGTCGCCCCACCGGCCTCTGAACGAACATTAATGACCTGAAGACTTGTGCAAAGAGAACTATTGTGTTTCAGATCGGAAGGAAGCTAGAACAGTGACTGGCATAGGGTGGGGGTATTAGTGTAGTGACTAGCACAGGGTGGAGAAATCAGTGTATTGACTGGCACAGGGTGGAAGCATCAGTATAGTGACTGGCACATAGTGAAGGCATCAGTGTAGTGACTGATAGAGGGCTGAGGCATCAGTGTAGTGACTGGCACAGGGTGAAGGCATCAGTCCAGTGACTGGCAGAGGGTGGAGTCATCAGTGTAGTGACTGGCACAGGGTGGAGTCATCAGTGTAGTGACTGGCACAGGGTAGAGGCATCAGTGTAGTGACTGGCACAGGGTGAAGGCATCTGTCCAGTGATTAGCACAGAGTGGAGGCAACAGTGTAGTGACTGGCACAGGGTGAAGGGGTCAGTATAGTGACTGGCACAGGATGGAGGCATCAGTGTAGTGACTGGCACAGGGTGGAGGCATCAGTGTAGTGACTGGCACAGGGTGGAGGCATCAGTGTAGTGACTGGCACAGGGTGGAAGCATCAGTGTAGCGACTGGCACAGGGCAGAGGCATCAGTATAGTGACTGGCACAGGATGGATATATAAGTGCATTGATTTGCACAGGGTGGAAACATCAGTATAGTGACTGGCACAGGGTGAAGGCATCTGTCCAGTGATTGGCACAGAGTGAGGGCATCAGTATAGTGACTGGCACAGGGTGGGAGCATCAGTATAGTGACTGGCACAGGGCAGAGGCATCAGTATAGTGACTGGCACCTGGTGGAAGCATCAGTATAGTGACTGGTAGAGGGCAGAGGCATCAGTGACAGGGTGGACACATCAATATAGTGACTGCACAGGGTGAAGGCATCAGTGCAGTGATTGGCACAGAGTGGGGGCATCAGTATAGTGACTGGCACAGGGTAGAGGCATCAGTATAGTGACTGGCACAGGGTAGAGGCATCAGTATAGTGACTGGGACAGGGTAGAGGCATCAGTATAGTGACTGGCACATGGTGGAAGCATCAGTATAGTGACTGGTAGAGGGCAGAGGCATCAGTGACAGGGTGGACACATCAATATAGTGACTGCACAGGGTGAAGGCATCAGTGCAGTGATTGGCACAGAGTGGGGGCATCAGTATAGTGACTGGCACAGGGTAGAGGCATCAGTATAGTGACTGGCACAGGGTAGAGGCATCAGTATAGTGACTGGGACAGGGTAGAGGCATCAGTGTAGTGACTGGCACAGGGTGGAGATATCAGTGTAGTGACTGGCACATGGTGGAGGCATCTGTGTAGTGATTGGCACAGGGTGGAGATATCAGTGTAGTGACTGGCACAGGGTGGAAACATCAGTACAGTGACTGCACAGGGTGAAGGCATCAGTCCAGTGATTGGCACAGAGTGGGGGCATCAGTATAGTAACTGGCACAGGGTGTAGACATCAGTGTAGTGACTGGCATGGGTGGAGGTATCAGTGTAGTGACTGGCACAGGGTTAAGGCATCAGTCCAGTGACTGGCAGAGGGTGGAGTTATCAGTGTAGTGACTGGCACAGGGTGGAGGTATTAGTGTAGTGACTGCCACAGGGTAGAGGTATTAGTGTAGTGACTGGAACAGGGTGGAGGCAACAGTGTAGTGACTGGCACAGGGTAGAGGCATCAGTGTAGTGACTGGCACAGGGTGAAGGCATCTGTCCAGTGACTGGCAGAGGGTGGAGGTATCAGTGAAGTGACTGGCACAGGGTGGAGGCAAAAGTGTAGTGACTGGCATGGGGTAGTGGCATCAGTGTAGTGACTGGCACAGGGTAGTGGCATCAGTATAGTGACTGGCACAGGGTGGAGGTATTAATGTAGTGTCTGCCACAGGGTAGAGGTATTAGTGTAGTGAGTGGAACAGGGTGGAGGCATCAGTGTAGTGACTGGCACAGGGTGTAGGCATCAGTTTAGTGACTGGCGCAGGGTGGAGGCATCAGTTTAGTGACTGGCGCAGGGTGGAGGCATCAGTGTAGTGACTGGCACAGGGTGGAGGCATCAGTGTAGTGACTGGTACAGGGTGGAGGCATCAGTTTAGTGACTGGCACAGGGTGGAGGCATCAGTGTAGTGACTTGCAGAGGGTATAGGTATCAGTGTATTGACTGGCACAGAGTGGAGGCATCAGTGTAGTGACTGGCGCAGAGTGGAGGCATCAGTGTAGTGACTGGCACAGGGTGGAGAAATGAGTGTATTGACTGGTACAGGGTGGAGGCATCAGTGTAGTGACTGGTACAGGGTGGAGGCATCAGTGTAGTGACTGGCACAGGGTTAAGCCATCAGTGTAGTGACTGGCGCAGAGTGGAGGCATCAGTGTAGTGACTGGCACAGGGTGGAGAAATGAGTGTATTGACTGGTACAGGGTGGAGGCATCAGTATAGTGACTGGCACAGGGTGAAGGCATCTATCCAGTGATTGGCACAGAGTGGAGGCAGCAGTGTAGTGACTGGCACAGGGTGGAGGCAGCAGTGTAGTGACTGGCACAGGGTGGAGGAATCAGTGTAGTGACTGGCGCAGAGTGGAGGCAGCAGTGTAGTGACTGGCACAGGGTAGAGCAATCAGTATAGTGAGTGGCACAGGGTGGAGGCACCAGTGTAGTGACTGGCACAGGGTGGAGGCATCAGTGTAGTGACCGGCACAAGGTGGAAGCACCAGTGTAGTGACTAGCACAGGGTGGAGGCACCAGTGTAGTGACTGGCATAAGGTGGAGGCACCAGTGTAGTGACTGGCACAGGGTGGAGGCACCAGTGTAGTGACTGGCACAGGGTGGAGGCACCAGTGTAGTGACTGGCACAGGGTGGAGGCACCAGTGTAGTGACTGGCACAGGGTGGAGGCACCAGTGTAGTGACTGGGTGGAGGGTTTAGAGACGGGTGGGCAGATGAGTAGTAAATGACAGCAGTCAAGGTGAGAGTGGATGAGGGCAATGGTAAGAGATTTGTATGCCCCCGCAGTGCGGAGAGGGTGCAGATGGGAGATGCTTTTGAGGTGTAGCTGACATGAGCAAGCGCCTGGGGAGTGAAGGAGAGGTTGGAGTCCCATGTAACCCCCGGGCAGCGGGCGTGCTGGGAGGAGTTATGGTGGCACCACAGACTGAGATAGCTATCAGGATGAGGTTGGTCAGTAGAAACACAAGAGGGGCAGTTTTTGATAAATTCCTTTTTAAGTAGTATTAGGGCTCCTTATGTGCGCAGAAACGCATGCGTAAAAAAATGGCGCTATCAGAGCGGACGTCACGCTGAAAAACCGCCCCTCACAGCCTTTATGTGCATGTAAAGTGAGCTGCCCACTATCCTCTGCTGCTGCCACATCCAGGGGTTTTACCTGTGGTCAGTGGGGCCGGCGGCAGCTGCGGCGGCCCCACTAACATACAGAGAAGATCGCGGTCCTCTGTTACAGCAGTGACAGAGGGTTTGTCCATCTCCGCGGGGCGGCCCCCCCTCACTGCACACTGACAGCATTGTCACACTGAATCACAGCACTGTCACAGTGTCCAGTGATGAGGGGACGCCCCGCGGAGATGAACAAATCCTCGGGCACAGCTGATGTTCTTCCATTGAATTCCATGGAGCCTCTGCAGCGATTTTCGTAGAAGGGCTTTAAATATAAGCACTTCCCTAAAAATCATCCCTAAAGTATGGAAAAAAAAATATATATATATAGTCACCTCTCTACAGCTGCCGGGGCTCAGGCACGTCTAGCCGAGTCTTTTCCCTGCTCTGCTCTAAAGTGCTTTCTGTAGGCGGGGATTTAAAATCTGTATTGCCGACTCCATTGAATTCAATGGGAGAATAGCTGCGCCAGAGGACCCCGATCTTCACTGTATGTTCTCAATGGGGTCGGCACTGCTGTCGCCAGCCCCAATGAGCACAAGGGGAAATGCTGTCCTCTGGATTTGGAATCCTTGTATGACTGATCAGAGTTACTGCACACCTTGGGTCTTGGATCTTGGGTCTTAGATTTTGGATCTTGGATCTGGATCTTGGGTCTTGGATCTTGGATTTTGGATCTTGGGTCTTGCATCTTGGATCTTGGATTTCGGATCTTGGGTCTTGGATCTTGGGTCTTGCATCTTGGGTCTTGCATCTTGGGTCTTGCATCTTGGGTCTTGCATCTTGGGTCTTGCATCATCTTGGGTCTTGCATCTTGGGTCTTGCATCTTGGGTCTCGCATCTTGGGTCTCGCATCTTGGGTCTTGCATCTTGGGTCTCGCATCTTGGGTCTTGCATCTTGGGTCTTGCATCTTGGGTCTCGCATCTTGGGTCTCGCATCTTGGGTCTCGCATCTTGGGTCTCGCATCTTGGGTCTCGGATCTTGGGTCTTGGATCTTGGGTCTCGCATCTTGGGTCTCGGATCTTGGGTCTCGGATCTTGGGTCTCGGATCTTGGGTCTCGGATCTTGGGTCTTGGATCTTGGGTCTTGGATCTTGGGTCTTGGATCTTGGGTCTCGCATCTTGGGTCTCGGATCTTGGATTTTGGATCTTGGGTCTTGCATCTTGGGTCTTGCATCTTGGGTCTTGCATCTTGGGTCTTGCATCTTGGGTCTTGCATCTTGGGTCTTGCATCTTGGGTCTCGCATCTTGGGTCTCGCATCTTGGGTCTCGCATCTTGGGTCTCGCATCTTGGGTCTCGCATCTTGGGTCTCGCATCTTGGGTCTCGCATCTTGGGTCTCGGATCTTGGATCTCGGGTCTTGGATCTTGGGTCTTGGATCTTGGGTCTTGATCATGCGCATCCTTATATAAGCTATGAGCAGAAGTGACATCACAGTGCTGTGGATTGAGGTCACAGGTTGTTGTTGACCAGTAGGCTGAAGGGCTTTACAGACTGTCTGGGATTTGTAGTGACGCTGATACTGGATGCACGTGCTGCTTTGTCACTTGCTGCCATATGTTGAGAGGTCATTGCAGAGCCAGTCTCTCGGCGAGCATCTGCAGAGGCAGCTGGTCATTCTCAGGAAGTCATATAGGTTTCATGGACATCAATAAAGTCAAGTCTCCTGGGTTCAAAGCGCAGATGATGAAAGTGGAGGCTGTAAAGTGACCTCTGGAGATTGTATCACGGAGGCCCCTCAGGTTCATGGGGGGCCGGGTGCTGGATGCCGCCATTAACCCCTAATGACTGCGCCTGTTTGGCTGAAGGTTTCTGCATTCCGGCAGCCATAACTGTAAACATCTGTTGTCGTTGCTGCGGCCGAGGCCTCGCGTGCTGCGTGTGCGGCGCGTGGAAAGTATTGTGTATGTCGCCCGTTCGCACTTTCAGGTGGATGTTAGGTAAGCGGAGAAGCACATGGAAAAACGTAAAAAATGACGCATTTTAGGGTTCTTTCGCACAACCGTATTCGTGTGCGTTTTTGCGAGCATAAAATATAGGTGCGCCAAACAGAGGATAGAAGCCATTGATTTACAGGGGCGCCGGTGCGTCTGCATGCAGTACGAGGCGCAGGAGGACTTGGCCCGGCTCTACTGTCCTGCAGGTCACACAAATGTCAATGGGGAGTGCGAAAATACGCAAGGGGAGGCGAAGAAACGCTGCGCAGGGAAAAGAAGACCTCTGGACCTCCGCAGGCCAATTAGCATCTTATTCCATGGAGTGTCTTGTGTGCGCTAAAAGGAGCGCAGAACAAGAACCGCTGCAAACCTCCACCGTGTGCAAATACGCAGCATGGCGGCCAACGCTTTACTGCATCCGGTCGTGTGAAAGAGCCCCTGAGCGGATGTTAGACGTTAACAGGAGCGGCGAGCCGACAGCAACACATCCCGACTCAGCAGCATCTAACAATCATCTGTCGTCTGCTGGAAATCCTCCTGTGTAAACAGCAGTCATAGGACGGACCGACAAGGAAGGGCTGAGTAAAGGCGGGGTTATGATTAGAGGCGGGGTTATTACTAGGGGCAGGGTTATGACTAGAAGAGGGGTTATGACTAGAGGAGGGGTTATAATTAAAGGAGGGGTTATGACTAGGGGCAGGGTTATGACTAGAGGAGGGGTTATGACTAGAGGAGGGGTTATAATTAAAGGAGGGGTTATGACTAGAGGCGGGGTTATGACTAGAGGCGGGGTTATGACTAGAGGCGGGGTTATGACTAGAGGCGGAGTTATAATTAGAGGAGGGGTTATGACTAGAGGTGGGGTTATAATCAGAGGCGGGGTTATGACTAGAGTAGGGGGTATGACTAGAGGAAAGGTTATGACTAGAGGCGGGATTATGACTAGAGGTGGGGTTATGACTAGAGGTGGGGTTATAATTAGAGGAGGGGTTATGACTAGAGGAGGGGTTATGACTAGGGGCGGGGTAATGACTAGACGAGGGGTTATGACTAGGTGCAGGGTTATGACTATAGGAGGGGTTATGACTAGAGGCGGGGTTATGACTAGAGGCGGGGTTATGACTAGAGGCGGAGTTATAATTAGAGGAGGGGTTATGACTAGAGGTGGGGTTATAATCAGAGGCGGGGTTATGACTAGAGTAGGGGGTATGACTAGAGGAAAGGTTATGACTAGAGGCGGGATTATGACTAGAGGTGGGGTTATGACTAGAGGTGGGGTTATAATTAGAGGAGGGGTTATGACTAGAGGAGGGGTTATGACTAGGGGCGGGGTAATGACTAGACGAGGGGTTATGACTAGGTGCAGGGTTATGACTATAGGAGGGGTTATGACTAGAGGAGGGGTTATGACTAGAGGAGGGGTTATGACTAGAGGAGGGGTTATGACTAGAGGAGGGGTTATGACTAGGTGCAGGGTTATGACTAGAGGAGGGGTTATGACTAGGGGCGGGGTAATGACTAGACGAGGGGTTATAATTAGAGGAGGGGTTATAATTAGAGAAGGAGTAATGACTAGAGGCATGGTTATGACTAGAGGAGGGGTTATAATTAGAGGAGGGGTTATAATTGGAGGAGGGGTTATAATTAGAAGAGGATTTAAGACTAAAGAAGGGGTTATAATTAAAGGAGGGGTTATGACTAGAGGAGGGGTTATGGGTAGAGGAGGGTTTATATCTAGAGGAGGGGTTATGACTAGAGGAGGGGTTATGACTAGAGGAAGAGCTATGACTAGAGGAAGAGCTATGACTAGAGGAGGGGTTATAATTAAAGGAGGGGTTATAATTGGAGGAGGGGTTATAATTAGAAGAGGATTTAAGACTAAAGAAGGGGTTATAATTAAAGGAGGGGTTATGACTAGAGGAGGGGTTATGACTAGAGGAGGGGTTATGACTAGAGGAGGGGTTATGACTAGAGGAGGGGTTATGACTAGAGGCAGAGTTATGACTAGAGGAGGGGGTAATGACTAGAAGAGGGGTTATGACTAGAGGAGGGGTTATGACTAGAGGAGGGGTTATGACTATAGGAGGGTTTATATCTAGAGGCGGGGTTATGACTAGAGGAGGGGATATGACTAGAGGAGGGGTTACGACTTGAGGCAGGGTTATAACTAGAGTAGGCGTTATAACTAGAGTAGGCGTTATGACTTGAGGCGAGGTTATTACTAGAGTAGGGGTTATAATTAGAGGAGGGTTTATGACTAGGGGCAAGGTTATGACTAGAGGAGGGGTTATGATTAGAGGAGGGTTTATGACTATAGGAGGGGTTATGACTATAGGAGGGGTTATGACTAGAGGAGGGTTTATGAATAGAGGAGGGGTTATGACTAAAGGAGGATTTATATCTAGAGGAGGGTTTATGATTAGAGGAGGGGTTATGACTAAAGGAGGATTTATGACTAGAGGCGGGGTTATGACTAAAGGAGGGGTTATAATTATGTCCTAAAGGCAGGTCTTAATATTCCTTGCACGTGAGAAGCACGCTCAGAACGGACCTATTAAAATCTATGAGTTCCCTTCCGTCCCTGTGCAAATACAGTCATCTGTTTAATCCCTGAAGCTGTGATTGCACTGAACAATTATCATTCAGAAAGCTAATGAGCGGCACCTGGTTTCCATCCACCCTGACCGGTCTCCCCTCCCCCACATGATGCTCCACCACCAGGCTTCACTGTAGGGATAGTATTGGGCAGGTGATGAGCGGCGCCTGGTTTCCATCCACCCTGACTGCTCTCCCCTCCATCACATGATGCTCCACCACCAGGCTTCACTGTAGGGATGGTATTGCGCAGGTGATGAGCGGCGCCTGGTTTCCATCCACCCTGACTGGTCTCCCCTCCCTCAGCATGATGCTCCACCACCAGGCTTCACTGTAGGGATTGTATTGGGCAGGTGATGAGCGGCGCCTGGTTTCCATACACCCTGACTGGTCTCCCCTCCCTCAGCATGATGCTCCACCACCAGGCTTCACTGTAGGGATTGTATTGGGCAGGTGATGAGCGGCGCCTGGTTTCCATCCACCCAGACCGGTCTCCCCTCCCTCACATGATGCTCCACCGCCAGGCTTCACTATACGGATGGTACTGGGCAGGTGATGAGCGGCGCCTGGTTTCCATCCAAACTAACTGGTCTCCCCTCCATCACATGATGCTCCACCACCAGGCTTCACTGTAGGGATGGTATTGGGCAAGGGATGAGCGGCGCCTAGTTTCCATCCACACCAGCCGATCTCCCCTCCCCCAGCATGATGCTCCACCACCAGGCTTCACTGTAGGGATGGTATTGGGGAGGTGATGAGCGGTGCCTGGTTTCCATCCACTCTAGCCGCTCTCCCCTCCCCCACATGATGCTCCACCACCAGGCTTCACTGTAGGGATGGTATTGGGCAGGTGATGAGCAGCGCCTGGTTTCCATCCACCCTGACCGGTCTATCCTCCCTCACATGATGCTCCACCATCAGGCTTCACTGTAGGGATTGTATTGGGCAGGTGATGAGTGGCGCCTGGTTTCCATCCACCCTGACTGGTCTCACCTCCCTCACATGATGCTCCACCACCAGGCTTCACTGTAGGGATGGTATTCGGCAAGGGATGAGCGGCGCCTGGTTTCCATCCACACTAGCCGGTCTCCCCTCCCCCAGCATGATGCTCCACCACCAGGCTTCACTGTAGGGATGGTATTGGGGAGGTGATGAGCGGCGCCTGGTTTCCATCCACCCTGACTGGTCTCCCCTCCCCCAGCATGATGCTTCACTGTAGGGATGGTATTGGGCAGGTGATGAGCGGCGCCTGGTTTCCATCCACACTAGGCGGTCTCCCCTCCCCCAGCATGATGCTCCACCACCAGGCTTCACTGTAGGGATGGTATTGGGCAGGGGATGAGCAGCGCCTGGTTTCCATCCACCCTGACCAGCCTCCCCTCCCCCACATGATGCTCCACCACTAGGCTTCACTGTAGGGATGGTATTAGGCAGGTGATGAGCGGCGCCTGTATCCCATCCACCTTGACCGCTTTCCCCTACCCCACATGATGCTCCACCACCAGGCTTCACTGTAAGGATCGTATTGGGCAGGTGATGAGCGGCGCCTGGTTTCCATCCACCCTGACCAGTCTCACCTCCCCCACATGATGTCCCACCACCAGGCTTCACTGTAGGGATGGTATTGGGCACATGATGAGCAGCGCCTGGCTTCTATCCACCCTGACCGGTCTCCCCTCCCCCACATGATGCTCCACCACCAGGCTTCACTGTAGGGATGGTATTGGGCAAGTGATGAGCGGCGTCTGGTTTCCATCCACTCTAGCCGGTCTCCCCTTCCCCAGCATGATGCTCCTCCACCAGGCTTCACTGTAGGGATGGTATTGGGCAGGTGATGAGCGGCACCTAGTTTCCATTCACCCTGACTGGTCTCCCCTCCCCCACATGATGCTCCACCACCAGGCTTCACTGTAGGGATGGTATTGGGCAAGGGATGAGCAGCGCCTGGTTTCCATCCACACTAGCCGGTCTTCCCTCCCCCAGCATGATGCTCCACCACCAGGCTTCACTGTAGGGATGGTATTGGGGAGGTGATGAGCGGCGCCTAGTTTCCATCCACTCTAGCCGCTCTCCCCTCCCCCACATGATGCTCCCCCACCAGGCTTCACTCTAGGGATGGTATTGGGCAGGTGATGAGCGGCGCCTGGTTTCCATCCATCCTGACCGGTCTTCCCTCCCCCAGCATGATGCTCCACCACCAGGCTTCACTGTAGGGATGGTATTGGGCAGGTGATGAGCAGCGCCTGGTTTCCATTCACCCTGACCGGTCTCCCCTCCCTCACATGATGCTCCACCACCAGGCTTCACTGTAGGGATGGTATTGGGCAGGTGATGAGCGGCGCCTGGTTTCCATCCACACTAGTCGGTCTCCCCTCCCCCAGCATGATGCTCCACCACCAGGCTTCACTGTAGGGATGGTATTGGGCAAGTGATGAGCGGCGCCTGGTTTCCATCCACTCTAGCCGCTCTCCCCTCCCCCACATGATGCTCCACCACCAGGCTTCACTGTAGGGATGGTATTGGGCAGGTGATGAGCAGCGCCTGGTTTCCATCCACCCTGACCGGTCTCCCCTCCCCCACATGATGCTCCACCACCAGGCTTCAGTGTAGGGATGTTATTGGGCAGGGGATGAGCAGCGCCTGGTTTCCATCCACCCTGACCAACCTCCCCTCCCCTACATGATGCTCCACCACTAGGCTTCACTGTAGGGATGGCATTGGGCAGGTGATGAGCGGCACCTGGTTTCCATCCACCCTGACCGGTCTTCCCTCCTTCAGCATGATGCTCCACCGCCAGGCTTCACTGTAGGGATTGTATTGGGCAGGTGATGAGCGGCGCCTAGTTTCCATTCACCCTGACCAGTCTCCCCTCCCCCACATGATGCTCCACCACCAGATGTCACTGTAGGGATGGTATTGGGCTAGTGATGAGCAGCGCCCGCTTTCCATCTACCCTGATCATTCTCTCCCCCTTCAGCATGACGCTCCACCACCAGGCTTCACTCTAGGGATGGTATTGGGCAGGTGATGAGCGGCGCCTGTTTTCCATCCACCCTGACTAGTCTCCCCTCCCTCACATAATCCTCCACCACCAGGCTTCACTGTGGGGATGGTATTGGGCAGGTGATGAGCGGCGCCTGGTTTCCATCCACCCTGACTAGTCTCCCCTCCCTCACATGATGCTCCACCACCAGGCTTCACTGTAGGGATGGTATTGGGCAGGTGATGAGCGGCGCCTGGTTTCCATCCATCCTGACCGGTCTCCCCTCCCTCACATGATGCTCCACCACCAGGCTTCACTGTAGGGATGGTATTGGGCAGGTGATGAGCAGCACCTAGTTTCCATCCACCCTGACCGGTCTCCCCTCCCCCAGCATGATGCTCCACCACCAGGCTTCACTGTAGGGATGGTATTGGGCAAGTGATGAGCGGCGCCTGCTTTCTATCCACTGTAGCCGGTCTCCCCTCCCCCAGCATGATGCTCCACCACCAGGCTTCACTGTAGGGATGGTATTGGGGAGGTGATGAGCGGCGCTTGGTTTCCATCCACTCTAGCCGGTCTCCCCTCCCCCACATGATGCTCCACCACCAGGCTTCACTGTAGGAATGGTATTGGGCAGGTGATGAGTAGCGCCTGGTTTCCATCCACCCTGACCAGTCTCCCCTCCCCCACATGATGCTCCACCACTAGGCTTCACTGTAGGGATGGTATTGGGCAGGTGATGAGCGGCGCCTGGTTTCCATCCACCTTGACCGGTTCCCCTCCTTCAGCATGATGCTCCACTGCCAGGCTTCACTGTAGGGATGGTTTTAAGCAGGTGATGAGTGGCGCCTGGTTTCCATCCACCCTGACTAGTCTCCCCTACCCCACATGATGCTCCACCACCAGGCTTCACTGTAGGGATGGTATTGGGCAGGTGATGAGCGGCGCCTGTTTTCAATCCACCCTGACTAGTCTCCCCTCCCCCACATGATGCTCCACCACCAGGCTTCACTGTAGGGATGGTATTGGGCAGGTGATGAACGGCGCCTGGTTTCCATCCATCCTGACCAGTCTCCCCTCCCCCACAAGCTGCCCAAGAACCAGGCTTCACTGTAGGGATGGTATTGGGCAGGTGATGAGCGGCGCCTGGTTTCCATCCACTCTGACTGGTCTCCTCTTCCCCACATGATGCTCCACCACCAGGCTTCACTGTTGGGATGGCATTGGGCAGGTGATAAGCGGCGCCTGGTATTCCATCCACCCTGACCGCTCTCCCCTCCCCCACATGATGCTCCACCACCAGGCTTCACTGTGGGGATGGTATTGGGCATGTAATGAGCGGCGCCTGGTTTCCATCCACCCTTACCGCTCTCCCCTCCCCCACATGATGCTCCACCACCAGGCTTCACTGTAGGGATGGTATTGGGCAGGTGATGAGCGGCGCCTGGTTTCCATCCACCCTGATCGGTCTCCCCTCCCCCACAAGATACTCTACCACCAGGCTACACTGTAGGAATGGTATTGGGCAGCTGATGAGCAGCGCCTGGTTTCCATCCACCCTGACCGGTCTCCCCTCCCACACATGATGCTTCACCACCAGGCTTCACTGTAGGGATGGTATTGGGCTGGAAATGAGTTGCGCCTGGTTTCTATCCTTCTTGATCGGTCTCCCTCCCACCACATGCTGCTCCACCACCAGGCTTCACTGTAGGGATGGTATTGGGCTGGGAATGAGCGATGCCTGGTTTCTATCTACCCTGACTGGTCTCTCTCCCCCCCCCCCCCCCAAGCATGAAGCTCCACAACCAGGCTTCACTGTAGGGATGGTATTGGGCAGGTGATGAGCGGCACCTGGTTTCCATCCACCCTGACCTGTCTCCCCTTCCCCACATGATGTTCCACCACCAGGCTTCACTGTATGGGTGGTATGTGGCTGGGGATGAGCGGCGCCTGCTTTCCTTCCACCCTTACCGGTCTCCCCTCCCCCACATGATGCTCCACCACCAGGCTTCACTGTAGGGATGGTATTGGGCAGGTGATGAGCGGCGCCTGGTTTCCATCCACCCTGATCGTTCTCTCCCCCTTCAGCATGACGCTCCACCACCAGGCTTCACTGTAGGGATGGTATTGGGCAGGTGATGAGCGGCGCATGTTTTCCATCCACCCTGACTAGTCTCCCCTCCCCCACATGATGCTCCCCCACCAGGCTTCACTGTAGGGATGGTATTGGGCAGGTGATGAACGGCGCCTGGTTTCCATCCATCCTGACCAGTCTCCCCTCCCCCACAAGATGCTCCAGCACCAGGCTTCACTGTAGGGATGGTATTGGGCAGGGGATGAGCGGCGCCTGGTTTCCATCCACTCTGACTGGTCTCCTCTTCCCCACATGATGCTCCACCACCAGGCTTCACTGTTGGGATGGCATTGGGCAGGTGATAAGCGGCGCCTGGTATTCCATCGACCCTGACTTGTCTCCCCTTCCCCACATGATGTTCCACCACCAGGCTTCACTGTATGGGTGATATGTGGCTGGGGATGAGCGGCGCCTGCTTTCCATCCACCCTTACCGGTCTCCCCTCCCCCACATGATGCTCAATCACCAGGCTTCACTGTAGGAATGGTATTGGGCAGGTGATGAACGGCACCTGGTTTCCATCCACCCTGACCTGTCTTTCCCCCCCCCAACATGATGCTCCACCACCAGGCTTCACTGTAGGGATGGTATTCGGCCAGGGATGAGCGGTGACTGGTTTCACCCATGCTGACCAGTCTTCTCCCCCAGCATGATGCTCCACCACCAGGCTTCACTGTAGAGATGGTATTGGGCAAGTGATGAGCGGCGCCTAGTTTCCATCCACCAAGACTGGTCTCACCTCTCCCAGCATGATGGTCCACAACCAGGCTTCACTTTAGGGATAGTATTGGGCAGGTGATGAGCGGCGCCTGGTTTCCATCCACCTTGACAGGTATCACCTCCCCCAGGTGATGAACAACTCCTGGTTTTCACCAGACAGAACTCTTATAGGCCAAGAAGTTCCATCTTCGTGTCATCAGAGCAGAAAATCTTGTTTCTCACAGTCTCAGGGCCTTTAGGGTCTTTTTGGTAACTCCAGGTGGCTTCCATGTCTCTAACTGAGGAGGCTTCTTTCTGGCTTCTCCGCTGTAAAGCGCAGATAGGTGAAGGCTGCAAAGATGGTTGACATTCTCGAAGTTTCGCCCATCTGCACACATGATCTTTGCAGCTCAGCCAGAGTGACTGCTGGGATCTTGGTCAACTCTCTTCCTAAGACCCTTCTCCCTCTTAGTTTGGTGGGTCGGCGGCTCTAGGAAGAGTCGTGTTTGTTCTTTCATGTAAGTATTATGGAGGACACTGGGCACTTGGTCTTACAAGACACTTCTCACCCTTTGTTTGGGGGCCGGCGGCTCTAGGAGGAGTCCTGGTTGTTCTTCCATGTAAGTATTATAGGGGCCGCTGGGCTCTTGGTCACCCCTCTTACGAGACCCTTCATCCCTTTAGTTTGGGGGGTTGGCAGCTCTAGGAAGAGTCCTGCTTGTTCTTCCATGTAAGTATTATGGGGGCCGCTGGGCTCTCAGTGGCTTCTCTTACCAAGACCCTTCTCCCCTTAGTTTGGGGGGTCAATAGCTCTAGGCAGAGTCTTGGTTGTTCTTCCATGTAAGTATTATGAAGGCGCTGGGCTCCTGGTTACCTCTCTTACCAAGACCCTTCTCCCCCTTAGTTTGGTGGGTCGGCGGCTCTACAAAGAGTCCTGGTCGTTCTTCCATTTAAGTATTATGGAGGCCACTGGGCTTCTAGTCTTACAAGATCTTTCTCCCCCTTAGTTTGGTGGGTTGGCATCTCTAGGAAGAGTCCTGGTTGTTCTTCCATGTAAGTATTATAGGGGCCGCTGGGCTCTTGGTTACCCCTCTTACGAGAACCTTCATCCCTTTAGTTTGGGGGTCGGCAGCTCTAGGAAGAGTCCTGCTTTTTCTTTCATGTAAGTATTATGAAGGCCGCTGGGCTCTTGGTCTTACATGACCCTTTTCACGTTAGTTTTGAGGCTGGCGGCTCTAAAAAGAGTCCTGGTTGTTCTTCTATGTAAGTATTAGGGGGGCCGCTGGGCTCTCGGTGGCTTCTCTTACCAAGACCCTTCCTCCCCTTAGTTTGGGGGGTTGATAGCTCTAGGCAGAGTCCTGGTTGTTCTTTTATGTAAGTATTATGGAGGCACTGTGCTCTTGGTCACCTCTCTTACAAGACCCTTCTCCCTGTAGTCTGGTGGCTCTTGAAAGACTCCTGATTGTTCTTTCATGTAAGTATTATGGAGACCGTTCGCTCCTGGTCACCTTTCTGAAAAGAGCCTTCCCCTGTTAGTTTGGGGGTCGGCGGCTCTAGGAAGAGTCCTGGTTGTTCTTCCATGTAAGTATTATAAGAGCCACTGGGCTCTTGGTCACCTCTCTTACTAGACCCTTCATCCTCTTAGCTTGGGGTCGGCGGCTCTAGGAAGAGTGCTAGTTCTTCCATGTAAGTATTATGGAGGCTGCTGGGCTCCTGGTCTAACAAGACCCTTCTTCCCCTTAGTTTGGGGTCAGCAGCTCTAGGAAGAGTCCTGGTTATTCTTCCATGTAAGTACTATGGAGGCGATGGGCTCTTGGTCACCTCTCTTACAAGATCCTTCTCCCTTTAGTCTGGTGGCTCTCAGAAGAGTCCTGGTTGTTCTTCCATGTAAGTATTATAGGGGCCGCTGTGCTCGTGGTCAACTCTGTTACAAGAACCTTCTACCTGAGTTTGGGGGTCAGCGGCTCTAGGAAGAGTCCTGGTTGTTCTTCCATGTAAGCATTATGAAGGCGCTGGGCTCCTGGTTACCTCTCTTACCAAGACCCTTCTCCCCCTTAGTTTGGTGGGTCGGCGTCTCTAGAAAGAGTCCTGGTCGTTCTTCCATTTAAGTATTATGGAGGCCACTGGGCTTCTGGTCTTACAAGATCTTTCTCCCCCTTAGTTTGGTGGGTTGGCATCTCTAGGAAGAGTCCTGGTTGTTCTTCCATGTAAGTATTATAGGGGCCGCTGGGCTCTTGATTACCCCTCTTACGAGAACCTTCATCCCCTTAGTTTGGGGGTCGGTAGCTCTAGGAAGAGTCCTGCTTTTTCTTCCATGTCAGTATTATGAAGGCCGCTGGGCTCTTGGTCTTACATGACCCTTTTCATGTTAGTTTTGAGGCTGGTGGCTCTAAAAAGAGTCCTGGTTGTTCTTCCATGTAAATATTATGGGGGCCGCTGGGCTCTCGTGGCTTCTCTTACCAAGACCCTTCATCCCCTTAGTTTGGGTGGTCGATAGCTCTAGGCAGAGTGCTGGCTGTTGTTTTATGTAAGTATTATGGAGGCACTGTGCTCTTGGTCACCTCTCTTACAAGACCCTTCTCCCTGTAGTCTGGTGGCTCTTGAAAGACTCCTGGTTGTTCTTTCATGTAAGTATTATGGAAACCGTTCGCTCCTGGTCACCTCTCTGAAAAGAGCCTTCCCCTGTTAGTTTGGGCGTCGGCGGCTCTAGGAAGAGTCCTGGTTGTTCTTCCATGTAAGTATTATAAGGGCCACTGGGCTCTTGGTCACCTCTCTTACTAGACCCTTCATCCTCTTAGCTTAGGGGCAGCGGCTCTAGGAAGAGTACTAGTTCTTCAATGTAAGTATTATGGAGGCTGCTGGGCTCCTGGTCTAACAAGACCCTTCTTCCTCTTAGTTTGGGGTCAGCGGCTCTAGGAAGAGTCCTGGTTGTTCTGCCTTGTAAGTATTATGAGGGCCGCTGGGCTCTTGGTCACCTCTCTTACAAAATCCTTCTCCCTTTAGTCTGGTGGCTCGCAGAAGAGTCCTGGTTGTTCTTCCATGTAAGTATTATAGGGGCCGCTGTGCTCGTGGTCAACTCTGTTACAAGAACCTTCTACCTGAGTTTGGGGGTCAGCGGCTCTAGGAAAAGTCCTGGTTGTTCTTCCATGTAAGCATTATGAAGGTGCTGGGCTCCTGATTACCTCTCTTACCAAGACCCTTCTCCCCTTAGTTTGGGGTGTTGGTGGCTCAAGGAAGAGTACTGGTTGTTCTTCTACGTAAGTATTATGAAGGCGCTGGGCCCTTGTTTACCTCTTTTTCAAGACCTTTCTGCCTTTAGTCTGGTGCCTCTTGAAAGGGTCTTGGTTGTCCTTTCATGTAAGTATTATGGAAGTCGCTGGGCACTTGGTCTCATCTCTTACAAGACCCTTCTCCTCTTAGTTTGAGAATTGGCAGCTCTAGGAAGTGTCCTGGTTGTTCTTCCATGTAAGTATTATAGGGGCCACTGGGCTCTTGGTCACCTCTCTTACAAGACCGGAGGTCCCTGAAACTACTCCCTGTCCCTACCTATTTGCCCCCCTAGGCTAATCCCCAGGGCAACAACTGGGCGACAGTCCCTAGACTCACTAGGGATGCGGGGCAGGGATCAGACTCACAAAACCAGAGATTGGAGCTGCAGGAAGATCATTTGCATATTCCCTGTGCATTCTGGGAATAGCAAAGAATCACAGCAAGCGGGAAGATTTCTCGGTTTAGCCAGATCTAGCTGCTCGGAGGACATCGCCAAACCAGAGATTGGAGCTGCAGGAAGATCATTTGCATATTCCCTGTGCATTCTAGGAAGAGCAAAGAATCACCATAAGCAGGAAGATTGCTGGGATTAGCCGGGTCTAGCTGCTCGGAGATTGTACATTTAGTAGTATTTTACAGGTTATATATCTTCACTACAATTCTTGACTTTTAGAAGTTTGAAAGGGACATCAACTGACGATATGGAGGGGGAGGAGCCATATGGTGATCTGCAGCGTATGCTATAGGTTTACAAACCGACCAGAGGAAAAGTTAATTTTCACCTGCCAGAAAAGCAAGCTTGTGTCTCTACTGGAGGTAAAGTGCAGAGTCTTCAGGAGAGAATAGCTACATTGTAACTTATTAAGGAAGATGAGGATTTCCTGGACAGTAGAAGAAAGTCTTCAAAATGTTGAAGGAAAAGAAATGTCCAGTGTACCTGCAGAAGCCGCGGAATGGAAGCATGTGACCCAAAGAAGCAGGAGGATCAGGAGTCAGCCAGCACCCATGCTGCTCGGGAACCAGTACCAGGCTCTACCGCAGGGGGGGCTGGTACTGGTTACTGAGCAGAAGGACAAAGAGGTACAGCAAGAAATGACTCTACCCACAAAGAGCAGAGGAGAAAGAGGTACAGCAAGAAAAGACTACCCACAAAGAACAGAGGAGAAAGAGGTACAACAAGAAATGACTCTACCCACAAAGAACAGAGCAGAGAAGAAAGAGGTACAGCAAGAAATGACTCTACTCACAAAGAGCAGAAGGAGAAAGAGGTACAGAAAGAAATGACTCTACCCACAAAGAACAGAGGAGAAAGAGGTACAGCAAGAAATGACTCTACCCACAAAGAACAGAGGAGAAAGAGGTACAACAAGAAATGACTCTACCCACAAAGAACAGAGCAGAAGAGAAAGAGGTCCAGCAAGAAATGACTCTACCCACAAAGAGCAGAGGAGAAAGAGGTCCAGCAAGAAATGACTCTACCCACAAAGAGCAGAGGAGAAAGAGGTACAGCAAGAAATTACTCTACTCACAAAGAACAGAGGAGAAAGGGGTACAGCAAGAAATGTCTCTACCCACAAAGAACAGAGGAGAAAGAGGTACAGCAAGAAAAGACTACCCACAAAGAACAGAGCAGAAGAGAAAGAGGTACAACAAGAAATGACTCTACCCACAAAGTACAGAGCAGAGGAGAAAGAGGTACAGCAAGAAATGACTCTGCCCACAAAGAACTGTGTAGTAAGCACACAGAGTCCTCTTGAATGGGGAAAAGGAAGTGCTGTGGTGAAGAAGAAGAGGGGAGTTGTGGTTGTGGGGGTTCCCTATTGAGAAGAACAGAGGCCGCTGTCTGTAGACCTGACACCTCACGAGAGGGCTGCTGTCTTCCAGGTGCACAAATCAAAGATGTGTCTGATAGGCTGTCAAGACTCTTCTGTCCTACAGAACAGCATCCATTCCTACTAATACATGTAGGGACAAATGACACTGCAAAAAAGGATCTTGCAACTATCTGCAGAGACTTTGAAGACCTCGGAAAGAAGGTGAAGGAACTAGGAGCTCAGGTGGTCTTCCCATCCATCCTCCCAGTGGATGGCCATAGGATAAGAAGATGGAACAGGATTCTAAAGGTGAACAACTGGCTACCTCGATGGTGCCGTCAGCAAAGATTTGGATTCCTAGACTATGGAGTGAATTGCCTATATGATGGACTGCTTGCTAGAGATGGGTTGCACCTTACAAAGACAGATAAGCACATTTTTGGTGGCCCCTTGGTTCACTGATTAGGAGAGCTTTAAACTAGAACAATATGAGAAGGGAAGTGAAAGGCAAAAATACACAGCTAATTAATACATCTGAGACCCTCGCTATTAGAAGTGGAAAGAAAGAACAAAGACAAAAAATTCAGCAGGCAAGTAGAGGAGCAAGAGACCCCGATCACAAACTAACATGTTTCCACACAAATGCACAGAGCATGGGAAACAAACAAGGAGAATTGGAGTTCCGAACACAGGAAGAGAAATATGATGTCATCGGCATCACGGACACTTGGTGGGATGATACACATGATTGGATACAAGGCTTGAAGGATACAATGTATTTATAAGGAACATACCTAATAAAAGGGGAGGAGATGTTGTGTTGTATGTTAGGAGAACATTCATCTCCACAGAGATTCAAGCTTTAGAGCTGGGAGTTCTGTAGAAACTGTTTGGGTAAGAATACAAGGAGAGAACAACAGAAAGGACACCATTGTAGGCATTTACTATAGGCCGCCTGGACAAGCAGAAGATATGGAGGAACTCTTTCTACATCAGCTGGCCAAGCTCTCAAAGAAGCCCAACATAGTGATCATGGGAGATTTTACCGATCCAGACATTTGTTGGGAATCTCTCAGGTAAAAGTAATGGATCCAACAAATCCTTCTTTCCTTTTTTTTTTATTCTTTATTTGTAAGTTTTCCATATAAAACTGCAATTCAACATTTACCAAATACAAAAACAAAATATATGTGTACATACATCTTTAATAGAGATGAGCGAGCGTACTCGGAAAAGCACTACTCGCTCGAGTAATTTGCTTTATCCGAGTATCGCTGTGCTCGGGTCTGAAGATTCGGGACGTGCTGCGGAGCGGGGAGCTGCAGGGGAGAGCGGGGAGGAACGGAGGGGAGATCTTTCTCTCCCTCTCTCCCGCCCGCTCTCCCCTGCTCCCCGCTGCGACTCACCTGTCAGCCGCAGCGGCACCCAAATCTTCAGGGACGAGCACAGCGATACTCGGATAAAGCAAATTACTCGAGCGAGTAGTGCTTTTCCGAGTACGCTCGCTCATCTCTAATCTTTAGCATTCCAAAATATCAGTCACAATATGGGGCCAGGTAGGTCCTGACCATATGTACCTTAACTTGCAGCAAGGGTAAGGAAAGGGAACATAGAAGGTTTGAGGGGGAGGGGAAAGCAAGAAGACAAAGACAGATAAGACAAAAAAGGGGGGGAAAGGGTGGAGAAAAACAAATACAGGTCCCTATGTTCTGTAAGAGAAGGCATATAAGGCGTGGAAGTGGGGGATTTAATAACTGGCTGAAATCCCCTGTTGGAAAAGCTACCTAACGTTCTGTCCAGAAAGATTCTTATATTCATCAGAGTTTTGGAACTCCAACCAATGATGCCACATTTTGGCAAATTCTTCATGAGCGTCTTTAAGTGATGCTGTGAGCTCTTCCATCTCTCTGATCTCACATATAAGATGGAACCACAATGAAATGGAGGGCGGTAGTGTTTGTCTCCAAAGTTTGGGGACACAAACCCTTGCTGCGTTTACCAGGTGTCTCACCACCGAGCGCCTGTAGGTATACTCCGGGATGTCACTGAGATGCAGGAGGAAGAATACGGGCGATTTTGGCAGAGCCTGTTTTTCGCCTGATGGATGATGTTAATAGCCCTGACAGTATTGTCCCGTGCCTCCCGCAGGGGCACGAATCCCACTTGATCTCCATGAATTATATCACCGAGAAGGAGTGCTAAGCGATTGGCAAGGATTTTCGAGAAGAGTTTTAGGTCCACATTTAGGAGAGATATGGGACGATAACTTCCTTCGGGATTAGCGTAATAAACGCTTTCAGGGTATCTCTTGGGGGGCTATTACCCGAGGTAAGCGAATTGAAGGCACTGAGGAAATGAGGGGACAGAGTTTCAGCAAATGTCTTATAGTATTGGGGGTAAAACCGTCCGGGCCTGGTGCTTTTCCTGTACGGGATTCTTTTAGTACGCGGGTGAGTTCCTCCTGCGAAACGGGAGATTATAACATTTGAATTGTGTCTTGTGAGAGCTGAGGCATGCTCAAGTTTTGGAGATAGGTTTGAATCAAATATCTACGAGAGGATCGTACTTGCTCAGGAGGGGTGGGGCTAGGTTGTAGAGGGACTTGAAATAATTGCTAAATGCTTCAGCGATCTGTTGCGGCCCGTGGAGGCTAAGGCCAGATGGAGAGGAGATGTGAGGAATATATGAACGGGTTCGCTCCTTCCGCAAAGCCCGGGCCAGAGTGCGACTGGGCTTATTGCCGTAGTCATAAAAATGTCTCCTACACTTTGTCAACATACCCTTAGCTCGTGCCATGGTCAGAGAGCGTACCTTATCTCACAATTGTATTAACTCAGACCCTGCCATAACGTCTAGGGTTTGTTTATGTGCTGACTCCAGGATCTGAATGCGATCGAGGAGGAGCTGTAGTTGGGCGCTACGTTCTTTTTTGACTCTGGACCCAATACTGATGAGGGGCCCCCGAATAACGCATTTATGGGCCTCCCACATGGAGAGCGGGGCTGTTTCCCGATTTGTGTTGTTATTGAAGTATTCCTCTAAGGTGTTTTGGCTCTCGCTTTTAATTAATGGGTCTTGTAGAAGAGATTCGTTAAGACGCCAATGCCATGTCTTGCGGTGTAATGAGGGAAAGAAGAGTTAGATGGAGACAAGGGCATGATCTGAGAAGGATATGTTATCAATATGTGCTGATGTGATTAGGGGGAGACTCGCTTGCTGAAGTAGGAAGTAGTCAATTCTTGAGTAGGAATTATGTGGACTGGAGAAGAAAGTAAAATCTTTTATAGAGGGGTGACTGATTCTCCAAGCATCCACTAATTCATGCTCATGTAGTATCTTGCGGAACCTGCGATATGTGGACCTAGGCAAGCTACCAACCCCTCTAGATGTGTCAATGAACGGGTTAAGAGGAATATTTAGGTCGCCCCCAAGTATCAGGATGCCCTCCTGGAATTCCTCCAGATCCTCCAGGGCCCCCTCAAGGAAGGAAACCTGGGAGGAGTTGGGAAGATAAAGCGAAGCCGGGGTGACTGGGGTATCTGCCAACTTACCCTTTATGAAGAGGTATCTACCCGCACCGTCCTCCCACGTATCTAGGTGTTCCCAAGGAATGGAGCTAGCCACCAGAATGGAGACTCCTTTGGTCTTGGAGACCGCTGTGGAAGACATCCGGAAATCGACCATCTCTCAGCTTAGGAGTCAAATCTGCTCTGAAGTGAGTTCCTTGGACAAAAGCGAAATGCGCTCTGTTTTGCCACAAAAGGCGGAGGAGAGAAGACCTTTTCTCTGGTATATTCAATCCCTGTGCGTTGATGGAAACAATATTCAGATTAGCATTAGAAGAAGACATCATTAAATTAGATGCGCGTCCACCCCAACTCTAAAAACCCAGATAAGTGTCTACATGGGATGGACCAGGGGAGAGAGAAAAAGGACAGAACGGGGGAAGCCCCCGAGATTGACTTACTGGTAAAGTATAAAGGGATGGATGAAAAAAAAAATAACACACACAAGAAACGAGAGGGAGACGGGCAAGGATTAGGAAACTGCAGGAAGAGAAGGCCCTACAGAAGGGTGGTTACGCTCTGTTGACCAACTCGGAACTGGATTAGATCCGCACCGGCCAACAGGGGCAACAAAAAGTCTAACCTTACAGGTAATAAACTAGGAATGTCGCCCCCCTTATCAGAGGGTAAATTGCGTCCCAAGAGCCCTAAGTGGGGAAACGTAGGACAGCAAGACAGACCATGGAGAACAGTCCTGAAAAGTAAGCCTGCACTAACTAGGTATAAACTGGTAGCAACTAGGTAACGGGGAGCCCTGGCACCCACCAAACGTGCAGCTCTAAAGTAACAGGGGAGCAAGGTTAGGAGAAACTGAGGAATAGAGGTGGTTGCCTGCCAAGCGATATAAACTTTAGCGCCACCCCTTCCTCTCCCCCTCTAATATACTGTCCCAATATCCCGCTTTAGAACTGACTTCAGGGGGATCTTCCGGACGTTCCTCTGGACATTCCATCTCTGGGTACAGGATCTGCTACTGTCGGCTGTCTGAAGATGAAGTTGGGAGGGAGAGTCCAGTTCGGAACTGGTATGGGTGGAGTGTCCAAGAAAGCGAACGCCTCCTCCAAGTCTGCTGGGGACTTAACAATAATGGTGCGACCCCGCCTCCTCAAAATAACGTGAAAGGGGTGGCCCCACCTGTACGTGGCATCTGCGGCTCGCGTGGCCTCCAATAATGGTTTCACGACTCTCCTCATGTGTAAAGTTAGTCTGGAGACATCCGGGAGGATAGTGATCTCCGAGCCCTTGAAGTTGACTGGAACTTGCTGCCAGGCGCAGCGCAGAATGTCCTCTTTCGGTCTATAAAAATGAACACGGCAGATAACGTCTCTTGGAAAGTTGGTCCTGCTAGGCGGTGTACTCTGTCCAACTCTATTAACCTGTCATCTGGTCTGTTCAGGAGCTTGTTAAAGATGGCTACTGCGCAGTCATGAAGGGCATCAGGTGGGATATTTTCAGAGAGGCCTCTGAGTTTAAGATTGTTGCGGCGCCCCCTATTTTCGACGTCATCAAGGTGTAGTGCAAGGTCTCTCATCTGTGCCTCCTGGTTGTTCAGGGAATGGGTTAAGTGTTGCACTTCCAAGGAGGTGGTTGTGGATGTTTGTTCCAGGGCCAGGACCCGTTCTGTTAGGGATTGGACTGACTGGTTCACGGCTTGGATCGCTGTGGCATGTTTTTCTTCTATCTGTCCAATTTGCAGCTCCAGGTCAGTCTTAGTTGGTAAGGCGCTGACCATCTTCCATAGCGCCTTCAAAGTATGGTTTAGGTCTGAAGTTATGCAGAGAGAAGGGTCCGCTGCAGTTTGTGGTCCGGATTGCTGGCAGAAAGCTGAAACAGCAGGGGTAGAAGCGCTCTCCGTGTACCGCGAAGTGTTGGCTACGGGGGAGAGAATGTCTCTGAGATTAGCGTGAACCTGTGGAGTAGAGGCCCCAGGACTGGGAGCTGTAGTGCTTATATTACTTGGTTGAGGGGATTGCCTCTGGGTGCTTGGACCCTGACTTATATGTGAACTCATTTGCAGAGCCATGTTTACTGCTGGGACTTGTGGTGCCGTGTTCCCTAAGGGTGGATTCTCGCCGGAAATCTCGCGGTTTGGCCGCAGCAAAAACCGCGAGATTTCCGCCAGGAGAAGCGCCACGGAAAAACCCACGGAGGCTTTTAAGCGGCCTGGCCGCTCGCTTTTCCGCTGCGGCCGGCGCTCCCATAGAGGAGCCGCAACAGAAAGAAAAAAGAATGGACATGCTGCGGTCGGCAAAGCCTCACCGCAGCCACGGTTTCGGCCGGGTTAACCGCAGCGGATTGGCCGCCCCGTGTGGACGAGATTTGTGAGAAATCTCGTCCACATGGCTGGCTAATCCCGAGATTAGCGGCCGCAGGTGGATTTGCAAATCCGCCCTGTGTGAACCCTCCCTAAAGGTGTTTTATCCCACTTCTGCAGAGAGTTGGGTTTATGCTAGCTCTGCTGTGGCATAGGAGCTGCAGCTTGGTAGAGTGGGGCAGGGAGCACCTGCATCTCAGGCTCCGTGTTAGTCAGGGTGCTGGCTTGTAGTGAGACCCTCTCCCTGCTCTCCTGCCACAATGAAGGACAGGCAGCCCCTGTCAGAAAGTCTTCTGGCTGCCTTCCTCCCTCCTGCACTGCCTCTCAGGGAGGGAGGAAGTTCTTTCATGTAAGTATTATGGGGGTCGCTGGACTCTTGGTGACCTCTCTTACAAGACCCTTCTCCCCTTAGTTTGGGGGGTCGGTGGCTCTAGGAAGAGTCCCGGTTGTTCTTCCATGTAAGCATTATAGAGGCACTGGGCTCTTGGTCACCTCTTTTACCAAGACCCTTCTCCCCTTAGTTTGGGGGGTCAGCAGCTCTACGAATAGTCTTGGTTGTTTTTCTAGGTAAGTATTATTGGGGCTGCTGGGCTCTTGGTCACCTCTCTTACTGAGATCCTTCTCCCCTTAGTTTGGGGTTCGGTAGCTCTACAAAGAGTCCTGGTAGTTCTTCTAGGTAAGTATTATAGGGACCGCTGGGCTCTTGGTCACCTTTCTTACAAGACTCTTCTCCCCTTAGTTTGGGGTTCGGTAGCTCTACGAAGAGTCCTGGTAGTTCTTCTAGGTAAGTATTATAGGGACCGCTGGGCTCTTGGTCACCTCTCTTACAAGACTCTTCTCCCCTTAGTTTGGTGGGTCGGCGGCTTTAGGAAGAGTCCTGGTTGTTCTTCCATGTAAGTATTATGGGGGCCGCTGGGCTCTTGGTCACCTCTCTTACGGAGATCCTTCTCCCCTTAGTTTGGTGGGTCGGCGGCTTTAGGACGAGTCCTGGTTGTTCTTCCATGTAAGTATTATGGGTGCTGCTGGGCTCTTGGTCACCTCTCTTACAAGACCCTTTTTCATCTTAGCTTGGGGGTGGGCGGCTCTAGGAACTTTCAGTGCAGTAGAGATATTTTTGTAGCTTCTCCAGATCTGCGCCTCCACACAATCCTGTTTTTGAGCTCTACGGGCAGTTTTATCTTCCTCATGGTTTGGTTCTGGCTCTGATATGCATAGTGAGTGGTGAGACCTTATATAGACGGGGGGGGGTCTTATGTCCAATCAGCTGAATTTACCCCATGTGACTCCAGTCAAGGTGTAGAAACATCTCAGAGATCATCCAGAGAGATGGAAGGCCCCCAGAGCTGCTATTGTCACCACAGGGGTATTAATACTTATGTCACTGAAAATGTGAGTTTTTGATTTTTAAGAATGTGCAAAAATTTTTCCGGTTCTGTTGTCATTATGGGGTCTGAGTGCCGACTGAGGGGACACAAGGCCACAACATGACAACATGTAAGAAGGCGGATTGGTCTTGTGATGCACTGGTGGGGTCTGAGTGTTTTTCAGCCTCAGACGGATGTGACCGATTCCTGCAGCTTCTCTAATGACCTTTCATGGCAAATTCTTCCTTGGGATCAAATATCCACCTCAGAGTCGTTCACGCTCTGCTTGTGTAATGGCGGCATTACAGTGTTCTTTTATGTTGCGCACATATGTCATCACATTTCTACAAACCGCATGAAGAAATGTGTTTTTAGTGGAAGAGTCAGAAAGTTCTGCTGTGGGGCGCGTTCTGTGATCCTGACACTCTATATGGCGTCTGCTGAGACTTTCTTTACTGTGTTGATGACCATGAAATTCATCTTTTTTCAGGTCACGGTGACTCGCGGACCATCAAACACCCAGCGATCGGACGTGCTGCAGATACGTCAGGACAGTATGGTGGAGGAGTATTGTATTATTACAGTTCTAAGTTCATCGGGGGAAGAAGAGTCAATGAGCCTTCAGTGGATGCAGCCGGGTCACCGAAGAAACACAACTCCCAAAACCCCAAATGCTCCCCATTTGTGAGTCAGCTCTAATCCCCCGGACATCTGTCCAACGGGGATGTCTGTGGACATCACAGCTCATGTCTGCCAGCAAATAGCACTTTTCCCTTTGGACCTTTCACATTTTACACATTTGCTTACCTGTCAATCAATATACTGGGAAATCCGTGAAAAGACTTCAGGGTTTTTTGCCCTTGTATTGGGTGACAATAGGCTGGAAAGTAGGTCCTGCAAACAGTTATGGCTGGGCTTCACCTCTAAGACCCAGTTTGCTGCCCTAGTCGTAACTTGAAGATTCTGGGCCTTAATACAAATTGTATAGCACCCCTACCATCACATGCCCCCATTTATAATACTGGTGTTCCCCTATGTAGTAGGCGAACCATCAAGCCCTATTGGGCACCTGGGGTATATTTACAGTAGGTGGGGGGCACCAGAAGGTACCTGCAAGTCCTTGACATGAGAGGCAATGTACATGATGCGGGTATAACAGACTCACTCCCTGCTGAAGCTTCATCCATTACCAGCCCATACCATGAAAGCCCCGAAGAAGACAGAACACTTCTGGTTTGGACAACTTGGCCACAGTAATTGGATTGGATACTATGGGCCGGTAAGCTCTGGCTGGCAGTTAGCTCCCGGTGCCATGGCCTATGGTACATCTGGTAGTAGTCTATATCTACTATAAATAAGCCTCCATGCTTTTTCTTGCCCCACACTTTGCTGTAACTTTGGTGGATGATGTTGGTGCCGGAACATCATCACATGTGAGTGTAATACATTCAGGGACTGTCAGTCGGGGTGAACGTTACAATGTTAAGTCTGTGGGGGGCGCTGCTGTGCTTCAGGCATGCACTGGGATGAGGGAAGTGTTGCTAAGAAACACTGCATACACTGCTAAGCTGCACCATACATTGCTCAACCAAGAGCGAGAGAGAGACAGAGAGAGAGAGCGATATTGACACAGAGAGAGAGACAGTGAGAGAAAGAGTGATAGAGAGGCAGAGAGAAAGAGAGCAATAGAGAGACAGAGTGAGAGCAATAGAGACAGAGAGAATGATAGAGACAAAGCGATAAAGAGAGAGACAGTGAGAGAAAGAGCGATAGAGAGAGAGACAACGATAGCGAGACGGAGAGAGAGCAATAGAGAGTGAGAGCGATACAAACAGAGAGCGGTAGAGAGGGACGATGAGAGAAAGAGAGACAGAAATACATAGAGAAAGCAATAGAGAGACAGAGAGAATGATACACAGAAAAGGAGAGGTAGATAGTGAGAAAGAGAGCGATAAACAGACAGAATGAGAGAGCGATAGAAAGACAGAGAGAGAGTGATAGAGACCCAGAGAAAGCGATAAAGACATAAAGAGAGCAAAAGAGAGACAGAGAGAGTGAGAGACAGACAGAGAGGGGCAGGCAGACAAAGAGACAGAAAGAGAACAAAAGAGACAGACAGCGATACTGAGACAGAAAAAGAGAGAGATCGACAGAGAGAGAGACAGACAAACACAGAGAGACCTGTAGGTTTTTTATATTAGATATCTGCTCCAAATACAAAGTGACCCTCTAAATAATCACCTAATTGATCAGATTTAGAAGTTCACAACCAGCACTGTTGAAACATATTATGTTCACGTAGCGACAGCAGGTCACTCTAGTGTAGTGGTGCAGTATCAGAATGACCTGCAGAGTGTGCTAGTCAGGCAGTCTGATACCTGGAAAGTAAGAGATAGGGTTAACACCTGATGGGTGTAGCAGGAAATGGTTGCATAAAAGCCAGTTCCTGCCAGAAGCAAGGGGGCAGTTACAGCTTGGCAGTGCAGGACAGACTGCAACCTGAGGTCCAGTGTGGACCAGTTGGGTCTGTCACCCGGTCTGACGGAGGAAGACACCCTCTCGTCGCCCCAGGAGTGGTTAGTGACAGAACTCTGTGGGTTGTGAACCCAGGACTGCACATGGACTGTGTTTGTGTATGCTGTTTGCTGTACAATAAATGCTGGCAGGTGCCAGTCTTAAAGAGAATCCACGTCTCATAAAACATTTCTACACGTGTGGTGCGCCAATTTCCTGTCTGAAAGGTCAGCGATCCGCAGGCGAGTGACCCAAACTTTTCACATATGGTAGAGGATGCACTGGCACGATCCAGGGTGGCGCACAAACCGCAATGCATGAAGTGGATGTCTGCTGGGAGCAGTGCTGCTGCATGCAGCATTTAAAGGGCCAGGAGGTCGAATATACAGTTGCTGCTGGAGCACCATTTAAAGGGCCAGGAGGCAAATGAAACAGTTCAAGAGGAGGAGGACATCTGCAAGGCAAGTTGATAGACTTGTTTTATGTTGGTTCATATTGACTGTGCAGTCAAGATGGCGGGTGGTGCAAGAGACAACCAAAAAGAGCCATGCAGGGGGTGTTTACGGACGGACTGGTGCATATATGGATGTCCAGTGGCAAAGTGGCCAGTAAAACCCCACTGGTCTGTGTTGGAGGCTAACTGCAGAGTTTTGAGGGCACAACAGGAGGTGTCCCCACCAAAAGTCTGTGACAAACATCCGGAGAAGACTCCATGGAGTGGTGAGGCCACTAATATAATGTCTTATGAATGGCTCAGCAAAAGCTGCACAATGTAACTGGACATTTGGTGAAGATTTGTCCAAGGACTCTATTGCAGATGATGTGTGGAAATTGTTGCATAACCAAATGTTATCCTTGCAGGAGGGTGCCGAGAAAACTGCAGTGTGTGCACTGGGTGAAAAGTCCAAAAACTGTATTATGGATAATCTCTTGCAGAAACATTTCATTAACCCCGAAATACGTGTGGGGGATTGTGGAATGTTTTCTGTGTATGATATGGATAGGAATGTTCCCCACATTAAGCCACAGTGTGAACAGGTTGAAATGAGGAGTGCAGCCAATGCCCATGTGGGAGTCGGGGCAAATAAACCTCAAGTGAAAGAGGGAAGTAATAATGAAGATAGTGTGTGTAGGACTAGAATTGCTGCAGTGAGTAGTACTATGCCTTTAGAGAGAGAAAAGATAGATCGTACTAAATCTGCAAAAAAGAGAAAAAAGAAAAAGGCTGCTGCTAATGAGACAAGTGAAGTTGTCAGGGCAGATCCTGAGGTCCAGGGTGAGACCGCAAGAGAACACTTGGTTAAAATCCAGGAGGGATTTGCACCAATGAAATCTTATATAAAGTCTCTGGGGGGAAAAGCATTGCAAACTGCTAATAAAAGATATGATGCGCAGTTGGAAAAAGAAAGGACCAACTTGTGTCTGCTTGGAGAAGAGGCCAAGAAGCAAAGGCTGTTAGAGGAGCAGACAGATAAATTCCTAAAAGGAAAGTATTCTCCAAGAAGCTGAGCAGCAGAAAGCAGAGAATGCAGCTCTCTTAAAGGAGAATGAGCACCTTGAGAGATTGGCCAAGGAGGAAGCTGATCACTGGGTGTTGCTGGAACTGAAAAATGTTCAGTGTGAACAGAGCTCAGAAGAGATAAGAAGTAAGAAAGAAAAGTTTAAGGGATATCTTTCATCAGCCCATGAAGAGATACAAGACCTCAGAGATGTAGCCAGAGATGAGGCTGATCGCAGAGTATGTCTGGAGGCACAAGCTGCGCAGTATGAACAGGACTGTAAGAAACTGCAAATGAAAACCCAAGAGTTGGAGATGACGTGTTGCAAGTTAGAAAGAGCTTCTACAGATGCACGGAATCAAACTACAGGTTTGCAGAATAAGGTTGCAGAGTTGAAAATGCAGTTAGCAAAGAAAAATGGTGACTTGGAGTGCCAGATAAGTCAGCTTAAGGAAAAGCTGGAACTAGAGAAAGCAGAGATCTTGAAAGACTTACTAGTTTACAAAGAAAACCTGGAAGCACTGCGTGAGAGGTTGGTGTCCCAGCTACAGATGAGCTTGGATGAGGAAGCTGAATCACAGAGAACCCAGATCCAGGAGCTGGAACGGAGTCATTCTCTAGTTATGGGGGAATTGTCCAAGCAGTTGGAGCAAACTGGAAAAGTGAGTGTATTGAGCTGACCCAAAAGGTGAAGGGGTTGTTGGAAGACAAACATGAATTGGAATGCAAGAAAAATGCAGTGGAGATGCAGCTTCAAGAGCTACAAGTAAAAGTCACTTAAGATGACAGTGTACAGACAGCGTTGTCTGAGCAGGTGAAGAGACTCCTGATGGAACTGGAAGCTCAGACTGAAGAGTCTAAGAGGCTGGTGCAAGAAGAGACGCAGCAAAGGCTTGGTCTTGGTGCACACCTGAAGATAATGGAAGATGAGAGAAGTGTGTTCCTCAAGCAGTTAGAGGAAGATGCAGAAACTAGAAGGAATCTGTCAGAGCAGATTGCAACACTTCAGGCGCTGGTGTCAGAGATGGAAGAGAAACTGTATGAGAACCCTGCAAACTGGGTCACGGTTGAAGAGCAAGACAGTGAAATCCTAGAAGTGGAAGCGATAAATCAGCTGTTTTTTCTTCAAACTGATGTCTATGATGAATTTGAGAAGTTTACAGTGAGTCTTCAGCAGGAAGTAGAAGACATTAGTGTGGAGCTTGGTCACCAATGTCAGATGGCCTCCAACTGGGAGAAGAAACAGAAGATGTGTGAACAGTGGCTTACTGAGGGAAAATCAGTGTTTCCTAAAGTTGCAAAAGAAGGGCTTAACAAGTAGGGTGCACACTGAAATGCAAGACTGGATTAGGACCAAGACAGACGCTGAAAAGAGAACCCTGATTCAGGAAAAGCTAAAAGGTGTGTTCCAACGACCAGTTGAAGGAATGGAGACCTTGTTGGAGCATAAGTGACCGAAGCTCTAACCTTGCCGCGCACCCTGAAGGTGGTGTCAGAAGAAAAAGTGGTATTGCAAAGGTCCGCTAAGAAGTAAAATGCAAAGGTGAAGCTCTGGGAATCAAAGGGTCATATTGGTGAAAAGAAGGTTCAGAGACTAGAGAGGTCTAGGGCCCAGTCCAGACAAGTGAAAAGAAAGGAGATCCTGTTGGATTCTAAAAAGGAGAGAAAAATTGTGAAAGTTATTTAGAAAGTGAGAGCTGAGCTACAGATGGGGGGTGACAATCCTCTGAAGTTCAAGTCACCAAAGAGAAGACAGAAGGTGAAACTGCTGAAGCAGAGAAGGCCACGAAGGTAGCAGAGACTGGGGAAAAGGCCTCAGAAATTACTCCGGTCCAGGATAAGGAAGTCGTGCAAACGAATGGAAGTATCTCTGTGATAGAGGGCACACAGATGGAAATAAGGGCACATGCCGCTACTGAAGGGCAGACTGAAGAAATGGCTCCTGCAACAGTTGAACAGATGAGTGATGTGCGATGTGAAGTATTCAACATGGAAGCTGAGAAGGTTGCTGCTTCAGTTGAGATGCAGGATAAGGGAAAAGCCAGCACTGCTGTAGATGAGGACCAGAGTGAAGTTCCTACTGCAGATGATGTACACAAGGAAGAAAATGTGAAGGTAGTTCAGGCTCAACCAAATGGAAAGGTTCTTAGTGTTATAGAACATAGAGGTTGAGCTTGAGAAAGTGCCAGTTGGGGCGAGAGACCCCCGAGCCTGGAGTTTTGACCCTGGAGGGCCAAAAGAAAGTGTGATACGGCCTATAACAAAAGGAAGGTGGGGGGGGGGGGGTGTTATGTACTGGCGCAGTATCAGAATGACCTGCAGAATGTGCTAGTCAGGCAGTCTGATACCTGGAAAGGTAAGGGATAGGGTTAACACCTGATGGGTGTAGCAGGAAATGGTTGCATAAAAGCCAGTTCCTGCCAGAAGCAAGGGGGGAGTTACAGCTTGGCAGTGCAGGACAGGCTGCAAGCTGAGGTCCAGTGTGGACCAGTTGGGTCTGTCACCCTGTCCGACGGAGGAAGATGCCCTCTCGACGCCCCAGGAGTGGTTAGTGACAGAACTCTGTGGGTTGTGAACCCAGGACTGCACATGGACTGTGTTTGTGTATGCTGTTTGCTGTGAAGTAAAGGCTGGCAGGTGCCAGTCTTAAAGAGAATCCACGTCTCATGAAACATTTCTACACGTGTGGTGCGCCAATTTCCTGTCTGAGAGGTCAGCCATCCGCAGGCGAGTGACCCAAACTTGCCACACTAGTTACATAAATTAACATAATTAACCCAAAAATAAACCAACCAACACAAGGGGAGGTCCTTGGAGCCCCGTATATCTGTCACCTCACCATTCTAAAGGAAATATATAGACAGTTTCCCCTAAAATAAGCCCTAGCATGATTTTTAAATAGTGTCCAGGCAGCTATACATGCAAAAATTAATATAAGACCCTGTCATATTTATGGGGAAACACAGTATACCAACTGGCTCAGAGACCCCTGGCCTTTACCAGGCTAGACACCCCCATCTCTGTAGGGACTCCCTGTCAGAGCCAAGAGGTGACCGACCCCCAACACCCACCATCAATAACATGGGGCGGAAGCTGGCTCTCCACCCCTGTCTCCCCTTCCCCCGCAACCAAGTTTGTTACTGACTCCAAGGACCCCGCCCCCATCCGCCGCGGCCATGATACCCTCCATCTGAACATCCGCTGTGTCATCCATAGGGCCGGAGGGTGGGCTTGTTTCCTCTCACGACTGGGGTCACCAACGGCTCTTCTTCGCACACTTTTTTCGCTCTGCCCCTTCCTTTGCAATAGCTCCAAATCCAACATCAACCTTCCATTCACTTCCCTGTTAACCCTGTCATGCCCGTGGCTCAGCCTACAGCCCTGCGGCCCTCACTGCACTGAGGGATAGTTATCAGCCCGCAGACATTAACGGAGCGCCGGGCGCAGGATTGGCCGCCCCGCTGTACGTGCCGCAGTAAGGAGTAATGAGGGAGGCGCTCGGGACACTCGCAGTGATTTGTGGGGTCCTGATGCTGGGGGCCCAGTGATTACATCCAGGCTCATTAGTCGGTACTTTTACGTTTCCCGCTGATGCATCTATAAGCTGTATACACCGACTACAGAGCGAAACTCCGTGAAGCGTCACCGGCTGTGGTGTGCGATAGGTCAGAGCAAACGAGGAAGATGGCAACAGAGAAACCACAGTTCCTCATTGCGTATACCACATACACCCAGTACACCCCATATAACATGTATACCCCATACACCCCATATAACATGTATACCCCATACCACATACACCCAGTACACCCCATATAACATGTATACCCCATACACCCCATATAACATGTATACCCCATACCACATACACCCAGTACACCCCATATAACATGTATACCCCATACACCCCATATAACATGTATACCCCATACCACATACACCCAGTACACCCCATATAACATGTACACCCCATACACCCCTATACCCCATACACCCAGTACACCGCATATAACATGTATACCCCATATACCACATACACCCCTATACCACATACACCCCATACACCCCTATACCCCATACACCCAGTACACCCCATATAACATGTATACCCCATATACCACATACACCCCTATACCACATACACCCCATACACCCCTATACCCCATACACCCAGTACACCCCATATAACATGTATACCCCATATACCCCGTACACCCCATATACCACATACACCCCATACACCCAGTACACCCCATATAACATGTATACCCCATACACCCAGTACACCCCATATAACATGCATACACACAGTACACCACATATAACATGTATACCCCATACTACCCTATACCACATACACCCCATACACCCAGTACACCCCATATACCCCATACACCCCTATACCACATACACCCAGTACACCCCATATAACATGTATACCCCATACACCCCTATACCACATACACCCCTATACCACATACACCCCATACACCCAGTACACCCCATATAACATGTATACCCCATACACCCAGTACACCCCATATAACATGCATACACCCAGTACACCACATATAACATGTATACCCCATACTACCCTATACCACATACACCCCGTACACCCAGTACACCCCATATACCCCATACACCCCTATACCACATACACCCAGTACACCCCATATAACATGTATACCCCATACACCCCTATACCACATACACCCAGTACACCCCATATAACATGTATACCCCATACACCCCTAGACCGCATACACCCAGTACACCCCATATAACATGTATACCCCATACACCCCTATACCACATACACCCCTATACCACATACACCCAGTACACCCCATATAACATCTATACCCCATACACCCTTATACCACATACACCCAGTACACTCCATTTAACATACACCCCATATAACATGTATACCCCATACCACATACACCCAGTACACCCCATATAACATGTATACCCCATTCACCCCTATACCACATACACCCAGTACACCCCATATAACATGTATACCCCCATACACCCCTATACCACATACACCCAGTACACCCCTATACCGCATACACCCAGTACACCCCATATAACATACACCCCATATAACATGTATACCCCATACCACATACACCCAGTACACCCCATATAACATATACACCCCATATAACATGTACACCCCTATACCGCATACACCCAGTACACCCCATATAACATGTATACCCCATTCACCCCTATACCACATACACCCAGTACACCCTATATAACATGTATACCCCATATACCCCATACACCCAGTACACCCCATATGACATGTATACCCCGTACACCCCATATAACATGTATACCCCATACACCCCTATACCACATACACCCAGTACACCCCATATAACATGTATACCCCATACCACATACACCCAGTACACCCCATATAACATGTATACCCCATATACCCCATACACCCCTATACCACATACACCCAGTACACCCCATATAACATGTATACCCCATACACCCCTATACCGCATACACCCCTATACCAAATACACCCAGTACACCACATATAACATGTATACCCCATACACCCAGTACACCACATATAACATGTATACCCCCATACACCCCTATACCACATACACCCAGTACACCCCATATAACATGTATACCCCCATACACCCCTATACCACATACACCCAGTTCACCCCATATAACATACACCCCATATAACATGTACACCCCTATACCACATACACCCAGTACACCCCATATAACATACACCCCATATAACATGTACACCCCTATACCACATAAACCCAGCACACCCCATACACCCAGTACACCCCATATAACATGTATACCCCATACACCCCTATACCCCATACACCCAGTACACCTCATATACCCCTATACCCCATATACCCATATACCACATACACCCCTATACCACATACACCCAGTACACCCCATATAACATATACACCCCATATAACATGTATACCCCATACACCCCATATAACATGTACACCAAAAACACCCCATATAACATGTATACCCAATACACCCCTATACCACAAACACCCAGCACACCCCATATAACATGTACACCCCATATAACATATATACCCCATATACCCCATAACCCCTATACCACATACACCCAGTACACCCCATATAACATACACCCCATATAACATGTACACCCCTATACCACATACACCCAGTACACCCCATATAACATACACCCCATATAACATGTACACCCCTATACCACATAAACCCAGCACACCCCATACAACATGTATACCCCATACACCCCTATACCCCATGCACCCAGTACACCCCATATAACATGTATACCCCATACACCCCTATACCCCATACACCCAGTACACCCCATATACCCCTATACCCCTATACCACATACACCCCTATACCACATACACCCAGTACACCCCATATAACATATACACCCCATATAACATGTATACCCCATACACCCCATATACCACATACACCCAGTACACCCCATATAACATGTACACCAAAAACACCCCATATAACATGTATACCCAATACACCCCTATACCACAAACACCCAGCACACCCCATATAACATATATACCCCATACACCCCTATACCCCATACACCCAGTACACCCCATATACCCCTATACCCCATATACCCCTATACCACATACACCCCTATACCACATACACCCAGTACACCCCATATAACATATACACCCCATATAACATGTATACCCCATACACCCCATATACCACATACACCCAGTACACCCCATATAACATGTACACCAAAAACACCCCATATAACATGTATACCCAATACACCCCTATACCACAAACACCCAGCACACCCCATATAACATGTACACCCCATATAACATATACACCCCATATAATATGTACACCCCTATACCACATAAACCTAGCACACCCCATATAACATGTATACCCCCTACACCCCTATACCACATACACCCAGTACACCCAATATAACATGTATACCCCATACACCCCATATACCCCTATACCACATACACCCAGTACACCCCATATAACATGTATACCCCATTCACCCCTATACCACATACACCCAGTACACCCCATATAACATGTATACCCCCATACACCCCTATACCACATACACCCAGTACACCCCATATAACATGTATACCCCATATACCCCGTACACCCCATATAACATGTATACCCCATACACCCCTATACCACATACAACCAGTACACCCCATATAACATGTATACCCCATACACCCCTATACCACATACACCCAGTACACCCCATATAACATGTATACCCCATACCACATACACCCAGTATACCCCATATAACATGTATACCCCATATACCCCATACACCCCTATACCACATACACCCAGTACACCCCATATAACATGTATACCCCCATACACCCCTATACCACATACACCCAGTACACCCCATATAACATGTATACCCCATACCACATACACCCAGTACACCCCATATAACATGTATACCCCATACACCCCTATACCACATACAACCAGTACACCCCATATAACATGCATACCCCATACACCCCTATACCACATGCACCCAGTACACCCCATATAACATGTATACCCCATACCACATACACCCAGTACACCCCATATAACATGTATACCCCATATACCCCATACACCCCTATACCACATACACCCAGTACACCCCATATAACATGTATACCCGATACACCCCTATACCACATACACCCAGTACACCCCATATAACATGTATACCCCATATACCCCATACACCCCTATACCACATACACCCAGTACACCCCATATAACATGTATACCCCCATACACCCCTATACCACATACACCCAGTACACCCCATATAACATGTATACCCCCATACACCCCTATACCACATACACCCAGTACACCCCATATAACATGTATACCCCATACCACATACACCCAGTACACCCCATATAACATGTATACCCCATACACCCCTATACCACATACACCCCTATACCACATACATCCAGTACACCCCATATAACATGTACACCAAAAACACCCCATATAACATGTATACCCCATACACCCCTATACCACATACACCCAGTACACCCCATATAACATGTATACCCCATACCACAAACACCCAGCACACCCCATATAACATATATACCCCATATACCCCATACACCTCTATACCACATACACCTAGTACACCCCATATAACATGTATACCCCTATACCACATACACCCAGTACACCCCATATAACATGTATACCCCCATACACCCCTATACCACATACACCCAGTACACCCCATATAACATGTATACCCCCATACACCCCTATACCACATACACCCAGTACACCCCATATAACATGTATACCCCATACACCCCTATACCACATACACCCAGTACACCCCATATAACATGTATACCCCATATACCCCGTACACCCCATATAACATGTATACCCCATACACCCCTATACCACATACAACCAGTACACCCCATATAACATGTATACCCGATACACCCCTATACCACATACACCCAGTACACCCCATATAACATGTATACCCCATACCACATACACCCAGAACACCCCATATAACATGTATACCCCATATACCCCGTACACCCCATATAACATGTATACCCCATACACCCCTATACCACATACAACCAGTACACCCCATATAACATGTATACCCCATACACCCCTATACCACATACACCCAGTACACCACATATAACATGTATACCCCCATACACCCCTATACCACATACACCCAGTACACCCCATATAACATGTATACCCCATACCACATACACCCAGTACACCCCATATAACATGTATACCCCATACACCCCTATACCACATACACCCAGTACACCCCATATAACATGCATACCCCATATACCCCATACACCCCTATACTACATACACCCAGTACACCCCATATAACATGTATACCCCCATACACCCCTATACCACATACACCTAGTACACCCCATATAACATGTATACCCCATACACCCCATACACCCCTATACCACATACACCCAGTACACCCCATATAACATGTATACCCCATACCACATACACCCAGTACACCCCATATAACATGTATACCCCATACACCCCTATAGCACATACACCCAGTACACCCCATATAACATGTACACCCCATATAACATGTATACCCCATACACCCCTATACCACATACACCCAGTACACCCCATATAACATGTATACCCCATATACCCCATACACCCCTATACCACATACACCCAGTACACCCCATATAACATGTATACCCCATACACCCCTATACCACATACAACCAGTACACCCCATATAACATGTATACCCCATATACCCCGTACACGTCATATAACATGTATACCCCATACACCCCTATACCACATACAACCAGTACACCCCATATAACATGTACACCCAAAACACCCCATATAACATGTATACCCCATACACCCCTATACCACATACACCCAGTACACCCCATATAACATGTATACCCCATACACCCCATACACCCCTATACCACATACACCCAGTACACCCCATATAACATGTATACCCCATACACCCCTATACCACATACAACCAGTACACCCCATATAACATGTATACCCCATATACCCCGTACACGTCATATAACATGTATACCCCATACACCCCTATACCACATACAACCAGTACACCCCATATAACATGTACACCCAAAACACCCCATATAACATGTATACCCCATACACCCCTATACCACATTCACCCAGTACACGCCATATAACATGTACACCCCATATAACATAAACCCAGCACACCCCATATAACATGTATACCCCATACCACATACACCCAGTACACCCCATATAACATGTATACCCCATACCACATACACCCAGTACACCCCATATAACATGTACACCCCAAACACCCCATATAACATGTATACCCCATTCACCCCTATACCACATACACCCCATACACCCAGTACACCCCATATAACATGTATACCCCATTCACCACTATACCACATACACCCAGTACACCCCATATAACATGTATACCCCTATACCACATACACCCAGTACACCCTATATAACATGTATACCTCATACACCCCTATACCACATACAACCAGTACACCCCATATAACATGTAAACCCCCATACACCCCTATACCACATACACCCAGTACACCCCATATAACATGTATACCTCATACACCCCTATACCGCATACACCCAGTACACCCCATATAACATGTATACCTCATACACCCCTATACCACATACAACCAGTACACCCCATATAACATGTAAACCCCCATACACCCCTATACCACATACACCCAGTACACCCCATATAACATGTATACCTCATACACCCCTATACCGCATACACCCAGTACACCCCACATAACATGTATACCCCGTATACCCCATACACCCTCTATACCGAATACACCCCGTATAACCAATACAGCCCGTTAACCCTGTATACGGCATACACCCGCTACACCCCTTATAAACAATACACCCAGTATACCATGTATACTCCATGCACTAGGTACACCGCGTACACGCAAAACACCCCATGATGATGGGCGGTACAGCTGTGTTATTAGTTGTATTACATAGGGGGTCACTTACTTTCCTCCCGCACTGTGGATGATGGGCGGTACAGCTGTGTGTTATTAGTTACATTACATAAGGGGTCACTTACTTTCCTCCTGTACTGTGGATGATGGGTGGTACAGCTGTATTATTAGTTACATTACATAGGGGGTCACTTACTTTCCTCCTGCACTGTGGATGATGGGCGGTACAGCTGTGTGTTATTAGTTACATTATATAGGGGGTCACTTACTTTCCTCCTGTACTGTGGATGATGGGCGGTACAGCTGTGTGTTATTAGTTACATTATATAGGGGGTCACTTACTTTCCTCCTGCACTGTGGATGATGGGCGGTACAGCTGTGTGTTATCAGTTACATTACATAGGGGGTCACTTACTTTCCTCCTGTACTGTGGATGATGGGCGGTACAGCTGTGTGTTATTAGTTACATTATATAGGGGGTCACTTACTTTCCTCCTGTACTGTGGATGATGGGGGGTACAGCTGTGTGTTATTAGTTACATTACATAGGGGGTCACTTACTTTCCCCCTGTACAGTGGATGATGGGCGGTACAGCTGTGTGTTATTAGTTACATTACATAGGGGGTCACTTACTTTCCCCCTGCACTGTGGATGATGGGCGGTACAGCTGTGTGTTATTAGTTACATTACATAGGGGGTCACTTACTTTCCTCCTGTACTGTGGATGATGGGCGGTACAGCTGTGTGCTATTAGTTACATTACATAGGGGGTCACTTACTTTCCTCCTGTACTGTGGATGATGGGCGGTATAGCTGTGTGTTATTAGTTACATTACATAGGGGGTCACTTACTTTCCTCCTGTACTGTGGATGATGGGCGGTACAGCTGTGTGTTATTAGTCACATTACATAGGGGGTCACTTACTTTCCTCCTGTACTGTGGATGATGGGCGGTACAGCTGTGTGTTATTAGTTACATTACATAGGGGGTCACTTACTTTCCTCCTGTACTGTGGATGATGGGTGGTACAGCTGTGTGTTATTAGTTACATTACATAGGGGGTCACTTACTTTCCTCCTGTACTGTGGATGATGGGTAGTACAGCTGTGTGTTCTTAGTTACATTACATAGGGGGTCACTTACTTTCCCCCTGTACTGTGGATGATGGGCGGTACAGCTGTGTGTTATTAGTTACATTACATAGGGGGTCACTTACTTTCCTCCTGTACTGTGGATGATGGGCGGTACAGCTGTGTGTTATTAGTTACATTATATAGGGGGTCACTTACTTTCCTCCTGTACTGTGGATGATCGGCGGTACAGCTGTGTGTTATTAGTTATATTACATAGGGGGTCACTTACTTTCCTCCTGTACTGTGGGGGATGGGCGGTACAGCTGTGTGTTATTAGTTACATTACATAGGGGGTCACTTACTTTCCTCCTGTACTGTGGATGATGGGCGGTACAGCTGTGTGTTATTAGTTACATTACATAGGGGGTCACATACTTTCCTCCTGTACTGTGGATGATGGGCGGTACAGCTGTGTGTTATTAGTTACATTACATAGGGGGTCACTTACTTTCCTCCTGTACTGTGGATGATGGGCGGTACAGCTGTGTGCTATTAGTTACATTATATAGGGGGTCACTTACTTTCCCCCTGTACTGTGGATGATGGGCGGTACAGCTGTGTGTTATTAGTTACATTATATAGGGGGTCACTTACTTTCCTCCTGTACTGTGGATGATCGGCGGTACAGCTGTGTGTTATTAGTTATATTACATAGGGGGTCACTTACTTTCCTCCTGTACTGTGGGGGATGGGCGGTACAGCTGTGTGTTATTAGTTACATTACATAGGGGGTCACTTACTTTCCTCCTGTACTGTGGATGATGGGCGGTACAGCTGTGTGTTATTAGTTACATTACATAGGGGGTCACATACTTTCCTCCTGTACTGTGGATGATGGGCGGTACAGCTGTGTGTTATTAGTTACATTACATAGGGGGTCACTTACTTTCCTCCTGTACTGTGGATGATGGGCGGTACAGCTGTGTGCTATTAGTTACATTACATAGGGGGTCACTTACTTTCCTCCTGCACTGTGGATGATGGGCGGTACAGCTGTGTGTTATTAGTTACATTACATAGGGGGTCACTTACTTTCCTCCTGCACTGTGGATGATGGGCAGTACAGCTGTGTGTTATTAGTTACATTACATAGGGGGTCACTTACTTTCCTCCTGTACTGTGGATGATGGGCGGTACAGCTGTCTGTTATTAGTTACATTACATAGGGGGTCACTTACTTTCCTCCTGTACTGTCGATGATGGACGGTACAGCTGTGTGTTATTAGTTACATTATATAGGGGGTCACTTACTTTCCCCCTGTACTGTGGATGATGGGTGGTACAGCTGTATGTTATTAGTTATATTACATAGGGGGTCACTTACTTTCCTCCTGTACTGTGGGGGATGGGCGGTACAGCTGTGTGTTATTAGTTACATTACATAGGGGGTCACTTACTTTCCTCCTGTACTGTGGATGATGGGGGGTACAGCTATATGTTATTAGTTACATTACATAGGGGGTCACTTACTTTCCTCCTGTGCTGTGGATGATGGGCGGTACAGCTGTGTGTTATTAGTTACATTACATAGGGGGTCACTTACTTTCCTCCTGTACTGTGGATGATAGGCGGTACAGCTGTGTGCTATTAGTCACATTACATAGGGGGTCACTTACTTTCCTCCTATACTGTGGATGATGGGTGGTACAGCTGTGTGTTATTAGTTACATTACATAGGGGGTCACTTACTTTCCTCCTGTACTGTGGATGATGGGCGGTACAGCTGTGTGTTATTAGTTACATTATATAGGGGGTCACTTACTTTCCCTCTGTACTGTGGGGGATGGGCGGTACAGCTGTGTGTTATTAGTTACATTACATAGGGGGTCACTTACTTTCCTCCTGTACTGTGGATGATGGGTGGTACAGCTGTGTGTTATTAGTTACATTACATAGGGGGTCACTTACTTTCCTCCTGTACTGTGGATGATGGGCGGTACAGCTGTATTATTAGTTACATTACATAGGGGGTCACTTACTTTCCTCCTGTACTGTGGATGATGGGCGGTATAGCTGTGTGTTATTAGTTACATTACATAGGGGGTCACTTACTTTCCTCCTGTACTGTGGATGATGGGCGGTACAGCTGTGTGTTATTAGTTACATTTCATAGGGGGTCACTTACTTTCCTCCTGTACTGTGGATGATGGGTGGTACAGCTGTGTGTTATTAGTTACATTACATAGGGGGTCACTTACTTTTCCTCCTGTACTGTGGATGACGGGGGGTACAGCTGTGTGTTATTAGTTACATTACATAGGGGGTCACTTACTTTTCCTCCTGTACTGTGGATGATGGGCGGTACAGCTGTGTTATTAGTTACATTACATAGGGGGTCACTTACTTTCCTCCTGTACTGTGGATGATGGGCGGTACAGCTGTGTGTTATTAGTTACATAGGGGGTCACTTACTTTCCTCTTGTACTGTGGATGATGGGTGGTACAGCTGTGTGTTATTAGTTACATTACATAGGGGGTCACTTACTTTTCCTCCTGTACTGTGGATGATGGGGGGTACAGCTGTGTGTTATTAGTTACATTACATAGGGGGTCACTTACTTTTCCTCCTGTACTGTGGATGATGGGCGGTACAGCTGTGTTATTAGTTACATTATATAGGGGGTCACTTACTTTCCTCCTGTACTGTGGATGATGGGCGGTACAGCTGTGTGTTATTAGTTACATTATATAGGGGGGTCACTTACTTTCCTCTTGTACTGTGGATGATGGGCGGTACAGCTGTGTGTTATTAGTTACATAGGGGGTCACTTACTTTCCTCTTGTACTGTGGATGATGGGCAGTACAGCTGTGTGTTATTAGTTACATTACATAGGGGGTCACTTACTTTCCTCCTGCACTGTGGATGATGGGCGGTACAGCTGTGTGTTATTAGTTAGATTACATAGGGGGTCACTTACTTTCCTCCTGGACTGTGGATGATGGGCGGTACAGCTGTGTGTTATTAGTTACATTACATAGGGGGTCACTTACTTTCCTCCTGTACTGTGGATGATGGGCGGTACAGCTGTATGTTATTAGTTATATTACATAGGGGGTCACTTACTTTCCTCCTGTACAGTGGATGATGGGTGGTACAGCTGTATTATTAGTTACATTACATAGGGGGTCACTTACTTTCCTCCTGTACTGTGGATGATGGGCGGTATAGCTGTGTGTTATTAGTTACATTACATAGGGGGTCACTTACTTTCCTCCTGTACTGTGGATGATGGGCGGTACAGCTGTGTGTTATTAGTTACATTACATAGGGGGTCACTTACTTTCTTCCTGTACTGTGGATGATGGGCGGTACAGCTGTGTGTTATTAGTTACATTACATAGGGGGTCACTTACTTTCCTCCTGTACTGTGGATAATGGGCGGTACAGCTGTGTTATTAGTTACATTACATAGGGGGTCACTTACTTTCCTCCTGTACTGTGGATGATGGGTGGTACAGCTGTGTGTTATTAGTTACATTACATAGGGGGTCACTTACTTTCCTCCTGTACTGTGGATGATGGGCGGTACAGCTGTGTGTTATTAGTTACATTACATAGGGGGTCACTTACTTTCCCCCTGTACTGTGGATGATGGGCGGTACAGCTGTGTGTTATTAGTTACATTACATAGGGGGTCACTTACTTTCCTCCTGTACTGTGGATGATGGGCGGTACAGCTGTGTGTTATTAGTTACATTACATAGGGGGTCACTTACTTTCCTCCTGCACTGTGGATGATGGGCGGTACAGCTGTCTGTTATTAGTTACATTACATAGGGGGTCACTTACTTTCCTCCTGTACTGTGGATGATGGGCGGTACAGCTGTGTGTTATTAGTTACATTACATAGGGGGTCACTTACTTTCTTCTTGCACTGTGGATGATGGGCGGTACAGCTGTGTGTTATTAGTTACATTACATAGGGGGTCACTTACTTTCCTCCTGTACTGTGGATGATGGGGGGTACAGCTGTGTGTTATTCGTTACATTACATAGGGGGTCACTTACTTTCCTCCTGTACTGTGGATGATGGGCGGTACAGCTGTGTGTTATTCGTTACATTACATAGGGGGTCACTTACTTTCCCCCTGTACTGTGGATGATGGGCGGTACAGCTGTGTGTTATGAGTTACATTACATAGGGGGTCACTTACTTTCCCCCTGTACTGTGGGGGATGGGCGGTACAGCTGTGTGTTATTAGTTACATTACATATGGGGTCACTTACTTTCCTCCTGCACTGTGGGGGATGGGCGGTACCGCTGTGTGTTATTAGTTACATTACATAGGGGGTCACTTACTTTGTCTATATCCTTGTACTTGAGGGGCCTGTCCTGCAGTCCTCTGTATGATACTTTTGTGCTCTTCTGTAGCAGAGGACCTTTTAGGGAGAGGATGACAAGCGGCCGATCCAAGGACAATGGTCAGCCAGGTTGGATGATCCTGACCCTTTCTGATGACCAATGCTTAAAAACGTGAACACTGGCCAGACGAAGAGCCGATCGGTCCCGCTGGAGCAATGTAATGGAGTGATGTAAACATGGACGGAGCCGCAGTGCTTGCAGAAGCCCCTCGGCCCCTTGAGTCAGCTGGTCATTGTGGCTCCCTGGCAGCGGAGCCCACCCCGTTGTGCGTTCTTGCATTAATCAGCTAATTGGTTTTTGTTTGTTTATTTAAGGTGGAAATCCTTTTCTCTTAAGGCGGCCCAGCAGCCACCCTACTTATGAAATGAAATAAATCCCGCTGAGTGATTGGCCGGCAGACGGGGTAATGGCGGCCCAGACAGCCGCAGACTTATTTGTCTTCTCGTAACAAGAAGCCACCATTGATGGCAGCGGTGGGGGCAGCAGCTGACGGGATGACAACAGAGTGCAGATTGTCATGGGACGGCGATGATTCTGCCAAACTACTGTGTGAATTATAGGCAGATGACATCGCTGCGAGGCGACACATAACTACGTGTCTTCAGGCCCGAACAAAGCCGCCATAGACCAGGGAAGCGTCCGATCGATCTATCAGTAATGTTCTATCGTTACCATGAAAATATCTCTTTGTGGAAAGAAAACAACATAAATCTTAAACATTACCGGCATCAAGAGCTGGCGCTGAGCGGAGTACACGGGCGCAACATCAGAGATGGCCATCGTACAGCACCCCGCGGCCGGGAGGCATCATACTCCATTCCCTGATACCAATCTGCCCGTGAAAGGCTTATCGGTGACATCTGATGCCCATATCTATCTATCTATCTATCTATCTATCTATCTATCTATCTATCTATCTATCTCATATCTATCTATCTCATATCTATCTATCTATCTATCTATCTATCTATCTCCTATCTATCTATCTCATATCTATCTATCTATCTATCTATCTCCTATCTATCTATCTCCTATCTATCTATCTATCTATCTATCTATCTATCTATCTCCTATCTATCTCATATCTATCTATCTATCTATCTCATATCTATCTATCTATCTATCTCATATCTATCTATCTATCTCATATCTATCTATCTCCTATCTATCTATCTCCTATCTATCTCCTATCTATCTATCTCCTATCTATCTATCTATCTATCTATCTATCTATCTATCTATCTATCTATCTATCTATCTATCTATCTATCTATCTCATATCTATCTATCTATCTCATATCTATCTATCTATCTATCTCATATCTATCTATCTCATATCTATCTATCTATCTATCTATCTATCTATCTCATATCTATCTATCTATCTATCTCATATCTATCTATCTATCTATCTCATATCTATCTATCTATCTCATATCTATCTATCTATCTCATATCTATCTATCTATCTATCTATCTATCTATCTATCTATCTATCTATCTATCTATCTATCTATCTATCTATCTATCTCATATCTATCTATCTCCTATCTATCTATCTATCTATCTATCTATCTCATATCTATCTATCTCATATCTATCTATCTCCTATCTATCTATCTCCTATCTATCTCCTATCTATCTATCTATCTATCTATCTATCTATCTATCTATCTATCTATCTATCTATCTATCTATCTATCTCCTATCTATCTATCTCCTATCTATCTATCTCCTATCTATCTATCTATCTATCTATCTATCTATCTATCTATCTATCTATCTATCTATCTATCTATCTATCTATCTATCTCATATCTATCTATCTATCTCATATCTATCTATCTATCTCCTATCTATCTCCTATCTATCTCCTATCTATCTCCTATCTATCTATCTATCTCCTATCTATCTATCTATCTCATATCTATCTATCTATCTCATATCTATCTATCTATCTCATATCTATCTATCTATCTCCTATCTATCTATCTATCTCATATCTATCTATCTCATATCTATCTATATATCTCATATCTATCTCATATCTATCTATCTGTCTCATGTCTATCTATCTATCTATCTATCTATCTATCTATCTATCTATCTATCTATCTATCTATCTATCTATCTATCTATCTATCTATCTATCTATCTATCTATCTATCTCATATCTATCTATCTATCTCATATCTATCTATCTATCTATCTATCTCATATCTATCTATCTATCTATCTATCTCATATCTATCTATCTATCTATCTATCTATCTATCTATCTATCTACCTACCTATCTCATATCTATCTATCTCATATCTATCTATCTCATATCTATCTCATATCTATCTCATATCTATCTCATATCTATCAGCTATGCCATATGAGTCTTTAGGGGTTGACATGGGGATGATGAATACTTTGAGGGGCGGTATATGCTGTCATGTGCAGCCGGCTTACCTCCCGATGCCTTTGTGGTTGGCCGTCTTCCCCTTCCTGAATGACCTCATCCTCTGCTATAACTTCATTCATTAGGAGATTACACCTTGCATGTAATGCAGTGCGGTGATGAAGGAGCCGGTCCCATCTGCTGAGCTGCTGCCTTAAGTGTGTACCGGCGGTCCCCGGGGTGCAGTCAGCGCCCCTCCAGCACTGATGAGCTCATCGCTCCTTCTCTGTTTATGTCATCAAATTTAATTTCACAATGTTGCTGACCCCGCCAGCTCTGTGACTTTACAGACTCCAACTGCACGCAGACCAAGGGCTCGCTCCTACGGACGGATTTCTGACGCGTTTTTACATGGCAGCGTTACCCGGCAGCCATTAGGCTCTATTGAACCCAATACCTTTCTGTCGTTCAATGTTCAAAGAAATCGCGGCATGTGCAAAAAAAAAACCACGTGTGTCCGGCTTCCATTATAGTCAATGGAAGCCGTCCGTCACACGATACTTCTACTGTGAGCACAGCGGAAATATCGCATGATTACGCTTCACCGCCCTCCAACGCCGCGTTATGTGCTGTACTGCGCATGCACTGGCTGGCCGGACAGGACTCATGCGGCGGATCCAGACAGGTGAGGACGGGGCTTTCAGGGGCTAAACGTCTGACTCCACTGCGATATTCCACTGGTGGAGTCCGACATGGCCATGGACAGGAGGTTCAGAGGTAACCAGAATCCTAAATCCACTCACAGGGCCAAGGCAACGAGTCAAATGTACAGGGTGTCACTTATAGAAACTCCCATATATAATGGGGACAGTCTGTGGGAGAGGGCTAAACCTGTTGGGCCATGTCAGCAACATGATGGCCATTTTGAATGATGCCATCTTGGATTCAAGTGCAATATTTCAGCATGTGATATATCAGACTGGCAGGGAATTTCACCCGGTAAACAATGGCGCGCCTCATTTTAAAAAAGGTAAAGTCCCCTGGTGCGAGCACCGAATCGTCAACGACCCCTAGGAATGCGTCACTTGGCAGACTGTTTTTGCGGGGTGGTTTGCCATTGCCTGCCTCATATTACCATAACTTGATTCTTTCTACAGGTAAAGGTCCATTTAGAGGGGACCAATGTCAGCAAACGATGGCCGCCCCTCGTCCTGCACATACTGGCTGCGGTGCTCCTACATAAACGGTGGCCGCCCCTCGTCCCACACATACTGGCTGCAGTGCTCCTACATAAACGATGGCCGCCCCTCGTCCTGTACATACTGACTGCGGTGCTCCTACATAAACGATGGCCGCCCCTCGTCCCCCACATACTGGCTGCGGTGCTCCTACATAAACGATGGCCGCCCCTCGTCCTGTACATACTGGCTGCGGTGCTCCTACATAAACGATGGCCGCCCCTCGTCCTGTACATACTGGCTGCGGTGCTCCTACATAAACGATTGCCGCCCCTCGTCCCACACATACTGGCTGCGGTGCTCCTACATAAACGATGGCCACCCCTCGTCCCCCACATACTGGCTGCGGTGCTCCTACATAAACGATGGTCGCCCCTCGTCCTGCACATACTGGCTGCGGTGCTCCTACATAAACGATGGCCGCCCCTCGTCCTGCACATACTGGCTGCGGTGCTCCTACATAAACGATGGCCGCCCCTCGTCCCCCACATACTGGCTGCGGTGCTCCTACATAAACGATGGCCGCCCCTCGTCCCCCACATACTGGCTGCGGTGCTCCTACATAAACGATGGCCGCCCCTCGTCCTGCACATACTGGCTGCGGTGCTCCTACATAAACGATGGCCGCCCCTCGTCCTGCACATACTGGCTGCGGTGCTCCTACATAAACGATGGCCGCCCCTCGCCCCCCACATACTGGCTGCGGTGCTCCTACATAAACGATGGCCGCCCCTCGTCCCGCACATACTGGCTGCGGTGCTCCTACATAAACGATGGCCGCTCCTCATCCTGTACATACTGGCTGCGGTGCTCGTACATAAACGATGAACACCCCTCGTCCTGCACATACTGGCTGCGGTGCTCCTACATAAACGATGGCCGCCCCTCGTCCTGCACATACTGGCTGTGGTGCTCCTACATAAACGATGGCCGCCCCTCGTCCTGTACATACTGGCTGTGGTGCTCCTACATAAACGATGAACACCCCTCGTGCTGCACATACTGTCTGCGGTGCTCCTACATAAACGATGGCCGCCCCTCGTCCCCCACATACTGGCTGCGGTGCTCCTACATAAACGATGGCCGTCCCTCGTCCTGCACATACTGGCTGCGGTGCTCCTACATAAACGATGGCCGCCCCTCGTCCCCCACATACTGGCTGCGGTGCTCCTACATAAACGGTGGCCGCCCCTCGTCCCCCACATACTGGCTGCGGTGCTCCTACATAAACGATGGCCGCCCCTCGTCCCCCACATACCGGCTGCGGTGCTCCTACATAAACGATGGCCGCCCCTCGTCCCACACATACTGGCTGCGGTGCTCTTACATAAACGATGGCCGCCCCTCGTCCCCACATACTGGCTGCGGTGCTCCTACATAAACGATGGCCGCCCCTCGTCCCCGCACATACTGGCTGCGGTGCTCCTACATAAACGATGGCCGCCCCTCGTCCTGTACATACTGGCTGCGGTGCTCCTACATAAACGATGGCCGCCCCTCGTCCCGTACATACTGGCTGCGGTGCTCCTACATAAACAATGGCTGCCCCTCGTCCCGCACTTACTGGCTGCGGTGCTCCTACATAAACGATGGCCGCCCCTCGTCCCCCACATACTGGCTGCGGTGCTCCTACATAAACGATGGCCGCCCCTCGTCCCCCACATACTGGCTGCGGTGCTCTTACATAAACGATGGCCGCCCCTCGTCCCCACATACTGGCTGCGGTGCTCCTACATAAACGATGGCCGCCCCTCGTCCCCGCACATACTGGCTGCGGTGCTCCTACATAAACGATGGCCGCCCCTCGTCCTGTACATACTGGCTGCGGTGCTCCTACATAAACGATGGCCGCCCCTCGTCCCCCACATACTGGCTGCGGTGCTCCTACATAAACGGTGGCCGCCCCTCGTCCCACACATACTGGCTGCGGTGCTCCTACATAAACGATGGCCGCCCCTCGTCCCCCTCATACTGGCTGCTGTGCTCCTACATAAACGATGGCCGCCCCTCGTCCCCATATACTGGCTGCGGTGCTCCTACATAAACGATGGCCGCCCCTCGTCCCCATATACTGGCTGCGGTGCTCCTACATAAACGATAGCCGCCCCTCGTCCCCCACATACTGGCTGTGGTGCACCTACATAAACGATGGCCGCCCCTCGTCCTGTACAAACTGGCTGCGGTGCTCCTACATAAACGATGGCCGCCCCACATCCTGCACTTACTGGCTGTGGTGCTCCTACATAAACAATGGCCGCCCCTCGTCCTGCAAATACTGGCTGCGGTGCTGCTACATAAACGATGGCCGCCCCTCGTCCCGCACATACTGGCTGCGGTGCTCGTACATAAACGATGGCCACCCCTCGTCCCCCACATACTGGCTGCGGTGCTCCTACATAAACGATGGCCGCCCCTCGTCCCCCACATACTGGCTGCGGTGCTCCTACATAAACGATGGCCACCCCTCGTCCCCCACATACTGGCTGCGGTGCTGCTACATAAACGATGGCCGCCCCTTGTCCTGCATATACTGGCTGCGGTGCACCTGCATAAACGATGGCCGCCCCTCGTCCTGCACATACTGGCTGCGGTGCACCTGCATAAACGATGGCCGCCCCTCGTCCTGCACATACTGGCTGCGGTGCTCCTACATAAACGATGGCCGCCCCTCATCCTGTACATACTGGCTGCGGTGCTCCTACATAAACGATGGCCGCTCCTCGTCCCCCACATACTGGCTGCGGTGCTCCTACATAAACGATGGCCGCCCCTTGTCCCGCATATAGTGGCTGCGGTGCTCCTACATAAACGATGGCCGCCCCTCGTCCCCCACATACTGGCTGCGGTGCTCCTACATAAACGATGGCCGCCCCTCGTCCTGCACATACTGGCTGCGGTGCTCCTACATAAACAATGGCCGCCCCTCGTCCCCCACATATTGGCTGCGGTGCTCCTACATAAACGATGGCCGCCCCTCGTCCCCCACATACTGGCTGCGGTGCTCCTACATAAACGATGGCCGCCCCTCGTCCCCCACATACTGGCTGCGGTGCTCCTACATAAACGATGGCCGCCCCTCGTCCCCCACATACTGGTTGTGGTGCTCCTACATAAACGATGGCCGCCCCTCGTCCTGCACATACTGGCTGCGGTGCTCCTACATAAACGATGGCCGCCCCTCGTCCCCCACATACTGGCTGCGGTGCTCCTACATAAACGATGGCCGCCCCTCGTCCCCCACATACTGGCTGAGGTGCTCCTACATAAACGATGGCCGCCCCTCATCTCCACACATACTGGCTGCGGTGCTCCTACATAAACGATGGCCGCCCCCCGTCCCACACATACTGGCTGCGGTGCTCCTACATAAACGATGGCAGGCCCTCCTCCTGTACATACTGGCTGCGGTACTCCTACATAAATGATGGCCGCCCCTCGTCCCCCACATATTGGCTGCGGTGCTCCTACATAAACGATGGCCGCCCCTCGTCCCCCACATACTGGCTGCGGGACTGCTACATATACGATGGCCGCCCCTCGTCCTGCACATACTGGCTGCGGTGCACCTACTTAAACGATGGCCGCCCCTCGTCCTGCACATACTGGCTGCGGTGCTCCTACATAAACGATGGCTGCCCTTGTCCCGCACATAGTGGCTGCGGTGCTCCTACATAAACGATGGCCGCCCCTCGTCCCGCACATACTGGCTGCGATGCTCCTACATAAACGATGGCCGCCCCTCGTCCCCCACATACTGGCTGCGGTGCTCCTACATAAACGATGGCCGCCCCTCGTCCCCCACATACTGGCTGCGGTGCTCCTACATAAACGATGGCCGCCCCTCATCCCCCACATACTGGCTGCGGTGCCCCTACATAAACGATGGCCGCCCCTCGTCCTGCACATACTGGCTGCGGTGCTCCTACATAAACGATGGCCGCCCCTCGTCCCCCACATACTGGCTGCGGTGCTCCTACATAAACGATGGCCGCCCCTCGTCCCCCACATACTGGCTGCGGTGCTCCTACATAAACAATGGCCACCCCTCGTCCTGCACATACTGGCTGCGGGGCTCCTACATAAACGAAGGCCGTCCTGCATATACTGGCTTATATAGGGCAAAAAAACACATACATCACCTCTCTGGCGCTGTCAGCATCTTCTCCCCCATCCCCAGCACTAGTCTTCTGCCCGGGGATTGGAAATTCCCCGTCTCCAGGAAGCGCTGCCTCTGATTGGCTTAGCCCCACGGCACTCAACCAATGAGAGACAGCGCTTGATGAACCAATCACAGCCATTCCATTCCACATCTGGCAGGTATCTTAATGTGCTTTTAGACAGAATGATTATCGTGCAAATGAGGAAAATTTTTTTTCAATTGGCTCATTGGCCTCTCGCTCGTCGCTCAGCCTTGGCTCGTCGGCCCCTCGCTCGTCGCTCAGCCTTGGCTCGTCGGCCCCTCGCTCGTCGCTCAGCCTTGGCTCGTCGGCCCCTCGCTCGTCGCTCAGCCTTGGCTCGTCGGCCCCTCGCTCGTCGCTCAGCCTTGGCTCGTCGGCCCCTCGCTCGTCGCTCAGCCTTGGCTCGTCGGCCCCTCGCTCGTCGCTCAGCCTTGGCTCGTCGGCCCCTCGCTCGTCGCTCAGCCTTGGCTCGTCGGCCCCTCGCTCGTCGCTCAGCCTTGGCTCGTCGGCCCCTCGCTCGTCGCTCAGCCTTGGCTCGTCGGCCCCTCGCTCGTCGCTCAGCCTTGGCTCGTCGGCCCCTCGCTCGTCTCTCAGCCTTGGCTCGTCGGCCCCTCGCTCGTCGCTCAGCCTTGGCTCGTCGGCCCCTCGCTCGTCGCTCAGCCTTGGCTCGTCGGCCCCTCGCTCGTCGCTCAGCCTTGGCTCGTCGGCCCCTCGCTCGTCGCTCAGCCTTGGCTCGTCGGCCCCTCGCTCGTCGCTCAGCCTTGGCTCGTCGGCCCCTCGCTCGTCGCTCAGCCTTGGCTCGTCGGCCCCTCGCTCGTCGCTCAGCCTTGGCTCGTCGGCCCCTCGCTCGTCGCTCAGCCTTGGCTCGTCGGCCCCTCGCTCGTCGCTCAGCCTTGGCTCGTCGGCCCCTCGCTCAGCGTTGGCTCGTTAGACTTTTAGTAAATGAATTTCTGTAAATCAAATTTTCAGTTTTAGAGAAAACTCTTTTGGCCGCGATCTCTGGCGGATGCGATGGAGGGAAAGGAACTGTGTTGCAGCAGCTGTAGGCGATCCCATATAACACGATGGCCGTAGGGTGCTGGACGCGTCTTATCTGCACTGTATGGGACTGTTTGGTTTTTAGGCCCCTATGTGATGTCCGGGTGCAGCATGTAAGGATGTGACTGGCAGCGGCCCCTCCAGCAGTACGGAGGGGGATGCCCATAAATCCTTACTGGGGAATGCTGGGGTTCTCAGTCCTGGCCTAATCTTGTAGGTTGGGTCAGATTGTGAAATCCACACGTGCCGTGAAACGTGGATCTAAGGCTCCCTCTGGGCCGTTCCTTAGAGACCTCCGTCAGACCATCCATATCCGCACGGCTTCCTACCACTCATTAACTCTATCGGGTTACATAGGCGCCTTGTTTTCACCTGTTGCTGGGCTTTTTCAGCTTTTATTATGACCACATTATGTTTTTACCACTTTTGCAGGAGAACAAACGCCGAGCAGAAGATGTTCTCAATTTGTCTAAATTTCAATTATAAAATTACAAAATAAAATAAATTAACATTAAAATTATTAAAATCTCTAATTATTAAGGGGCGGAGCAAAGCCGGGTGCTTGGACTCTGTATGTCGGAATACGGCATCCCTAAGGATCCGTATTATGGGCCTATAGGCTCCGCCCCCTAGGAAGATCTTACAAAATGTTTACCCCTTCTTCTACAGTTTTAGTCATCCCATATTATTTGCGGATGTGCAGGAACAATGTACAACTGAGTCCAATCGGTGTGAAAAAGTGATGAAGATAATGTTAGACAAATTTATAGATGCTAGTAAAACCAAACACATAAGATGCTGGGCTGAATGGCGTGACCCTTGGTGGACAATAGCATTAAATTGGCATAAAACCAGCTAATTTGATGCGTTTCGGGGATGCAGCCCCTTCCTTAGAAAGGCTGGATAGAAGGCTGAGGACACACAGGATGGCGAGAACTGGAGAAGATCCGCCCCAACACCCCCCCGCTGCGTACGGGTCAACTCCCCCACTGGGACACCGCAAACTGTATCATCATGATTCTGCTAGAGAAAAGAGGAGTCCTGGGGGAGTTGTACCCCATGCTCAGCGGGAAGGGGAACGAGCAGGAGGCAAACAAGCCAACACTGAGCGACAAGCGAGAGGCAAACTGGACAATGCGGTGACCCTTGATGGATAATAGCATTAAATTGGCATAAAACCAGCTAATTTGATTGCGTTTTGGTGATGCAGCCCCTTTCTCAGAAATGCTGGATAGAAGCCTGAGGACCCACAGGATGATGAGAACTGGAGAAAATCTGCCCCAATGCCCCCCGCTGAGTATGGGCCAGACTCCCCCAGTGGGACACCGCAAGCTGTATCATCATGATTCTGCTAGAGAAAAGAGGAGTCCTGGGGGAGTCTGACCTGGGGGTGTTGGAGCGGATCTTATCCAGTTCTCGCCATCCTGTGTGCCCTCCGCCTTCTATCCAGCCTTTCTGAAGAAGGGGCTGCATCCCCAAAATACATCCAGTCAGCTGGTTTTATGCTAATTGAAGAGGATTCAGGTTTTACTCTCTATTGTCCTTCATCAAGGGTTGCGCCATTCAGCCCTGTATCAATGCTTTCGCTTTCAATGTATTCTATAAGAAGCTTAGTCAAGTAAGGGATCCACAAAAGATCATCTGGTTCCAAAAAGGAATCTGAGAGCCACTGAGATGATCCGGACCTGAGACTCGTCTACTGCCAGCTGTATGTGACGCCTGCAACAAGCCACCGGGGAACAGTTATTTCTTTTATTCTAATTGGCTATTTGTCAGGGTGACAGAAAAATTACAAAAACGTGTCCAGATTTATGGCTGCAGCAAGTCATGAAGTCCGGGTCAAGTGGCTTTTCTGCCCTCTGATTGTATTGTGCAGATGAAAGCATAAATCTTCAGGACCTGCACGCTAGGAGATGCTCACAGAGGGACGTCATTATGGAGAAGAGTCGCTATGCTGAAGGGTTAGGGTCAGGGTCAGGGTCAGCGTTAGGGTCAGGGTCAGGGTACTTTGTGGAAGGGATTTATAAGATACATATTATCTGCTATACCAACTTAATGGAGCAAGAAATTTTAACAAAATGCTTTGCATGGGTGTCGCTATCGGCATGAAACAGCTGCAGGCCGGGGTAACACGCTAGGCACACTCATGGAAAAAGAGCTTTTTTGAGCAGCAAAATTTGGACAATTCACATTAGAAATTGTGCAGATTGCCAAAAACTTACATAGAAAATGTGTATTTGTAACATTTAAACTATTCAGAAAATCCCTTCTACAAAATACATTAGGGGTTTGGGAAAATGGTAGGGGGCTGCCAGGGCATCTGGTGCCAACAAGCCATTCTGCTATGCCTGGGGTATCTAGGCACTGGATCTCTGCCCTGAAGGAAAGCCTGGACTTTGCCTTACCAATCCCTAAAAGAAGAAAGAATGGGAAGCATTTAAAGAGACCCGGATGGATGAACACAGAACTTGTACACATGTTAAACAAAAATAAAGATATGTTTATCAAATGGAAAGACGGGGGGTATCTAAAGAAGAATATAATGGGGTCTGCAGAAATTGTAGGGCAAGTGGCAGAAAAGATAAAGCTGATAATGAATTGAGGCTTGTAAGAGAGGCCAAAAGCAATAAAAAAGGATTTGTGGGGGGTCAAAAGAAAAGTCAAAGATGCTATTGGATGCTTACAAGATGAAAATGGTGAATTGGTTAAGAATGATGTTGAGAAGGACGAACTCTTAAATTCCTATTTTGTATCTGTTTTCTCTCAGAAAGTAGATGTAACATTAACTGATCTTCCCTGTGCTATTTGGGGAATAAAAGAATGCAGGCTATCTATAAACAGAGAGATGGTGAGGGAACACTTAGCTAACTTACATGAATTCAAGTCTCAAGGTCCAGATGAATTACATCCTAGGATACTAAAGGAAGCAGCGGAGGTAATTGCTGAACCACTCACCATAATCTTTTTAAAAAATGACCAAATCTGGGATTGACAAGGCAATTGTTAGGCGGATTCACAACTGGCTAAGTGATCGTACTCAAAGAGTGGTCATAAATGGCTGCACATCCAAGTGTAAGAATGTATCAAGTGGGGACCACAAGGCTCTGTCCTAGGCCCAGTGTTGGTCAACATTGTTATAAATGATCTGGAGGAGGAAATTGTGGGAAACTGATCAAATTTGCTGACGACACAAATCTAAGAGGGATAGCTAACACTAGGGAAGAGAGAGAGGGTATTCAAAAAGATCCAGAAAAGCTTGTACAGTGGTCGGCGACTAACAGAATGGTATTTAACAAGGAGAAATCTGTGCAAGCAAAACGAAAAAAGCACATACAGAATGGAAGAAACACTATATAAAAACATCTTCTATAAGTTATAGTAAATCTGTTGGGTGAGGGAAGCCCTGACCCCTCTGAGGGAAGCCCTGACCGTTCTGAGGGAAGCTGTAGTGGCCCAGTACATCTATTCCTGGCCCCATAAATGTCATAGATGGCATGTCTTGTGTTTGTGCGCTGTGCAAAAGTGTCTTGTCATTCTGTTATGTGTATTGCACAGCTGCAGCGTGTGAGGGGTTAAGTGTTTGCATGAGCCTGGGAGATGCTTGCAATGTATCAATTTGTCTTGTCATGTGGTATGAATGAGAATATAAATAGGAGTGTGTGAGAGTGGGAAAGTCAGTCAGTCCATTTTTCTGAGTTCCTGAGGCTTCAGAGTGCCAGCCGAATGAGGGTACCTTCAACTCTCATGTGGTGAAGAATGGAGGAAGAAGAGAGGTTCCTTGAGAGTGCATGTTCCAGAGATGAGAGAGGAGTGAGCCCCAATTGAAGAGAGAGAGCATAAGCAAGAAGCAAGTGCCACTTCCAAGGCCTAGTGCAGATGTACTTCATCTTTTCCTGTGCGGCCGTCCGGATCTAGTGGATCACCGCATAGAGGTACACCCAGTTCTTTGTTACATCTGGCCGTCCTGAAGTCTGGGATCACCGGACGGAGGTACTCAAGTCTGTCTAATACCTGCACTGCAAATCATTGTCATTTGTGCCTTGTATACAAAAAGTTTTTCCAGTAAAGTTTTTGCCAGGCCCTGACCGTTCCCAGGGACCTGAGGTACATTACTTTTATATGCGGCTCCATTTATTTACCGGTGGGTAACGGAATGGTGGCTTCACCTGTGACATCTGCTATCCCTGTTCTCCAGTTTTTTGGGTATCCCTATACTAGGGGTGTCCGGAAGATGCCCAGCGCTGCCACGGCCGAGGCTACGTGCGTCCCTCTGTGAGGAAATCAAAAATAGTGGAGAGCGCCACAGGTAGATTCAATCTACACTTGCTGGAATATGCGGATGCACACACGATGCGTCTTCTCCCCAGTACTCCAATCCTCTGAATCAAAGGAGAGCTGCAGATGCAAACTGGGGGGGTCTGAGACCAGAACTCCCCCAGATATAACAGAAAATGGAATGTCAGAAAAAAATCCGCGCTCAAAACGGAGTAAACTGAGGACAGGTTCACACGTGGGTAATGATTAGGTATAACACTTACTTGAAAGGAGGGGGGTATGATGTACAGATGCCCCCTCCTCAGAGTGTCCTCCACAGAGTATAAAGCTATGCTCCAAGGTGCATAGTATTCATCCAGAAGTTGTAGTCAAACGAAACTTTTAATAAGGAAACGCGTTTCGGTGCAAAACAAGGCACCTTTCTCAAGCCATACATTGCTACCATACAGGCTACGTGCGTCCCTCTGTGAGGAAGCCTGGTAAGTGCCACTGTGACAAGCGTCCACATTACCCCTCCCAGCTCCTCAACGTATGCCCTGTGTCTGGGGTCACCCTATGGGACGCTGCAAAGCCCTTACCGCTCTGAAGGAAGCCCTGACCACTCTGTTAAGCCCCACCCACTTTTTAGTAAGTCCAAAGATCAGCATAAAATAGTTCCTTATTTTCTTTGAAAAAGGCACGCGCCAAAATGTACACTTTTTTTTTTACACCAGAAAACGGTCCCAGGTGATGTGATAACCCTCCCCCGAAGTGTACGCCAAAGTTGCTGAACTTTTCATCCTACAATCAGGGAGTTCTGACAACCTTGCACTCTGTTTTCTGTCATGTTCTGGTGCATCACACGGCTGTAAGTGTGTGTGAAACCATCTCCTGTGCTACCAGTAGTTCGGGTGGCTTCATGCGAATCTATGCGCTCCGCAGTGCAGAGTATTTGAGCGTGAACGAGGTTAGAAGAGGTACATAATCTCTGTGCCGCGTGTCTGCACATGGTACTGTACTTTTTGCGCACACAAGGCCAGTTCAGGCGTGTGACGCGCCCTTTCCGTGGTTTCCATGGCCATTTGAAGCCCAATGAGCTCCTGATGTCTTATTTTCCTGGCGTTCTGCGCAGCACCACACCCTTTCCCTTGCCTCTTTTTGCACCTCCCATGGACTTCTATGGGACTTCTACTGCGCAAAATGCAGTAAAATAGAGCAGGTCCTACTTTTTCTCGTGCACACGAGATGCACGTACAAAACGCACTTATGAAAATGAACCCATTGGCATAAATGGTCTCTATTCTCCGCGTTTACAATGGGTAAATACGTGCGCAAATACGCCCCCCTTGTGATGAAGCCTTCAGAGTGCTAAACAATGCTTCACAGTCGCATACAGATCCCATGGTCGGCGCACGAGGCAATATTTTATACTCCAACAGCAAATAATGGGCGATTCTTCAGTGAGAATCGCCCCAAAAAATAGGACAGGCGGCGATTTTTCTATCTCAGCCTCGCGGTCCAACAATCGCTCCTATGAATTCACTGGAAATAACGGGGGCTTCTCGTGTGTAAATTCTGCAAATGGAACTCGTGTATGAGATTAGTTGGCGTGGAGACACCCTAATTAAGTGCTATTTACATCAAACCCCTAATTTGCTGTATAACCTTCACGTCCCCTAATGATAAATGTCCCAACGCCCATCTTATTCAGCATGAAAGCAATGCAGCATTGGAAGCAGGCAGGATAAAGCATGGCAGCCCCCCCTCCCCCTCCGTTCTTCCTGCCACCCCCCCCCCCCTCCTCAGCAGCAGGCCCCTCCCCTTGTCTTACCTGCCTGCCCCCCCCCCCCCCTCCCCGCAGCAGGTGCCTAGAGTCGTTAGCCAGCAGTTATGGCGTCTCGTGTTACAGCACCAACTGCGCACAAAGGGCTTCCAGCAATATAAGTGCACGGCGGCACGAGGGAGGGGGCGCTGCGCAGACATGAAAGGGGTAGCGGAGTTTTCCTAGGGGATGGCGGGCGGCGCCCACCTATGTTTGACAAACACCACGTACAATGAGTGCGGCTCCATCATTTCTCATGAGCTCTTCTCCAAGTCTACTAAACTTAAAGGTGCTGCTGGTGGCTTTGGCACCGGGGCGGCACAGATTGCCGCAGTGCTCCGTAGCCTCCAGCGTGGAAGTACATCATGTGATCTGCATCGCTGAGAGCGACATTTCCTACATTGTCAGCGTGTCAGAAGAGCAGAAGTGTGGCCATCTCTGTAATGTCACCGCATGATGCCGACCGGGAGGGCGAGGCTGCTGCGGACCGCAGAAAGCCTTATATGATTGTTCTAATTGTGCGGCATGACCATCTACTGACAAAAGTGCATCTTCCCCAGCGCCAACTACTTCCATCAAAACGCACCAATATCCAATCATACGTGGCAGAAACATAGTGGCGATATAAATCAGAACACGGGGCCGGAGAGGCAACATCCATCAGAGGCTCCTCCAGCAAGAAGCCTCGGGGATCTATAGGTTCTAGAGAATCTGTAGAGTGTGGCTGATGTGCGGAGACTGCCGGTATATGCTGATACAGAGCAGATACATGCCGCCACGGGCATCCACACCACAGTCAGCCCCATCCTGCATTTATTTAAGACATAAAAGTGATGAAAATAACGGGATCCTTTATTAATTTTCTTGATCCTGATGCTCTGAGCATTCTCATCAAACAAAGGGGCTTCATTACTATAAACCCCTCATGTAACTCACAATTCAATCATGCACTGTTACCCCTTCCCTCTTCTCACCATGAAACAAAACTCCCTGGATATGAATACATCTATAGACAACCCTAGAGGATACGAGACTCACCATGTGTTAGCTGACTGTGCAGATCCGGCAGGGCTGTGCCTCACGCACATCTGACGGATGCGCTATACAGATCAATATCAGTGGGATGGAGCTGCTGCGCATGCACAGTAGAGCGCTATGCCGTAATGTGTAACAGACATCTGACACATGCACCGTAGAGATCCACAGCGCGGGGGCGGAGCGGCTGCGCATGCATAGTAAAGCGCGAGGCTGTAATGTGTAACAGACATCTGACATGTGCTGTAGAGATCCATATTGGCAGGACGGAGCGGCTGCGCATGCACAGTAGAGCACTATGCCGTTATGTGTAACAGACATCTGACACATGTGCCGTAGAGATTCACAGCGCCGGGACAGAGCGGCTGTGCATGCACAGTAGAGTACTATGCCATAATGTATAACAGACATCTGACGCATGCGCTGCAGAGATCCATATCATTGAGATGGAGCAGCTGCGCATGCACAGTAGAGCGCTATGCCGTTATGTGTAATAGATACCTGACGCATGCGCTGTAGAGATCCATACCATCGGGACTGAGCGGCTGCACATGCACAGTAGGGTACTATGCCATAATGTATAACAGACATCTGACGCATGCGCTGCAGAGATCCATATCATCGGGATGGAGTGGCTGCGCATGCACAGTAGAGCACTATGCCAAAGGGACAAAAGGTTTCAATAATGACTTATGAAAAACCCTATGAACCCTCCATATACCTGGCAAATCAAATTAATTAGCAAGCGGGTTTACTACCCGCGTGATGACAAAGGGACCCACATAACGCGGCGCCAGTTTCAAAGACGGAACCTTCAATTTGAGATTTCTAGAAGACAAATATACTTTCTGTCCCATCCTGTAAGGCTCAGACACTGACAGACTCTTCCTACCACACAACTGCATACGAGCCCCCGATGCTTCCAGGTTCTTCTGTACTTCTTTCCAAACTCCCTGCAGCGCATCTGTGGTGACATCAGCTGCAAGACAGGCAGACGGAGTAGAAATAGCTGTAAGGAAGCGAGGATGCTGACCATATACACACAGGAATGGAGATATCCCAGTGGAGGAACAAGTACGGTTGTTTAGCGCAAACTCTGCCAACGACAGGAACTCTGCCCACTGATGAGCAAACAACCGTAAATATTGCACTAAATCCTGGTTCTTCCGCTCCGTCTGACCATTAGTCTGCGGGTGGAATGCTGACGAGAAGGAAAGTGACGTTCCCACGTTTCTACAGAAGGCTCGCCAGAATTGCGCAACAAACTGAACCCCGCGATCAGATACGATGTTCTCGGGAACCCCATGTAGGCGAATGATTTCTTTTACAAAAATCGTAGAAAATTCTATCGCAGAAGGAAGCTTCTTTAACGCCACAAAATGTGCCATCTTTGAGAAACGGTCTACAACAACTAGAATAGTGGTGAACTTCTGAGACTCAGGTAGATCGGTGATAAAATCTACTGATAAATGTGACCACGGACAAAAAGGCACCAGTAATGGTCTCAGAGGCCCCTCCGGACGACGACACCGACTTTTACTGCGTACATAGACAGAGCATCCCTTAACAAAGTCGCGGATCTCCTGAGATATGCCTGGCCACCAGAAGTGTCTAGAGCAAAGACCCAGAGTCTCCTGAACCCCCGAATGACCTGTGAGAACAGATGAGTGAGACTCTTCAATGATTCTGAGACGCAAGGTCTCTGGCACAAACCATCTGCCCTCCAGCACCCCTGAGGGAGCGTCCTGCTGACAACTCCATAGACGAGGAACGGGATAAGATTCTACAGCTGCCACCACCACCTCAGGTGCCAAGATATTCTCGAGAGCCACTGTCTCACTTTCCGGTGCCCCAAAACTCAGTGAGAGGGCGTCCGCCTTCACGTTCTTCTCCCCTGGAATATACTGTATGTAATGATGAGATTAAACCTCGCAAAAAACAACGCCCACCTGGCCTGACGAGCCGTGACTCTCTTAGCATTGGCGAGATATACCAAGTTTTTATGATCAGTATACACGGTAATGGGATGCCTTACCCCCTCAAGATGGTGACGCCACTCTTCTAGAGACTACTCAATTGCCAATAACTCACGATTACCCACGTCGTAGTTACGTTCTGCCGAACTGAACTTCCGCGAGAAGAACGCACATAGGCTATACCCAGATCTCCCACTGTCTTCCTGAGACAATACAGCCCCCGCCCCCACCTCAGACGCATCGACCTCAATGAAGAACACTCGCCGCACGTCAGGCTGTACTAGCACCGGGGCAGCAGTAAACGCCCTTTTGAGACGACTAAAAGCCTCTAGGACCTCTGGTGACCATCTTACCAAGTTGGCCCCCTTCTTGGTCAGATCGGTCAGGGGCTTCGCAATAACACAATAATTCTTAATGAATTTACAGTAAAAATGTGCGAAATCAAACAACCGCTGGAAAGTTTTCAGGTTGTCTGGTCTGACCCATGGGGAGATTGCTGCCACTTTATCAGACTCCATCTGAATTTCCGTGGGTGAAATCACATAACCAAGGGAAGACACTTGTTTAGTGCCAAAAATGCATTTCTCCAACTAAACAAAAGGTTGGTACTCCCGCAAACGGGTCAGAACCAGCCTCAGGTACCGCACATGTGAGTCCCAGTCTGGGGAATACACCAGAATGTCATCGAGATATATGACCAAAAATACCCCCAGGAAGTCGTGGAAGACTGCGCTCATAAACCCCTGTAAGGCTTGAGGGACAGTTAGGAGGAAAAGCCTCATGGGATCTGGGAGCTTTATGTACATGATGGATGGATGATATGTCACCCTCTATGGAGCCTCATGGGATCTGGGAGCTTTATGTACATGATGGATGGATGATATGTCACCCTCTATGGAGCCTCATGGGATCTGGGAGCTTTATGTATATGATGGATGGATGTAACCTTCTATGGAGCCTCATGGGATCTGGGAGCTTTATGTACATGATGGATGGATGATATGTCACTCTCTATGGAGCCTCATGGGATCTGGGAACTTTATGTATATGATGGATAGATGTCACCCTCTATGGAGCCTCGTGGGATCTTGGAGCTTTATGTACATGATGGATGGATATGTCACCCTCTATGGAGCCTCGTGGGATCTGGGAGCTTTATGATCATGATGGATGGATGATATGTTACCCTTTATGAAGTCTCATGGGATCTGGGAGCTTTATGTACATGATGTATGGATGTATGTCACCTTCTATGGAGCCTCATGGGATCTGGGAGCTTTATGTACATGATAGATGGATGATATGTCACCCTCTATAGAGCCTTATGGGATCTGGGAGCTTTATGTACATGATGGATGGATGATATGTCACCCTCTATGGAGCCTCATGGGATCTGGGAGCTTTATGTACATGATGGATGGATGATATGTCACCCTGTATGGAGCCTCATGGGAACTTGGAGCTTTATGTACATAATGGATGATATGTCACCCTCTATGGAGCCTCATGGGATCTGGGAGCTTTATGTACATGATGGATGGATGACATGTCACTCTCTATGGAGCCTCATGGGATCTGGGAGCTTTATGTACATGATGGATGGGTGATATGTCACCCTCTATGGAGCCCCATGGGATCTGGAAGCTTTATGTACATGATGGATGGATGTTATGTCACCCTCTATGGAGCCTCATGGGATCTGGGAGCTTTATGTACATGATGGTTGGATGATATGTCACCCTGTATGGAGCCTCATGGGATCTGGGAGCTTTATGTACATGATGGATAGATGTCACCTTCTATGGAGCCTCATGTGATCTGGGAGCTTTATGTACATGATGTATGGATGATATGTCACTCTCTATGGAGCCTCATGGGATCTGGGAGCTTTATGTACATGATGGATGGATGATATGTCACCCTCTATTGAGCCTCATTGGATCTGGGAGCTTTATGTACATGATGGATGGATGATATGTCACCCTCTATTGAGCCTCATGGGATCTGGGAGCTTTATGTACATGATGGATGGATGATATGTCACCCTCTATGGAGAAGGTTTTCTGGTTAACTATGATATGTTACAAAGGTCATTACTGGGTCAGATGAGATGGCACCGAGTGAGTTCTGCCCAATGATGGACTGTTTGGCAGCAGCAGATGATTGGCTGAAGAAAAATGGTGGGAAATGCCTGTGGTTGTCAGGCAGAATCTGGTGGCCTGACAGTGGCTGGTGATTGGCTTAGAGGAGCAAGCTGAGAGGAACAACAGTGAGATATGTAGGTGCAGAGATGTTGGCCATCATCATCTGGAAAGGAAGCAGCATCCAGGTGACAGCTCCCTGTTCCTGTCACTGTTCCCCTCACAATTCCTGTCACAGCTTCAGATCCTCTGTGAAGATGGAGGACCTTCTACAGCGGCTGATTGTCCACGTGTATGAAGCGGATGGTGAGGAATAGCTTTGCAGATGTCTGGAATCCCCTGCGCTTCAGCTTAGGACTTGTCAGCAGCACAGGCCAGGAGGAGCTGCAGAGGACATTGTGTGAACACTTGTATCTGAGAAGGACTTGTCAGTAGAAAACCACCAGCGAAGCGAACGCAAAGGCTGCCTTTACCTTCATCTGATCAGAGTCGACTAAAACCTGGCAGCGGGAACAGTGCCCAGCAGATGTCACGTTAGCAGGAACAGTGTCCAGCAGATGCCAACACCAAGTCCTGTGCTGCTGCAGGTGAAGGGTACAGGTGAAGCTCTATAAGATGGCGATGGCACCTCTGCCAAGTCTTGTGCTGCTGTAGGCGCAGTGTACAGGTGAAGCTCTACAAGATGGCAACGCCACCTCTGCCAAGTCCTGTGCTGCTGCAGGCGCAACGTACAGGTGAAGCTCTACAAGATGGCAACTCCACCTCTGCCAAGTCCTGTGCTGCTGCAGGCGCAACGTACGGGTGAAGCTCTACAAGATGGCAACGCCACCTCTGCCAAGTCTTATGCTGCTGCAGGCGCAGCGTACAGGTGAAGCTCTACAAGATGGCAATGGCACCTCTACCAAGTCCTGTGCTGCTGCAGGTGCAACGTACAGGTGAAGCTCTACAAGCTGGTGAGACCCCCCTCCCTGGTTACTGGCACCTGTGTATAGAAGGATTTAGCTTGTGTACCAGTTGGGAACGATCTCGCACGGCGGTTTTTGTGTTCGGTTTTTTTGGCGGGCCGGAGCCAGGAGTGGGTCCATTATAGGGAAGACATGCAAATCTTTCCATCATGCTTTCTCTCTGCTCCAGGCTTTAGCTCACAAGCGGCTGAGTATGGGGGCCGTCGTGTGAGCGCCCCCCTAAGGTAGATTTATGTTAGTGTTAACCCTTATGTTAGTGTTAAAGGGGCGAGTTCGGGGTGATGATGGGGAATCTATGTCTGCCTAACATTTGTGTTTTATTAATGGTATCATGTCTGAGCGGAGGTAACTGAGCACTGCAGGAGACTGTAAGCTCTGAGGTAACCACTGTATGCAGACTGTCTGCTGTGAGGTAACCACTGTATGCAGACTGTCAGCTGTGAGGTAACCACTGTATGGAGACTGTCAGCTGGGAGGTAACCACTGTATGCAGACTGTGAGCTGTGAGGTAACCACTGTATGCAGACGGTCAGCTGTGAGGTAACCACTGTATGCAGACTGTGAGCTGTGAGGTAACCACTGTATGCAGACAGTCAGCTGTGAGGTAACCACTGTATGCAGACTGTCAGCTGTGAGGTAACCACTGTATGCAGACGGTCAGCTGTGAGGTAACCGCTGTATGCAGACTGTCAGCTGTGAGGTAACCGCTGTATGCAGACAGTCAGCTGTGAGGTAACCACTGTATGCAGACGGTCAGCTGTGAGGTAACCACTGTATGCAGACTGTCAGCTGTGAGGTAACCACTGTATGCAGACTGTCAGCTGTGAGGTAACCACTGTATGCAGACTGTCAGCTGTGAGGTAACCACTGTATGCAGACTGTCAGCTGTGAGGTAACCACTGTATGCAGACTGTCAGCTCTGAGGTAACCGCTGTATGCAGACTGTCAGCTCTGAGGTAACCACTGTATGCAGACTGTCAGCTGTGAGGTAACCACTGTATACAGACTGTCAGCTGTGAGGTAACCACTGTATGCAGACTGTCTGCTGTGAGGTAACCACTGTATGCAGACTGTCAGCTGTGAGGTAACCACTGTATGCAGACTGTCAGCTGTGAGGTAACCACTGTATGCAGACTGTCAGCTGTGAGGTAACCACTGTATGCAGACTGTCAGCTGTGAGGTAACCACTGTATGCAGACTGTCAGCTGTGAGGTAACCACTGTATGCAGACTGTCAGCTGTGAGGTAACTACTGTATGCAGTCTGTCGGCTCTGAGGTAACTACTGTATGCAGGCTGTCAGCTATGAGGTAACCTCTGTATGCAGACTGTCAACTGTGAGGTAACCACTGTATGCAGACTGTCAGCTGTGAGGTAACTATTGTATGCAGACTGTCAGCTGTGAGGTAACCACTGTATGCAGACTGTCAGCTGTGAGGTAACCACTGTATGGAGACTGTCAGCTGTGAGGTAACCGCTGTATGCAGACTGTCAGCTGTGAGGTAACTATTGTATGCAGACTGTCAGCTGTGAGGTAACCACTGTATGCAGACTGTCAGCTGTGAGGTAACCACTGTATGCAGACTGTCAGCTGTGAGGTAACCACTGTATGCAGACTGTCAGCTGTGAGGTAACCACTGTATGGAGACTGTCAGCTCTGAGGTAACCACTGTATGCAGACTGTCAGCTGTGAGGTAACCACTGTATGTAGACTGTCAGCTGTGAGGTAACCACTGTATGCAGACTGTCAGCTGTGAGGTAACCACTGTATGGAGACTGTCAGCTGTGAGGTAACCACTGTATGGAGACTGTCAGCTGTGAGGTAACCACTGTATACAGACGGTCAGCTGTGAGGTAACCACTGTATGCAGACTGTCTGCTGTGAGTTAACCACTGTATGGAGACTGTCAGCTGTGAGGTAACCACTGTATGGAGACTGTCAGCTCTGAGGTAACCACTGTATGCAGACTGTCAGCTGTGAGGTAACCACTGTATGTAGACTGTCAGCTGTGAGGTAACCACTGTATGCAGACTGTCAGCTGTGAGGTAACCACTGTATGGAGACTGTCAGCTGTGAGGTAACCACTGTATGGAGACTGTCAGCTGTGAGGTAACCACTGTATACAGACGGTCAGCTGTGAGGTAACCACTGTATGCAGACTGTCTGCTGTGAGTTAACCGCTGTATGCAGACTGTCAGCTGTGAGGTAACTATTGTATGCAGACTGTCAGCTGTGAGGTAACCACTGTATGCAGACTGTCAGCTGTGAGGTAACCACTGTATGTAGACTGTCAGCTGTGAGGTAACCACTGTATGCAGACTGTCAGCTGTGAGGTAACCACTGTATGCAGACTGTCAGCTGTGAGGTAACCACTGTATGCAGACTGTTAGCTGTGAGGTAACCACTGTATGTAGACTGTCAGCTGTGAGGTAACCACTGTATGCAGTCTGTCAGCTGTGAGGTAACCACTGTATGCAGACTGTCTGCTGTGAGGTAACCACTGTATGCAGACTGTCAGCTCTGAGGTAACCACTGTATGGAGACTGTCAGCTGTGAGGTAACCACTGTATGCAGACTGCCAGCTGTGAGGTAACCACTGTATGCAGACTGTCTGCTGTGAGGTAACCACTGTATGCAGACTGTCAGCTGTGAGGTAACCACTGTATGGAGACTGTCAGCTGGGAGGTAACCACTGTATGCAGACTGTGAGCTGTGAGGTAACCACTGTATGCAGACTGTGAGCTGTGAGGTAACCACTGTATGCAGACAGTCAGCTGTGAGGTAACCACTGTATGCAGACGGTCAGCTGTGAGGTAATCACTGTATGCAGACGGTCAGCTGTGAGGTAACCACTGTATGCAGACTGTGAGCTGTGAGGTAACCACTGTATGCAGACGGTCAGCTGTGAGGTAACCACTGTATGCAGACGGTCAGCTGTGAGGTAACCACTGTATGCAGACGGTCAGCTGTGAGGTAACCACTGTATGCAGACAGTCAGCTGTGAGGTAACCACTGTATGCAGACGGTCAGCTGTGAGGTAACCACTGTATGCAGACTGTCAGCTGTGAGGTAACCACTGTATGCAGACTGTCAGCTGTGAGGTAACCACTGTATGCAGACTGTCAGCTGTGAGGTAACCACTGTATGCAGACTGTCAGCTGTGAGGTAACCACTGTATGCAGACTGTCAGCTGTGAGGTAACCACTGTATGCAGACTGTCAGCTGTGAGGTAACCACTGTATGCAGACTGTCAGCTGTGAGGTAACCACTGTATGCAGACTGTCTGCTGTGAGGTAACCACTGTATGCAGACTGTCGGCTCTGAGGTAACTACTGTATGCAGGCTGTCAGCTATGAGGTAACCTCTGTATGCAGACTGTCAGCTGTGAGGTAACCACTGTATGCAGACTGTCAGCTGTGAGGTAACCACTGTATGCAGACTGTCAGCTGTGAGGTAACCACTGTATGCAGACTGTCAGCTGTGAGGTAACCACTGTATGCAGACTGTCAGCTGTGAGGTAACCACTGTATGCAGACTGTCAGCTGTGAGGTAACCACTGTATGCAGACTGTCTGCTGTGAGGTAACCACTGTATGCAGACTGTCGGCTCTGAGGTAACTACTGTATGCAGGCTGTCAGCTATGAGGTAACCTCTGTATGCAGACTGTCAGCTGTGAGGTAACCACTGTATGCAGACTGTCAGCTGTGAGGTAACCACTGTATGCAGACTGTCAGCTGTGAGGTAACCACTGTATGCAGACTGTCTGCTGTGAGGTAACCACTGTATGCAGACTGTCAGCTGTGAGGTAACCACTGTATGCAGACTGTCAGCTGTGAGGTAACCACTGTATACAGACTATCAGCTGTGAGGTAACCACTGTATGCAGACTGTCAGCTGTGAGGTAACTACTGCCCACAATCTGTGGTTGAGGCGGCTGCTGCTGTTAATCAGATCTGGTTTATAATTACTTGTTATTTTTTAACTGTTACTTTCATATAAAGAAGCAGAATCTAATGATGACCGGAGGAACAGAGATGGTTAATAATGGTTAACGGGATGTTGGTGTTTCATCGGTGTAACTAGTTAGGTGGTTGTTAGACATCTTTGGGATGCCTCATTACCTCGGTGCAACTAGTTGGGTGGTTGTTAGACATCCTTGGGTCTCCTCACTACCTCGGTGAAACTAGTTAGGTGGTTGTCAGACATCCTTGGGTCTCCTCACTACCTCGGTGCAACTAGTTAGGTGGTTGTTAGACATCCTTGGGTCCCCTCACTACCTCGGTGCAACTAGTTAGGTGGTTGTTAGACATCCTTGGGTCTCCTCACTACCTTGGTGTAACTAGTTAGATGGTTGTTAGACCTACTTGGGTCTCCTCACTACCTGGATGTAACTAGTTAGGTGGTTGTTAGGAATCCTTAGGGGAACCTCACTAACTTGGTGCAGCTAGTTAGGTGGATGTTAGACAAATCAACTGACTGCAGGCAAGCCGAACTCTCAGATAAGGAGTAGGCCCATGTCTGGGGGGAACCCCGAAGTAAGGACATAATCAATCCAACTTTCTGGGGTTCTGAGCCGGATGAGTGGGGCCGTATCCGAAAATACAATCTACATGCCTGCTGAGAAACAAAAACTTGCTCCTCTCCCCTGAAAATACCTCAGGAAGAGGACACTTGGCCTCAGGAATAGAACGGGCGGTAGAAACATGCACTAACTCCCGCTGCTCCTGGGCCACCATACGACCGGACAGGTCTTGGATCACCTCTAAATCCTGCAACTGACTTGCGAGGGTACTCATGGCCTCCATTGGAGAGCAATTTAAAGGGCCAGTTATTATGTTACAGTAATCTAGCCTTGATACGCCAGACCGGGTGCCCTAGATCTCACCCACAACCCCTGTCCCTGCCTGCTTGCCTCCACTCCTAGCTAACTCCAGACGGGCAACTGGGCAGCGGTCCCTACTCTCACTAGGGACTGAGAAGGGACGCTGGCGTACCAGGATAAAAAGGATAGAATACCGACAGAAAAGGCAGATGTAAATAACCAACACGAACAACACTAAGCAGAACTGAGGCAGATGGAAAAACCTGGTGGATACAGCAAGGTATAGCAGACAAGCTGGCAGGAGCAGGAGACCAACCGAGGCAGACTAGCTAGCACACTGAGGGAAACCAATAACTGGCAGTGACTGCAAGTCTCTGCCCGACCTTTAAACAAAAGCCTCCGCCCCGGGGCGGAGAGAGGGAGACAGCCAACTCCTGAGAGAACACAACTAAAGGGGCTTGTGCACGGCAGCTGCACTCACAGGTGCGCGCACGCACGGCGCCACACGCCGCCAGCACCATGCTGGTCAGGCACCTGCACCCCTGGTAGCCAGACAATAAGCCGGGGGGAAGCTCCCTGACCGCGGGAACCCGCACACCGCCGTCCCGGGAGGATCAGCAACCGCTGCATGGTAACATGTAGAGCATCTCGTGTCCAAAGAGAGGTGATGTAGAGCATCTCGTGCGCAGAGAGCAGTGATGTAGAGGGTCTTGTGCCCAGAGAGCGGTGATGTAGAGCGTCTCGTGCCCAGAGAGCGGTGATGTAGAGCGTCTCGTGCCCAGAGAGCGGTGATGTAGAGCGTCTCGTGCCCAGAGAGCGGTGATGTAGAACGTCTCGTGCCCAGAGAGCGGTGATGTAGAACGTCTCGTGCCCAGAGAGCGGTGATGTAGAGCGTCTCGTGCCCAGAGAGCGGTGATGTAGAGCGTCTCGTGCCCAGAGAGCGGTGATGTAGAGCGTCTCGTGCCCAGAGAGCGGTGATGTAGAGCGTCTCGTGCCCAGAGAGCGGTGATGTAGAGCGTCTCGTGCCCAGAGAGCGGTGATGTAGAGCGTCTCGTGCCCAGAGAGCGGTGATGTAGAGCGTCTAGTGCCCAGAGCGCGGTGATGTAGAGCAATTCGTGCACTGGAGCCATGCACAAAAACTGTCAGAACTGAAGCTTGGTGTCACCCATAGAGCAAGGGTGGATTCATCTTTTGAGGGTGCCTTTACACGGGCGAGGAGCTCAGACCAAGATGCCACCTGCAAACCCCGATTGTTCATTTGAGTGCGATGCATTCGCTGGCAGGGGGGTGGCTCGAGTGGTTATGCCAGGTGGTGGCTACTCTGCCTAGTGATGACTTGTGCAGCAGGTGGGTTGCAGTTGGGTTCAGACTGATAGCGATGAGTAATTCGTGTGATGTCTGTGATGTCAGTGCCTTTGGGTAATTAGGTTCATGCAAGGACAAAATAAATAAACGAGTCCAGGAGGGCGGTAGAAAACCGAAGGCACACAGTTTATTAATTCTTTGACATTAAAATATAACGCTCACAATTGGCAGTTTAGTAGGTGATGGCAACTACAAGAGTTCTGCTGAAACGGGTAATACCGCTAGTAGAAAACATGTTCCTTGATTTGTTCTCTCTTTCTCTTTCTACTGAGTTGACTGCCAGACCAAGTTAAATGCTGGTTGTATCCAGAGGTTATTTGAGGAGGAATGGAGGGGCTAACTCAGCTTCACTGTAAGCCTACTGACTTCCAACTAGTCGGGGCTGAATAACACTCACGGTTGAGCTGACTACTCTCCATACAGCCTCCGCGGGGTCTGCCCTGGCTCCTGCACTTCTCCAATACTCTCCAGCTCCTTTCCCAGCTTCCTCTTCTCTCCTTCTCCATCCTTTAACTCTCCACCTTATCTCGTTTCCCACACTTTCCCCACACCTGCTGACTCACTTCCTCTCCTCCTAGCTCACTTTCCCAGGCTTCACACGACTCCTCCCACTCAACTGATCATAACATTAGCAGCCAGCAGCCAATCAGATAATTAGCTGATGCTAGGCAGACTAGTGCTAACCTGTGGCTCAGAGAGAGACAGTGTCTTTCTCCTGCAGGGTGCCTCCAATGACCCCCTAGGGGCTCATAGCAAGGTCCCTAGGACTTACATAGTAACATAGTATGTAAGGCCGAATGAAGACATTGTCCATCTAGTCCAGCCTGTCTATCCTACTGTGTTGATCCAGAGGAAGGCAAAAAACCCCAAGGCCAGAAGCCAATTAGCCCTTTTGGGGGAAAAATTCCTTCCCGACTCCCTAATGGCAATCAGACTGTTCCCTGGATCAACCCCTAATAGTTCCTACCTGCCTATATACCAGGATTGACCCTTAACCTAATATTTATATCCTGTAATATACTTCTTCTCCAGAAAGACATCAAGTCCCCTTTTAAACTCCTCTATGGATTTTGCCATCACCACTTCCTCCGGTAGAGAGTTCCACAGTCTAACTGCTCTTACAGTAAAGAACCCCTTTCTGTGTTGGTGATGAAACCTACTTTCCTCTAATCGTAGCGGATGTCCTCTTGTTACCGTCGTGGTCCTGGGTGTAAACAGATCGCTGGAGAGATCCATGTGTTGTCCCCTCATGTACTTATACATGGTTATTTGGTCGCCTCTTAACCTTCTTTTTTCCGGGGTAAATAATCCCAGTTTTGGTGCCTCTCTGGGTATTCCAGTCCCGTCATTCCATGTATTAGTTTAGTTGCCCTTCTTTGAACCCCCTCAAGCACTGTAACATCTTTCCTGAGCACCGGTGTCCAGAATTATACGCAGTATTCCATGTGAGGCCTGACTAGTGCCTTATATAGTGGAAGGATGATGTTCTCGTCCTTCGCCCCTATACCTCTTTTAATGCACCCCAAGACTTTATTTGCCTTTGCAGCAGCTGACTGGCATTGGTTACTCCAGTTTAGTCTATTATCCACTAATACCCCTAGATCCTTTTCCATATCACTTTTCCCCAGCGGTACCCCATTAAGTGAATATTTGTGACATCCGTTCCTCCTGCCCATGTGCATAACCTTACATTTTTCAACATTGAACTTCATTTGCCATTTTTCTCCCCCAGCCCCCATCTTATCTCGGTCCGTTTGTAGCCGCACATTGTCCTCCGTTGCATTAATTATATTGTATAATTTTGTGTCATCTGCAAATATTGATATTTTGCTGTGCAGCCCCTCCATCAGGTCATTAATAAATATGTTGAACAGAGTGGGGCCTAATACTGAACCCTGTGGCACCCCGCTAGCGACTGTGGTCCAATCAGAGTACGCACCATTTATTACCACCCTCTGCTTTCTATCGTTGAGCCAATTTTTTACCCACTTACACACGTTTTCGCCCAGTCCGAGCTGCCTCATTTTGTATATTAGCCTATTATGTGGCACGGTGTCAAAGGCTTTAGAGAAGTCCAGATATACAAGATCAATAGATTCTCCCTGGTCCAGCTTAGAGCTTACTTCATCGTAGAAACTGATCAGATTTGTCTGACATGAGCGACCCTTCATGAATCCATGCTGGTGAGGAGTTATTCCCTTAATCTCCTTGAGGTATTCATCGATGGCGTCTCTCAGAATCCCCTCGAAAATTTTTCCCGTTACTGAAGTGAGACTTACTGGCCTGTAGTTACCAGGCTCACTTTTGCTCCCTTTTTTGTAAATTTGAACCATGTTGGCAATGCGCCAGTCCAATGGTACTACTCCGGTCTTGATAGTGTCTAGAAATATTAGGTATAGCGGCCTAGCTATCTCGTCACTTAGTTCCTTTAGTATCCTTGGGTGTAATCCATCTGGGCCCGGTGATTTATCAATTTTAGTTTTCTTTAGACGCTTCCGCACCTCCTCCTGCGTTAGGTATGAGATATTTTGTGAGGGGTTCGTTTTATTCCCCTGCTCCTCGTGTGGCATTTCCTTTTCTTTGGTGAACACACTTGAGAAGAAGCTGTTTAGTAGATTTGCTTTCCCTTCGTCATCATCAATGATTTCTCCTGCATTGTTTTTTAAAGGGCCAGCGCTCTCCCTGCAAATCCTTTTGCTGTTTATGTAGTTGAAAAATAGCTTCGGGTTGTTTTTGCTCTCTTTTGCGATCCGTCTTTCTGCTTCCTCCTTGGCAGTTTTAATCGTATCTTTGCATATTTTGTTTTTTTCCCTGTATGATTTCAGCGCTTCTTCGCTGCCTTGTTGCTTTAGTAGTTTGAACGCTTTCTTCTTTTCGTTCATTGCCCCTCTTACCGTCTTGTCGAGCCACATTGGTTTCCTTATAGCTGAGTTTCTTTTATTTTTAAAGGGAATGAACTGCTCACATGAGGCGATTAGGATCCTTTTGAACTTTTCCCATTTGTCCTCTGTACTGATATTTTTGAGGATGTTGTCCCAATTAATGTTACCGATAGTAGTTCTAAGCTCATCAAATTTTGCTTTACTAAAGTTTAGTTTCTTTGCCACTCCCTGATAAGGCTTCCTATTGATTGACAGCTGGAAGTTGATTATATTGTGGTCGCTGTTCCCCAAGTGCCCCTCAACCTGCACCCCCTTTATACGTTCCGGTTTGTTAGTTAGCACTAGGTCCAGAATGGCTTTCCCTCTTGTTGGTTCCTGCACAAGTTGGTTCAGGTAATTGTCTTTAATTACTCTCAAGAACTTATCACCCCTGTGAGATTTGCAGGTTTCGTTCTCCCATGTTATATCTGGGTAATTAAAGTCCCCCATGATAATTACTTCGTTTCGCTTTGACACCTCTTCTATCTGCCTTAGTAGTAAGTCTTCAGTTTCTTCTGTTGTTTTTGGTGGTCTATAGAAGACCCCTATTAGGATTTTGTTATTTTTTCCTCCCTGTATTTCTACCCACAGAGATTCCACCTGTTCGTCTCCTACCCCTATATCCTCCCGTAGCCTCGGCTTCAAGTTCGATTTGACGTACAGACATACCCCTCCCCCTTTCTGGTTCCTTCGGTCTCTTCTGAAGAGATTGTACCCCTGCAAATTCACCGCCCAATCGCTCTTATCATCAAGCCATGTTTCAGTAATTCTGACTATGTCATAACTTTCATCAGTCATTCTTGCTTCAAGCTCGCCCACTTTACCGATCAGACTTCGTGCATTCGTGGTCATACAATTTATATCATTTTTTTTGTTTTTAAAATTTGTTTTGTTGCTATTCGTACTTATGGCTGATCTATCAGTTCTAACTGTACTAACCCCACCCCCTGCTCGTCCCCCACCACTAGAACCTGTCTAGCCTGCCCTGCGCTCCCCGTCCCCGTCTCACTGGAGCAGTCATCCCCCTGGCGTTCAGAGGGCGTGTCGTGCTGCAGCGGTGCTGGCTCTGTAATGGCATCCCCCTCATCTGCCAATCTTGCAAATTTGTTGGGTTGTGCCAGTTCAGGACCAGCCTCCCTGGTTCTCTTCCCTCTATCCCTTCTTCTTTCTGTCACCCAGCTTCTTGCCTGCTCCCCCTGCTCTTCTGTACCACCATCCGCCCCCGCCTCTACCCCAGCGAGTGCCTGCTCAGTGAGCAGCAAACTCCTTTCCATGATGTCAATGGCTCTCAGTGTTGCCAGTTGCCCATTTAGATCCAGAATTTGGGCTTCTAAATGTTCGACGTGCACACATCTTGCGCAACAGTATGCACCCTCGATCGGCTGATCAAGGACCGCATACATTGCACAAGTAGCACACTGGATGACATTGCTAGGCATGGAGCTCATCCTAATGGGGATCTACAATTTACTTGTGGAAGTAGTGAAGATAGACTTGTTCACACTCCGCTCATGCGCTGCTGCAACCGCTCAACCGCTGACCTGCTGCTGCAACCGCTGACCCGTTGCTGCAACCGCTGACCCGCTGCTGCAACCTCTCACACCCTGCTGCAACCGCTGACCCGCTGCTGCAACCGCTGCTGCAACTGCTGACCCGCTGCTGCAACCGCTCACACCCTGCTATAACCGCTCGCCCGCTGCTTCAACCGCTGCTGCAACCGCTGACCCGCTGCCGCAACCGCTGACCCGCTGCCGCAACCGCTGACCCGCTGCCGCAACCGCTGACCCGCTGCTTCAACCGCTGCTGCAACCGCTGCCACGCTGCCGCAACCGCTGACCCGCTGCCGCAACCGCTGCTGCAACCACTGACCCGCTGCTGCAACCGCTGACCCGCTGCTGCGACCCCTCGCCTGCTGCTGCGACCCCTCACCCGCTGCTGCGACCCCTCACCCGCTGCTGCGACCCCTCACCCGCTGCTGCGACCCCTCACCCGCTGCTGCAACCTTTTGACTACTGAATTGTCAGTCCTGTAACACCTAGCTATGTGCTCCTAGGAGACATAGAAGGACCCGTACATCATCAAGACCCTGTCTTCCCCTTTTCTTCACAAGCTTAAACTATCTATTTGGCAACAGCTGGCTGCTGATTGGCTGCTTGTCATTCTGTCCCTGATTGGTAGAAAGGAAAGGGTCAGAGCCAAGAGCAGGAAAGTGAGCGGGGCGAGGCAGGATGTTGGGAGGAGTTTGGAGAGAAAGTGCGGGACAGAAGACAAGAAGTAAAGGAGGAGTTAGATGGAGTAGTGAGGAGGTTGTCATCGGAGTAGGACATGAGAGGAGGTGCTCCTCAGTGTGGAGAAGATAAATGTTGTGCGGAGGAAGAAGCAAGCATCTACAAGCTTCCCAATTCAAGCGCAGTGTGGAGGAGAGAGATTGGGAGCCATCTGCACAACAGTAAGATACACAAGTCCCTGTTAAAAGTAGAATCAGGGAAAGTGAAAGAGGCCCATCCTTCATCTAACTTCCTCACCTGCACAATCATTTGGTAGAAGTCAACCCCCAGATAACTAGGACTGTGGGGATTCTTACTGAGTAACCTTTCAATACAAAAAGAGAGAGAGCGTTAAAGTTTAACTTGTTGTTGTACTAAACTGGAACTTGGAGCAACGTTGTTGAAATGCAAAGCAATACCTCTACACATTGATGAACTGTATATATTGTCTTCTGAACATTTTACTAAAAGCTGAAGTAAACTGAGTACCCCCAGTTTGCAAATCAAAGCTACCAGGACTTGTGTCAATTATTTCTCCATTAACCCTTTGAGTCCCTAAAGGAAGAGGTACTGGCGTCACGTGACAAACCACCGTTGATAATTGCTAACTGTAGTAGACCCTTTTGCCTCTGTGTGTGACAGAGCCAGGCCCTTTGCCACCATTGCTGGGAGAGATTGCAGATCCACCCCTGACATCCATCTTGTTTACCCGTGGTCTCTTCCCCACTCGAACGCTGCACTACCCTGTAGGACCCTCTGGGTCACTACACAAGAAAAACACATGGCATTGCCATACGTGTGATCTAAACCTGCATGAAAAGTGTGCCTGAAAATAGCTTGGTATTGCAATAGTAAAAACAGAGGCGGGCATCTTTATTTACTCTCGCAGTGAAGAATCGCCGAGTCTTCAACAGAATCGCACAAAAATAGAACATTTCATTCTCTGAGTGACGCTGCGAGCGAAAAACACTCACGTGAATAAACCCACTGAAAACACGGCTTTTATTTCCATACGAGTTTTGTGCATTTTCCAATGTTGCCCGTGTAAATACACCTCATGGCGTTTGGATTCGTACTGTTAAAGTTGCGCCAGTTTCCATGTTTCTGCTCTGCACGGTTTCTACGGGTCTTCATGCCATTTTGATTGAGACTGCAGCACTTTACACACTGGCAGGGAAACCAATGAAACAGTAATGTGGATGCAAAACCACCGTTCCTTCACTTCAGGGACCGCTCTGACCCCCATCATGTTCGGTGGGGTCCCAGCAATTGGATCTCCACTGATAGGATAGTTGTCCCTCATCCGGTGGAGTGGCTATATCTGCTTTCCATGGGACAACCCCTTTAAAAGTTTCCTTAGTTATATGAGGAGTGGGGTGACGGCCAGAATAGTCGTAAGATAGTGGCGCCACACTTGTCAGTCACCCAAAAATACCAGCTATGGTAAGAGGGGGTGTGGTCAGAGGCGTGGCTTATCACAATATATGAGTCTACCAGTTATTTCAGAGACCCTTATACTCGTATGCAGGCACTGAAGGAGGCGCGGGGGTCCCTGAGCACGGCAGCAGCATCGGCCGAGCAGCTCACGGTGAGTGATAGCGCCCAATGATGATGGATACCGCCCAGCAGGAGGCGCTCACACCAGCTAATTATTAATAATTAATATGGATGGAACAAAATAAATCACCAGCTGGGTGACAACCCTACCAATAATGACGTTGCGGGCACCAGCTGCCATGTTGGATGAATACCCGTAGGAGAGCCTCCTCTTGACCCGTTGGCGGCGGCCCGCTACTTTCATCACAAATTTCTGCATCTCTAAAATAAGCTTTCAAGATGGAAGAAATACGACACAAGAGGCTAAAAATAAAGCTGCTATTTCCTGGAGAGGCTCAGACGCGCGCGCACCTGAACCGCGGGAGGAGCTGTCCGGGATGTTCTGCGTGGCGCCCCCGCAGGCTGTGCGCTCAATGGTCGTCTTTTAAGAGGATTTATGGATAAGCTGAGAATAAAGAACAAACTGAAGAATATTGAAGATGTCGCTGAATGCAATCTCATCTTTATCGGGAGACACGTTTACTAAGTGTGCGCAGACAGCGGTCTCCGCCTGTAGACCATAACACGGGCGCGCCGCTGCCGGATACCATTACAATTTTGTGCTGTTGCTATAAAAGAAAACATATGTTTGACTTGCAAAGAGACAGAATTTAAGGTGGTCCAGCGATCAGCTGATCACTGCAATCTGGCTTTAGCCTGCAGCGGCCACTACAGGGGAGATGTAGTATAACATGCTGTATATTACCTAGTATAACCAGGTAATTAGTGGGTCCGGCCGGATGCTCTAGGTGTTGTCTGCTGGAGCACATCCCCGCCCTGCAGCGGGAGGCAGCCAATTCTTTATACAGACTCTTGCAGCCAACTTTGGGAAATTAATTAAATTACAACAGCATTTTTAGAAGCTGCGGAGCTGGAATCAGAATCCCCAGGCTGCACAGAAAAAAATCCTCCCTGCTTTCTCCTCCATTTCATCTCCCTGTGGCTCCGCCCATTGGGTTTTACACTGAATCAAATGCAGACTGTAAAGTTCGACAGCCTTGGAGGGAAAATCTGAAAAGTCATGTAAGGCAGTGATGTGTCACCAATGGCGGCAGACCACATGCTAACTTCAGTGCCTGTATGGCCCCCTCACCCCCGATGACTCGCCTGCCCCCCCATAACAACCCATGCATCATCTTTGCCGCCTGGCAGCCCGCCCGGTTTGCAGTCAGCTCCCCCTCGACCCCTCAGAACTCTACAGACTCTATTGGTAGTACAGTAACGGTCTTTCAGCATATGAACATAGTTTATGTAACAGAAGACCCCCTTACAAAGGAGACGAGGGACGTATCAAGAGTGCACAGAGCAGAGCGGCGCCTGCTGTGAAGATCTGCTTCTGATTGGGGGGAGGAAGGAGGGATTTAAAGTGCGCACCATCACTTTTAGGGGCAGTAGAGGGGGAACTACAAAATCCTGCTGACATGAGATCAAGCAGTTCAGTGGCTGTGACCATGAACTAAGTTATGGCACTCATAGGCTGCTTCCAAGGAGGCATATCTTATACTTACCCATCCTCCCATTGCCCGCGCTGTCACCCCTTAAGGTCCCCACACAAACTTTGCTCTCCATGCGCAGGCCGTGACATCCGACGCTCCAGGCTGAGCACCCGCACCCTCGCTGGTGGCAGCGGGCACCGCTCGCAGCTTTCAGTCTGATGCCACGGGATAACTTTGGGTCTGACCGCATAGATTCTGGGAGGCAGGTAAGTATGAAAACTACTTTCTTGGGCCCCTGAGAACCTTCCCTACGAGCCCCGTAACAGCTTATGCCCGCTGACCGGTTCCCTTTAAGTCACTACTTTGTTTTTCCCAGGATGCATTTTCTTTCCACTGAAGTCATTGAGGTAACGTCCGGGTTTGGGTGGGGTGTCAGGGGCCATTGTGAGTGCTGCATCGGGGCCACATGCGCCTGGATCCCGCGGCTTTGAGGCTCAGATGTCTTTTTTTTTTCTAATTAGAGATCCTGGAAATAATGAATTTTTCACCAGAATATCTGGGAAGATGAAGGTTTCTTGGCTACTTCTTCATGGGAATTTAGAAATAATTGCGCAGTTTCTCTGGACTTCGCTCTCTGTAATCTGCGCTTTCCTCTGGGACAATTAGAAATAGATTTCAACTTGTAAAACAAAGTTTACACAATGTATTTGTGGATTTGGAATAGCAGGAGGATATTATCGCAGTCATCAGAGGCCTGGAACTCAGAACCGCCAGTAAATGTGGAAGCGTTTAGGATCTCACATGATCATTTACAACATCATCAGGGCCAGAAAACAATCACCAAAAGGGAGTGATGGGGTTAATAAAAGGAATGATTGTGGAAACATTAAAGAAAGGATCGATCTGATACATTGACTTCTGTCGGGTGGAGAGTCTTCAGGGGTGGGGCCTGTGTCATGCTCCGCCCCTCAAGCTCTGCACTCTGCATAACTCAGTGTATCAGTGTCACCCGGAGTTTCTTGGTTTCCTTGTGTAATGTTGAGGTTTACATTTGTAGGTTATAAAGATGTTCCATTATAGCTATATAATGGTGCGTTCACACACCGCCATTTTGCTGCAGATTTTGTGGCAGATTTTTGTGCAAATCTCCTACCAATTTCACCCCTTCAATTTGAATTCAAATTTGCAGCAAATCAGCAACATGTGAACGCACCATTAAGGGTAGTGTTATGTTAATCATACTCGTAATGTCACAACTCCACCCCCACTTCATGGCTTCTGTCTCACGTCTCCGGCTGGCCCCTGGTGTCATGCTCTCCTTTGCTACCCTTGTGCTTGTAGCCTTCACTCCCAATCTGAAGGCCAAGCATGACAAAGGATAACAGAGTACAAACCTGGTAGCCCCATGGCCGGGGACTGGCCTGAGGAGCCGGAGGCCGTGTAACGGTGTGCTGTGTTTACTTGTTGTCATGTGAGGTGGTTGCACCTGTAAGTGTCGGTGGGAGCTGGGAGAGGAGGTCTTTGCAGGGGACAGGAGGCTCTCCGTAGAGGGCAGCTACGCTGCATGGCCAGCATCAGGGGATATTCCCCACCACAGCTGCAGCCCCACGGACGGCGATTGGCCCGAGGAGCGGGAGGCTGTTTAACAGTGTGCTGTGTTTCCTTTACTTGTTTACTTCCTTTACTTTCCTTTACCCTCTGCCTTAATCATCCGTGCTGACTGTGCTGTGCATTGTGTATTTTGCATTTCATCTGTCTGCATTGGTATGTTTTACTGGCTTACTTTTAGTCATTTCTGCCATCCACCTCCCCCAAATGGCATCTTTCACCCATCCTTGTTGAGATGCTTGCCTTATCTAAGGAGAGCAATAAATCCCCCCCCCCAACTTTTGGTCAGTAGGTTTGCAAAGCTAAACTCAGCTGGCTAGTCAATTGGAACTTGATTAGCCACTCCCATTTGTTTCCTAGTTGTATCTTAACTTTCATTATAAAATCAGTGTAAGCATATATGCCATGCGAATATGAGCTGTATAAAGTGTGGCTGGAATCAAGTGTGATGCAGTTTGACCATGGCAGTTCAACAGGGTAGGAGACAGGTAGGCAACAAACTCTGCCTAAATGCCTTGCACTTCAAAGCTATCACTAATGCTGTCACCTCTGTTCTCATCCTTGCTCTCAGTTTCAGAACCTCTTTCAAATGCCCACCTCTGGGGCACTCTATTCACATCAGCCCCTCTCTCCTGTCCTCGCCTATGCACATCTCGCATGCACTTTTTACTTTCTTACTCCGCCTCAAACCCCCTACTGCCACTAACAAAAATAACAGTCACCCTCATAAATCTCCTAACCATCTGCTCACCCTCGCTATCTTGCTGCTACTAGCAGCTGGGGATATCTCTCCCAATCCTGGCCCACCCTCCACTGCTCCTAACTATTACCCCCTACCTGACTCACTAAGACAACCTTCAAGCCCAACTGCTAGCCCATGCGAACCCTCCCGTGACTCCTTTAAATGTGTGCTCTGAATTGTATGCCGCAAAATGTTTAATGAGGCGGCATGGGACTGGGGGCGGGAAGGAGATAGACAGTTTGAATAGCGAGCAGTTAGAGGGGAAGGGGAGGAGCTATAGGCAGGAAGAGACGGGAGCGGGGAGCGGGAAAAAATCAGTAGGAGTGGTAGCCAGCGTGCGAGAAGGAGCGTTAGAAGATAACAGGAGAAAGCTTGAGAAATTGCGAAAGGAACGGGGGAGCGGAGTGAAGAGGCGGCCGGAAAAAAGAGGAGGAAGACCAGGATTATCGGGTGGAAGAAGTCGGCCGGCGAAAGAGAAAAGAGCGGGATTATCGGGTGGAAGAAGAGGCCGGGGAGGCGAAGAGAGTGCGGGACTATCGGGGGAAGAAGCGTGCAGCGGAGGAAGAGGATCGCGTCAGCGCCAGCCCAGAGGAAAAGACACCTGTGGATTACAAATTATGGAGGACTTACAGGGAATGATCAAGGAAGTGGTGAAGAAGGACGGGACCCTGTGGCTCGAGGAGCTGCTGGCAACATGCCGGACACCCACGGTCCAGGCAACGACCACCGGGCAGGAGGAGCTTCGCCAGGCATCAGGAGAAGACGGCGGCATCCAGGGAGAGGCTCCGCGAGGTCGGCCGCGGCGAAGGAAGCAGCCGCCGGCAAGGCTCAGCCCGAGCCCAGCGAGGAAGAGAGGAGGACGAAGGGACAGCCGTGTCGGCGATTGCCCGAGAGGGTCCGGAAGCCCTAGCGGAGGAGGGGCGCCGGTACCTCGGCGCGCGACAGGGAGACCGGCAGCACAGGCCCTACGGTCGGCAGTCCTCGGGGACACTGAAGGCGGAGGACTTGTTGCTACAGCTGGGACAGGCTCCGGACGTAGGCACGAGCGCGCATCCGGGCGCAGGACTACAGCGGCAGGTGAGCTCAGGCGGAGCGAAGAGCGGCAGGGAAGCACGCGGCTAGGCCGCTCGTCCTCGCAAGATGGCGGCACAGCACGTGGGGGGGGGGAGGGTAGCGCGGGAGGTGCGCAGCAGCTTAGGCACAGGCAACAGTAGAGAGGGCAGGGGCAGTGGGAAGGGAAAGGAAAAGGCAGCCAGCAGGCCTACATACAACCCCCCTACACATAGTCCAGAGAGTTTCAGCAGTGAGTATAGCAGCAGCAGGGAGGGGGGGAGCAGCTTAGGGGAGCCCATAGGGGAACTAGCCAGTTCAGAGGAAGAAGGCCACGTAGTTGTGGAAAAAGGGGCAAGGAGGCGACAGTACATTCCCGCCAGCAGGCCTATTAGTCGCACTCAGCAACAGCCACCCCGACACGTATTAACCCCTCCACAGAATATGGCCGTAGCGAGGCAGCAGCAGTCGGGCCATCTGCCATACCATGACTCTTACGAGCCAACGGTTTCCTACCAGCGGTGTTATGTTAACCCCCGATACACTGCCCCGCCAGCCGAATACACTGATTACACCTATCCACAACCCCAGCCTCCGCGTAGGAGCTCCAAGAGGCAGGGCCAGGGGGCAAGGCAGAGGCAGAAGGCGCGAGCCAGGCAGGAGAGGCAGGAGCGGTTAGAGCGGGAGCGAGCGCAGCAGCCAGGATTGGCACACGTCGGCAGTGATAGGGCCCGCGATTCGAGTACCAGCAGCGGGCTAGAGGAACCGCAGCGATTTGTGGAGCAGCCTCGGCAGTCGGACCTGCAGTTATCCCTCTATCGCGAGGACCGGGAACGTCAACGGTGGCGGGACCACGTTCAGAGTCGCTCAAGGCGGGAACAGCCTGGCATGTCGCAGTCCAACAGCAGAGGAAGGGCGCTGTATCCGACAGATCAGCAGCCCAGACACGGATCGGTCAGGAGCCGCGGGAGCGGTACAGCAGGGACAGCACCCTTGGCAACGCCGGAGGTTGGTCCAGCTGGTGAGTCCGAAATTTATGATGTATTGAAATGTGTTATGGATCCCGCAGCGGTTGCGGAGAGAAGTGATGTGGTTGGTTTGTTGCGGTCGCTGCTGAGCAGGATGGAACCTAAAGAAGGGCTTTTAGTGTCCTGTGCTCCAGGGGGTTCAGGCCCGCCTGTGGGTAGTACCGGTGTTAGCTCAGCAGCGGGTTCGGATGTTGACCCGTCAGCGGGTTTGCAATTTGGTGATTCAATGTATTGTGGTGTCGCCCCACTAGGGGTCAGTTTGACGGATGATGTGCTGGAAAAGATTAAGAGTGGTGTTTACATAGATATATGGTCCTTGCTTTCGGCGGACCACGTAATGGTCGATAAGGAGCGGAGTTCAGAGCGTGGATCTGACAAGAAGCCTAAAATAGCGAAGACCTTTGGTAACTGGTTGCAGGCATATATGGTAATGGTACACGTTACGTGCCAGCATCAGCCTGCAAAAGGTCCGGAGATGATGGTGTACTTAAACACCATCTATAGCGCTTATCGGCTGCACGGGGGTGCGGCCTGGTGGCGCTATGACGAGGACTTCAGGCGTCGTATTTCGGGAAAGAGTCACATCAGTTGGGCCTCTAAGGCCACTGATGTGTGGATACAACTGATTTTAGCGCAGCGTCCGGCTAAGGCGTCCTTTCCAGGGGCAGCCGCGGGGGGCACATCCCAGCAGCCCGCGGCCTCCTCTAGACCAAACGGCTCTTGTTGGTTATACAATGAGGGCCACTGCAGGTTTTACGCCACCTGCAAGTTTAGACACGAGTGCTCGGTTTGCGGGGGCCAGCACGCGGCAGTGCGCTGTTTCCGCAAGCAAAGAGCAACGCCCGCGGTGGGTGGCGCCGGCGGCCCTGCGAACGCCGGTGAGAAGCCGATTCCTGGATCCGTGGTTAGACAGATACCACAGGAAACAGGAAGCAAGAATCCTTAGAGCTGGATTTTTGGAGGGCTTCAGAATACCTTTCTATGATCAGCAAATTACGACGCTATGCCCTAACTTAAAGTCGGCAAGAGACGACATTGAGTTAGTGACGGAGAAGGTGATGAAGGAGGTGGAGCTGGGCCGTATGGCCGGGCCCTTTGATGTCCCTCCATTCGAAAACTTGCGGGTGTCCCCGTTGGGTCTTGTGCCTAAAAAGGAATCCGGCAAGTTTCGGCTCATCCATCATTTATCGTTCCCAAGCGGTGGATCGGTAAATGACGGCATTTCGAAGGCAGAGGCAGTCGTGGCTTACACTTCGTTCGACTGCGCGGTACGCTTAGTGAGGTCGGCGGGCAGATTTGCCCAGTTAGCAAAAACCGACATAGAATCGGCGTTCCGGCTGCTGCCGGTCCACCCGGACTGCTTTCATTTGCTAGGTTGTAGGATCGAGGACAGGTTTTTCGTGGACATGTGTTTGCCGATGGGATGCTCCATTTCATGTTACCTTTTCGAATTGTTTAGTTCATTTTTGGAATGGATGGTACGTTATGAAACGGGCATCGCATCGGTGATACATTACCTGGACGATTTTTTGTTCGTCGGTTCAGAGACATCAGGGGATTGCGGGTTTTTATTGTCGAATTTTCAAAGGCTGATGCGTTTAGCGGGGGTCCCGCTGTCGGCGGAAAAGACGACGGGCCCGGTCACGTGCCTGACCTTTTTAGGCATCGAGATTGATTCGGTAAATATGGTTTTCCGGCTACCGGTAGAAAAAGTGGCGAAGCTGCGCCAAGTGGTGGGGGACGTGGCCCAATGCAAAAAAGCGACACTGCGCCAGATGCAGAGTCTCTTGGGCTTATTGAACTTCGCTTGCAAGGTTATTCCTATGGGGCGGGTTTTTTCCAGGAGATTATCTTTGGCGACGGTGGGTGTTCGCGAGCCGCATCATTTCATACGGGTGACAGCAGGAATGAAAGCAGACCTGCACATATGGAGGGTCTTCCTCCATTCTTTCAACGGGCAGGTGGTATGCCCCAAGGAGGATGTGGAAGGCCCGGCGATCAGTTTGTTCGCCGATGCGGCGGGATCGGGCGGTTTCGGCGTGATTTATAATAACCATTGGTGCAGGGAACCCTGGCCTAGGCTATGGAGAGAGAGAAAGTGGACGAAGAATATTACGTTGCTGGAATTCTTTCCGGTGGTGGTGGCTATCGAAGTATGGGAACCAGAGTTACGGGACCGGAAGATCTGTTTCTGGTCCGACAATGCGGCGGTGGTGCAAACCATAAATAAGCAAACTTCGGCGTCCCCGCCGGTGTTGGCGTTGTTGAGACACGTGGTATTACGGTGTTTGCAAAGTAATATTTATTTGCGTGCGAAGCACGTCCCAGATTGTGACAACGGAGCGGCTGACGCACTCTCTCGTTCACAGATGGACCGGTTCAGGGAGCGGCACCCAGGGGCGGATGCCGAGGGGGTACGGTGCCCGCCTTCCTTGTGGAACCTGGCCGAGGAGAGCTGCTGAGGCTGGTGGAGTCATCGGTGGCTGTGTCGACGTGGAAAAGTTATAATGCGGTTTGGGCAACGTGGTTGAGATTGGTGGGAGGAACGGTGGTAGGGGGTGTTAGAGCGAGGGCGGCAACGTTAGACTTGCTGGCGAGAGTGCGGGATAATGGGTCGTCCGTGTGTGTGGCTAAGAAACATCTGGCAGGGGTTGCCTTCCTCTTAAAATTACACGGGGTGGCGGATGTGACGAAAGATTTTGTGTTCCAACAGATTATTCGGGGTTGGAGAAAGGAGAAGTTAATCGCGGACATACGGCGACCCATTACGCAAAAATTGCTAGTAAAGCTACTGTCGGCTTTGGATAGAGTGTGCTCGGATGCATTCGAAGTATTGTTGTTTAGATCAGCTTTTTCGCTCGCTTTTTTCGCGGCGCTGCGCATCGGTGAGCTGGTCCCAGCAAGCAAAGCGAAACCCGGTGGTTTGGGACAAAAGGATGTGATTGCCACGGAGTCAGCTGTCAAAGTTTGTGTCAGAAAGTCAAAAACGGACTTGTATGGTAGAGGCGACTGGCTGACCATTAACAGTTCGCAGGACAGATGGTGCCCGGTGGGCATATTGAGGCTTTTTATCACTAAGCGCCCGGCTGTCGGCACATTTTTGGCCCATGCATCGGGGGCACCGCTTACCCGTTTTCAGTTTTCGGCGGTTTTGCGTTCGGCGTTGAAGGAGTTGGGACTGAATCCGACGGAATTTGGAACCCATTCCTTCAGGATCGGGGCTGCTACGACTGCGGAAGCGCACGGCATGTCAGAGGACGGTTTGAAAAGATTGGGAAGATGGAAATCACAGGCCTATAAGTCGTATGTCAGGCCAGATCGGGTGATTGAAGGTGTTGTAGATTGAGATGGCGGCCAGATCCGGTTTTTTGGTCAATAGCATTTCAGTTATATAATGTTGGGATACTTTAGGGTTTTGTTTTTTCTATATCATTTCTTTATTGCAGCGCACGAACCATGGCATGTGTGGATCCTGGGACACTCGTTCATATATTGGGCAGAGAAGAGAGCGGCAACACGACCCATGGGAAGGAACTTGGGTCTGAGCGGAGCACTGGTAAATTGGGTTGGAGTGCGGGGGCTGCAATGGCCCCGTCTGTTACAATTGGTGCTAAGGATAAGCAAGTGGACCCCCCGGAAAGTTATACTGGTCGTTCATGCCGGGGGGAACGACTTAGGCAGCACTAAGATGAATGACTTGTTGGTACTCATGAAGCAGGACTTGCTTCGTTTCCGGGACTGTTTTAATGATTGCACCTTGGTCTGGTCGGATATAGTGGCTCGGAGATTTTGGAGAGGTGCCAGGGATACGGACGCCATCGAACGAGTAAGGAAGGTAATTAATCTGCGCATGTCAAGGTTCGTGCAATCGCTGGGTGGAGTGGCAGTCCGCCACTGGGAGCTGGAGGATAAGGAAAAAGGTGCTCTGAGGATGGACGGCGTACACCTCAATGAGGTGGGATTGGACACCTTTTTGTCCGGACTGCAGGACGGGGTGGAGATGGCACTGGAGAGGGTTGGCGGGGGGGGGGGGGGGGGGGCGGTATGCGCCATAGGCGTACGGCGCATGCCGTGTGGCCGGGAGCTTCCCATGCGGGCTACGGCGCAAAGGAAGGTTTACAGGCCCATGTATAGGGGCTTACGAACGTCCTCTGGGCCGTTACAGTTTTAACAAGAGTTCAATTAGGCATGGGAGGTTAGAGTTAGATAAAGTTAGTAAAGTTAAAATTAAATAGTAAAGTTAAAATATATGTTGGAATTATTTAATAAAGCTGTGGCCAACCCACGTTTTCACCAAGAAGTGTGTTTGTATGTTTTTTGGTTATAGGTAAGTGAGCTATAAGTAAGGTAAGGTGCCCCCAGTCTTGTATGCCGCAAAATGTTTAATGAGGCGGCGTGGGACTGGGGGCGGGGCAGGAAGGAGATAGACAGTTTGAATAGCGAGCGGTTAGAGGGGAAGGGGAGGAGCTATAGGCAGGAAGAGACGGGAGCGGGGAGCGGGAAAAAATCAGTAGGAGTGGTAGCCAGCGTGCGAGAAGGAGCGTTAGAAGATAACACCCACCCGCCCGCCCCGTGGAGGGTAGGAGGAGGGGTGTTGTTTTTGGAGTAGGGGTAGGTAGGAAGTTGTCACAGCAGAAGGTAAGGCCGGGAGCTTCCCATGCGGGCTACGGCGCAAAGGAAGGTTTACAGGCCCATGTATAGGGGCTTACGAACGTCCTCTGGGCCGTTACAGTTTTAACAAGAGTTCAATTAGGCATGGGAGGTTAGAGTTAGATAAAGTTAGTAAAGTTAAAATTAAATGTTGGAATTATTTAATAAAGCTGTGGCCAACCCACGTTTTCACCAAGAAGTGTGTTTGTATGTTTTTTGGTTATAGGTAAGCGAGCTATAAGTAAGGTAAGGTGCCCCCAGTCACTGGCAGTCAGCATGTAATAAACTCTCCACCATCCACGACTTTTTTACTGCTAGATCCCTAAATCTGCTAGCTCTCACAGAAACATGGATACAGCAGTCTGACACGGCCTCCCCTGCTGCACTGTATTACAACGGCCTGCAGTTCTCCAATACCCCGAGACCAGATGACAGGCGTGATGGAGGAGTAGGTGCTCTTCTCTCCCCGAAATGTACCTACCAGGTCATCCCCTCTGTACCCTCACTCACTTTTCCATCATTTGAGGTAGATACGCTACGGCTTTTCCGCCCGCTGTCCATGCGAGTAGCAGTTATCTACCGCCCCCCAGGTGCTCCTCGCCTGTTTTTGAACCACTTTCCTGCCTGCTCCCCCACTTCCTATCCTGCAAAATTCCAACCCTCATCCTAGGAGACTTCAACATCCCCATTAATGACCCCAAATCCCCATCTGCCTCTCAGCTTCTTTCGCTCATCTCCTCCCTTGGTCTCTCTCAACTCACAGCCTCTCCCACTCACAGGGATGACAATACTCTGGATCTGGTCTTCCTCCGGCTCTGCTCTGCTTCCCACTTCCCTAACTCCCCTCTCCCGCTCTCGGACCATAACCTCCTCTCTTTCTCTGTCACGCTCTCAAACATCTCTCCAGACCCACCTACCTACCGTACCTACAGGAACCTTAAGGCCATTCACACCCAGGACTTTGCTGAATCCCTACAGTCCTCTCTGTCCCCTATCTATCTCCTCTCCTGCCCCAACCTGGCTGCCGATCGCTACAACACCGCTCTCAAACATGCCCTGGATGAAGCAGCGCCCCCCATTACCCAAGCCATCCGATGCAGACCGTGGCAACCCTGGCTCACGCCCCAAACCTGTTTCACCCGGCGGTGCTCTAGAAGTGCTGAACGGCTGTGGAGGAAGTCGCAATTGTCCGCAGGCTTTCTCCACTACAAATTCATACTCAGAACCTACAACCTCGCCCTCCACCGCACCAAACAAGTCTACTTCACCTCTCTTATCTTCTCACTATTGCACAACCCTAAACGGCTCTTTGATATTTTTCACTCCCTTCTCAGCCCTAAACCGCAGCCCCCGGTGACGGATCTCAGTGCTGTAGAGCTGGCTGCTTACTTCAAAAAGAAAATTGATGACATGCGTCAGGAAATAACTTCCCAATCCCAGACTAGCCCTGACCCTAGTCTTGTCAGCACTGCATCTAGCTCCTGCTCACTGTCTGTACTCAGACCAACGACAAAGGAAGAAGTCTCCAGACTGTTCTTCTCCGCTCGCCTTACCACCTGCGCTAGCGACCCTCTCCACTCACACCTCCTCTGGTCCCTCTCCCCAGTGGTCATCTCCCATCTCATTGCTATGTTCAACCTCTCTCTGACCTCTGGCATCTTTCCCTCTTCTTTCAAACATACCATCATATCCCCACTGCTAAAGAAACCGACTCTTTATGCGACTGACGCTGCCAACTACTGACCCATCTCTAATCTCCCCTTCATCTCCAAACTACTAGAATGCCTGGTTTACTCCCACCTTGTAAGCTATCTATCAGAGAACTCTCTCCTCGACCCCCTACAGTCTGGCTTCCAACCCCAACACTCGACAGAAACTGCCCTTACAAGGGTATCAAACGACCTCCTGACAGCCAAATCAAGGGGCGACTATTCCCTACTGATCCTCCTCGACCTCTCCGCAGCATTCGACACTGTTGACCACAAACTCCTCCTCAGTATGCTTCACTCCATCGGCCTAAAGGAAACTGCTCTCTCCTGGTTCTTCTCCTACCTATCTGACCGCTCTTTCAGCGACTCCTTTGCTGGCTCTACCGCCCCTCCACTTGCTGTTGGGGTCCCCCAGGGCTCGGCCTCCTCCTCTCCTCTCCCCCTGCTGTTGGGGTCCCCCATGGCTCGGTCCTTGGCCCCCTTCCCTCTTCTTCTCATTCCTGTTAGGGTCCCCCAGGGCTCGGTCCTCGACCCCCTCCTTTTCTCCATCTACACAGCCCCTATTGGACAAACCATCAGGAGATTTGGCCTCCAATACCACCTCTACGCTGACGACACCCAGTTATACCCCTCCTCCCATGACATCACAGCGCCGGTCCTCCAAAACATCACCGACTGTCTGTCTGCGGTCTCTAACACTATGTCCTCTCTCGACCTAAAACTAAACCTCTCTAAAACTGACCTACTGGTATTTCCGACCTCCACTAACCGGCCTCATCCTGACATCTCCATCTCAGTGTGTGGCGCCACCACAACTCCCAGACAGCACGCCCGCTGCCTTGGGGTCATATCTGACGCCGATCTCTCCTTTACCCCCTACATCCAATCTCTGGCCCGAACATGTCAGCTGCACCTCAAGAACATCGCAAGAATCCGCTCTTTTCTCACTGTAGACGCACTAAAAACGCTTATTGTTGCCCTCATCCACTCCCGACTCGATTATTACAACTCGTTGCTGATCGGCCTCCCCTGCACCAGACTCTACCCTCTCCAATCCATCCTGAATGCGGCAGCCAGGCTCATCTTCCTGTCCAGCCGCTACTCGGACGCCTCTGCCCTGTGCTGGTCACTGCACTGGCTGCCCGTTAAATACAGAATTCAATTTAAACTCGCTACCTTCATCCACAAAGCCCTCCACAGCACTGCGCCCTCCTATATTGCCTCCCTCATCTCAATCCATCACCCAGCCCGGGCTCTCTACTCTGCTAACGAAACCTGACTGAGCGCCTCTTTAATTCAAACTTCTCATTCCCGCCTCCAAGACTTCTCCAGAGCAGCACCAGTCCTCTGGAACGCACTACCAAAGGCTACCCGAGCAATCCAGGACTCGCAGAACTTCAGGCGTTCTCTAAAAATGCACCTCTTCAGGGAGGCATACCGCATTCCCTAAACAAACCCCTCTGTACTCCGCCTGATAACATGCTCCCTGACCTACTGACTGCAATCCCTGCTAGCCATCATAAACCGCTCCTGCAGTCATACCGATTCTGCCATCACATGGCTAAATGCCTGACCATTGTCTATGTGTATAGCATCCCTCACTCTCCCCCTCGCCATACCATGCACATCCCCAGCCCCTTTACCTTCTGTATCCCCCCATTACTTGTAGTATGTAAGCTCATTGGAGCAGGACCCTCACCCCTATTGTTTCCATCAGCTGATTACTATGTAACCGTGGTTCTGTAATGTTTGTACTTTTGTCTTTCTGTATTCCCCCTGTCAATGTAAGCGCTGCGGAATATGTTGGCGCTATACAAATAAAGATTATTATTACTGGTTGTCATGTGAGGTGGTTGTACCTGTAAGTGTCGGCGGGAGAGGAGGTCTCTGCAGGGGACAGGAGGGCTACTCTGCATGGCCAGCAGCAGGGGATACTCCCCACCACAGCTGCAGCCCCACGGGCATTTGGACTCCTGACTTGGCTCAGATTGATGATCAGTGTGGTACGAAAAAGGTTGAATTTCCAAGCAGAGGAAATATTCACCTCATTCGCCCGCATCACATTCATATTTGTACGGACATTACCAGAGGTTTTTGCCATCGACCCTTCAGCCCCGAAGCGGGCATGAGGAAGTACATGAGTGCCCGTCCCCAGCAGATACGGTTTATTAAGGACGTCTATAATCACAACCCGACAAACCAGATGGACTTTCTACATCAAGCAAGCCACCAGACGGAACTGGTTCATTTGATAAATTGTTCCTGTTAAACGTTACTGTGCAGCATTATGCCCTCCCAAGGTTATACCTCATACTGTTGGCGCCTGTGGATTTCTGCCTTGTCATGGGCACAGCGCGCTGCTAGATGCCAACCTGAATTGTTGTGGCCTGATCCCAGCCAGGAGAGACTATTGTCACCAGTGCTCATTTTTGTGGAAACCCAGGTCGCCGTAAAGCATCTGTGTTGGCCCTATGATCCCTTCTCAGGCCTCTGCTAACCCTTTAAAGTTCGGGCCCCCTCACCGCCTGACCCTGACCACCTCCTTTCAGCTGAATTGGTCCATATAACTGGATGGAATCACCATCCTTGGAAGTCATGTTTTAAAGGGGTTGTCTAATCCGTGAAAATCCCTTTCAGAATGCAGCCACTTGGGTGGTCAGCTAAGCCTCCACTCCCACTGCCAGCGGCCCCAGCAGGTAGCGGCTAGTCAGGCATTTCCCCTGCAATGGAAATATACTATTATATGACGGCCATTCAGATGAATGATCATCGTTGCACTACAAGGAAGGCTGAAGTCCACCAGTTCCTTAAAGAGGACTCTGCTCTTCATACACCCTTGTAGGACATATGAACATGTCTTCTTGGAACATCCCCTTTCTCAGCTCTTTCAGGTTTTTGGCCCCCCACGAAACAGTTGACTGTGCCCTATGAAGTCAGCCACACAATGTCCACCCATAAAATACAAGGCTAAATTATGGACCACCCAGGTCCTCCAGAGTGGGGTCCCCCTCAATGACATGTGGATAGAGGGCACATATGAGTGATTATGTTCTTTTTGTGTCTACATTTACCCCCTTTAGTAGGAGGGTTTTGCATATTTTGAGGATGCGCTGATCCCTACTTATGAGGGGTTGCACAGATATAGAGGAATGAAAGATTCCTCCTATGATGTCATACAGATGGGGTTCTAGTCTGAGGGACAAGCTTGTGAAATCTACGCACAATATGGTTGATGCACAGAGTCGTTCCTGTTGCCCTGAAGGTGGGCAATTTCCCTTGTCTTAAATGCTCATGCTGTAGCAATCTGTTAAGGGGTCCTAAATGTGCAGCATCCGAGAAGCAGGCCCACAGCCGAGGAGATAGCAGGGTAGATAAACGCCTTGTCACGGGGCTCTACCGTCTCCTCCCCTGGGGGTAGCTCGGGACTCGACCAAGTTACTGCTGGGGAAAGTCACAGGGAAGTAGTCTTCCTTATCACTCGTGACGCCATCGTTCCATCCTCTGCGGTGAACCTTGGTGGTAGAATAAAGTAGTCCACACACAGGCAAACGTTATGGGCAAACCGGGAACGGTTGGTATTGTCAATTTACTGTAACTTCAAGAAAAGTCCACTTTACAACAATGGTTTGGCACAATTACAACAGAAGAAGGTGGTGTGACGGAGGATATTCAGGGTACTCCAGACAATCCACAGTCCCAGTTATCTGTGTGATCCCGCTCCCGGCAACTCTCTTTCCTACTGGTCAACACTCATGCTTCTGGTGCCTTTCTCTCGCCAAGCAGCGGCCCTTCCTTCTCACTCAGTACTTAGTGGTAGCACTGGCACATCCTGGGTAGACGGGTCCCAGGCCACACAGAAGGGAATCGCTCAGCTTCCTCCATTCTCTCCACACACCGGCCGATCACTAAAGTGTGGGTGTCAGACCTCTCTCACTTGTAAACTCAGACTACAAACTCTTGCAAGACTAACCTAGCATAGCCTCCTTGCAAACACATATATAAGACATAGTCACATGACACACATGATACATTTTCCAGACATAACCCAGACATTAACCCATTCAGTGCTGCAGAGGTGCAATACACATATCAAATGCACACTACACATAAGACACTGACAAGACAATGGCACAAGACAGACGTATAACATTATGGAGGGGCCCCATTAACTCTGGCCCACTACAAATGTACTCATCCTTCTACCGGTAGATCCTTCTATATCAGGAGCAGGTATACCGGCACCTCTTCCTATGTGGTCTGTGCGATCACGTGTCCCTGTGGGTTAATGTATGTGGGTGGAACAACGATGAGGTCCGTGCTCGTAATATTAAGAACTATCCGTACTACGGCCATTGATCTAGTGGTTACCAGACATCTTGTAGGGAAGGGTCATTCTGTAAACCAATTGCCCTTTCAGGTCACTGACCATGTGCCAAGCTCCATCGGGGGAGGGGGGATCGTGTTGGAATATTGAAAAAGAAAGAGCTCAAATGGATTTTTCTTCTAGATAGGATGTCCCCTAAATGTGGAATATAATGTACTTCTATATATGTGAGTCTGGCTCCCTGGATATCACATCTGTGTTTTATATACTGGTTTTCACAAGTGTCTTGTTGTGTGTCATATGTGAAGGTCGTCCGGTCTTCTGCGTGCGTCTCCATCTAGTTGTCCCCTTCTCTATTTCCAAGTTGGATGATATATCTTTTCCATCATAAGACGTCTCTTTGGGGTGTCGTCTAAATTTAATTGGAGCTTTGGCAATCTTTGTTGATGTCTTTGAATGGTCTCGGATGAGGCTTAGATGGCTGATGCCCTAGTACTCCTACGATGGGCGCCTGGATTCAGGGTGTATCATCTCCTTTAGCGCTACTAGTCATATTCAGAATAGCTATTTTTCACTGAGGAATATAACTATTGGTGACCATTCACACCTCCGTCATTGTGTGCGTTTTTGCTCCAGGTGACTGTTTGAGGGTTCTTGGGCAGGTGTAGATGCACCTTGATTTTATTGAGAGCCACGCCTGCAGTTCCAAGCGACGGCCACTACACAGAGGTTGGACCAGAGATTTCCACAACTTTGGGGTCCCAAGCGATGGACCGCAGCCGACCAACTATTGATGACCTATCCTGAGGACAGCTCATCAGTAGTGTTCTCCCTGGAAAACCCCTTTATTGGGCACTACATTTAACCCATTGTGGGACACAGCTGAATGGCTGAGCCGCCTCACCACAGTTTTGTGTAGGACCTTCTGGGTCTCTACAAGCATTTTCAGCACACAGTAACAATGTTGGAAAATAGCTGAGATAGTGATTAATGAAATTATTCCTCTGCTCGGGCTCAGAAAGCTCCGGCACTATTGGGGGCATTCAATGTATCTCTGAGCCCAAGACTTGTCATGTGGTGACCACATCTCATAAGCTTCTCCTGTAACTTACAACATTTTAGGCATTGACTTCCAAACAGAGCATCAGAAGACTTGATGTACCCTATAGAGCACTTTTAGGTAATACAGTAGAAGGGGGTCCGAATCCAAAGCTAAGAATCACCGTCCTACTGGAGGGCCCACGGAAGTGAATGGATGGCCTGTTGATTCCAATGGAATGCTGTGAAATGCAACTGAATACCAGAAGTGACGAGGAGATGCCCAGCGGCAGGACCCCAAGACGCAGCAAAAGAAAAGGAACTGTCAGGCCAGACAACGCCATTACAGTAGTATATACATCTTGTTATTTGTATAGCGCCAACTTATTCCGCAGCGCTTTCAGGTAATTTATTTAGTACCCTCACCAAGCTGGGGGCTCATTTTACCGACCTCGGAAGGATGGAAGGCTGAGTCACCCTGAGCCGCTACCTGAACCAAGCAGGGATTGAACTCACAACCTTCAGGTCGCCTTTCACTCCCTTGCCATAAAGCTCTGGCACAATCACTCGCCGTCTAGCATGTGATTGCTGCAGCTAATAACCGGTCTCTTTTGTACCAATGCTATGGCCAGGAACCATACTACCCAGAAAAGAGTGCGGGATTGGAGTGCCAGGAGAGTGAAAGGAGTAGTGTAGGCTGTTTACTGAATGAGGGCACGTGGAGCCATTATTACTGAGGGGGTGAAGGGCACAGGGCAGCGTGCTCTACGAACAGCTCCAGCAGAGGACCTTTTGGTGGGGGTGGCCATAGTTCTGTAGCTTTGGTAGATCAGTCGTCAAGCACCACCTCTGCTGTTCGGGCCGCAACATCAGGTATCCAATCTTGTCCTTAAAGAAATAATCACACTCAAATAAACAGTAAAAATAAAGGGCTTCTATGGCCCAAAAAAGGCTTTTAATTAATAAAAGAATGACCTGGGGGCAGAGCCATAACTTGAAGCTCATGGGCCCCAATGCAAAACCTGTAACAGGGCCCCAAACTATAATGTTTTATTCATGTACCTGGGCTCCCTATATGGAGAAGAGAGGCCTTATGGGCCCCCTAAGGCTCCTGGGCCCCACTGTAGTTACGCCCCTGCCTGGGGGACAGTGCTACTGTGAGGTGGTCAATGAGGGTCACTGCTGCCATGACGGGGTCACTGTGGAGCACTATTACTGTGTGTAGTCACTGAGTGGCAATATTACTGTGAGGGGGTCTCTGAGGGGCACTATTACTGTTAGGGGGTCACTAAGGGGCACTGTTACTGTGAGGGAGTCGCTAAGAGGCACTGTTACTGTGAGGGGGTCATTGAGGGGCACTGCTGCTGTGAGGGGGTGACTGAGGGGTGCTGTTACTGTGAGGGGGTTACTGGGGGGAACTGTTACTGTGAGGAGGTCACTGAGGGGAACTGTTACTGTGAGGAGGTCACTGAGGGGCACTACTACTGTGAGGGGGTCATTGAGGGGCACTGCTGCTGTGAGGGGGTGACTGAGGGGTGCTGTTACTGTGAGGGGGTTACTGGGGGGAACTGTTACTGTGAGGAGGTCACTGAGGGGAACTGTTACTGTGAGGAGGTCACTGAGGGGCACTACTACTGTGAGAGGGTCTCTGATAGGCACTATTACTATGAGGTCACTGAGGGGCACTATTACTGTGAGGGGTCATTGATGGGCAGTACTGCTGTGAGGGGATCACTGAGGGGCACTATTACTGTGAGGGGGTCACTGGGGGGAACTGTTACTGTGAGGAGGTCACTGAGGGGCACTACTACTGTGAGAGGGTCTCTGATAGGCACTATTACTATGAGGTCACTGAGGGGCACTATTACTGTGAGGGGTCATTGATGGGCAGTACTGCTGTGAGGGGATCACTGAGCAGCACAGTCACTGGGAGGAGTCACTGAGAGGCACTATTACTCTGAGGTCACTGAGGGGCATTATTACTGTGAGGAGGTCACTGAAGGACACTATTAACGTGAGGTCACTAAGTGGCACTATTACTTTGAGGGGTCACTGATGGGCACTATTGCTGTGAGGGGATCACTGAGGGGCACTATTACTGTGAGAGGGTCTCTGATGGGCACTATTACTATGAGGTCACTGAGGGGCACTATTACTGTCAGGGGTCACTGATGGGCACTACTGCTGTGAGGGGATCACTGAGGGGCACTATTACTGTGAGGGGGTCACTGAGGGGCATTATTACTGTGAGAGGGTCTCTGATAGGCACTATTACTATGAGGTCACTGAGGGGCACTATTACTGTGAGTGGTCACTGATGGGCACTACTGCTGTGAGGGGGTGACTGAGGGGCACTATTACTGTGAGAGGTCACTGATGGGCGCCACTGCTGTAAGGGGGTGACTGAGGGGCACTATTACTGTGAGAGGTCACTGATGGGCACCACTGCTGTAAGGGGGTGACTGAAGGGCACTATTACTGTGAGGGGTCACTTATGGGCACTACTGCTGTGAGGAGATCACTGAGGGGCACTATTACTGTGAGGGGGTCACTGAGGGGCACTATTACTGTGAGAAGATCACTGAAGGGCACTATTACCGTGAGGTCACTAAGGGGCACTATTACTTTGAGAGGTCACTGATGGGCACTATTGCTGTGAGGGGATTACTGAGGGGCACAGTTACTGTCAGGAGTCACTAAGGGGCACTATTACCGTGAGGTCACTGAGGGGCACTATTACTGTGAGGGGGTCACTGAAGGGCACTATTACTGTGAGGGGGTCACTGAGGGGCACTATTACTGTGAGAAGGTCACTGAAGGGCACTATTACCGTGAGGTCACTGAGGGGCACTATTGCTCTGAGGGGATTACTGAGGGGCACAGTTACTGTGAGGAGTCACTAAGGGGCACTATTACTGTGAGGTCACTGAGGGGCACGATTAGTATGAGGGGCCACTGATGGGAACTCTTCCTGTGAGGTCACTGATGGGAACTATTCCTGTGAGGTCACTGATGGGTACTGTTACTGTGAGGGGTCACTGATGGGCACTATTACTGTGAGGTCACTGAGGGGCACTATTACTGTTAGGGGTCACTGATGGGTACTATTACTGTGAGTGGGTCACCGAGGGGCACAATTACTGTGATGAGGTCTATGAGGGGGACTATTACTGTGAGGAGGTCACTGAAGGGCACTATTACCATGAGGACACAAAGGGGCACTATTACTTTGGGGGGTCACTGATGGGCACTATTGCTGTGAGGGGGTCACTGAGGGGCACTATTATTGGGAGGAGGTCACTGAGGAGCACAGTTACTGTGAGGAGTCACTAAGGGGCACTATTACTGTGAGGTCACTGAGGGGCATTATTACTGTAAGGGGTCACTGATGGGCACTGTTACTGTGAGGGGTCACTGATTGGCACTATTACTGTGAAGGGTCACTGATGGGCACTATTACTGTGAGAGGGTCATAGAGGGGCACTGCTGCTGTGAGGGGGTAACTGAGGGGCACTGTTACTGTGGGGAGGTCACTAAGGGGCACTATTACTGTGAGGGGGTCACTGAGGGGTACTGTTACTGTGAGGGGTCACTGATGGGCACTACTGCTGTGAGGGGATCACTGAGGGGCACTATTACTGTGGGGGGGTCACTGAGTGGCACTATTACTTTAAGGGATTACCGAGGGGCACTATTGCTGTGAGGGGATCACTGATGGGCACAGTTACTGTGATGAGTCACTAAGGGGCACTATTACTGTGAGGTCACTGAGGGGCACTATTACTGTGAGGTCACTGAGCGGGACTATTAGTATGAGGGGCCACTAATGGGAACTATTCCGGTGAGGTCACTGATGGGTACTGTTACTGTGAGGGGTCACTGATGGGCACTATTACTGTGAGGGGGTCACTGAGGGAAACTATTACTGTGAGGAGGTCACTGAGGGGCACTATTACTGTGAGGAGGTCACTGAGGGGCACTAATACTGTGATGAGGTCACTGAGGGGCACTAATACTGCAGCTATGGAAGACACTTGTGAACAACATCTGTGAGTCTATGGGGCTGCCAATAGCACCGCTTCTATAAAGCTCTAGAAGTCATTGTGGCAGTTCAGTATGCCACTCGTACTAGATCTGACTTGGGGGTATAATGTGTGTTATTATACACGCTGACCCACTTGTCAGATGATAAACAGTTTAAGACCATTTCTGAGGTCTATCTACGGTCTATGACCTCTACAGACCCGCGTTAGACCATGATTAGTTGAAACAATAGCCAGAGCCACCTTAGTTGGTTCCCGAATAACATATCCCACCCTTGAGACTTCAAAATACTCCAGAGTGAGAATACACTTGGCACCCTGTGTTTGCTATATACCTTCGTTAAATCTTCTTTTCCCCTTTTTTCTGCATCGGCACCCAATATTCTTCTGGACCACAGGAATAGAAGAGGTAAAGATTTCATTCCTCCTAATGCAATAGTAGTTTTCTAGATATTTGTTTGGTTAGTAACGTGTATGTTCTAGTTTTTATTTAAGTACCCAATATGCAGATTTTAATAAGTCAAACTACTAACAGCCACTTGTCCGTTAGTATGTATGTGAGCGCTTCTGATGCTCCTCCCCTGGTGACATCATTGCTCCACCGCCTGGTGACGTCATCACAGGTCCTACAACATATATAAAACACAGAGCCTAACTGACAGAAGAACAACACAGTTAGGGCTCTTGGAAGGGGAGGACAAAAATAACACACCGAGAATACAAGCCATTATTATCTCAGACACAATCAGCAGTCCTGACAGAAGACACCGACCTACCGCCAACACAGAGATATGGTGGGCTGAAGGACCTGCGGCGCCGTCACTACTGTGGGAGGAGCCATTATGCAGTTTGGTAGAAAGTACTATATACTGTATAGACCAACAGCAGCTAACAGGAACCGTGATGACGTCACCATCATGTGATCACCTGTGTGGGTGGAGTCGGGAATGGACCAGGGTCTGATCACCAGGAGTCTGGTGATTTGTGGAAATCAGGATGGTTGCGGATGCAGCAGAGCTGTGTGTGTGTCATGTTTGTGAATCAGGATGGATGTAGCAGAGTTGTGTGTGTCATGCTTGTGAATCAGGATGGATGTAGCGGAGTTGTGTGTGTGTGATGTTTGTGAATCAGGATGGATATAGCAGAGCCATGAACACTGGTACTATAATTTCTTAATAATTACAAGTCATTTAATAAAGATGAATTTTAATTACGCCTGTGAAGGGTTTTTCAGCTTAGGTTTTCTCTGCCCCAAAGAAACCCCCAACACAGTTCATGATTACTATGGAAATATATCATGAAAGTGGGAAGCGGGTTTCCTGTGATGGAATCTCCATAAGGCTTCGCTCACTAATAAGTATTGAGTCCCCTTCATGTAAGGAGTCATGGAGCCCCCCAATGCCATCAACTGGACCGCCGCTGTCACATGTCATGTGATGCATATAATGGGAGCGTCTCCCCTAATGCAAGCAGTTTAATGGAAAGCACTGAACCCCTGCGGCATGTCCCAGGGAACCCCGTGTCTGGAGGTCAGCGCCCTTTATTGTCAGTGTTTTGCCTTGCATTATAATTGCCCTGCAGAGACATCCAAGAAGCTGTGCGATATATTATGGAGACTGCGGTCCTTTTGGCGTGGTGTCCTTGCAGGACTGTCCCTCCTGCATATTGTGATATGATCATCAGACGCTCAGCTTTGTTTTACATTTTCATGGTCCGACCTCCGTGAAATTGAATAAAGGCCTTACTTCAAGGGACACGAAGGATGTTGGGGGAACAGAGTAAAGTCCCGGGGCAAAATGACTGAAGGCAGAAAGACAGCGTTCATTCCCTGGGGACAAGGAATGGGTTAAACAGCTATAGAGAAGGGAGGGCGTCCTAAGCCAAAAAGGAAGCAGTATCTTTCTACATCAGGCCATTGTATGAGAAGAAAGGGCGGCACACAAGGGGGGACTATTGTATCTGCACCGCAGTCAGCCCCTTCGACACGGGAAGATCTGTTGGGCACCTGCCAGGTTTTCCCAGTCATATTCACTGAATTCAATGAATAACTACACACTAGCTGTAATTGGCTGAGAGCTCAGCCAATCAGCACAGCCCTTTCAGGAGGCGGGGATTTAAAAATCCCCGCCTGCTCAAAGTGCTGGACAGCAGTGACGGGCAGCCAGTTGGAGGAGGCGTCTGAACGGCGGAGAGGTGAGTAATTTGTTTTTCTTTTTTTAACCACTTATTGATGATTTTCAGGGAAGGGATTATATTTCAAGCCCTTCTCCAAAAATCATACTGTGGGGTTTGCCACAAACCACTGCTTTCAATGTGACCAGCAGCAGCGCCGATCCCATTGAAAGCAATGGGATAGCATGCTGCACTTCTGCCACAGCTGTGACAGCTGGGGCAGAGGATTCTTTCATCCCCGCGGGGATGAGGGAAACTCCTGCCACAGCTGTGACAGCTGTGGCAGAAGTCCGCGGTATTCTCCCTATGTTTTCAATGAGGCTGCCGGCCCCATTGAAAACACCGGCGATGTTCCAGCGTTTTTCTTGCGCTGCGAGGCGAGTGTTTTCACTTGCTCTCGCAGTGCAAGAGAGAATATAACGCCAGTGGGTTTCCGCCCTAAATATGGGGTCTTTGTCTAAACTTGATGTATTTATCAAGAAATGTGTAAAAACTTTTGAAATGCTTCTAATTGTCCTTCAGTAACCATGTAAACAGCCGACTAAGGCTACATTCACCGGAGAGTAAGTGGATTCACTCACTCATTTCTGCATGTGTGTGCAAGCACACTCCCATCGATCTCAAGGAGTACTAAGAGAACTAAAAACATCAGAAGGCCAAAATGTGTGCCAGGCTCAATACTTTTGGCCATGACTGTACACAGCTCTCCTGCTCTCAGTGGTAGCCCTTCTACACAATGCTCTGTGGACTCCGCACTGATACATTGTAGCACCTAGCAGAGAGATCTGTGCAGCTGCTGATGTGTGGAGCTCACAGAGCATTGTGTAGCCAGGATACAGACTAGATATATATAGAGGATTGTTGCCTCTAACAGACAGACATATGCGGTGTGACTGCGCTCGCTGCTACGGGGCATCGTTGGGCATGAACAGTTTTTGTTTCTACTTCTGGGAGTATCCGAACTCTGCGCTATAACACAGCGGTAAGGAAGGTCCTGCCCGATCGTTCAGGCACGGAGAGAATACCGCTGGTGAAAATGCAACTATTGGGATCAGTGGTTTTGTTTTCTCCTGTTACGCAGTTGCAATTATCAGAGCCGCATAACTAGATAACTACACGCCATGTGAAGGACCCCTAAAGGGCAGCTTCATGCCAACGCATGTGCCAATTCGCTTGCCTTAGCACAACACATGTGCGCAGTGAAGGAGGTTGTTTTGCATGTGTATTGGCGCCTGTTCACATCCGCTGACCCCGCACCGCCCCCCTATAAAGGGCTAATGATATCCAGGCGTGGTCTCTTTTTTGCTGAATTGCGCGGTGTATTGCGCATGCACTTGTTTTGGGCCCCTCCCTTAGACTTCTATGGGGCCCTTGGTTTCTAAATATGCAGAAAAATAGAGCAGCTTCCATACTTTTAGGCATGTGAGAAATGTGGCACAAGAAAGGAAATGAGAAGAAACACGCTGGAATCAGCGGCTTCGATTCTCTGCCTTTTGGGCGCACAATTTTTGCGTGTGCAAAAATGTGCATAAATACGTCAGTCTGAAGCAGCATAAAACCCATAGTGTCGTCATTCACTGACAGCAAACCAATCTCTCAAAAATAATGTGGAATTACAAGAGAGTAGGCTGGGGGTTGCAGAGGACTCATCTGTCTGGCTCTAACATCTGCCTTCCTTTGATGTAACGAATGTCCACCAGGACAAAGACCCTTTAAACCTTGAAACAAATGGCGGCTCCCCGCTACCATCTGCAGAGGGACAGGGACTGTAATCAATGAAGCTGGCCATAAAATAACAAGTCCCCAGATAAGGAAGATGGATCAGGGTGGAGGCTTCTAGAAGCTTCTCCAGCACAACCTCCCTCCAAGGAACTTCAAGGAAAGAAAAATAAAGTCAGGTGGAGAAGGAGAAAAACCGGCTTTTGGGTGAAGAGAAGAAGGGCTGGGGGGCTGCTGAGGGTCACAAATACACGAAACTGCAGGGGGGCTGGCAGGGGCATCTGATGACCGCATCGCTTTATCTCTGGCCTCCTCACAATTAGCTTTATATCTATCAGAATAGGGGAGAAGCGCCTCATCTATATAGAAATGTCTGTCTGTCTGTTTGTCCTTTATGCGCTACTACACCATTCATCCGATCGCCATGAAACTTTGGGAAGTTGTTAAGTACACTCCTGGGAAGATTATAGGCATAGTACAACTATCCTACGATAAATGGCGCGCATGCGTGCGTCGTCGACAGTTACCTTCCCCACGCAGATCGTTCGATTTCCATCATTGCCACTAAATCTCTCACTTCCCGATGTTGTAGAAACATGAAATTTGGCACGAGCATTGATTATGTCATAAATAGGAAAAGTTAATGGGTCCCAACTCGATTATTCAATTGTAAGCGCCAAAGAATTAGCGTCCAAATTTTACGTACGGAATCTAATTTTCTCATTTCCTGATGTCATCTATATATATATAAATGTATGTCTGTCTGTCTGTCTGTTTGTCCTTTATGCGCTCCTACACCATTCATCCGATCACAATGACACTTTGGGAAGTTGTTGAGTACACTCCTGGGAAGATTACTGGCATAGTACAACTATCCTACCATAGGTGGGGCGCGTGCGAGCGTCGTCGACAGTTATGCCCCCCAGACAAAGATAATTTGATTTCCATCTCAAGCACGAAAGCAAAAGGCATTACGAGCAACAGGATGAGTGTTCAACTACAAGATGATGCATCCGCCGAACGTATCACAAGACAATTGCTGGATATTGAGAATGCTGAGGTAAAATGAAAGCTGCGTTGTGATTGGTTGTTATATATTATACTACTGAGGTAACATGAAAGCTGTGCTGTGATTGGTTGTTATATATTATACTGATGTAACATGAAAGCTGTGCTGTGATTGGTTGTTATATATTATACTGCTGAGGTAACATGAAAGCTGTGCTGTGATTGGTTGTTATATATTATACCGCTGAGGTAACATGAAAGCTGTGCTGTGATTGGTTGTTATATATTATACTGAGGTAACATGAAATCTGCGCTGTGATTGGTTGTTATATATTATACTGATGTAACATGAAAGCTGCGCTATGATTGGTTGTTATATATTATACTGCTGAGGTAACATGAAAGCTGCGCTGTGATTGGTTGTTATATATTATACTGAGGTAACATGAAAGCTGTGCTGTGATTGGTTGTTATATATTATACTGAGGTAACATGAAAGCTGCGCTGTGATTGGTTGTTATATATTATACTGCTGAGGTAACATGAAAGCTGCGCTGTGATTGGTTGTTATATATTATACTGAGGTAACATGAAAGCCGTGCTGTGATTGGTTGTTATAAATTATACTGAGGTAACATGAAAGCTGTGCTGTGATTGGTTGTTATATATTATACCACTGAGGTAACAGGAAAGCTGTGCTGTGATTGGTTGTTATATATTATACTGAGGTAACATGAAAGCTGCGCTGTGATTGGGTGTTATATATTATACCACTGAGGTAACATGAAAGCTGTGCTGTGATTGGTTGTTATATATTATACTGAGGTAACATGAAAGCTGTGCAGTGATTGGTTGTTATATATTATACTGAGGTAACATGAAAGCTGTGCTGTGATTGGTTGTTATATATTATACTGAGGTAACATGAAAGCTGTGCTGTGATTGGTTGTTATATATTATACCGCTGAGGTAATATGAAAGCTGTGCTGTGATTGGTTGTTATATATTATACTGAGGTAACATGAAAGCTGCGCTGTGATTGGTTGTTATATATTATACTGAGGTAACATGAAAGCTGCGCTGTGATTGGTTGTTATATATTATACTGAGGTAACATGAAAGCTGCGCTGTGATTGGTTGTTATATATTATACTGAGGCAACATGAAAGCTGCGCTGTGATTGGTTGTTATATATTATACTGCTGAGGTAACATGAAAGCTGTGCTGTGATTGGTTGTTATATATTATACTGAGGTAACATGAAAGCTGCGCTGTGATTGGTTGTTATATATTATACTGAGGTAACATGAAAGCTGCGCTGTGATTGGTTGTTATATATTATACTGCTGAGGTAACATGAAAGCTGCGCTGTGATTGGTTGTTATATATTATACTGAGGTAACATGAAAGCTGTGCTGTGATTGGTTGTTATATATTATACTGAGGTAACATGAAAGCTGCGCTGTGATTGGTTGTTATATATTATACTGAGGTAACATGAAAGCTGCGCTGTGATTGGTTGTTATATATTATACTGAGGTAACATAAAAGCTGCGCTGTGATTGGTTGTTATATATTATACCGCTGAGGTAGCATGAAAGCTGCGCTGTGATTGGTTGTTATATATTATACTGAGGTAACATGAAAGCTGCGCTGTGATTGGTTGTTATATATTATACTGAGGTAACATGAAAGCTGCGCTGTGATTGATTGTTATATATTATACTGAGGTAACATGAAAGCTGCGCTGTGATTGGTTGTTATATATTATACTGATGTAACATGAAAGCTTGGCTGTGATTGGTTGTTATATATTATACTGAGGTAACATGAAAGCTGCGCTGTGATTGGTTGTTATATATTATACTGAGGTAACATGAATGCTGTGCTGTGATTGGTTGTTATATATTATACTGAGGTAACATGAAAGCTGCGCTGTGATTGGTTGTTATATATTATACTGAGGTAACATGAAAGCTGTGCTGTGATTGGTTGTTATATATTATACTGAGGTAACATGAAAGCTGCGCTGTGATTGGTTGTTATATATTATACTGAGGTAACATGAAAGCTGTGCTGTGATTGGTTGTTATATATTATACTGCTGAGGTAACATGAAAGCTGCGCTGTGATTGGTTGTTATATATTATACTGAGGTAACATGAAAGCTGCGCTGTGATTGGTTGTTATATATTATACTGAGGTAACATGAAAGCTGTGCTGTGATTGGTTGTTATATATTATACTGAGGTAACAGGAAAGCTGTGCTGTGATTGGTTGTTATATATTATACTGCTGAGGTAACAGGAAAGCTGCACTGTGATTGGTTGTTATATATTATACTGCTGAGGAAACATGAAAGCTGCGCTGTGATTGGATGTTATATATTATACTGAGGTAACATGAAAGCTTTGCTGTGATTGGTTGTTGTATATTATACTGAGGTGACATGAAAGCTTTGCTGTGATTGGTTGTTGTATATTATACTGCTGAGGTAACATGAAAGCTGTGCTGTGATTGGTTGTTATATATTATACTGCTGAGGTAACATGAAAGCTGCGCTGTGATTGGTTGTTCTATATTATACTGAGGTAACATGAAAGCTGTGCTGTGATTGGTTGTTATATATTATACTGAGGTAACATGAAAGCTGCGCTGTGATTGGTTGTTATATATTATACTGCTGAGGTAAAATGAAAGCTGCACTGTGATTGGTTGTTATATATTATACTGAGGTAATATGAAAGCTTTGCTGTGATTGGTTGTTGTATATTATACTGCTGTGGTAACATGAAAGCTGCGCTGTGATTGGTTGTTATATATTATACTGAGGTAACATGAAAGCTGCGGTGTGATTGGTTGTTATATATTATACTGCTGAGGTAAAATAAAAGCTGTGCTGTGATTGGTTGTTATATATTATACTGAGGTAACATGAAAGCTGTGCTGTGATTGGTTGTTATATATTATACCACTGAGGTAACATGAAAGCTGTGCTGTGATTGGTTGTTATATATTATACTGCTGAGGTAACATGAAAGCTGTGCTGTGATTGGTTGTCATATTCTATACTGCTGAGGTAACATGAAAGCTGTGCTGTGATTGGTTGTTCTATATTATACTGAGGTAACATGAAAGCTGTGCTGTGATTGGATGTTATATATTATACCGCTGAGGTAACATGAAAGCTGTGCTGTGATTGGTTGTTATATATTATACTGCTGAGGTAACATGAAAGCTGTGCTGTGATTGGTTGTTATATATTATACTGCTGATGTAACATGAAAGCTGTGCTGTGATTGGTTGTTATATATTATACTGCTGATGTAACATGAAAGCTGTGCTGTGATTGGTTGTTATATATTATACTGCTGAGGTAACATGAAAGCTGCGCTGTGATTGGTTGTTCTATATTATACTGAGGTAACATGAAAGCTGTGCTGTGATTGGATGTTATATATTATACCGCTGAGGTAACATGAAAGCTGTGCTGTGATTGGTTGTTATATATTATACTGCTGAGGTAACATGAAAGCTGTGCTGTGATTGGTTGTTATATATTATACTGAGGTAACATGAAAGCTGCGCTGTGATTGGTTGTTATATATTATACTACTAAGGTAACATGAAAGCTGTGCTGTGATTGGTTGTTATATATTATACTGATGTAACATGAAAGCTGCGCTGTGATTGGTTGTTATATATTATACTGAGGTAACATGAAAGCTGTGCTGTGATTGGTTGTTATATATTATACTGCTGAGGGAACATGAAAGCTGCGCTGTGATTGGTTGTTATATATTATACTGAGGTAACATGAAAGCTGCGCTGTGATTGGTTGTTATATATTATACTGCTGAGGTAACATGAAAGCTGTGCTGTGATTGGTTGTTATATATTATACTGAGGTAACATGAAAGCTGCGCTGTGATTGGTTGTTATATATTATACTGAGGTAACATGAAAGCTGTGCTGTGATTGGTTGTTATATATTATACTGAGGTAACATGAAAGCTGTGCTGTGATTGGTTGTTATATATTATACCGCTGAGGTAACATGAAAGCTGTGCTGTGATTGGTTGTTATATATTATACTGCTGAGGTAACATGAAAGCTGTGCTGTGATTGGTTGTTATATATTATACTGAGGTAACATGAAAGCTGCGCTGTGATTGGTTGTTATATATTATACTGAGGTAACATGAAAGCTGTGCTGTGATTGGTTGTTATATAATATACTGCTGAGGTAACATGAAAGCTGTGCTGTGATTGGTTGTTATATATTATACTGAGGTAACACGAAAGCTGCACTGTGATTGGTTGTTTTATATTATACTGCTGTGGTAACTTGAAAACTGCGCTGTGATTGGTTGTTATATATTATACTGAGGTAACATGAAAGCTGCGCTGTGATTGGTTGTTATATATTATACTGAGGTAACATGAAAGCTGTGCTGTGATTGGTTGTTATATAATATACTGCTGAGGTAACATGAAAGCTGCGCTGTGATTGGTTGTTATATATTATACTGAGGTAACATGAAAGCTGCGCTGTGATTGGTTGTTATATATTATACTGAGGTAACATGAAAGCTGCGCTGTGATTGGTTGTTATATATTATACTGAGGTAACATGAAAGCTGCGCTGTGATTGGTTGTTATATATTATACTGCTGAGGTAACATGAAAGCTGTGCTGTGATTGGTTGTTATATATTATACTGAGGTAACATGAAAGCTGCGCTGTGATTGGTTGTTATATATTATACTGAGGTAACATGAAAGCTGCGCTGTGATTGATTGTTATATATTATACTGAGGTAACATGAAAGCTGCGCTGTGATTGGTTGTTATATATTATACTGCTCAGGTAACATGAAAGCTGCGCTGTGATTGGTTGTTATATATTATACTGATGTAACATGAAAGCTTGGCTATGATTGGTTGTTATATATTACACTGAGGTAACATGAAAGCTGTGCTGTGATTGGTTGTTATATATTATACTGAGGTAACATGAAAGCTGTGCTGTGATTGGTTGTTATATATTATACTGCTGAGGTAACAGGAAAGCTGCACTGTGATTGGTTGTTATATATTATACTGCTGAGGAAACATGAAAGCTGCGCTGTGATTGGTTGTTATATATTATACTGCTGTGGTAACATGAAAGCTTTGCTGTGATTGGTTGTTGTATATTATACTGCTGAGGTAACATGAAAGCTGCGCTGTGATTGGTTGTTATATATTATACTGAGGTAACATGAAAGCTGCGCTGTGATTGGTTGTTATATATTATACTGCTGAGGTAACATGAAAGCTGTGCTGTGATTGGTTGTTATATATTATACTGCTGTGGTAACATGAAAGCTGCGCTGTGATTGGTTGTTATGTATTATACTGAGGTAACATGAAAGCTGTGCTGTGATTGGTTGGTATATATTATACTGCTGAGGTAACATGAAAGCTGTGCTGTGATTGGTTGCTATTTCTTATACCGCTGAGGTAACATGAAAGCTGTGCTGTGATTGGTTGTTATATATTATACTGCTGAGGTAACATGAAAGCTGTGCTGTGATTGGTTGTTATATATTATACTGCTGAGGTAACATGAAAGCTGTGCTGTGATTGGTTGTTATATATTATACTGCTGAGGTAACATGAAAGCTGTGCTGTGATTGGTTGTTATATATTATACTGAGGTAACATGAAAGCTGCGCTGTGATTGGTTGTTATATATTATACTGAGGTAACATGAAAGCTGTGCTGTGATTGGTTGTTATATATTATACTGAGGTAACATGAAAGCTGTGCTGTGATTGGTTGTTATATATTATACCGCTGAGGTAACATGAAAGCTGTGCTGTGATTGGTTGTTATATATTATACTGCTGAGGTAACATGAAAGCTGTGCTGTGATTGGTTGTTATATATTATACTGAGGTAACATGAAAGCTGCGCTGTGATTGGTTGTTATATATTATACTGAGGTAACATGAAAGCTGTGCTGTGATTGGTTGTTATATAATATACTGCTGAGGTAACATGAAAGCTGTGCTGTGATTGGTTGTTATATATTATACTGAGGTAACACGAAAGCTGCACTGTGATTGGTTGTTTTATATTATACTGCTGTGGTAACTTGAAAACTGCGCTGTGATTGGTTGTTATATATTATACTGAGGTAACATGAAAGCTGCGCTGTGATTGGTTGTTATATATTATACTGAGGTAACATGAAAGCTGTGCTGTGATTGGTTGTTATATAATATACTGCTGAGGTAACATGAAAGCTGCGCTGTGATTGGTTGTTATATATTATACTGAGGTAACATGAAAGCTGCGCTGTGATTGGTTGTTATATATTATACTGAGGTAACATGAAAGCTGCGCTGTGATTGGTTGTTATATATTATACTGAGGTAACATGAAAGCTGCGCTGTGATTGGTTGTTATATATTATACTGCTGAGGTAACATGAAAGCTGCGCTTTGATTGGTTGTTGTATATAATACTGCTGAGGTAACATGAAAGCTGCGCTGTGATTGGTTATCTATATATATAAAAATGAATGTACGTCTGTCTGTCTGTCTTGGCAGCAACGCTCGATGGGTAAGCTGGTTAGAGAATAGCAATAAAATAAATTTGCATAGCACCAACTTATTCCACAGGGCTTTCAGGTAATCTATTTATTTATTGCCCCCCGGAAGCTGGGTGCTCATTTTACTGACGTTGGTAGGAAAGAAGCCTGAGCCAACCTTGAACTGACTACCTGAACAAAGTAGGGATTGTGGGGATTGAACCTGCAACCTTCAGGTCATGAGCGAGAGCTTAGGACTGCATTTCTGCTGCCTTAATACTCTGTGCCACACAAGGCTCTAAAGTGGGATGCTGCATGAAAGGGAACTCTGCCTTATTAGATAAGCGGGAACGCCAATTTATTAGATGAAGAGGAACACTGCCTTATTAGATAAAGGGGGAATCTGTCTTATTATATGAAGGGGAACTCCACCTTACTAGATGAAGGGGAACTCCACCTTATTAGATGAAGGGGAACTCCACCTTATTAGATGAAGGGGAACTCCACCTTATTAGATGAAGGTTAACTCTGCCTTATTAGATGTAGAGGATCGCCTTCCTTGCTGATCCTCCAGTTATATTTCATTGTCATTATATAAGGGGGTATGTAATAAATACATTTTGGAAGTTCTTTGCTAGGTCCCTATATAGATTTTGCCCTCCACTTGGGCAGATCTGGAGGGGTCAGTTACTACAGTGGATAATGGAGTTTTGCCCCAGGATTTCCCAAGAGCAGATGGCGGCTGGGATATGGATTTTCATTAAGGATTTGGTTGTGTTCTGTAGAGGAAATTTGACAGATCCGAGAAGAAGCCTCCTGTAACGGGAGTGTGTCCAAAAGAGTTTCCGTTTCTCCAGAATCAGCATCGTCTGGCCGCCAGTCGTTGGTATTGCAGTTGAATTCCAATTACTTGAATGAGGACGAGGTGCAGTACCAGTCACAGCCCATTGACTGGGTGGCTCTGTATTCCTGGACAATCAGTGAATGAATAGTGCCGCATGGTGAATGCTGGAAAGGCATGTGATGCTCCCTTTACTCTGGGAATATTCTATACATTTCACTTTAAATTATCCAAAAGTGTACAAATATACAAGGCAGGTAAAGAAGGGCTGAAGCAATGACTGAGGCTTACTGTATCAGTGAGCGAGAGAGGCCTTTCCAGTGTGCATGCCGGTAGCCATCAGTCACTGATCTTCCCTGTGCTTTTGGGGGGATAAAAGAATGCAGGCTATCTGTAAGCAGAGAGATGGTGAGGGAACACTTAGCTAACTTACATGAATCCAAGTCTCAAGGTCCAGATGAATTACATCCTAGGATACTAAAGGAAGCAGCAGAGGTAATTGCTGAACCACTCGCCATAATCTGTAAAGATTCCTGGAGAACAGGAGAAGTCCCACAAGATTGGAAAAGGGCAAATGTTGTCCCTATCTTCATAAAAGGGAAGAAGGTGGATCCAGGAAACTACAGGCCTGTGAGCCTGACTTCTATACTGGGAAAGATATGTGAACAAATTATTAAACAGCATGTATGCAAGTACTTGGATGAGAATGGAGTAATTAACCAGAGCCAGCATAGGTTGCAACAAACAAGTCATGCCAGACAAATCTAATTTCCTTCTATGACAGAATCACCGACTGGGCTGATCAGGGAAATGCGGTGGATATAGTATATCTTGACTTTAGTAAAGCACTTGACAAAGTATCTCATACCATACTTATTGAAAAAATGACCAAATCTGGGATTGACAAGGCAACTGTTAGGTGGATTCACAACTGGCTGAGTGATCATACCCAAAGAGTGGTCATAAATGGCTGCACATCCAAGTGTAAGAATGTATCAAGTGGGGGCCACAAGGCTCTGTCCTGGGCCCAGTGTTGGTCAACATTGTTATAAATCCTCTGGAGGAGGGAATTGTGGGAAAATGATCAAATCTGCTGATAACACAAAGCTAGGAGGGATAGCTAACACTAGGGAAGAGAGAGGGAGGATTCAAAAAGATCTAGAAAAGCTTGCACAGTGGTCGGTGACTAACAGAATGGTATTTAACAAGGAGAAATGCATCTGGGCAAGAAAAATGAAGAAAGCCCATACAGAATGGGAGGGATTGGGCTAAGCAGCAGCACATGTGAAAAAGACTTGGGTATACTAATAGATCATAGACTGAACATGAGTCAACAATGTGATGCAGCAGCCAAAAAGGCAAACACAGTTCTGGGATGTATTAAGAGAAGCATAGAGTCTAGATCACGTGAGGTCATTATCCCCTCTACTCTTCCTTAGTCAGACCTCATCTGGAATACTGGGTCCAGTTCTGGGCACCCCACTTTATACAAGACATAGACAAACTGGAGCAAGTTCAGAGAAGAGTTACCAAGATGGTGAGCGGTCTACAAATCATGTCCTATGAGGAACAGTTAAAGGATCTGGGAATGTTTAGCTTGCAGAAGAGAAGGCTGAGAGGAGACTTAATAGCTGTCTACAAATATCTGAAGGGCTGTCACAGTGCAGACGGATCAGCCCTATTGTCATCTACACACGGAAAGACTAGAAGCAATGGGATGAAACTGAAAGGGAGGAGACACAGATTAGATATTAGACAGTGAGGGGGATCAATGAGTGGAACAGGTTGCCACAGGAGGTGGGGAGTTCTCCTTCAATGGAAGTGTTCAAACAAAGGCTGACAAATATCTGTCTGGGATGATTTAGTGAATCCTGCACTTAGCAGGGGGTTGGACCCGATGACCCTGGAGGTCCCTTCCAACTCTACCATTCTTTGATTCTATGAGCTCCGCCCACTGGACTCCTAAGTAAGGAATAAGCAGGAAGTGCATCAGTCCGCTGGGCTCCTCCTGCTCTACAACATGGGTTCCCTTTAATATCTGTTTCTGGGAAAGCTGGATGACACCCCTATGGCCTCCATTACAGCCCTACCAGCAGTAATATACTTTCTGCTCCTGGGTCTTTGTGCATATCCCCCTCCTCTCCAGGCACAGATATCACTTCATGGAATTTTTAGCAATTGGACCAAAAACGACAACTCAAAATTTTATAATATTGGGGACCTTCTGCAGTTCTAGAATGCTCATGTCGGCGGCATCGGACGCGGGATTATAATCGGGTCCAAGATGTGCGCTGAAATGAATTGTTTATTGATCTTTTCATACAAAGGCGACGCCGCAGGCCACGGCCAGCAGCTCACATAAATCTGCAGATGGCTGTCCCTGAGCCGCGCCGTGACGATGACCAATTCTGCCCTTTGGTGTAAGATGTGATTGATGTAAATGATGAGAACGGACTGACCCCCCCTCGCCCAACGACGGACTCCCCAATGTAAATTCTCAGTCAACTAATAAATTAATTTCATAGCACTTTAGAAATGTTCAGCTTCTCGTTATCCACAGTTACCCCAACCATAAAATCCTGCGTTATCATACCCCGAGCGCCCCTTTATTACCCCCCCATCTACTGACCGCCCCTTTATGACCCCCACCTAGAAGCATTGGACGCCTTTGGTCTTCAGACACACAGCTGTTCGTCGCACTGTAGATTCACTCGGTGATGAAATGGCCCCCGCAGACAGGAAGCTTCTTGTAGTCGCCACGGATTAGATGGCGGTGCTGAGATGTTCTGACCACCTTACAGGAAGGGGTCAGCGATTCATGCTGCTTGCGCCAAATTCTGCCCTCCCATCCCCACATAAATCTGTCTCCATCTGACCAGGAGATGTTTCTCTGCTGCTCAGTGATACAAGTTTTGTGCTCTTTTGCCCGCTGGAGTCTTTCTGTTTCTCTTAGACACAATGGCGCTGGAACTGGTCGCCCGCTGTTATACCATCCGTGCGGAGGAACGGCGAGTTGTGCGTTCGGACACGTTAGTTGGAGCTCCAGCGTTGTCTTCGGCTGACTGTGCTGCCTGTTGGTCAGAACGATTCCTGACATCCTCCTCCGACCCCTTTCACTGATGAGTTGTTTCCGTTCGCAGGATCCCTTCTTGCTGGATGTTTTCCTCGATCGCGCCATTCTCTGTATACTCTCCACACCGTTACATGATAAACCCCCTACGGTTGGCGGTGAGACCCCGGCTAGTCCAGCACCGATGACCGACCTTGTTGGAAGTCGCTCCGATCGCCGGATCTTCCATCTAATGTGGATTCACCCTGAAACTGATCCACAGAACACTGGTCATGTGACTTTATGCCGCACTGCTGGGTCACGGGGAGAATTACCGTACAGGGAGCGCCAATCGTGAGAGGGCCTAGGGGGGGTGTCTGATATGGGGGCGGTCAATATATGTCACTTATATAGGAAAACTCCACTTTTGCACGACTTATTTACAATATTTCCATCCCCATAAAATGTTGGGAGTCTTGAAAAAATGTACAGGGATTGCACCAACAATGACTTTTATCACCTATGTACACAGATAGGGGATAAGTGTGATGGGTGGGGGTCCCGTGCCCCCCTCCTCCTCACTGCAGGACATGGAGATTGGCTGCAGCAGCGGTCACACATGCATGGTGCTGCACAGGACTGCTGGAGACAGACGAGCCCCCGCCTGGGGACCAGCGACAAATAACCTTACCTCTATGCTCACTTACTTAACTAACATAACTAAAATAACCATCAGACCTTCTGTTGGGTAAAATTGTGGGGTAGGCCACAGCTTTATTAAACCAACGCTTATCAAAAACTTTATTCAATTAAGAAAACCTTTATGAGAAAAAACCTTTTCCATGCCGTAACCGTCCAACTTTGAGTCCACAATAGTCCCGAGGAAATTCGTGAGCCCAGGTCCTTGGCTGCTAACCTTCCTCGACTCTCCTTCTCCAGCATGGAAAAAAACTCCAGGCCTAACGTAGCTGTGACAACTTCCGAGAAAAAACAAAAACAGAAAAAAACCTTGATCCGAACTAAAAAAAAAAAAAAAATAACCTCAACGTCGCTCATCTTCCTCACCCTGCCTCGGGGCGGGCGGGTGGGTGCTTCTCTTCTTAGCTCCTTCTTCCACGCTGTTCACCGCTGCACTGAGCTCCACTTCCTTCTTCTCCCCTTTTCCCTTTCCTGTCCTAGCTCCGCCCACCTTCGCTCGCTTCTCCTTTAACCCACTCCTAACCCCATTGTCGCTCGTCCCATGCCGTCTCATTAACTCATTTCACGGCATAAGAGGACAGCGGGCCTGCAGTGAGGCCGGGAACTCTTGTGGTAGGATCTTGTGGGGTTTCAGCATGAGAGCTCCCCATCAGACAGGGGCACCGCCCCTTTAAGCATTTTGTGCTAATTTTTAATTATATGTTGTTTTATTCTCCTTTCACACTGAAAGTTAAATTCAGACTTCTGCAGTTTCCTGCTACCAGAGAGCAGTGCATTGTGGGAGTTTAGATAAGCTGTGAGGCAGGTTGCACACATCGCGTATGAACCTCATTCTTTTGAATGGAGTTATATACCTGCGCGATGTTTTCCCTCATTGCATCACGGTGCGTGAAAAGAATCGCAGCATGTCCCATCATTGGGCGTCCCTCGGAACGCATCGCCCATTGATTTCAATGGGACCTTTAATGCCTCGGCTCTCGCGGCCTGTGCAATGTGCATGCCATGCGGAGTCTGGAGCCCCATGGCAAATCCTGGAAGAGGGCCCCATGCAAGCCTCTCCTTATATTGGACAGAATGACTGTTGGGGCCCCTCAGCTCCCAGAGCCCCATCCTCTGCACCCCTGTAGTTCGGGCAGTTGGCCCCTATATGATGCTCTATAAAAGACACGCAGATTCCAAAAAGAAACAATGAAGCTCAAATTCCCAACAGATGATCTCGGCTGGATAGAAACTCCCAGCTGTTCTATTCACTGACCGCAAACAGAGATGTTCCGCCTACTCTGATACATTTTATCTTTTTGTTTATTTCTACTTCCACATTTTTAATACTTTTGTTATTGATTTTTCTTGTCCCTCTGAATGATGCGACACATTCTGGATCACCCCAACTAATAGCAGCACTCAGTTCTGGGGACGTCCTTGTTTGCTGTGCAGTTAGTATGGCTGAAGAAGGTGCAGCCCCTTTACTACAGGGGTCTCTGTTATGGGATGCTGAACCTGCCCTGCCCCTTTACTATGGGGGTCTCCATTACATGATTCTAAACATGCCCCGCCCCTTTACTACAGGTGTCTCTCTTACAGGATGCTGAACATGCCCCACCCCTTTACTACAGGTGTGTCAATTACAGTGGCAAGTATAATGTGTAAGGACACGGTTGAAAATAAATAATTGTTTTGTCACGGGTGACGCCAGTACTCCAACCTGATTTCTCAAATGTAGTGGGATGAAATAACTTTAGACGAGCCCGGTAGCTTATTCTAGTAAAGCAAGCAGAGTTACTGAAGCTTTGGTGAATACAGATGAAATACAATTAACTTGTTGCAGCGTTAAGGATGTAGCAGAGTCGGCAATGATGCAGTAATTGAACTCTTTGAAAACAGTGGATTAGTATGTTGAACAATTTCTTCAACGGTCTCTCTGTACTCTCCAAGAGGACACTCCGTAATGATTCCCCTCGGTGTTGGACAGCTGGTGGTGTATGATGCAGGTGTTGGATGCGAGTTGAAAATGGCCGCTGAACCAATTTGAATTCACCGGGTAGTCACACTCCCTGTTTCGTGGAACGCTGGCCTCCAACTCAGACCTCCTCACTGCAGGATTGACAAGGGAGCAGAAAGGGACCTCGCTACTCTTGTTGGCTTTGTGAAACACTGTATCCACCGCTGACTTGCTGAAAACAACTCCTCTCTAAACACGACTTGTTGCAGACACCTTGCTCCTCCGACTCCTCTCCTCATTCTCCTCTCCTAACTCCTCCTTCACTTCCTGCTCACTCTTCTCACACTTTTTCTTCTCTCCACCAGCTCTGCATAGATACTCATCTTAAGGTTTCCAGCCCTGGCCTCACTCACCAATCAGTGGAGGCATGACAGCCAATAGGCAACCAGCTATTGTCAGCACTAAGCTCTGAACTTAGGGAGGGGAGGAACAGGGATTCTCTGACGCGCGGACAAAAGTTGATGTGGTATTATTGTATCTTGATGCCACCTGAAGTTCGGGGTGGGACAGGCCTTGGATGCAGAAACACCCCTGTCACACCTCTACCTCCTGATTGGACACCTTAATGTAGCTCCTAGGAGCGGGTGGATTTCATGTTGCCTGGGCTGGATAGTTAGCCATATGGATTTGTATTGCTGGGGAACATGCACTATTGGCCAATTGCTCTGGTCAATAAAGTGCGGCCCCCTGCAACTCTGCACTGCTCACCACTCCTGGCTGCCCACCGCTGGAATGTGGCAAAGTGCTCCGGCGCTACCACTGCGTCCAGCCACCGCTCAGCAATGCTGTCAGGCAGCACTGACATATGGCAAATAGGTCCACTGATTTCTGTGGGTCCCCCCTCCCCCCCCCCTTTGCACTGCTCCTGCTGCATCACAAACTGCCCAGCTTATTACAGTTTAGCCCCCCCGGCGTTGTGCTGCGCTCATCCTGCACTCCCCCACCGCTCGGCAGCGCAGACATGTGGCAAACAAGTCCACTGATTAAAGTGGCCCACCCCCTGGCACCGCTCTGCAGCGCTCACTGCTCCTGCAGGATGACAAACTGCACGGCTGATGACAGTTTGGCCTACGCCACTATGCTGATCTCTCCTGCACGCCCAGCAATTCCATGTGCCACTGCAGGGCTCTGAAGACCCCCGACTCTCATCTTCTTCAGCGCTGCTGCGAGGCCGCTGCTGCCTGCAGGCCCTGTGAGGCGGAGGTCAGGGGAGACAGCCGGAGATCCAATCACGAACACGGGGCGTCAACCCCCTGTCAAACACCCTGTATCTTTACTCCACCACTATTTACGGTGGCGTCAAGATACAATAATACCAGTTGATGTGACTATTCTGGAGGACCCTCCGAGCCACTAAACCCAGACCCTTCACTCCAAGGGGCTCTGCTATATGATGGTGAACATGTCCAGCTTTTTTACTATGGGGGGCTCTTCTATATGATGCTGATCATATCCGGACCCTTTACTATGGGGGGCTCTGCTATATGGTGGTGACCATGTCCGGCCCCTTTACTATGGGGGGGCTCTGTAATATGATGGTGAACATGTCGGGCCACTTTACTATGGGGGGCTTTGCTATATGGTGGTGAACATGTCCGGCCCCTTTACTACGGGGGGCTCTGTAATATGATATTTAACATGTCCGGCCCCGTTACTATGGGGGGCTCTGCTATATGATGGTGAACATGTCCGGCCCCTTTACTACGGGGGGCTCTGTAATATGATGGTGAACATGTTGGGCCCCTTTACTATGGGGCGCTCTTCTATATGATGGTGAACATGTCCGGCCCCGTTACTATGGGGGGCTCTGTAATATGATGGTGGACATGTCGGGCCCCTTTACTATGGGGGGCTTTTCTATATGGTGGTAAACATGTCCAGCCCCCTTACTACGGGGGGCTCTGTAATATGATATTTAACATGTCGGGCCCCGTTACTATGGGGGGCTCTGTAATATGATATTTAACATGTCCGGCCCCGTTACTACGGGGGGATTTGCTGTATGATGGTGAACATGTCCGGCCCTTTACTATGGGGGGCTCTGTAATATGATGGTGAACATGTCCGGACCCTTTACTACGGGGGGCTCTGTAATATGATGGTGAACATGTTCGGCCCCGTTACTATGGGGGGCTCTGCTATATGATGGTGAACATGTCCGGCCCCGTTACTATGGGGGGCTTTATTATATGATGGTGAACATGTCCGGACCCTTTACTACGGGGGGCTCTGCTATATGATAGTGGACATGTTCGGCCCCGTTACTATGGGGGGCTCTGCTATATGATGGTGAACATGTCCGGCCCCGTTACTACGGGGGGCTCTGTAATATGATGGTGAACATGTTCGGCCCCTTTACTATGGGGGGCTCTGTAATATGATGGTGAACATGTTCGGCCCCTTTACTACGGGGGGCTCTGTAATATGATGGTGAACATGTTCGGCCCCTTTACTACGGGGGGCTTTATTATATGATAGTGAACATGTCGGGCCACTTTACTACGGGGGGCTCTGTAATATGATGGTAAACATGTCCGGCCCCTTTTCTACAGGGGGCTCTGCTATATGATAGTGAACAAGTCCGGCCCTGTTACTACGGGGGGCTCTGTAATATGATGGTGAACATGTTCGGCCCCGTTACTATGGGGGGCTCTGTAATATGATGGTGAACATGTTCGGCCCCGTTACTATGGGGGGCTCTGTAATATGATGGTGAACATGTCCGGCCCCTTTACTACGGGGGCTCTGCCATATGATAGTGAACATGTCCGGCCCCGTTACTATGGGGGGCTCTGTAACATGATGGTGAACATGTCGGGCCCCTTTACTATGGGGGGCTCTGTAATATGATAGTGAACATGTCCGGCCCCGTTACTATGGGGGGCTCTGTAATATGATGGTGAACATGTCGGGCCCCTTTACTATGGGGGGCTCTGTAATATGATAGTGAACATGTCCGGCCCCGTTACTATGGGGGGCTCTGTAATATAATGGTGAACATGTCGGGCCCCTTTACTATGGGGGGCTTTATTATATGATAGTGAACATGTCGGGCCCCTTTACTATGGGGGGCTCTGTAATATGATATTTAACATGATTGGCCCTGTTACTACGGGGGGCTCTGCTATATGGTGGTGAACATGTCCGGCCCTGTTACTACGGGGGGCTCTGTAATATGATATTTAACATGTCCGGCCCTGTTACTACGGGGGGCTCTGTAATATGATGGTGAACATGTCGGGCCCCTTTACTACGGGGGGCTCTGCTATATGATGGTGAACATGTCCGGCCCCTTTACTACGGGGGGCTTTATTATATGATGGTGAACATGTCCGGCCCCTTTACTACGGGGGGCTCTGTAATATGATGGTGAACATGTCGGGCCCCTTTACTACGGGGGGCTCTGTAATATGATGGTGAACATGTCCGGCCCCTTTACTACGGGGGGCTCTGTAATATGATGGTGAACATGTCCGGCCCCGTTACTACGGGGGGCTTTATTATATGATGGTGAACATGTCCGGCCCCGTTAGTACGGGGGGCTCTGCTATATAGTGGTGAACATGTCCGACCCCATTACTACGGGGGGCTCTGTAATATGATATTTAACATGTCCGGCCCCTTTACTACGGGGGGCTCTGCTATATGATGGTGACTCACGGGTAGCGAGCAGGAAACCTGACTTATCGGACGCTGACGCTGTGCCGCGCTCATCACACCCGCTGCTCCTCTAAATGAATGCTGTAATATGGTGAGAGATCGCGGTCGCACATTTGCTATATTTTGCACCAGAATTGCGCGGTTCTTCTGCTGTCGGCTTCAGTTTCTGGGACTAAATTATTGCTGAGCCGTCCTCAGTAGTCGGTCATGGGGGTCCGACGCTCAGGATTTCTGGCAATCAGCTGATCGAAGAGGTGACGGCGCTCAGGCAAATGCTGCGGACTCTTCTCAGGTACATGATGTCACATTAATCGGTCACATGACCTGAGAGCAGCGCAGTAACTATTCAAGTCAATGGGACTGTGCTGCTATACCTCGCAGCACCACTAAAGATTGTATGGCGCTGCACCTCACTATCACTTCCGTGGACCCCAACCAAGAGGACAAGTCAGTCAGTAATTTACTCTTCGCTGTCCTGCAGGTAAGTAAATGATCCCCTTAAAGCTTAGTGAAACAAATTTGGTCATTCTGAATACGAAATCAGACGAATGCGTCAAGAATCTGCCAGGTGGGGGAGGGGAATACCGCCCCTTCCTCATAGAAAGAATAGAAATCGTTCCCCCCCCACTTGGAGACGACTAGAAAGGGCTCCGCAAGCAGGAAGTCATGCAACATACAGGATGACTTGCATTACACACCTCTGCTGCTGCAGAACCTCTTTTTCATAAGTAACAGTGAGGCTACTATCCATCTTTGATGGATATAAAATGTGTTCATCATTTTAAAGAAGATCTGCAGCAGCTTAGTTATGTATGTTTCCCAAGACTGAGGTGAGTGGTATGCGGTTCTGCAGCAGCTGAGGTGCATATTATGGGGTTCTGCAGCAGCTGAGCTGCATATTATGAGGTTCTGCAGCAGCTGAGGTGCATATTATGGGGTTCTGCAGCAGCTGAGGTACATATTATGAGGTTTCGCAGCAGATGAGGTGCATATTATGAGGTTCTGCAGCAGCTGAGGTGCATATTATGGGCTGCTGAAGGTACATTTTATGAGGTTCTGCAGCAGCTGAGATTCATATTGTGGGGATCTGCAGCAGCTGAATTGCATATTATGGGATGCTGCAGCAGCTAAGGTACAGATTATGAGGTTCTGCAGCAGCTGAGGTGCATACTATGGGGTTCTGCAGCAGCTGAGGTGCATATTATGAGGTTCTGCAGCAGCTTAGGTACATATTATGGGGTTCCGCAGCCGCTGAGGTACATATTATGAGGTTCCGCAGCAGGTGAGGATCATATTATGAGGTTCTGCAGCAGCTGAGGTGCATATTATGGGGTTCTGCAGCAGCCGAGGTGCATATTATGGGGTGCTGCAGCAGCTAAAGTACATATTATGGGGTTCTACAGCAGCTGAGGTACATATTATGAGGTTCTGCAGCAGCTGAGGTACATATTATGGGGTTCTGCAGCAGCTGAGGTGCAAATTAAGGGGCTCTGCAGCAGCTGAGGTGCATATTATAAGGGTGCTGCAGCTTCTGAGGTACATATTATAAGGGTGCTGCAGCAGCTGAGGTAGATATTATGGGGTTCTGCAGCTGAGGTACATATTATGGGGCTCTGCAGCAGCTGAGGTATATATTATGGGGTGCTGCAGCAGCTGAGGTAGATATGAGATTGTGCAGCAGCTGAGGTACATATTATGGGGTGCTGCAGCAGCTGAGGTATATATTATGAGGTTCTGCAGCAGTTGAGGTACAGATTATGGGATTCTGCAGCAGCTGAGGTATATATTATGGGGTTTTGCAGCAGTTGAGGTACATATTATGAGGTTCTGCAGCAGTTGAGGTACATGTTATGGGGTGCTGCAGCAGCTGAGGTACATATTATGAGGTTCTGCAGCAGTTGAGGTACGTTATGGAGTGCTGCAGCAGCTGAGGTACATAATATGAGGTTCTGCAGCAGCTGAGGTACATATGAGGTTCTGCAGCAGTTGAGGTACATATTATGAGGTTCTGCAGCAGCTGAGGTACATATTATGAGGTTCTGCAGCAGTTGAGGTACGTGTTATGGAGTGCTGCAGCAGCTGAGGTACATAACATGAGGTTCTGCAGCAGCTGAGGTACATATTATGAGGTTCTCCAGCAGTTAAGGTACATATTATGAGGTTCTGAAGCAGTTGAGGTACATATAAGGTTCTGCAGCAGCTGAGGTACATATTATGAGGTTCTGCAGCAGCTGAGGTGCATATTATGGGGTTCTGCAGCAGTTGAGGTACATATTATGGGGTTCTGCAGCAGCTGAGGTACATGTTATGGGGTTCTGAAGCAGTTGAGGTACATTTGAGGTTCTGCAGCAGCTGAGGTGCATATTATGGGGTCTGTAGAGAAGTGCTGTATGAGGTTAGAAGAACATGGCTGCCTTCATCTCCTCAGACTTTGCTGCATTCCCAGCTGCAGCCTGCGGACAGGGGGGGGCGCAGAGAGAACAAAGACCACGCTTTCCCTTTCTTCAGCTTTATTAAGAATCGCTGTGTACATCGCTCAGTAGGAAACGGAAACATGAGGCGACCGGGTAACAGAACAGTGCAGTCACACACAAATGGCGCACTGAGGGTACCGGTAAATCCATCAACAATTTTTGGGGGGGCGGCTTTTGGATGCCCTGATATGCCCTCAGTCCTAACGTATTGGTGGATGCAGGAGGCCGAGGGGATTTCTAGGTCTTCACCGTGTTATTGATGAGAAAGTAGCATCTAATTGGTCCAATGATGCCGCTCCTGAGATCTCTGGGGTCTGCTGGTTTAGCCAATAGGGGCCGTTGATCCAACAAGAGGCTCAAAAATCATAGATGCCACCCAGGGACCCTGCCCACCGAGAGGGCCCTACTACACTTCCATATGGTCTTCCCCTCTCCATAAGCACCATAACATAGGATGGTGGAAACAAAGCTTCCTGCCACACCTGAAGGGGGTTGGGCTCTGAAAATGGTGGAGGATGCGGGCAGAAGACAGAAAATGGTGGAGGATGCGGGCAGAAGACAGAAAATGGTGGAGGATGCGGGCAGAAGACAGAAAATGGTGGAGGATGCGGGCAGAAGACAAGGCCTCCCATGTGATTTGTGTTCCAGGACCCCTCATGATACTTCATTATACAACACATACCGACTATTATCAGCTACCCTATGGGACATAGAAGGGGATCTTACACCCACTTCCAATGAGACGGGACCCCAATACGCAGGTCCTGCTCGCCCTGCTACTACATCCTTCTACTTACACACAGAATAAATAGCACGCCCGACAGTAAGGTCGTATCTGTACATATCTACACATGTGGGGGAGGGGAGCGCACATGAACCAGACGGCCGGGGCTATACATGCAGAGCGTCACATCCATGAAGTGCTGGAGGCTCCCTGGACAGACATTTGGCACTAATGGACGGCTGGAAGATGTTTATTGTGAACCGATCACTAGTCCTGAGGGCCGGCCGACCATCGAGATATAAAAGACGTATAAATAAGGTTTATTCCACTCAGTCAATAGGAAATATATATATATATATATACACATGGTACATAGAGGAAGGCCTTGGCATCCAGACGCTGTTAGCTGGAATGGAAACTGGAGGATTCCGACTCCGTTGAGACGGATGAAAGTCCGGTGCGCTTTTTGGAGAGTATTTTTAAACTGGACCCTCGGCTGACGGATGTGAAGGCGCTTTGGGCAGAGGTCTTGAATTTGGCCCCGAGGAAGGCGTACAAGATGGGGTTAAGGCAGCAGTGGAAGAAGGCCAGCGCCTCGGTGATGGCGATCCACTTCTGAAGCATGTTGTCACTGTAACAATCCAGCTTCAGCAGTCCGAGTAACCCAAAGGTGTCAACGGTGAGGCAGGCGTAATACGGGAGCCAGCAGGCGAAGAAGGCCACGATCAGGATCACCGTCGTCTTCAGGGCTTTGCGCTTTTGATGGCCCTTCGAATGAGACAATTTTGAAATGATCACGCAGTAGCAAATTAAGATGATGAGTCCGGGCAGCACCAGGCCAACGGTGATGTGGAGGAACCGGAAGCCAATGTTCCAGACGTCTCGGTTGGTTACTGGGTAGATGCGGTCACAGAAAAAGCGGTCATCGATGGAAGAAACACTGGCAAACACAAGGTCGGGCACCGTCAGCAGCACAGCTGGCAGCCACACACCGGCATACACCACCTTCTCCGCTAAGAGCTTCCGAGATCCTTGGCTGTTGGTCGCATGGACAATCGCCAAATACCGATCCAAGCTGATGAAGGCCAAGATCAGGACGCTGCTGTAGAGGTTGACGGTGTAGATCACATGGACGGCTTTACATAGGAATTCCTTAAAATACCAACCAATGGCAGCATCCACCGACCAGAAGGGAAGCGTAAACACAAAGAGCAGGTCAGCGACCGACAGGTGCAGCCGGTACTTATCAGTCATGGTTCGGGACTTCTTCTGGTAGCCCATGACCAGCACCACCAGTCCATTGCCGATAACTCCAAGGAGGAAGATGAGGGAGTAGACGGTGGGAAGGAAGATTCGGTTGAAGTCACTGTTCTCTTGGTTGGAGCATGGACCCAACTCGAGGTCATCGGTGAGATTGAGATCTGTGCCATTGTCATCCGGGAAATCTATCAAGTCGGAGAACTGGGGAGAAAAACAAAAAGCAGTTACTAGGAGTTCCCCTCCGAAGGCTTAAGGCAAAATGTCAAAGTGAGAAAGAACCAGAAACTCCCCTGCAGCCGGGAGCTCGGGGTGTGACGACACATTTGGGGCACTTTGCATACAAAAGAAGAGCTGGTGGAGGGTGCAGCAGGATCTCCGTCAGCGCCGCCCCCTGTAAGCCTTCTCAGACGTTAATACACAAAACGTGTGCGATCATTGTATCACAGGGGCACACAAAGGGCTCACAAGGTGGCCCAAAATCCAAATGCAAACACATCAAGCAGTTAACGTTCAGCTGGCAGATGGCAAGCGAAGGACACAAACCCAACGGTGGGCCAAGTGCCACCAGCTTCAATACGGGTCAAAGGAAGCAAATGGGCACGCTGCAAGAAGAAGCTCGGTCTACTTCAACAACAGGTTACCAGATACTGCGGCTTTAAGAAACGGGGAACGAGAGAGCAAGTAAGAGTTACCAGAACTAATAGAAAGGACACATTCTTAAAGGCACAGTACACGTAATGCGACGGCAGCTGATGATATGGATGGAATGTCGCCCTCTAGCTGAGAGTTGCAGAATGTCTCTTCTAGGAGCTGCTCTGTGCCACACAATGACCCACAAGGGTTGGTTTTTATATCAATTACAATCAAATCCATTCAGGCTATTTTTTTTTTTTAACTCGGATCTCAACATTTTACCTCTTTGTTATCACCATAGTAACAAGTGAATGACCCCCAAAGACCAGCAGATTGTCGTTTGCCACAATTTAGTGATAGTGATCATTTACTGATAAAGCCCGGAGATCTGGATCAGTCATTGATCATATTGCTGTACATGACACAGGTGGGTGGGATCAGCATAGATTGTAAGCTCTTGTGCGCACGGCCCTTACTTCTAGTGTATTACTGTAGGTCAGGACTGGCACAGCTGCACAATACGGAAATAACATAATTATTAGATGACCTGATTATACGGCGGCGCCGCCTGCTTGTGATGGGCAGAGACTCACGGGGGAAGCTCATTGCGCAAACTAACAGTTTTAGGGTAGTGACTTAAAAGCAAAGCGGGATTTTTAAAGAGGTGAGTAAGGGCATCGTGCTGCGGGTAGAGGGGCTGGCAGGACCGGGGGGATGCAAAATGGGAGCAATTGTAGGGTCAAGTGGACTGGATACCACAGAACCGGCTATCATAAGAACCAAGTGCATCATGGAGCTGAATCCCAGCAGGTCCATATAAACCCGTCCTGGAGCCACCCAGCCCTATATGCCCCGCAGGTCCATATAAACCCCTCCTGGAGCCACCCAGCCCTATATGCCCCGCAGGTCCATATAAACCCGTCCTGGAGCCACCCAGCCCTATATGCCCAGCAGGTCCATATAAACCCCTCCTGGACCCACCCAGCCCTATATGCCCAGCAGGTCCATATAAACCCGTCCTGGAGCCACCCAGCCCTACATGCCCAGCAGGTCCATATAAACCCCTCCTGGAGCCACCCAGCCCTATATGCCCAGCAGGTCCATATAAACCCCTCCTGGAGCCACCCAGCCCTATATGCCCAGCAGGTCCATATAAACCCGTCCTGGAGCCACGCTGCCCTATATGCCCAGCAGGTCCATATAAACCCCTCCTGGAGCCACCCAGCCCTATATGCCCAGCAGGGCCATATAAACCCGTCCTGGAGCCACGCTGCCCTATATGCCCAGCAGGTCCATATAAACCCCTCCTGGAGCCACCCAGCCCTATATGCCCAGCAGGTCCATATAAACCCGTCCTGGAGCCACGCTGCCCTATATGCCCAGCAGGTCCATATAAACCCCTCCTGGACCCACCCAGCCCTATATGCCCAGCAGGTCCATATAAACCTCTCATTGAGCCACCCAGCCCTATATGCCCAGCAGGTCCATATAAACCCCTCCTGGAGCCACCCAGCCCTATATGCCCAGCAGGTCCATATAAACCCCTCCTGGACCCACCCAGCCCTACATGCCCAGCAGGTCCATATAAACCCCTCCTGGAGCCACCCAGCCCTATATGCCCAGCAGGTCCATATAAACCCCTCCTGGACCCACCCAGCCCTACATGCCCAGCAGGTCCATATAAACCCCTCCTGGAGCCACCCAGCCCTATATGCCCAGCAGGTCCATATAAGGGACTTTTCACATGAACTGAATATTTCTGCAATAAAGGACTTTACCAGATGACCGCGTGTCCCCCATGTTCGCCGTAACGGAGCGTATTTGTTGCCCACGGCGCCACATCCTCCCCTCCCCCTGTAAGCTGCCATTGACTTCTACGACGGCTTTCTGTGCAACATGAAAAAAGGAATGGCAGCTAGAAACAGTCCTGAGAACCTACTGAAATCAAGGGCTTCGCTTCGTCACGTTTTGCAGCCGGGAGTTTCGTGCGCAAAAAGGTGAGCAAACACGTCGGTCAGGTAAGTCCTTACACGTCGGTCAGGTAAGTCCTAACACGTCGGTCAGGTAAGTCCTAACACGTCGGCCAGGTAAGTCCTAACACGTCGCTCAGGTAAGTCCTAACACGTCGCTCAGGTAAGTCCTAACACGTCGCTCAGGTAAGTCCTTACACGTCGGCCAGGTAAGTCCTTACACGTCGGCCAGGTAAGTCCTAACACGTCGGCCAGGTAAGTCCTAACACGTCGGTCAGGTAAGTCCTAACACGTCGGTCAGGTAAGTCCTAACACGTCGGTCAGGTAAGTCCTAACACGTCGGTCAGGTAAGTCCTGAAGATGCAGAAGATTCTGCATTTGTCTTTTTGTGGGTTCTGGAATGGGAATCTGTGAAACGTCCGAAGTGTTCGGTAATTTCCAAATCAGTGACTATTGCGTGAGCCGGTGTGCTGTGCCCCGTGCGGAGGGCAGGCTGTGCCCCGTGCGGAGGGCAGGCTGTGCCCCGTGCGGAGGGCAGGCTGTGCGGAGGGCAGGCTGTGCCCCGTGCGGAGGGCAGGCTGTGCGGAGGGCAGGCTGTGCCCCGTGCGGAGGGCAGGCTGTCCCCGCTCACACCGATGGGCTGTCTGCACCTTTGTGCCTCTTCCTAAATGAAGATTTTAATGTATCTAACAGAAGTGAAGAACGAAGGGAAAGCAAACCAACTGTATCCAAAGACAAATGTGATGAGGCTGGCAGAACATGAGTGGCACCTGATGCCCACCGCCACCTGCACGGATATACAGCTCGTAGTCCCGGCTGGGACATGTAGTTCTTCCTTCCAGGACACTTGTCGCCATTCCGGCCAAGTTTACAAAGTTGCAATAAATTCTTATAACCAAACTTAATGCGGTTCCTCTGATTCGTCCCACAGGGGACACGTCCGACCCCGCACCGTGCAGACCCCCGCACCGTGCAGACCCCCGTACCGTGCAGACCCCCGTACCGTGCAGACCCCGCACCGTGCAGACCCCGCACCGTGCAGACCCCCGGAACAAGCGGGCAAACCCGCAGCGCCAAGTAACGAGCGGCCGCCTTACCAGCACCATGTCTGCGGCTCCGTCCGGCTCCAGGGTGTCGGTCTGCAGGGACTCCGTCACTCTCCGGTCACTGGCAGCGCTCTCTGCCCGGCCGTGTGTCGGCAGTGTGTGCGATGTCTGCAGGCAGCGCTCTATATATAAGCCCCCACCCCTCGGCCGCCCCTCCGCCGTGACAATAGCGGCTCCTCCCGCAGATGCCGGCTTTGTGTCTCAGATAAGCATCTGCAGAAAACATCCGCGACAAACAAGAAATGGCACAACTACAGCTAGGGGGTCCTGCCCAGGACTGGCACAACTACAGCGGAGGGGGTCCTGCCCGGGACTGGCACAGCTACAGCATAGGGGGTCCTGCCCTGGACTGGCACAACTACAGCATAGGGGGTCCTGCCCGGGACTGGCACAACTACAGCAGAGGGGGTCCTGCCCGGGACTGGCACAGCTACAGCGGAGGGGGTCCTGCCCGGGACTGGCACAACTACAGCTAGGGGGTCCTGCCCGGGACTGGCACAACTACAGCTAGGGGGTCCTGCCCGGGACTGGCACAACTACAGCTAGGGGGTCCTGCCCGGGACTGGCACAACTACAGCTAGGGGGTCCTGCCCGGGACTGGCACAACTACAGCGGAGGGGGTCCTGCCCGGGACTGGCACAACTACAGCAGAGGGGGTCCTGCCCGGGACTGGCACAACTACAGCAGAGGGGGTCCTGCCCGGGACTGGCACAGCTACAGCGGAGGGGGTCCTGCCCGGGACTGGCACAGCTGCAGTATAAGGGGTCCTGCATGGGACTGGCGCAATTACAGCATAGGGGGTCCTGCATGGGACTGGCACAACTACAGCGGAGGGGGTCCTGCAGGGGACTGGCACAACTACAGCGGAGGGGGTCCTGCAGGGGACTGGCACAACTGCAGTATAGGGGGTCCTGCCCGGGACTGGCACAACTACAGCAGAGGGGGTCCTGCCCGGGACTGGCACAACTACAGCTAGGGGGTCCTGCCCGGGACTGGCACAACTACAGCTAGGGGGTCCTGCCCGGGACTGGCACAACTACAGCTAGGGGGTCCTGCCCGGGACTGGCACAACTACAGCTAGGGGGTCCTGCCCGGGACTGGCACAACTACAGCTAGGGGGTCCTGCCCGGGACTGGCACAACTACAGCGGAGGGGGTCCTGCCCGGGACTGGCACAACTACAGCAGAGGGGGTCCTGCCCGGGACTGGCACAACTACAGCAGAGGGGGTCCTGCCCGGGACTGGCACAGCTACAGCGGAGGGGGTCCTGCCCGGGACTGGCACAGCTGCAGTATAAGGGGTCCTGCATGGGACTGGCGCAATTACAGCATAGGGGGTCCTGCATGGGACTGGCACAACTACAGCGGAGGGGGTCCTGCAGGGGACTGGCACAACTACAGCGGAGGGGGTCCTGCAGGGGACTGGCACAACTGCAGTATAGGGGGTCCTGCCCGGGACTGGCACAACTACAGCAGAGGGGGTCCTGCCCGGGACTGGCACAGCTACAGCTAGGGGGTCCTGCACGGGACTGGCACAGCTACAGCTAGGGGGTCCTGCACGGGACTGGCACAGCTAAAGCATAGGGGGTCCTGCAGGGGACTGGCACAACTACAGCGGAGGGGGTCCTGCCCGGGACTGGCACAACTACAGCATAGGGGGTCCTGCACGGGACTGGCACAGCTAAAGCATAGGGGGTCCTGCCCGGGACTGGCACAACTACAGCATAGGGGGTCCTGCACGGGACTGGCACAGCTAAAGCATAGGGGGTCCTGCAGGGGACTGGCACAACTGCAGTATAGGGGGTCCGGCATGGGACTGGCACAACTACAGCATAGGGGGTCCGGCATGGGACTGGCACAACTACAGCGCAGGGGGTCCTGCCCGGGAATGGCACAACTACAGTATAGGGGGTCCTGCACGGGACTGGCACAACTGCAGTATAGGGGGTCCTGCATGGGACTGGCAGAACTACAGCGGAGGGGGTCCTGCCCGGGACTGGCACAACTACAGCATAGGGGGTCCTGTACGGGACTGGCACTACAGCATAGGGGGTCCTGCACGGGACTGGCACAACTACAGCATAGGGGGTCCTGCAGGGGACTGGCACAACTACAGCATAGGGGGTCCTGCCCGGGACTGGCACAGCTACAGCATAGGGGGTCCTGCCCGGGACTGGCACAACCGAGTATAGGGGGTCCTGCAGGGGACTGGCACAACTACAGCATAGGGGGTCCTGCCCAGGACTGGCACAGCTACAGCATAGGGGGTCCTGCAGGGGACTGGCACAACTACAGCTTAGGGGGTCCTGCATGGGACTGGCCCAACTACAGCTTAGGGGGTCCTGCATGGGACTGGCACAGCTACAATATAGGGGGTACTGCACAGGACTGGCACAACTACAGCATAGCGGGTCCAGCACGGGACTGGCACAACTACAGCATAGGGGGTCCTGCACGGGACTGGCACAACTACAGCATAGGGGGTCCTGCACGGGACTGGCACAACTAAAGCATAGGGGGTACTGCACAGGACTGGCACAACTACAGCATAGCGGGTCCAGCACGGGACTGGCACAACTACAGGATAGGAGGTCCTGCACCACACTGGCACAACCAGAGCATAGGGGGTCCTGCACGGGACTGGCACAACTACAGCATAGGGGGTCCTGCACAGGACTGGCACAACTACAGCATAGGGGGTCCTGCACGGGACTGGCACAACTAAAGCATAGGGGGTCCTGCACGGGACTGGCACAACTAAAGCATAGGGGGTACTGCACAGGACTGGCACAACTAAAGCATAGGGGGTCCTGCACGGGACTGGCACAGCTGCAGCATAGGGGGTCCTGCACGGGACTGGCACGACTACAGCATAGGGGGTCCTGCATGGGACTGGCACAGCTGCAGCATAGGGGGTCCTGCACGGGACTGGCACAACTACAGCATAGGGGGTCCTGCACGGGACTGGCACAACTAAACCATAGGGGGTCCAGCACGGGACTGGCACAACTACAGCATAGGGAGTCCTGCACGGGACTGGCACAATTACAGCATAGGGGGTCCTGCATGGGACTGGCACAACTGAAGCATAGGGGGTCCTACACGGCACTGGCACAGCTACAGCATAGGGGGTCCTGCACGGGACTGGCACAACTACAGCATAGGGGGTCCTGCACGGGACTGGCACAGCTGCAGCATAGGGGGTCCTGCACGGGACTGGCACAACTACAGCATAGGGGTCCGGCACGCGACTGGCACAGCTACAGTATAGAGGATTCTGCACGGGACTGGCACAGCTGCAGCATAGGGGGTCCTGCATGGGACTGGCACAGCTACAGCATAGGGGGTCCAGCACGGGACTGGCACAACTACAGCATAGGGAGTCCTGCACGGGACTGGCACAATTACAGCATAGGGGGTCCTGCACGGGACTGGCACAGCTGCAGCATAGGGGGTCCTGCACGGGACTGGCACAACTACAGCATAGGAGGTCCTGCACGGGACTGGCACAGCTGCAGCATAGGGGGTCCTGCACAGGACTGGCACAACTACAGCATAGCGGTCCGGCACGCGACTGGCACAGGTACAGTATAGAGGGTTCTGCACGGGACTGGCACAGCTTTAGCATAGGGGGTCTTGCACGGGACTGGCACAGCTGCAGCATAGGGGGTCCAGCACGGGACTCGCACAACTACAGCATAGGGGGTCCTGCACGGGACTGGCACAGCTGCAGCATAGGGGGTCCAGCAGGGGACTGGCTCAACTACAGCATAGGGGGTCCTGCACGGGACTGGCACAACTACAGCATAGGGAGTCCTGCACGGGACTGGCACAATTACAGCATAGGGGGTCCTGCATGGGACTGGTACAACTAAAGCATAGGGGGTCCTGCACAGGACGGGCACAGCTGCAGCATAGGGGGTCCTGCACGGGACTGGCACAACTACAGCATAGGGGGTCCAGCACGGGACTGGCACAACTACAGCATAGGGGGTCCTGCACGGGACTGGCACAGCTGCAGCATAGGGGGTCCTGCACGGGACTGGCACAGCTACAGCATAGGGGGTCCTGCACGGGACTGGCACAGCTGCAGCATAGGGGGTCCTGCACGGGACTGGCACAACTACAGCATAGGGCATTAGCCAGCAAAGTAGATGAGATTTTGCAAAAATCTCGTCCACGCGCTGCGGCCAAACCAAGTGGAAACGTGCATGAACCGATGCGGCGCGGAATTCAATTCTGCAGCATTTCCATTCTTTTGTCTTTTCCGCAGCGGCCTCTCTCCTCTCTATGTGAAGAGAAAGCTGCAGCGGAATGCCGACGGCGAAACCGCTCCGAACCCGCAGCTAAGGGCCATGGATTTTGAAGCTGCGCTTTTCCAACACAAATGTAGGGGTTTTTTGGTGCAGCCATTCCGCCCCGTGTGACCCCAGCCTAAATGTTGCGGGTTCGGACGCAGGCTTTCCACGGCTGACCTGCAGTGCAATGAAACCCCTGGAGAGGCGATCGGTCGGCTCTGGAGTCTCTGCTCTCCATTGTATGGGAATTAGATGCAAATATCAGCTGAGAACAAGGGTTGTATGCAGAAGGGGGGGGGGGGGGCAACGGTTGTATGCAGAAGGGGGGGGGGGGGGGCGGACATGCAGGCTGCACATTACATTCCCAGGGGGCTCCGCAGCACGTTGCACAAAGTCACCTGTAGCTCTGGATGTGGAGTTGCGGGGTGCTGCAGTCTCATCCTGTCACTTTTAGTTTTGGGGTAGCAACTTCATTTGTAGTTCCACTTGTTTAGTTGTAGCTTTCAGTGTAACGACCTCGCCCCCTCCCCCCCTCGCCCACCTTCCCCAGACGTTGGGGTATCGGCCTCACATGGCATTTCCAGTCCTCAGGGTAACATCCGTGCCAGCAATCATTTCAGTATTAGTCTCATTTGATTATTCTAGATCTTCCAAGCTTTGCCAAGGTTCTTCTAAGGGTTGGCATTACCCCCCCCCCCCCCCCCCCCCCCGATGCTTCAGCTGCCGCCCCTGTGGTCATCTCCAGTCTTTGGGATGTCTCCTCTACCAGTTCTTCCAGTCATTGAGGGGACTTGTTACTCATAGAGTAAGAGCCTCCAGCTGTGGCCCCGGATCCGGTATTTCCAGTCTTTGGGATGTTCTTACCTCCCGTCTCCCCCATAATCTTCGGACTTGTGATAATCCTTATTTCTTGTGATATTTGACTCCATATCTTCCATTTTGACTCTCTCTGATGTTGGCAGTTCTTATTACCCCGGACGACTCGATGACGTCATCGTGACGGATGTCTTACTACAGACCCCGACATGCCAAAGTCACGTGAAGGTGAGAGGATCGTAGATCTGGTAAGGAGACCAGATATTCCCAGGGTCAAAGCCAGACAAAGGGGCGGGGCTTATCACAACATATCATTTTACCTTTGTCATATAAAATGTACAGGGCCATTAAAAAAAGGCAGGGAGCGAAGCGCAGCATTGCTGCATCCAAACAACAGGCACACTTCATAGCAAACTGGAAATCAGCGGCGTATCCGTATACGGAGGCCGTATTTGCACTGTATATCTTGTAGGGCCCGCCGGCCGCCATGAGGGGGGGGGGGGGATGTGTTCAAGCTTTTTATGGTTAAAATGTGAAAACCCGGAGATTCTAAGGACGCAATACTCTGCAGAACGCTGTGGAGCGGTCCGCTGTGCAGTAAAGTCTGCAGGTCCAACGGGCGCAGGTTGGTGCAGATCCTAAGCCACAATAAGCATTTAGATCTGCAGATTTGGGTGCGGACTGTCTGCAGCGCGCTGGGTAATCCGCCATCCGCGTGAAGCGCTCCATCAAACAGAATGCGCCCGTGCCGCTGATCTCCTCACGCTGTTCACAGTCGACAATCCGGTGAGGATGTTTTCCCCTGATGTCGCCTTCTGCGGTGGCGATTGCCCGCGATCATGTGATGCAACCTGAATGGCGCTGCAGGCGGAACTGATACATCACAGAAAACGCCTTCACTTCCCGAGGACGGAGGAAAATGTCACCGCATGAAATAATGTACAATTGTGTGTAAATGGCGTTTCATTGTTGCATATTGTGCAGACGCACGGCTGGTTACATTGTGTCAGGATGGAGGGGCGGGGGAGCGTTGGGGTTCTGGATTCGGAGTGGATTGTGAATTGCATCTGTATTTCTATGCACAGAGGTGGCGCCTCCTCCTGGATACATACAATGCCGCTTCCATCCCGCACCTCCAGGCCCGAGGGCACACATGCCGATTCCCTCTCTTGCTCTGTAGTTCGCCTCCCTTGTTGGCCGCAGACCGCTGGTGTCGGACATGCCTGATCCTGGGCTTGTGGGTTCGGAAGTGTTGATTTAAGTCTCACTGTTCTCTGTAGATTAACCCTTCTTTAGGTTGTGGGTCCCCATCTGAATGTCGGGGCCCTCAGTAGAGAAAATGAAATCAATAGAGCCCATGACTTCTGTGGCCAGCGCTTTCAGCCATCTTGGAAGCGCTTCTGGTAAAAGATGATTGATATTTGCCTCAAATAACATAAAAATATTGTTGTAGAAATCCTTAAGATGAAAAGGTCATTTTAGGGGCTTTATATAAAATCTGCACCGAAATCCATTTGTCTTGTATGAGGATTTTGACACAGATTTGAAGATGGTGACCTCCGCAGCAATACTGCAGCATTTCTGGATTAACATTTGCATGTAAAAGCTGCAGAGTTGTCCGTGCTGGACTAATGTCTGCAGGTGAAGGCACCCTTAGAAGACGCATTGTCAAGTGTCTAGGTCTCTCTTCAGAGGACCAGTCATGTCCCACACCCCTTGGACGGTCAATCCATTTTAATGGACGCCGTGTAATGCTTAATTTCCCCTGTGGAGGTGCTGCAGCAGAATCAAACACTTGCTGCCAGGTTTCCCCACAAGAATAGAGATGATTTTGGGGTTTACAAATTCCAGTCAGCTTTTACTTCTGCCATATTGGAAGTTATTCAGCTTTCCAGGAACCAATAAAACTAAGACAACCGACACGGCGGGCCAGCCAACAGATACAGAGGGACAGAAAACAGACATGAAAACCAGAAAGGGCCAAACAACAGATACAGAGGGACAGACAACAGATACAGAGGGACAGACAACAGACATGAAAACCAGAAAACAACAGGCAGAGAGGGCCAAACAACAGATACAGAGGGACAGACACGGAAGGCCAGACAACAGATACAGAGGGACAGACAACAGACACAGAAGGCCAGACAACAGATACAGAGGGACAGACAACAGATACAGAGGGACAGACAACAGACACAGAAGGCCAGACAACAGATACAGAGGGACAGACAACAGACACAAAGGGACTGACCACAGGCAGGAGGGATCAGACAACAGACACGGAGGGCGAGGCAACAGACACAAAAGGCCATACAACAGGCAGGGAGGGCCAGACAACAGACACGAAAGGCCAGAACAGACATGATGGCCAGACAACAGGCAGGGAGGGCCAGACAACAGGCAGGGAGGGCCAGTCAAAAGGCAGAGAGAGCCAGGAAACAGGCAGGGGGGGCCAGACAACAAATACGGAAAAAGAGACAACAGACACGGAGGCCAGACAACAGAAAGGAAGTCCAGACAACAGACGCGGCAGGCCAGACAACAGAAATGAAGGCCATACAAAAAGCAAACAGGGCCAGACAACAGGCAGGGAGGGCCAAGCAACAGGCATTGTGGGCCAGACAACAAACATGGAGCGCCAGACAACAGGCAGGGAGGGACAAACAATAGGCAGAAAGGGCCAGGCATCAGACACGAAGGCCAGACAACAGAAAAGAAGGGCCAGCAAACAGGTAGGAAGGACCAGACAACAGACACTGAGGGCCAGGCAACAGGCACTAGGGCCAGGCAACAGACACGAAGGGCCAGGCAACAGACACAGAGGGCCAGACAATAGACATGGCAAGACAACAGACACCAAATCCAGACATTAGGCAGGGAGGGCCAAACAACAGATAGGGAAGGCCGAACAACAGACACGAAGGCCATACAACAAGCAAGGAGGGCCAGACAACAGGCAGGGAGGGCCAGGCAACAGGCAGGGTGGGCCAGACAACAGGCAGGAAGGGACAAACAACAGACACGAAGGCAAGACAACAGACAAGAAGGACCAGACAATAGGCAGGGAGAGCAAGACAACAGACACTGAGGGCTAGACAACAGATACAGAGGGCCAGACAACAGACACAAAGGCCAGAACAGACACGAAGGGCCAGACAACAGGCAGGGGAGACCGAACAACAGACAGGTAGGGTCAGACAACAGACACGAAGGCTAGAAAACAAGCAGGGAAGGCCAAACAACAGACACGGAGGGCCAAAGAACAAACACGAAGGCCAGACAGCAGACATGAAGTCGAGACAATAGATACGAAGGGTCAGACAACAGGCACGAAGGCCATACAACAGATATGAAGTCGAGACCACAGATACGAAGGGCCAAACAACATACACGGAGGGCCAGACAACAGACACAAAAACCAGACAACAGGCACAGAGGGCCAGACAACAGACACGGAAGGCCAGACAAAAGGCAGGGAGGGCCAAAAAAAAGACATGGGGGGCGCGACAACAGATACGGAGGGCTAGACAACATACACAGAGCGCCAGACAACAGACACGGAGGCCAGGCAACAGACACAGAGGGCCAGACAATAGACACGGAGAGCCAGACAATAGACATGGCAAGACAACAGGCACCAAAACCAAACAATGGGTGGGGAGGGCCAAACAACACACAGGAAGGCCATACAACAAGCAAGGAGGGGCAGAAAACAGGCAGGGTGGGCCAGGAAACAGGCAGGGAGCGCCAGACACTAGGCAGGGAAGACAAACAACAGACACGGAGGCCAGACAACAGACAAGAAGGGCCAGACAATAGGCAGGGAGGGCCAGACAACAGACACGGAGGGCTAGACAACAGAAACGGAGGGCCAGAAAACAGACAGGGTGGTCCAAACAACAGACACGGAGGGCCACACAGCAGATACGGAGGGAAAGGCATTAAACACGTAGGCAGGAAGAGCCAAACAACAGACACAGAGGTCTAGAGAACAGATACGAAAACCAGACAACAGGCAGAGAGGGCCAGACAAAAGGCAGGGAGGGCCAGACAGCAGACAGGGAGGCCAAGACAACAGAGAAGATGGGCCAGACAACAGACAAGAAGGGCTAAACAACAGGCAGGGAGGGCCGGAGGGCCAAACAACAGACACGGAGGGCTAGACAACAGACACGAGGGGGGGGGGGCAGAAAACAGGCAGGGAGGGCCAAACAACAGACACGAAGGCTAGACTACAGACAAGAAGGGCCAGACAATAGACATGGCAAGACAACAGACATGAAAACCAGAAAATAGGCAGGGAGGGCCACACAACAGACAGGGAGGGACAAACAACAGTCAGAAAGGGCCAGACAACAGACACGAAGGCCAGACAACAGACACGAAGGCCAGACAACAGACAAGAAGGGCTAAACAACAGGCAGGGAGGGCCAAACAACAGACACGGAAAGCCAGACAAAAGACACGGAGGGGGGGGGTCAGAAAACAGGCAGGGAGGGCCAAATAACAGACACGAAGGCCAGACAACAGACAAGAAGAGCCAGACAACAGGCACGAAAACCAGAAAATAGGCAGGGAGGGCCACACAACAGACAGGGAGGGACAAACAACAGGCAGAAAGGGCCAGACAACAGACACGAAGGCCAGACAACAGACACGAAGGCCAGACAACAGACAAGAAGGGCCAGACAACAGACAAGAAGAGGCAGACAACAGGCAGGGAGGGCCAAACAACAGAAACGGAAGGCCAGAGAACAGACATGGAGGGCCAGAAAACAGACATGAACACCAGACAACTGGCAGAGAGGGCCGGAGGGCCAAACAACAGACACGGAGGGCCAGACAACAGACACGGGGGGGGGGGGCAGAAAACAGGCAGGGAGGGCCAAACAACAGACACGAAGGCCAGACTACAGACAAGAAGGGCCAGACAATAGACATGGCAAGACAACAGACACGAAAACCAGAAAATAGGCAGGGAGGGCCACACAACAGACAGGGAGGGACAAACAACAGGCAGAAAGGGCCAGACAACAGACACGAAGGCCAGACAACAGACACGAAGGCCCGACAACAAACACAAAGGCCACACAACACACATGAAGGGCCAGACAACAGACATGGAGGGCCAGGCAACATACACGGGGGGCCAGAAAACAGGCAGGGAGGGCAAAACAACATACACGGAGGGCCACACAGCAGATATGGAGGGAAAGGCATTAAACACGTAGGCAGGAAGAGCCAAACAACAGACACAGAGGTCTAGAGAACAGATACGAAAACCAGACAACAGTCAGGGAGGGCCAGACAAAAGGCAGGGAGGGACAAACAACAGGCAGAAAGGGCCAGACAACAGACACGAAGGCAAGACAACAGACACGAAGGCCGCACAACAGACAAGAAGGGCCAGACAACAGACAAGAAGAGCCAGACAACAGGCAGGGAGGGCCAAACAACAGAAACGGAAGGCCAGAGAACAGACATGGAGGGCCAGAAAACACATGAAAACCAGACAACACGCAGGGAGGGCCAGGCAACAGACACGAAGGGCCAGGCAACAGACACGGAGGGCCAGACAAGAGACACGAAAACCAGACAACAGACAGGGAGGGCCACAGAACAGACAGGGACAGCCAAATAACAGGCAGGGAGGACCAGACAACAAACATGGAGGGCCACACAACAGATACAGAGGGACAAGCAATAAACACTTAGGCTGGAAGAGCAAAACACCAGACACAGAGGGACAGAAAACAGATACGAAAACCAGACAACAGGCAAAGAGGGCCAGAAAAAAGGCAGGGAGGGCTAGACAACAGGCAGCGAGGACAGAAAACAGGCAGGGAGGGCCAGACAACAGGTAGGGAGGGACAGACAACAGGCAGGGAGGGCCAAGCAACAGACACAGAGGGCCAGGCAACAGGCACTAAGGGCCAGACAAAAGACACGAAGGGCCAGGCAACAGACATGGCCAGACAACAGACACCAAAACCAGACAATAGGCAGGGACGGCCAAACAACAGATAGGGAGGGCCAAACAACAGACAAGAAGGCCATACAACAGGCAAGAAAGGCCAGACACCAGGCAGGGAGGGTCAGACAACAGGTATGGAGGGACAAATAAGAGGTAGAAAGGGCCAGACAACAGACACTAAGGTCAGACAACAGACAAGGAAAGTCAGACAACGGACATGAAGGCCAGACAAAAGACACGAAAACCAAACAAATAGATAGGGAGGGCCAGACAACAGACAGGGAGGGCCAGACAACAGACACGAAGGCCAAACAACAGACAGGGAGGGCCAGACAACAGACAGGAAGGGCCAGACAACAGACACAGAAGGCCATACAACAGACACGGATGGCTAGACAGCAGATACGGAGGGCCAAAAAACAGACTTGAAAACCAGACAACAGGCAGTGAGGGCCAGGTAACAGACATGAAGGCCAGACAAAAGAAATGAAAACCAGACAATAGGCAGGGAGGGCCAAACAAATAGATAGGGAGGGCCAAACAACAGACAGGGAGGGCCAGATCACAGACACGAAGGCCAAACAACAGACATGGAGAGTCAGACGACAGGCAGGGAGGGCAAGACAACAGACACAGAAGGCCAGACAACAGACATGGAAAGTCAGACAACGGACATGAAGGCCAGACAAAAGACACGAAAACCAAACAAATAGATAGGGAGGGCCAGACAACAGACAGGGAGGGCCAGACAACAGACACGAAGGCCAAACAACAGACAGGGAGGGCCAGACAACAGACACGAAGGCCAAACAACAGACAGGGAGGGCCAGACAACAGACACGAAGGCCAAACAACGGACAGGGAGGGCCAGACAACAGCCAGGAAGGGCCAGACAACAGACACAGAAGGCCAAACAACAGACACGGATGGCTAGACAACAGACACGAAGGCCAAACAACAGGCAAGGGAGGGCCAGGCAGAAAGCAGGGAGGGCCAGACAAAAAGCAGGAAAAGCCAGACAAAAAGCAGGAAGGGCCAAACAACAGACATGGAGGGCCAAACAAGAAACATGTAGGGCCAGACTACATGCAGGGAGGGCCAAACAACAGACACGGAAGGCCAGACAACAGGCAGAGAGAGCCAGACAATAGACACGAAGGCCGAACAACAGACACAGATGGCCAGACAACAGACACGGAGGGCCAGACAACAGGCAGGGAGGGCCAGACAACAGGCAAGGGAGGGCAAGACAACAGGCAGGGAAACCAGACAACAGACACGGAGGACCAGACAACAGACACGGAGGGCCAGAAAACAGACTTGAAAACCAGACGACAGGCAGGGAGGGCAAGACAACAGACACAGAAGGCCAGACAACAGACATGGAAAGTCAGACAACGGACATGAAGGCCAGACAAAAGACACGAAAACCAAACAAATAGATAGGGAGGGCCAGACAACAGACAGGGAGGGCCAGACAACAGACACGAAGGCCAAACAACAGACAGGGAGGGCCAGACAACAGACACGAAGGCCAAACAACAGACAGGGAGGGCCAGACAACAGACACGAAGGCCAAACAACGGACAGGGAGGGCCAGACAACAGCCAGGAAGGGCCAGACAACAGACACAGAAGGCCAAACAACAGACACGGATGGCTAGACAACAGACACGAAGGCCAAACAACAGGCAAGGGAGGGCCAGGCAGAAAGCAGGGAGGGCCAGACAAAAAGCAGGAAAAGCCAGACAAAAAGCAGGAAGGGCCAAACAACAGACATGGAGGGCCAAACAAGAAACATGTAGGGCCAGACTACATGCAGGGAGGGCCAAACAACAGACACGGAAGGCCAAATAACAGATACAGAGGGACAGACAACAGACATGAAAACCAGAAAACAACAGGCAGAGAGGGCCAAACAACAGATACAGAGGGACAGACACGGAAGGCCAGACAACAGATACAGAGGGACAGACAACAGACACAGAAGGCCAGACAACAGATACAGAGGGACAGACAACAGATACAGAGGGACAGACAACAGACACAGAAGGCCAGACAACAGATACAGAGGGACAGACAATAGACACAAAGGGACTGACCACAGGCAGGAGGGATCAGACAACAGACACGGAGGGCGAGGCAACAGACACAAAAGGCCATACAACAGGCAGGGAGGGCCAGACAACAGACACGAAAGGCCAGAACAGACATGATGGCCAGACAACAGGCAGGGAGGGCCAGACAACAGACAGGGAGGGCCAGACAACAGGCAGGGAGGGCCAGTCAAAAGGCAGAGAGAGCCAGGAAACAGGCAGGGAGGGCCAGACAACAAATACGGAAAAAGAGACAACAGACACGGAGGCCAGACAACAGAAAGGAAGTCCAGACAACAGACGCGGCAGGCCAGACAACAGAAATGAAGGCCATACAAAAAGCAAACAGGGCCAGACAACAGGCAGGGAGGGCCAAGCAACAGGCATTGTGGGCCAGACAACAAACATGGAGCGCCAGACAACAGGCAGGGAGGGACAAACAATAGGCAGAAAGGGCCAGGCATCAGACACGAAGGCCAGACAACAGAAAAGAAGGGCCAGCAAACAGGTAGGAAGGACCAGACAACAGACACTGAGGGCCAGGCAACAGGCACTAGGGCCAGGCAACAGACACGAAGGGCCAGGCAACAGACACAGAGGGCCAGACAATAGACATGGCAAGACAACAGACACCAAATCCAGACATTAGGCAGGGAGGGCCAAACAACAGATAGGGAAGGCCGAACAACAGACACGAAGGCCATACAACAAGCAAGGAAGGCCATACAACAAGCAAGGAGGGCCAGACAACAGGCAGGGAGGGCCAGGCAACAGGCAGGGTGGGCCAGACAACAGGCAGGAAGGGACAAACAACAGACACGAAGGCAAGACAACAGACAAGAAGGACCAGACAATAGGCAGGGAGAGCAAGACAACAGACACTGAGGGCTAGACAACAGATACAGAGGGCCAGACAACAGACACAAAGGCCAGAACAGACACGAAGGGCCAGACAACAGGCAGGGGAGACCGAACAACAGACAGGTAGGGTCAGACAACAGACACGAAGGCTAGAAAACAAGCAGGGAAGGCCAAACAACAGACACGGAGGGCCAAAGAACAAACACGAAGGCCAGACAGCAGACATGAAGTCGAGACAATAGATACGAAGGGTCAGACAACAGGCACGAAGGCCATACAACAGATATGAAGTCGAGACCACAGATACGAAGGGCCAAACAACATACACGGAGGGCCAGACAACAGACACAAAAACCAGACAACAGGCACAGAGGGCCAGACAACAGACACGGAAGGCCAGACAAAAGGCAGGGAGGGCCAAAAAAAAGACATGGGGGGCGCGACAACAGATACGGAGGGCTAGACAACATACACAGAGCGCCAGACAACAGACACGGAGGCCAGGCAACAGACACAGAGGGCCAGACAATAGACACGGAGAGCCAGACAATAGACATGGCAAGACAACAGGCACCAAAACCAAACAATGGGTGGGGAGGGCCAAACAACACACAGGAAGGCCATACAACAAGCAAGGAGGGGCAGAAAACAGGCAGGGTGGGCCAGGAAACAGGCAGGGAGCGCCAGACACTAGGCAGGGAAGACAAACAACAGACACGGAGGCCAGACAACAGACAAGAAGGGCCAGACAATAGGCAGGGAGGGCCAGACAACAGACACGGAGGGCTAGACAACAGAAACGGAGGGCCAGAAAACAGACAGGGTGGTCCAAACAACAGACACGGAGGGCCACACAGCAGATACGGAGGGAAAGGCATTAAAAACGTAGGCAGGAAGAGCCAAACAACAGACACAGAGGTCCAGAAAACAGATACGAAAACCAGACAACAGGCAGAGAGGGCCAGACAAAAGGCAGGGAGGGCCAGACAGCAGACAGGGAGGCCAAGACAACAGAGAAGATGGGCCAGACAACAGACAAGAAGGGCTAAACAACAGGCAGGGAGGGCCGGAGGGCCAAACAACAGACACGGAGGGCTAGACAACAGACACGAGGGGGGGGGGGGGGGCAGAAAACAGGCAGGGAGGGCCAAACAACAGACACGAAGGCTAGACTACAGACAAGAAGGGCCAGACAATAGACATGGCAAGACAACAGACACGAAAACCAGAAAATAGGCAGGGAGGGCCACACAACAGACAGGGAGGGACAAACAACAGTCAGAAAGGGCCAGACAACAGACACGAAGGCCAGACAACAGACAAGAAGGGCTAAACAACAGGCAGGGGGGGCCAAACAACAGACACGGAAAGCCAGACAAAAGACACGGAGGGGGGGGGGGTCAGAAAACAGGCAGGGAGGGCCAAATAACAGACACGAAGGCCAGACAACAGACAAGAAGAGCCAGACAACAGGCACGAAAACCAGAAAATAGGCAGGGAGGGCCACACAACAGACAGGGAGGGACAAACAACAGGCAGAAAGGGCCAGACAACAGACACGAAGGCCAGACAACAGACACGAAGGCCAGACAACAGACAAGAAGGGCCAGACAACAGACAAGAAGAGGCAGACAACAGGCAGGGAGGGCCAAACAACAGAAACGGAAGGCCAGAGAACAGACATGGAGGGCCAGAAAACAGACATGAACACCAGACAACTGGCAGAGAGGGCCGGAGGGCCAAACAACAGACACGGAGGGCCAGACAACAGACACGGGGGGGGGGGGGGCAGAAAACAGGCAGGGAGGGCCAAACAACAGACACGAAGGCCAGACTACAGACAAGAAGGGCCAGACAATAGACATGGCAAGACAACAGACACGAAAACCAGAAAATAGGCAGGGAGGGCCACACAACAGACAGGGAGGGACAAACAACAGGCAGAAAGGGCCAGACAACAGACACGAAGGCCAGACAACAGACACGAAGGCCAGACAACAAACACAAAGGCCACACAACAGACAAGAAGGGCCAGACAACAGACATGGAGGGCCAGGCAACATACACGGGGGGCCAGAAAACAGGCAGGGAGGGCAAAACAACATACACGGAGGGCCACACAGCAGATATGGAGGGAAAGGCATTAAACACGTAGGCAGGAAGAGCCAAACAACAGACACAGAGGTCTAGAGAACAGATACGAAAACCAGACAACAGTCAGGGAGGGCCAGACAAAAGGCAGGGAGGGACAAACAACAGGCAGAAAGGGCCAGACAACAGACACGAAGGCAAGACAACAGACACGAAGGCCGCACAACAGACAAGAAGGGCCAGACAACAGACAAGAAGAGCCAGACAACAGGCAGGGAGGGCCAAACAACAGAAACGGAAGGCCAGAGAACAGACATGGAGGGCCAGAAAACACATGAAAACCAGACAACACGCAGGGAGGGCCAGGCAACAGACACGAAGGGCCAGGCAACAGACACGGAGGGCCAGACAAGAGACACGAAAACCAGACAACAGACAGGGAGGGCCACAGAACAGACAGGGACAGCCAAATAACAGGCAGGGAGGACCAGACAACAAACATGGAGGGCCACACAACAGATACAGAGGGACAAGCAATAAACACTTAGGCTGGAAGAGCAAAACAACAGACACAGAGGGACAGAAAACAGATACGAAAACCAGACAACAGGCAAAGAGGGCCAGAAAAAAGGCAGGGAGGGCTAGACAACAGGCAGCGAGGACAGAAAACAGGCAGGGAGGGCCAGACAACAGGTAGGGAGGGACAGACAACAGGCAGGGAGGGCCAAGCAACAGACACAGAGGGCCAGGCAACAGGCACTAAGGGCCAGACAAAAGACACGAAGGGCCAGGCAACAGACATGGCCAGACAACAGACACCAAAACCAGACAATAGGCAGGGACGGCCAAACAACAGATAGGGAGGGCCAAACAACAGACAAGAAGGCCATACAACAGGCAAGAAAGGCCAGACACCAGGCAGGGAGGGTCAGACAACAGGTATGGAGGGACAAATAAGAGGTAGAAAGGGCCAGACAACAGACACTAAGGTCAGACAACAGACAAGGAAAGTCAGACAACGGACATGAAGGCCAGACAAAAGACACGAAAACCAAACAAATAGATAGGGAGGGCCAGACAACAGACAGGGAGGGCCAGACAACAGACACGAAGGCCAAACAACAGACAGGGAGGGCCAGACAACAGACAGGAAGGGCCAGACAACAGACACAGAAGTCCATACAACAGACACGGATGGCTAGACAGCAGATACGGAGGGCCAAAAAACAGACTTGAAAACCAGACAACAGGCAGTGAGGGCCAGGTAACAGACATGAAGGCCAGACAAAAGAAATGAAAACCAGACAATAGGCAGGGAGGGCCAAACAAATAGATAGGGAGGGCCAAACAACAGACAGGGAGGGCCAGATCACAGACACGAAGGCCAAACAACAGACATGGAGAGTCAGACGACAGGCAGGGAGGGCAAGACAACAGACACAGAAGGCCAGACAACAGACATGGAAAGTCAGACAACGGACATGAAGGCCAGACAAAAGACACGAAAACCAAACAAATAGATAGGGAGGGCCAGACAACAGACAGGGAGGGCCAGACAACAGACACGAAGGCCAAACAACAGACAGGGAGGGCCAGACAACAGACACGAAGGCCAAACAACAGACAGGGAGGGCCAGACAACAGACACGAAGGCCAAACAACGGACAGGGAGGGCCAGACAACAGCCAGGAAGGGCCAGACAACAGACACAGAAGGCCAAACAACAGACACGGATGGCTAGACAACAGACACGAAGGCCAAACAACAGGCAAGGGAGGGCCAGGCAGAAAGCAGGGAGGGCCAGACAAAAAGCAGGAAAAGCCAGACAAAAAGCAGGAAGGGCCAAACAACAGACATGGAGGGCCAAACAAGAAACATGTAGGGCCAGACTACATGCAGGGAGGGCCAAACAACAGACACGGAAGGCCAGACAACAGGCAGAGAGAGCCAGACAATAGACACGAAGGCCGAACAACAGACACAGATGGCCAGACAACAGACACGGAGGGCCAGACAACAGGCAGGGAGGGCCAGACAACAGGCAAGGGAGGGCAAGACAACAGGCAGGGAAACCAGACAACAGACACGGAGGACCAGACAACAGACACGGAGGGCCAGAAAACAGACTTGAAAACCAGACGACAGGCAGGGAGGGCAAGACAACAGACACAGAAGGCCAGACAACAGACATGGAAAGTCAGACAACGGACATGAAGGCCAGACAAAAGACACGAAAACCAAACAAATAGATAGGGAGGGCCAGACAACAGACAGGGAGGGCCAGACAACAGACACGAAGGCCAAACAACAGACAGGGAGGGCCAGACAACAGACACGAAGGCCAAACAACAGACAGGGAGGGCCAGACAACAGACACGAAGGCCAAACAACGGACAGGGAGGGCCAGACAACAGCCAGGAAGGGCCAGACAACAGACACAGAAGGCCAAACAACAGACACGGATGGCTAGACAACAGACACGAAGGCCAAACAACAGGCAAGGGAGGGCCAGGCAGAAAGCAGGGAGGGCCAGACAAAAAGCAGGAAAAGCCAGACAAAAAGCAGGAAGGGCCAAACAACAGACATGGAGGGCCAAACAAGAAACATGTAGGGCCAGACTACATGCAGGGAGGGCCAAACAACAGACACGGAAGGCCAGACAACAGGCAGAGAGAGCCAGACAATAGACACGAAGGCCGAACAACAGACACAGAGAGTCAGACAACAGGCAGGGAGGGCAAGACAACAGACATGGAAGGCCAGACAACAGACATGGAGGGTTAGACAACAGACATGGACGGCCAGACAACAGGCACGAAGGCCGGACAACAGACACGGAAGGCCAGACAACAGACACAGAGGGTTAGACAACAGGCACGAAGGTCGGACAACAGGCAGGGAGGGCTGAGGAACAGACAGGAAGGCCAAACAACAACAGGGAGGGCCAGACAAAAGATGAGGGAGGGCCAGACAACAGGCATGGAGAGCCAGACAACAGGCAAGGGAGGGCAAGACAACAGGCAGGGAAACCAGACAACAGACACGGAGGACCAGACAAAAGACACGGAGGGCCAGACAACAGACACGAAGGGCCAGACAACAGACACGAAGGCCAAACAAAAGACACAGATGGCCAGACAACAGACACGGAGGGCCAGACAACAGACACGGAGGGCCAGACAAGAGACACGAAGGCCAGACAAAAGACACAGATGGCCGGACAACAGACACGGAGGGCCAGACAACAGACACGGAGGGCCAGACAACAGGCAGGGAGGGCCAGACAACAGGCAAGGGAGGGCAAGACAACAGGCAGGGAAACCAGACAACAGACACGGAGGACCAGACAACAGACACGGAGGGCCAGAAAACAGACTTGAAAACCAGACAACAGACAGGGAGGGCCAGATAACAGACAGGGAGGGCCAGATGCACCAGCCCACGGTGAAAATGTGGCGTATTTTCTGTCCATATTTTTACGGATGCATTGCGGATAGCGTACCACGCCATTGTTCTGCATTGATGTACTCAGATCTGCATTTTTGACGTGCGTAAAAAAAAATGTCAACATCTTTTATTTTTGTCTGTATTGTGGAGTGAAATCTCTCATCTATGGGATCTCGTACAAATGCTGGAAATAGAGAGTTGCGTGCGTACTCACTGTGTATACAGAAGCAACACGGGCGCCAAAACCGCTGCTGAGCGTGCAGTGATCGCAGCGCCATTTTCACATGTCTGACTGACTGAGGCCAAAACCTCCACAATAGGTTACCTGGATACAAAGATTCTTCATCCTCCCTCCCCCCACAGTAATAAGGTCATCCCGCGCTAAGCGCCACCATCGCCTGCAGTCCGCACGTTAATTAGTCCTCCAGTCATTGTGCCATTCTCTTCAATCATCCAATCAGCAGCAGCATCATTTCAGTCGCCGCTGGAGTCGCCTTTTGTCTGACTGAGTGAATTTCCTGCATTAGCCGCCAGATAACTCATGTCCGTGGAGTCAGCGCCCCGACGGCGAGTGATTGTATGATGAGGGTCTGAGAACTCAATAATCACCTGCAGGGACGGGGCTAATACATGCATTAGCAGCGCCAAATAGAAGCGCGAATGCAGAGAACAGGAGTGCGGGTGAAGCAGAGCCCCGTCTGCGCAGAAGTCATTGTGCAGCAGGGGGGAGAAGGATGGGGGGTTTTACTACTATTCAGAGGAGAATCACAAATAATTCGGGGCTTGGAGAACGCAGAAAACACGTTCCACGAATCCCAAATGTTTGCGGATCTGTTAGTTATCATGCATTAGTTCAGAAGGGCCGGTGATCCGGGGGTTAATCCGACGACCAGACTGCAGGCGGGAAGGAATCTTATTACCTTAATGAGGACAATTGGCTTCTACCTCATTGAGGTTTTTGCCTTTGGCCACCAGCAGACGGCCCGGTCGGATCCAGCAGCGAGATTTCTCGCCGCGGGACCCAACCCGAGCGCCTGCTGAGAACAGCGCGTAGTCGCCCACGCCCCGCAGCCAGGCAGCCGGCGCATGCGCAGACCGGAGCCAGCGGCGCATGAGTGACGTTTCTGTGCGGGGCTCTGCGAGTCTCTTATAATACACAGGAGCAGCGCTATTACATCACAGTCTCTTATAATGCACAGGAGCAGCGCTATTATATCACAGTCTCTTATTACACACAGGAGCAGCGCTATTATATCACAGTCTCTTATTACACACAGGAGCAGCGCTATTATATCACAGTCTCTTATTACACACAGGAGCAGCGCTATTACATCACAGTCTCTTATAATACACAGGAGCAGCGCTATTACATCACAGTCTCTTATAATACACAGGAGCAGCACTATTACATCACAGTCTCTTATTACACACAGGAGCAGCGCTATTACATCACAGTCTCTTATAATACACAGGAGCAGCACTATTACATCACAGTCTCTTATAATACACAGGAGCAGCGCTATTACATCACAGTCTCTTATTACACACAGGAGCAGCGCTATTACATCACAGTCTCTTATAATACACAGGAGCAGCGCTATTACATCACAGTCTCTTATAATACACAGGAGCAGCGCTATTACATCACAGTCTCTTATAATGCACAGGAGCAGCGCTATTATATCACAGTCTCTTATTACACACAGGAGCAGCGCTATTACATCACAGTCTCTTATAATACACAGGAGCAGCGCTATTACATCACAGTCCCTTATAACACACAGGAGCAGCACTATTACATCACAGTCTCTTATAACACACAGGAGCAGCACTATTACATCACAGTCTCTTATAACACACAGGAGCAGCGCTATTACATCACAGTCCCTTATAACACACAGGAGCAGCGCTATTACATCACAGTCTCTTATAATACACAGCAGCAGCACTATTACATCACAGTCCCTTATAACACACAGGAGCAGCGCTATTACATCACAGTCTCTTATAACACACAGGAGTAGCGCTATTACATCACAGTCTCTTATAATACACAGGAGCAGCGCTATTACATCACAGTCCCTTATAACACACAGGAGCAGCGCTATTACATCACAGTCTCTTATAACACACAGGAGCAGCGCTATTGCATCACAGTCTCTTATAATACACAGGAGCAGCGCTATTACATCACAGTCTCTTATAACACACAGGAGCAGCGCTATTACATTACAGTCTCTTATAATACACAGGAGCAGCGCTATTACATCACAGTCTCTTATAATACACAGGAGCAGCGCTATTACATTACAGTCTCTTATTACACACAGGAGCAGCGCTATTACATCACAGTCTCTTATAATACACAGGAGCAGCGCTATTACATTACAGTCTCTTATTACACACAGGAGCAGCGCTATTACATAACAGTCTCTTATAACACACAGGCGCAGCGGTATTACATCACAGTCTCTTATTACACACAGGAGCAGCTCTATCACATCACAGTCTCTTATAATACACAGGAGCAGATCTATTACATCACAGTCTCTTATAATACACAGGAGCAGCGCTATTACATCACAGTCTCTTATAATGCACAGGAGCAGCGCTATTATATCACAGTCTCTTATTACACACAGGAGCAGCGCTATTACATCACAGTCTCTTATAATGCACAGGAGCAGCGCTATTATATCACAGTCTCTTATTACACACAGGAGCAGCGCTATTACATCACAGTCTCTTATAATACACAGGAGCAGCGCTATTACATTACACTCTCTTATAACACACAGGAGCAGCACTATTACATCACAGTCTCTTATAATACACAGGAGCAGCGCTATTACATCACAGTCTCTTATAATACACAGGAGCAGATCTATTACATCACAGTCTCTTATAATACACAGGAGCAGCGCTATTACATCACAGTCTCTTATAATGCACAGGAGCAGCGCTATTATATCACAGTCTATTATAACACACAGGAGCAGCGCTATTACATCACAGTCTCTTATAATACACAGGAGCAGCGCTATTACATTACAGTCTCTTATTACACACAGGAGCAGCACTATTACATCACAGTCTCTTATAATACACAGGAGCAGCGCTATTACATTACAGTCTCTTATTACACACAGGAGCAGCGCTATTACATAACAGTCTCTTATAACACACAGGCGCAGCACTATGATATCACAGTCTCTTATAATACACAGGAGCAGCGCTATTACATCACAGTCTCTTATAACACACAGGAGCAGCGCTATTACATCACAGTCTCTTATAATACACAGGAGCAGCGCTATTACATCACAGTCTCTTATAACACACAGGAGCAGCGCTATTACATCACAGTCTCTTATAATACACAGGAGCAGCGCTATTATATCACAGTCTCTTATAATACACAGGAGCAGCGCTATTACATCACAGTCTCTTATAATACACAGGAGCAGCGCTATTACATCACCGTCTCTTATAACACACAGGAGCAGCGCTATCACATCACAGTCTCTTATAATACACAGGAGCAGCGCTATTACATCACAGTCTCTTATAACACACAGGAGCAGCACTATTACATCACAGTCTCTTATAATACACAGGAGCAGCGCTATTACATCACAGTCTCTTATAACACACAGGAGCAGCGCTATTACATCACAGTCTCTTATTACACACAGGAGCAGCGCTATTACATCACAGTCTCTTTTTACAGACAGGAGCAGCACTATTACATCACAGTCTCTTATTACACACAGGAGCAGCGCTATTACATCACAGTCTCTTATAATACACAGGAGCAGCGCTATTACATCACAATCTCTCATAATACACAGGAGCAGCGCTATTACATCACAGTCTCTTATAATACACAGGAGCAGCGCTATTACATTACAGTCTCTTATTACACACAGGAGCAGCGCTATTACATCACAGTCTCTTATAACACACAGGCGCAGCACTATTATATCACAGTCTCTTATTACACACAGGAGCAGCACTATTACATCACAGTCTCTTATAACACACAGGAGCAGCGCTATTACATCACAGTCTCTTTTTACAGACAGGAGCAGCACTATTACATCACAGTCTCTTATTACACACAGGAGCAGCGCTATTACATCACAGTCTCTTATAATACACAGGAGCAGCGCTATTACATCACAGTCTCTTATAATACACAGGAGCAGCTCTATTACATCACAGTCTCTTATAATACACAGGAGCAGCTCTATTACATCACAGTCTCTTATAATACACAGGAGCAGCACTATTACATCACAGTCTCTTATAATACACAGGAGCAGCGCTATTACATCACAATCTCTCATAATACACAGGAGCAGCGCTATTACATCACAGTCTCTTATAATACACAGGAGCAGCGCTATTACATCACAATCTCTCATAATACACAGGAGCAGCACTATTACATCACAGTCTCTTATAACACACAGGAGCAGCGCTATTACATCACAGTCTCTTATAATACACAGGAGCAGCGCTATTACATCACAGTCTCTTATAATACACAGGAGCAGCGCTATTACATCACAGTCTCTTATAACACACAGGAGCAGCACTATTATATCACAGTCTCTTATAATACACAGGAGCAGCGCTATTACATCACAGTCTCTTATAATACACAGGAGCAGCGCTATTACATCACAATCTCTCATAATACACAGGAGCAGCGCTATTACATCACAGTCTCTTATTACACACAGGAGCAGCGCTATTACATCACAGTCTCTTATAATACACAGGAGCAGCGCTATTACATCACAGTCCCTTATAACACACAGGAGCAGCGCTATTACATCACAGTCTCTTATAACACACAGGAGCAGCGCTATTACATCACAGTCTCTTATAACACACAGGAGCAGCGCTATTACATTACAGTCTCTTATTACACACAGGAGCAGCGCTATTACATCACAGTCCCTTATAATACACAGGAGCAGCGCTATTACATTACAGTCTCTTATAATGCACAGGAGCAGCGCTATTACATCACAGTCTCTTATAATGCACAGGAGCAGCGCTATTATATCACAGTCTCTTATAATGCACAGGAGCAGCGCTATTATATCACAGTCTCTTATTACACACAGGAGCAGCGCTATTACATCACAGTCTCTTATAATGCACAGGAGCAGCGCTATTATATCACAGTCTCTTATTACACACAGGAGCAGCGCTATTACATCACAGTCTCTTATAACACACAGGAGCAGCGCTATTACATCACAGTCCCTTATAACACACAGGAGCAGCGCTATTACATCACAGTCCCTTATAACACACAGGAGCAGCACTATTACATCACAGTCTCTTATAATACACAGGAGCATCGCTATTACATCACAGTCCCTTATAATACACAGGAGCAGCGCTATTACATCACAGTCTCTTATAACACACAGGAGTAGCGCTATTACATTACAGTCTCTTATTACACACAGGAGCAGCACTATTACATCACAGTCTCTTATAATACACAGGAGCAGCACTATTACATCACAGTCTCTTATAATACACAGGAGCAGCGCTATTACATCACAGTCCCTTATAACACACAGGAGCAGCGCTATTACATCACAGTCTCTTATAACACACAGGAGCAGCGCTATTACATCACAGTCCCTTATAACACACAGGAGCAGCGCTATTACATCACAGTCTCTTATAACACACAGGAGCAGCGCTATTACATCACAGTCTCTTATAACACACAGGAGCAGCGCTATTATATCACAGTCCCTTATAATACACAGGAGCAGCGCTATTACATTACAGTCTCTTATTACACACAGGAGCAGCGCTATTACATCACAGTCCCTTATAATACACAGGAGCAGCGCTATTACATTACAGTCTCTTATTACACACAGGAGCAGCGCTATTACATAACAGTCTCTTATAACACACAGGCGCAGCGGTATTACATCACAGTCTCTTATTACACACAGGAGCAGCGCAATTACATCACAGTCTCTTATAATACACAGGAGCAGCGCTATTACATCACAGTCTCTTATAATACACAGGAGCAGCGCTATTACATTACAGTCTCTTATTACACACAGGAGCAGCGCTATTACATAACAGTCTCTTATAACACACAGGCGCAGCGGTATTACATCACAGTCTCTTATTACACACAGGAGCAGCTCTATTACATCACAGTCTCTTATAATACACAGGAGCAGCGCTATTACATCACAGTCTCTTATAATACACAGGAGCAGCGCTATTACATCACAGTCTCTTATAATGCACAGGAGCAGCGCTATTATATCACAGTCTCTTATTACACACAGGAGCAGCGCTATTACATCACAGTCTCTTATAATACACAGGAGCAGCGCTATTACATTACAGTCTCTTATTACACACAGGAGCAGCGCTATTACATAACAGTCTCTTATAACACACAGGCGCAGCACTATTATATCACAGTCTCTTATTACACAGGAGCAGCGCTATTACATCACAGTCTCTTATAATACACAGGAGCAGCGCTATTACATCACAGTCTCTTATAATACACAGGAGCAGATCTATTACATCACAGTCTCTTATAATACACAGGAGCAGCGCTATTACATCACAGTCTCTTATAATGCACAGGAGCAGCGCTATTACATCACAGTCTCTTATAATACACAGGAGCAGCGCTATTACATCACAGTCTCTTATTACACACAGGAGCAGCGCTATTACATCACAGTCTCTTATTACACACAGGAGCAGCACTATTACATCACAGTCTCTTATAATACACAGGAGCAGCGCTATCACATCACAGTCTCTTATAATACACAGGAGCAGCGCTATTACATCACAATCTCTCATAATACACAGGAGCAGCGCTATTATATCACAGTCTCTTATAATACACAGGAGCAGCGCTATTACATCACAGTCCCTTATACTACACAGGAGCAGCGCTATTACATCCCAGTCTCTTATAATACACAGGAGCAGCGCTATTATATCCCAGGCTCTTATAATACACAGGAGCAGCGCTATTATATCCCAGGCTCTTATAATACACAGGAGCAGCGCTATTACATCACAGTCTCTTATAATACACAGGAGCAGCGCTATTGCATCACAGTCTCTTATAATACACAGGAGCAGCGCTATTATATCCCAGGCTCTTATAATACACAGGAGCAGCGCTATTACATCACAGTCTCTTATAATACACAGGAGCAGCGCTATTACATCACAGTCTCTTATAATACACAGGAGCAGCGCTATTATATCACAGTCTCTTATAATACACAGGAGCAGCGCTATTATATCCCAGGCTCTTATAATACACAGGAGCAGCGCTATTACATCACAGTCTCTTATAATACACAGGAGCAGCGCTATTACATCACAGTCTCTTATAATACACAGGAGCAGCGCTATTATATCACAGTCTCTTATAATACACAGGAGCAGCGCTATTATATCCCAGGCTCTTATAATACACAGGAGCAGCGCTATTACATCACAGTCTCTTATAATACACAGGAGCAGCGCTATTATATCACAGTCTATTATAATACACAGGAGCAGCGCTATTATATCACAGGCTCTTATAATACACAGGAGCAGCGCTATTACATCACAGTCTATTATAATACACAGGAGCAGCACTATTACATCACAGTCTCTTATAATACACAGGAGCATCGCTATTACATCACAGTCTCTTATTACACACAGGAGCAGCGCTATTATATCACAGTCTCTCATAATACACAGGAGCAGCGCTATTACATCACAGTCTGTTATAATACACAGGAGCAGCACTATTACATCACAGTCTCTTATACTACACAGGAGCAGCACTATTACATCACAGTCTTATAATACACAGGAGCAGCGCTATTACATCACAGTCTCTTATAATACACAGGAGCAGCGCTATCACATCACAGTCTTATAATACACAGGAGCAGCGCTATTACATCACAGTCTCTTATAATACACAGGAGCAGCGCTATTACATCACAGTTTCTTATAATGCACAGGAGCAGCTCTATTACATCACAGTCTCTTATAATACACAGGAGCATCGCTATTACATCACAGTCTCTTATTACACACAGGAGCAGCGCTATTATATCACAGTCTCTCATAATACACAGGAGCAGCGCTATTACATCACAGTCTGTTATAATACACAGGAGCAGCACTATTACATCACAGTCTCTTATACTACACAGGAGCAGCACTATTACATCACAGTCTCTTATAATACACAGGAGCAGCGCTATTACATCACAGTCTCTTATTACACACAGGAGCAGCGCTATCACATCACAGTCTTATAATACACAGGAGCAGCGCTATTACATCACAGTCTCTTATAATACACAGGAGCAGCGCTATTACATCACAGTTTCTTATAATGCACAGGAGCAGCGCTATTACATCACAGTCTCTTATAATGCACAGGAGCAGCACTATTATATCACAGTCTCTTATAATACACAGGAGCAGCGCTATTACATCACAGTCTCTTATAATACACAGGAGCAGCACTATTACATCACAGTCTCTTATAATACACAGGAGCAGCGCTATTACATCACAGTCTCTTATAATACACAGGAGCAGCGCTATTACATCACAGTCTCTTATTACACACAGGAGCAGCGCTATTACATCACGGTCTCTTATAATACGCAGGAGCAGACCTATTACATCACAGTCTCTTATAATGCACAGGAGCAGCGCTATTATATCACAGTCTCTTATAATACACAGGAGCAGCGCTATTACATCACAGTCTCTTATAATACACAGGAGCAGCGCTATTACATCACAGTCTCTTATAATACACAGGAGCAGCACTATTACATCACAGTCTCTTATAATACACAGGAGCAGCGCTATTACATCACAGTCTCTTATAATACACAGGAGCAGCGCTATTACATCACAGTCTCTTACAATGCGCAGGAGCAGACCTATTACATCACAGTCTCTTATAATGCACAGGAGCAGCGCTATTATATCACAGTCTCTTATAATACACAGGAGCAGCGCTATTACATCACAGTCTCTTATAATACACAGGAGCAGCGCTATTACATCACAGTCTCTTATAATACACAGGAGCAGCGCTATTATATCCCAGTCTCTTATAATACACAGGAGCAGCGCTATTACATCACAGTCTCTTATAATACACAGGAGCAGCGCTATTACATCACAGTCTCTTATAATGCACAGGAGCAGCGCTATTATATCACAGTCTCTTAAAATACACAGGAGCAGCACTATTACATCACAGTCTTATAATGCACAGGAGCAGCGCTATTATATCCCAGTCTCTTATAATACACAGGAGCAGCACTATTACATCACAGTCTCTTATAATACACAGGAGCAGCGCTATTATATCCCAGTCTCCTATAATACTCAGGAGCTGCGCTATTATATCACAGTCTCTTATAACACACAGGAGCAGCACTATTACATCACAGTCTCTTATAATGCACAGGAGCAGCGCTATTACATCACAGTCTCTTGTAATGCACAGGAGCAGCGCTATTACATCACAGTCTCTTATAATACACAGGAGCAGCGCTATTACATCACAGTCTCTTATAATACACAGGAGCAGACCTATTACATCACAGTCTCTTATAACACACAGGAGCAGCGCTATTATATCCCAGTCTCTTATAATACTCAGGAGCTGCGCTATTATATCACAGTCTCTTATAACACACAGGAGCAGCGCTATTACATCACAGTCTCTTGTAATGCACAGGAGCAGCGCTATTACATCACAGTCTCTTATAATGCACAGGAGCAGCGCTATTATATCACAGTCTCTTATAATACACAGGAGCAGCGCTATTACATCACAGTCTCTTATAACACACAGGAGCAGCGCTATTATATCACAGTCTCTTATAATACACAGGAGCAGCGCTATTACATCACAGTCCCTTATAACACACAGGAGCAGCGCTATTACATCACAGTCTCTTATAATACACAGGAGCAGCGCTATTACATCACAGTCCCTTATAACACACAGGAGCAGCGCTATTACATCACAGTCTCTTATAATACACAGTAGCAGACCTATTATATCACAGTCTCTTATAATACACAGGAGCAGCACTATTACATCACAGTCTCTTATAATACACAGGAGCAGCGCTATTACATCACAGTCTCTTATAATACACAGGAGCAGCGCTATTATATCACAGTCTCTTATAATACACAGGAGCAGCGCTATTACATCACAGTCTCTTATAATACACAGTAGCAGACCTATTATATCACAGTCTCTTATAACACACAGGAGCAGCAATATTACATCACAGCCTCTTATAATACACAGTAGCAGCACTATTATATCACAGTCTCTTATTACACACAGGAGCAGCACTATTACATCACAGTCTCTTATAACACACAGGAGCAGCGCTATTACATCACAGTCCCTTATAACACACAGGAGCAGCGCTATTACATCACAGTTTCTTATAATACACAGGAGTAGCGCTATTATATCACAGTCTCTTATAATGCAGAGGAGTAGCGCTATTATATCACAGTCTCTTATAATACACAGGAGCAGCACTATTATATCACAGTCTCTTATAATACACAGGAGCAGCACTATTATATCACAGTCTCTTATTACACACAGGAGCAGCACTATTACATCACAGTCTCTTATAATACACAGGAGCAGCGCTATCACATCACAGTCTCTTATAATACACAGGAGCAGCACTATTACATCACAGTCTCTTATAATACACAGGAGCAGCGCTATTACATCACAGTCTCTTATTACACACAGGAGCAGCACTATTATATCACAGTCTCTTATAATACACAGGAGCAGCGCTATTATATCACAGTTTCTTATAACACACAGGAGCAGCGCTATTACATCACAGTCTCTTATAACACACAGGAGCAGCGCTATTACATCACAGTCTCTTATAATACACAGGAGCAGCGCTATTACATCACGGACTCTTATAACACACAGGAGCAGCACTATTACATCACAGTCTCTTATAACATACAGGAGCAGCGCTATTACATCACAGTCTCTTATAATACACAGGAGCAGCTCTATTACATCACAGTCTCTTATAACATACAGGAGCAGCGCTATTATATAACAGTCTCTTATAACACACAGGAGCAGCGCTATTACATTACAGTCTCTTATAATACACAGGAGCAGCGCTATTACATCACAGTCTCTTATTACACACAGGAGCAGCACTATTACATCACAGTTTCTTATAATACACAGGAGCAGCGCTATTACATCACAGTCTCTTATAACACACAGGAGCAGCGCTATAACATCACAGTCTCTTATAACACACAGGAGCATCGCTATTACATCACAGTCTCTTATAATACACAGGAGCAGCGCTATTATATCACAGTCTCTTATAATACACAGGAGCAGCACTATTACATCACAGTCTCTTATAATACACAGGAGCAGCGGTATTACATCACAGTCTCTTATTACAGACAGGAGCAGCGCTATTACATCACAGTCTCTTATAATACACAGGAGCAGCGCTATTACATCACAGTCTCTTATAATGCACAGGAGCAGCGCTATTATATCACAGTCTCTTATTACACACAGGAGCAGCGCTATTACATCACAGTCTCTTATTACACACAGGAGCAGCGCTATCACATCACAGTCTCTTATAATACACAGGAGCAGCGCTATTACATCACAGTCTCTTATAATACACAGGAGCAGCACTATTACATCACAGTCTCTTATACTACACAGGACCAGCGCTATTACATCACAGTCTCTTATAATGCACAGGAGCAGCGCTATTACATCACAGTCTCTTATAACACACAGGAGCAGCACTATTACATCACAGTCTCTTATAATACACAGGAGCAGCGCTATTACATCACAGTCTCTTATTACACACAGGAGCAGCACTATTATATCACAGTCTCTTATAATACACAGGAGCAGCGCTATTACATCACAGTCCCTTATAACACACAGGAGCAGCGCTATTACATCACAGTCTCTTATAACACACAGGAGCAGCACTATTACATCACAGTCTCTTATAATACACAGGAGCAGCACTATTACATCACTGTCTCTTAAAATACACAGGAGCAGCGCTATTACATCACAGTCTCTTATAATACACAGGAGCAGCGCTATTACATAACAGTCTCTTATAATACACAGGAGCAGCGCTATTATATCACAGTCTCTTTTAATACACAGGAGCAGCGCTATTACATAACAGTCTCTTATAATAGACAGGAGCAGCGCTATTACATCACAGTCTCTTATAATACACAGGGGCAGCGCTATTACATCACAGTCTCTTATAATACACAGGAGCAGCGCTATTACATAACAGTCTCTTATAATACACAGGAGCAGCGCTATTACATCACAGTCTCTTGTAATACACAGGAGCAGCGCTATTACATCACAGTCTCTTATAATACACAGGAGCAGCGCTATTACATCACAGTCTCTTATAATACACAGGAGCAGCGCTATTACATCACAGTCTCTTATAATACACAGGAGCAGCGCTATTATATCACAGTTTCTTATAATACACAGGAGCAGCGCTATTACATCACAGTCTCTTATAATACACAGGAGCAGCGCTATTACATCACAGTCTCTTATAATACACAGGAGCAGCGCTATTACATCACAGTCTCTTATAATACACAGGAGCAGCGCTATTACATCACAGTCTCTTATAATACAGAGGAGCAGCGGTATTATATCACAGTCTCTCATAATACACAGGAGCAGCACTATTACATCACAGTCTCTTATAATACACAGGAGCAGCGCTATTACATCACAGTCTCTTATAATACACAGGAGCAGCGCTATTACATCACAGTCTCTTATAATACACAGGAGCAGCGCTATTACATCACAGTCTCTTATAATACACAGGAGCAGCGCTATTATATCACAGTCTCTTATAATACACAGGAGCAGCGCTATTACATCACAGTGTCTTATAATACACAGGAGCAGAACTATTATATCACAGTTTCTTATAATACACAGGAGCAGCGCTATTATATCACAGTCTCTTGTAATACACAGGAGCAGCGCTATTACATCACAGTCCCTTATAACACACAGGAGCAGCGCTATTATATCACAGTTTCTTATAATACACAGGAGCAGCGCTATTACATCACAGTCTCTTATAACACACAGGAGCAGCGCTATTATATCACAGTCTATTATAACACACAGGAGCAGCGCTATTATATCACAGTCTCTTATAATACACAGGAGCAGCGCTATTACATTACAGTCTCTTATTACACACAGGAGCAGCGCTATTACATTACAGTCTCTTATAACACACAGGCGCAGCGGTATTACATCACAGTCTCTTATAACACACAGGAGCAGCGCTATTATATCACAGTCTATTATAACACACAGGAGCAGCGCTATTATATCACAGTCTCTTATAATACACAGGAGCAGCGCTATTACATTACAGTCTCTTATTACACACAGGAGCAGCGCTATTACATCACAGTCTCTTATAATACACAGGAGCAGCGCTATTACATCACAGTCTCTTATAATACACAGGAGCAGCGCTATTACATCACAGTCTCTTATAACACACAGGAGCAGCGCTATTACATCACAGTCTCTTATAATACACAGGAGCAGCGCTATTACATCACAGTCTCTTATAATGCACAGGAGCAGCGCTATTACATCACAGTCTCTTATAATACACAGGAGCAGCGCTATTACATCACAGTCTCTTATAACACACAGGAGCAGCGCTATTACATCACAGTCTCTTATAATACAGAGGAACAGCGCTATTATATCACAGTCTCTTATAATACACAGGAGCAGCACTATTACATCACAGTCTCTTATAATACACAGGAGCAGTGCTATTACATAACAGTCTCTTATAATGCAGAGGAGCAGCGCTATTACATCACAGTCTCTTATAACACACAGGAGCAGCACTATTACATCACAGTCTCTTATAATACACAGGAGCAGCGCTATCACATCACAGTCTCTTATAACACACAGGAGCAGCGCTATCACATCACAGTCTCTTATAATACACAGGAGCAGCGCTATTACATCACAGTCTCTTATAATACACAGGAGCAGCGCTATTACATCACAGTCTCTTATAATACACAGGAGCAGCGCTATTACATCACAGTCTCTTATAATACACAGGAGCAGCGCTATTATATCACAGTCTATTATAACACACAGGAGCAGCACTATTACATCACAGTCTCTTATAATACACAGGAGCAGCGCTATTATATCACAGTCTATTATAACACACAGGAGCAGCGCTATTACATCACAGTCTCTTATAATACACAGGAGCAGCGCTATTACATCACAGTCTCTTATAATACACAGGAGCAGCGCTATTATATCACAGTCTCTTATAATACACAGGAGCAGCACTATTACATCACAGTCTCTTATAATACACAGGAGCAGCGCTATTATATCACAGTCTCTTATAATACACAGGAGCAGCACTATTACATCACAGTCTCTTGTAATACACAGGAGCAGCGCTATTACATCACAGTCTCTTATAATACACAGGAGCAGCGCTATTATATCACAGTTTCTTATAATACACAGGAGCAGCGCTATTACATCACAGTCTCTTATAACACACAGGAGCAGCGCTATTACATCACAGTCTCTTATAACACACAGGAGCAGCACTATCACATCACAGTCTCTTATAATACACAGGAGCAGCGCTATTACATCACAGTCTCTTATAACACACAGGAGCAGCACTATCACATCACAGTCTCTTATAATACAGAGGAGCAGCGGTATTATATCACAGTCTCTTGTAATACACAGGAGCAGCGCTATTACATCACAGTCTCTTATAATACACAGGAGCAGCGCTATTATATCACAGTCTCTTATAATACACAGGAGCAGCAATATTACATCACAGTCTCTTATAATACACAGGAGCAGCGCTATTACATCACAGTCTCTTATAATACACAGGAGCAGCGCTATCACATCACAGTCTCTTATAATACACAGGAGCAGCGCTATTACATCACAGTCTCTTATAATACAGAGGAGCAGCGGTATTATATCACAGTCTCTCATAATACACAGGAGCAGCACTATTATATCACAGTTTCTTATAATACACAGGAGCAGCGCTATTACATCACAGTCCCTTATAACACACAGGAGCAGCGCTATTACATCACAGTCTCTTATTACACACAGGAGCAGCGCTATTACATCACAGTCTCTTATAATACACAGGAGCAGCGCTATTACATCACAGTCTCTTATAATACACAGGAGCAGCGCTATTACATCACAGTCTCTTATAACACACAGGAGCAGCGCTATTACATAACAGTCTCTTATAATACACAGGAGCAGCGCTATTACATCACAGTCTCTTATAATACACAGGAGCAGCGCTATTACATCACAGTCTATTATAACACACAGGAGCAGCGCTATTATATCACAGTCTATTATAACACACAGGAGCAGCGCTATTACATCACAGTCTCTTATAACACACAGGAGCAGCACTATTACATCACAGTCTCTTATTACACACGGGAGCAGCAGTATTACATCACAGTCTCTTATAATACACAGGAGCAGCGCTATTACATCACAGTCTCTTATAATACAGAGGAACAGCGCTATTACATCACAGTCTCTTATAATACACAGGAGCAGCGCTATTACATCACAGTCTCTTATAATACACAGGAGCAGTGCTATTACATCACGTCTCTTATAATACAGAGGAACAGCGCTATTACATCACAGTCTCTTATAATACACAGGAGCAGCGCTATTACATCACTGTCTCTTATAATACACAGGAGCAGCGCTATTACATCACAGTCTCTTATAATACACAGGAGCAGCGCTATTATATCACAGTCTATTATAACACACAGGAGCAGCACTATTATATCACAGTCTATTATAACACACAGGAGCAGCACTATTACATCACAGTCTCTTATAATACACAGGAGCAGCGCTATTATATCACAGTCTATTATAATACACAGGAGCAGCGCTATTATATCACAGTCTATTATAACACACAGGAGCAGCACTATTACATCACAGTCTCTTATAATACACAGGAGCAGCGCTATTATATCACAGTCTATTATAACACACAGGAGCAGCGCTATTACATCACAGTCTCTTATAATACACAGGAGCAGCGCTATTACATCACAGTTTCTTATAACATACAGGAGCAGCAATATTACATCACAGTCTCTTATAATACACAGGAGCAGCGCTATTACATCACAGTCTCTTATAATACACAGGAGCAGCGCTATTATATCACAGTCTCTTATAATACACAGGAGCAGCACTATTACATCACAGTCTCTTATAATACACAGGAGCAGCGCTATTATATCACAGTCTCTTATAATACACAGGAGCAGCGCTATTACATTACAGTCTCTTATTACACACAGGAGCAGCGCTATTACATCACAGTCTCTTGTAATACACAGGAGCAGCGCTATTACATCACAGTCTCTTATAATACACAGGAGCAGCGCTATTATATCACAGTTTCTTATAATACACAGGAGCAGCGCTATTACATCACAGTCTCTTATAATACACAGGAGCAGCGCTATTACATCACAGTCTCTTATAACACACAGGAGCAGCGCTATTATATCACAGTTTCTTATAATACACAGGAGCAGCGCTATTACATCACAGTCTCTTATAACACACAGGAGCAGCGCTATTATATCACAGTTTCTTATAATACACAGGAGCAGCGCTATTACATCACAGTTTCTTATAATACACAGGAGCAGCGCTATTACATCACAGTCTCTTATAACACACAGGAGCAGCACTATCACATCACAGTCTCTTATAATACACAGGAGCAGCGCTATTACATCACAGTCTCTTATAATACACAGGAGCAGCACTATTACATCACAGTCTATTATAATACACAGGAGCAGCGCTATTACATCACAGTCTCTTATAATACACAGGAGCAGCGCTATTACATCACAGTCTCTTATAATACAGAGGAGCAGCGGTATTATATCACAGATTCTTATAATACACAGGAGCAGCGCTATTATATCACAGTCTCTTGTAATACACAGGAGCAGCGCTATTACATCACAGTCTCTTATAATACACAGGAGCAGCGCTATTATATCACAGTTTCTTATAATACACAGGAGCAGCGCTATTATATCACAGTCTCTTATAATACACAGGAGCAGCAATATTACATCACAGTCTCTTATAATACACAGGAGCAGCGCTATTACATCACAGTCTCTTATAATACACAGGAGCAGCGCTATCACATCACAGTCTCTTATAATACACAGGAGCAGCGCTATTACATCACAGTCTCTTATAATACAGAGGAGCAGCGGTATTATATCACAGTCTCTCATAATACACAGGAGCAGCACTATTATATCACAGTTTCTTATAATACACAGGAGCAGCGCTATTACATCACAGTCTCTTATAATACACAGTAGCAGCACTATTACATCACAGTCTCTTATAATACACAGGAGCAGCGCTATTACATCACAGTCCCTTATAACACACAGGAGCAGCGCTATTATATCACAGTTTCTTATAACACACAGGAGCAGCGCTATTACATCACAGTCTCTTATAATACACAGGAGCAGCGCTATTACATCACAGTCTCTTATAATACACAGGAGCAGCGCTATTACATCACAGTCTCTTATAACACACAGGAGCAGCGCTATTACATAACAGTCTCTTATAATACACAGGAGCAGCGCTATTACATCACAGTCTATTATAACACACAGGAGCAGCGCTATTATATCACAGTCTATTATAACACACAGGAGCAGCGCTATTATATCACAGTCTATTATAACACACAGGAGCAGCGCTATTACATCACAGTCTCTTATAATACACAGGAGCAGCGCTATTACATCACAGTCTATTATAACACACAGGAGCAGCGCTATTATATCACAGTCTATTATAACACACAGGAGCAGCGCTATTACATCACAGTCTCTTATAACACACAGGAGCAGCACTATTACATCACAGTCTTTTATTACACACGGGAGCAGCGCTATTACATCACAGTCTCTTATAATACAGAGGAGCAGCGCTATTACATCACAGTCTCTTATAATACACAGGAGCAGTGCTATTACATCACGTCTCTTATAATACAGAGGAACAGCGCTATTACATCACAGTCTCTTATAATACACAGGAGCAGCGCTATTACATCACTGTCTCTTATAATACACAGGAGCAGCGCTATTACATCACAGTCTCTTATAATACACAGGAGCAGCGCTATTATATCACAGTCTATTATAACACACAGGAGCAGCACTATTACATCACAGTCTCTTATAACACACAGGAGCAGCACTATTATATCACAGTTTCTTATAATACACAGGAGCAGCGCTATTACATCACAGTCTCTTATAATACACAGGAGCAGCACTATTACATCACAGTCTCTTATAATACACAGGAGCAGCGCTATTATATCACAGTCTCTTATAATACACAGGAGCAGCACTATTACATCACAGTCTCTTGTAATACACAGGTGCAGCGCTATTACATCACAGTCTCTTATAATACACAGGAGCAGCGCTATTATATCACAGTTTCTTATAATACACAGGAGCAGCGCTATTACATCACAGTCTCTTATTACACACAGGAGCAGCGCTATTACATCACAGTCTCTTATTACACACAGGAGCAGCACTATTACATCACAGTCTCTTATAATACACAGGAGCAGCGCTATTACATCACAGTCTCTTATAACACACAGGAGCAGCACTATCACATCACAGTCTCTTATAATACACAGGAGCAGCGCTATTACATCACAGTCTCTTATAACACACAGGAGCAGCACTATTACATCACAGTCTCTTATAATACACAGGAGCAGCGCTATTACATCACAGTCTCTTATAACACACAGGAGCAGCGCTATTACATCACAGTCTCTTATAATACACAGGTGCAGCGCTATTACATCACAGTCTCTTATAATACACAGGAGCAGCGCTATTATATCACAGTTTCTTATAATACACAGGAGCAGCGCTATTACATCACAGTCTCTTATAACACACAGGAGCAGCGCTATTACATCACAGTCTCTTATAATACACAGGAGCAGCGCTATCACATCACAGTCTCTTATAATACACAGGAGCAGCGCTATTACATCACAGTTAGAGATGAGCGAACGTACTCGTCCGAGCTTGATGCTCGTTCGAGTATTAGGGTGTTCGAGATGCTCGTTACTAGAGGCGAGCACCACGCGATGTTCTGGTTACTTTCACTTTCATCTCTGAGACATTAGCGCGCTTTTCTGGCCAATTGAAAGACAGGGAAGGCATTACAACTTCCCCCTGCGACGTTCAAGCCCTATACCACCCCCCTGCAGTGAGTGGCTGGCGAGATCAGGTGTCACCCGAGTATATAAATCTGCCCCTCCCGCGGCTCGCCACAGATGCATTCTGACAGAGATCAGGGACAGTGCTGCTGATGCCGGAGCTGCTATAGGGAGAGTGTTAGGAGTATTTTAGGCTTCAAGAACCCCAACGGTCCTTCTTAGGGCCACATCTGACCGTGTGCAGTACTGTTGAGGTTGCTTTTTGCAGTGTTGCACAATTTTTTTTTTTTTGTATATCGGGCGTGCAGAGCATTGCGTCCGCAGTCTGCAGTCATTGTACAGAGTATAGGGCCAGTACTGGTGAGGCAGGGAAAGAGATATACAGGCTATATAGGCAGTGGGCTTTTTCCAAAAAATTGGGGAAAAATACTATATTTGGGCTGCCTGTGAACATCTTTAGTTTCCTGCGTGTCTGCTGGGGGTAGTAGTCCTAATTAATACGCAGTTAAGCGTTACAGCAGGCTTGCGCAAAATTGTTTCCTGGATCTGCTGTCTCTGTTACATCAGCCCTGTCATCCCGCCAGAGGGAAAGAGTATACATAATATTATACGCTGCCTACAGTATCTATCTGCTGGGGGTAGTAGTACTAATTAATACGCAGTTAAGCGTTACAGCAGGCTTGCGCAAAATTGTTTCCTGGATCTGCTGTCTCTGTTACATCAGCGCTGTCATCCCACCAGAGGGAAAGAGTATACATAATATTATATGCTGCCTACAGTATCTGTCTGCTGGCGGTAGTAGTCCTAATTAATACGCAGCTAAGCGTTACAGCAGGCTTGCGCAAAATTGTTTCCTGGATCTGCTGTCTCTGTTACATCAGCGCCGTCATCCCGCCAGAGGGAAAGAGTATACATAATATTATACGCTGCCTACAGTATCTGTCTGCTGGGGGTAGAAGTGTAATATACAGACTGTGTCCCAGCCTTATGGCAATAGGAGTGCTGTTTCTGTGCATATACTTGTCCTAATATACAGCCCAATGATGTGCCAAGTTCCATTTGTTTAAACTGTGTTAAAGTTGAGTGTATATGTGTTTCTGTGATTCTGGTCAGCAGCCCCTGCACTGGGAATGTGATGCTGGAGGGGCACACCCCTATGAGGTCAGCCTGCCTGTCTGCAGACCCAGTATGAGAAGGAAGCAGGATGTGACGACACACAGAGAGCAGCAGCCATCTTTGCATGGAGAGTACCAAGTGTCTGTGCTGCATGGATAGTGTGTGGAGATCTTAGAGGACTTTCCTGTGCAGCTGACCTGTGTGTAATTCAGTCCAGAGGCAGACAGAGTGTAAAGAGACAGTATGTTCAGTGGAGCCATGCTGAAAGGACTGTGCCCAGTGGCTAACCAGTAATACTGACATTGTGGCTGTGGACATTGCCACCAAAGCTAAAGACTGGCAGTGCTGTTGAGTACCGGACGGTAACTGCACAACCCCTGGCTTATATCACACCGCGGTGTATGGATTCTGCAGGACTGTCAGTGTGCTGAGCTACTTGCTGTTGGATCCCATTTCATCCATTTGGTTTTCCTGCCTGCTGAGAAGGATCTTATTGCCTCGGATGTTGTGATAACCGTGAGGAGAGGACGCTTCGCTATACAAGAAAGGGACGACATTGGGCCCCAACGCGCGCTTCTACAAACTGTAAGCAGTCCACCCGGACCACTGGTAAGAGGGGTGCGCACCCAAATGTGAAGTTAGGGTCAGTTAGGGATAGTTTTGGGACTATTGTTCTTTCAGTGTCCGTGCTGTGGAGGTGGACATAGTAACCGTGGAATATATTGTGAAATCTAACTTGAATTGTTCCAACTATACTGTGTATTGTGCTTGTCCTTATTCCTGTTCTTTTACCATTAACTTGCCTTTATTAACCTGTAGTAAATACATATTTCTTAACTTGACCACCCCGTGTGCGTCCTTTCTGGTTGCGGAGACCAAACCACCTGCCTTGCTCTCGGTTCACAAATTGGCGTAGTCGGCAGGATCCGCTTTCCAGAATGGACGGCAACGCACCAGTTAGGGATGGTGCCAGAGGAGGAATGCCAGCAGGGGCTATAGTGAGTCAGTTAGTTAAATTTGATGGCAGTAATATGTCTGTGAGTATGTGGGTGGAGCAGATAAGAATGGTCCAGCGAATGTACCAGACCGCACCAGAAGTACTAGTAGAGCTAGCAATATTGATGTTACAAGGTGATGCTAAGACCACAGTGATATTAAGGCCATTCGATCAAAGGCAGACATTTGAGCAAGTGGTACAGATTCTAGAAACCATCTATGGAGAAACAGCATTGCTGGGATCCCTGCAGGCTCGATTCTTCCAGAGAGTGCAACAGGAGAATGAAAGTCTCCCCCAATATGCAAATGCCCTACAAGAACTGATCCGAGATATTCAAGGGAAGGAAAGAGGCTCACCGGCCTTCTATAACCCTGATCGGACTCTCCGTGACCAGTTTGTTCTGGGGATCCGCGACGGCAGTTTGACTGTTGCTATGCAGGACTTTATACGACGAGAGACTAATGCTAAATTTCATGACGTGCAGGTAGAGGCCATCTCACGTGCCAATAGTATTGTCCCAAAGCCCCAGACCGCAGTTGGAGTCACTTTGTCGCAGGGGGCTAGCTCCAGCCTAGAAACAGTAGAAAGAGTGCCAGCTAAAGAAATTCTAACAGTAATGCAGAAATTGCAAGAGCAAATGGAACGCTTGCAAACCTGTTGTGATGAAAACTCTATGAGAATTGCAGACTTCCAGAGAACTAGAGATGAAGGAGTGGGCCGTCCACACCAAGAAGGTCAGAACCACCAACAACCCCGCTGGAGGGATAAGAACAGGACCTACCGAAGGGGTCCCAATAATTTAGTACAGCGCTCAGGAGAAACCGAAGGGGCTTACCGAAGGGGCCCAAATCAATGTCCAGACCGACGGGAAATACGTTGCTGGGAGTGTGGACGGATGGGCCACGTTGCTGCCAGATGTCCAGACCAGCGACAAGCTTATGAGAGACTGCCGTTAAACTAAGGTCCCCTGCTGCTGTAGGGGACGGAGTAGAGGAGACTGAGAAGGAGATTATGTGGGGAAAATGCCCTGATGATGACCTAATTGCTGCAAGTCCTGTCATCCAAATGGAATTAGAAGGTATTCCGGTTATCGGGATGATTGACACGGGTTCTCAAGTAACGACTCTGAGTAGAGATTGTTATGAACGGTACTTCCGACAACATGTGAAATATGATCCCCATACATTCGTACGAGTGGTCGCAGCCAACCAGTTACCAGTCCCAGTAGTGGGAGTGACCTGGATGAATGTCCGGTTATGTGGTCAAGATCTAGGTAAGAAAGGCATTGTGGTGGTACAGGAGCCACATGAAGTAAAGGCCCCTGTCATTTTGGGGATGAATGTGCTAAAAGAATTGGATCAGATCCTCTTTGAAAAGAAAGGTCATGATTATTGGAAACAAACTACCACCCATCGGCCTACTCGAGCAGCGTTCCAGCGGCTGATCCGGATATGTGGCTTACAGGAATACTCGGATGCACAGCGTCCTCTGGCACGAATTTCTGTCCCTATGCATACAAAAGTTACACTGCCACCCCGTCGGGAGATGATAGTGTCCATGCCTGTAGGCACCTGTCGGAAATTAGAAGGCATAGCTGTCTTGGTAGAACCACTGCCGGCAGCCGGAGGAGGTGTTGATCCGCTAGTAGCCCGTTCCTTGGCAATAGTTTGCAATGGGAGAGTACCACTCCGATGTGTAAATACCCGGGACCAGAGTGTAGATCTGACACCAGGAAGGATGCTGGCTAACATCTATGTAACTCCGGAAGAAGTATAGGGGGTAAAGCCGATGCATCTGAAGCCGGCTGAAAGAGATGAGTGGACCATAACCGTGTCTATGGGAGAAGATGAGGGTCCCTCCTCTGAATGGAATGGCTGTGCAATTCGAGAACAGATGAAGATGGAGACTTATTCGTGTTCTCCAAAACAGGTCCAGAAGATAGATGAGCTGTTGTGGGAAAACAGAGCCACTTTCACGCGTTACGCTGAAGATTTTGGATGTACAACTGGGGTCTGCCATGAGATTCCCACAGGAGACACCCCTCCAATTAGAGAGCGCTATCGACAAATTCCTTCACGGTTGTATCAGGAAGTGAAAGAACTGTTGACTAAAATGCTGCAAGGTGGGATCATCCGAGAAAGCCAAAGTCCCTAGGCAGCTCCAGTGGTGTTAGTAAAAAAAAAAAGATGTGTCTCTTCGGTTTTGTGTAGACTATCGGAAGTTAAATGCCTGCACCGTAAGAGATTCCTACCCCTTACCCCGAATTGAAGAGTCCCTCTCGGCGCTAGGGAGAGCTCGGTACTTCTCCTCACTAGATCTGACTAGTGGGTATTGGCAGCTGCCGATGGCTGAGAAAGACAAGGAGAAGACAGCTTTCATCTTGCCCATGGAACTATATGAATTTAACCGGATGCCCTTCAGGCTGACAAATGCACCCAGAACGTTCCAGAGATTGATGGAGAAATGTCTCAGTGACTTCAACTTTGAGTTCACTCTCGTCTACTTGGATGACATTATAGTGTATTCTGCAACCTTTGAAGACCATCTCTACCAACTGGGTCAAGTATTTCGACGATTGCGGGAACACGGGCTCAAATTAAAACCCAGCAAATGTCGGTTGTTCCAATCTGAAATTGATTACTTGGGTCATCGCGTATCAGGAGAAGGGGTGAGACCGTCGAGGGACAAGATAGCGGCTATTCAGGATTGGCCAACACCAACTACCCTGCGAGAAGTGAGGGCGTTTCTTGGAGTAGCCGGTTACTATCGACGGTTTATTAAGGATTTTGCCAGGGTAGCAGCACCACTAAATGCCCTCCTACGGGGCACATCTGGTGGTCCGAAGAACCGGACTGTGAAATGGGGAACTGAACAGGAAAAAGCCTTCCGGGAATTGAAGGATGCTCTGACAACGACCCCAATCTTGGCGTACGCTGATTACCACTTACCGTTCCAGCTATATACGGATGCGAGCCTGTATGGTCTCGGAGCAGTGCTTTCCCAGGTTCAGGATGGCCAGGAGCGGGTTATAGCCTACGCCAGCCGGTCTTTGCGGGATTCTGAAAGAAATCCCCAGAATAATAGTTCATTTAAGTTGGAGCTGTTGGCACTAGTATGGGCCATGACTGAGAAATTCTCTGAATACTTGACTGGGGCTGAAGTTTTAGTACTGACTGACAACAACCCATTAGCTCATCTGGAAAATGCCAAGCTTGGGGCTTTAGAGCAGAGGTGGATAGCCCAAATGTCTAAGTTCAATTATCACATTAAGTATCGGTCCAAGACAGAGAACCAGAATGCTGATGGACTTTCTAGGGTAACTACCCAGACCCCCACAGGAGATGTGGATCACGAGTTAGAGCATGTGGAGGTGCCTGACTTCAGCAGATTTTCACAGGCCCTGGCCACCGCTAATCAGTGTGAAATGGAAGGGACTGAAGTGGCTCCTTTCTGTGGTCCCTCAAGACAGGAATGGGCACGGATGCAGCAGGCCTATGAGGGGCTGGCACGGATGATCAAGTTTGTTGAGGAAGGCAAGAAGCCCTGTAGAGAGGACAGAGAACGACTGACACGGGAGATATTATCGGTTCTGAGTCAGTGGGAGAAGTTGGAGATGAAAAATGGAATTCTATGCCGAAAGGTTTATCTACCTTCTGAAATCGACATTTGATACCAAATTGTGGTGCCTAGTGAACTGGCTCGCTCATTGGCGATGGAGGCTTATAACAAGACTGGTCACTTTGGTCACGAGAAGACCTTTAGTTGGTTACAGCGTCTGATTTACTGCCATGGTCTCCGTCAAATGGTTGAAGAAGTATGCCGCAGCTGTCGAACTTGTGAGATCCATAAGGCAATAGAACAGAGGGCTCCCCTGCAAACCATAGTGACCCAGGAACCTTTGGAAATCGTCATGATAGACTATCTAACGGTGGGCCATCCAACAGCGGGCATCAGTATTGCCTCGTAATGGTGGACACTTTACCAAATTTGCAGTGGTAACCGCCACCAAGGACCAGACAGCTGAGTCAGCAGCTCGGGCTCTGTTTCAAGATTTCATTCGAGTGTATGGGTGTCCTCAACGCATCCACTCCGATCAGGGAGCCTGCTTTGAGGGCCATGTAATGAAGGAAGTTCAACGTATCTATGGAATAAAGAAGTTGCACACAACTCCATACCATCCGCAAGGGAACGGGGCCTGTGAAAGATTCAACAGAACTCTGCTACAGATGCTGCGGACGCTGGTGGAAGACAGAAAGTTACAATGGACTCAGTTCTTGTCTGAGATGGTCTGGGCCTATAATAATCTGGTCCATTCTACAACAGGGTACTCCCCTTATACTCTCTTCTTTGGGCGTTCTGGGCGAAGTATGGGAGAATTACAGCTGACTGATGTGGATGGGTTCCCTCCAAGGGATCCAAACTCCTGGGTACGAGCACATCGGCAGAGACTTGAGACGATCCATCGATTGGTGCGGCAGCGTCTACGAGAGCATTCTCATTCTGATAAGACCCCAGTGCAAGAAGCACCATTGCAGTCAGGCGACCTGGTTCTGGTGCGTGTCAAGAAGCCCCAAGGGAAGCTGGAAAGCAGATGGGAGGCTGTGCCATATCGTGTTGTTTGCCGCAAGTATGCCAATGGGCCAGTGTACCAAGTCCAGAAGGAAGGAGCTGATTGTGTTCGAGTACTTCACAGAAATCTGCTGCGCCTATGTCATTCTGAAGAAACAAATTGTACCAGAACTGCCAACGTCAACGAGCTCCCGCAGTCAGAGACTGGTGGTGTGGAATGGGCCTATGACGATGAGGATGATTGCTGGCCGATCCTTGCTCCTGTGGATGTTCCACCTGTGACTACTGAGCCTCCAGCCTCTGTCCCCACTGGTGCGGAGTCTGCTAGTACTTCTCAGCCCATGGCTGAAGTGCCCCAGAGTATTTCACAGGTCCTCAGACGGACCACTAGGACAAATGCTGGCACCCCCCCTGTTTGGTATTTGCAGGATGAGTTTGTTTGGCCTGCCATACAACGGTACACTACCACTTTGCGCATAAAAGTACAACCCTCTGGATATTCAGTCGTTGGCAGGGACTGCCAATCTTAAAGTGGGGGGGAATATGTAATATACAGACTGTGTCCCAGCCTTATGGCAATAGGAGTGCTGCTTCTGTGCATATACTTGTCCTAATATACAGCCCAATGATGGGCCAAGTTTCATTTGTTTAAACTGTGTTAAAGTTGAGTGTATATGTGTTTCTGTGATTCTGGTCAGCAGCCCCTGCAATGGGAATGTGATGCTGGAGGGTCACACCCCTATGAGGTCAGCCTGCCTGTCTGCAGACCCAGTATGAGAAGGAAGCAGGATGTGACAACACAGAGAGAGCAGCAGCCATCTTTGCAGAGAGAGAACCAAGTGTCTGTGCTGCATGGAGAGTGTGTGGAGATCTTAGAGGACTTTCCTGTGCAGCTAACCTGTGTGTAATTCAGTCCAGAGGCAGACAGAGTGTAAAGAGACAGTATGTTCAGTGGAGACATGCTGAAAGGACTGTGCCCAGTGGCTAACCAGTAATACTGACATTGTGGCTGTGGACATTGCCACCAAAGTTATAGACTGGCAGTGCTGTTGAGTACCGGACGGTAACTGCACAACCCCTGGCTTATATCACACTGCGGTGTATGGATTCTGCAGGACTGTCAGTGTGCTGAGCTACTGGCTGTTGGATTCCATTTCATCCATTTTGTTTTCCCGCCGGCTGAGAAGAATCTTATTGCCTCGGATGTTGTGATAACCGTGAGGAGAGGACGCTTCGCTATACAAGAAAGGGACGACATTGGGCCCCAACGCGCGCTTCTACAAACTGTAAGCAGTCCACCCGGACCACTGGTAAGAGGGGTGCGCACCCAAACGTGAAGTTAGGGTCAGTTAGGGATAGTTTTGGGACTATTGTTCTTTCAGTGTCCGTGCTGTGGAGGTGGACATAGTAAACGTGGAATAGATTGTGAAATCTAACTTGAATTGTTCCAACTATACTGTGTATTTTGCTTGTCCTTATTCCTGTTCTTTTACCATTAACTTGCCTTTATTAACCTGTAGTAAATACATTTTTCTTAACTTGACCACCCCGTGTGCGTCCTTTCTGGTTGTGGAGACCAAACCACCTGCCTTGCTCTCGGTTCACAGTAGTCGTAATTAATACGCAGCAAAGCGTTACAGCAGGCTTGCGCCAAATTCTTTCCTGGCTCTTCAGTGCGTTACGTACGTGAAGTCAGCCTCCAACCACAGGCCAATAAGCGGCACATTTAATTACAGCGTTCTGTTTCTGCACTACTGGTAATACAGCATGCTGAGGGGTAGGGGTAGGCCTAGAGGACGTGGACGCGGCCGAGGACGCGGAGGGCCAAGTCAGGGTGTGGGCACAGGCCGAGCTCCTGATCCAGGTGTATCGCAGCCGACTGCTGCGGGATTAGGAGAGAGGCACGTTTCTGGCGTCCCCACATTCATAGCACATTTAATGGGTCCACGCGGTAGACCTTTATTAGAAAATGAGCAGTGTGAGCAGGTCCTGTCGTGGATGGCAGAAAGTGCATCCAGCAATCTATCGACCACCCAGAGTTCTACGCCGCCCACTGCTGCAACTCTGAATCCTCTGTCTTCTGTTCCTCCTTCCTCCCAGCCTCCTCACTCCATTACAATGACACATTCTGAGGAGCAGGCAGACTCCCAGGAACTGATCTCGGGCCCCTGCCCAGAATGGGCAGCAGTGGTTCCTCTCCCACTGGAGGAGTTTGTCGCGACCGATGCCCAACCATTGGAAAGTTCCCGGGGTCCGGGGGATGAGGCTGGGGACTTCCGGCAACTGTCTCAAGAGCTTTCAGTGGGTGAGGAGGACGATGACGATGAGATACAGTTGTCTATCACTTAGCTAGTAGTAATTGGAGTAAGTCCGAGGGAGCAGCGCACAGAGGATTCGGAGGAAGAGCAGCAAGACGATGAGGTGACTGACCCCACCTGGTTTGCTACGCCTACTGAGAGGACAGGTCTTCAGAGGGGGAGGCAAGGGCAGCAGCAGGGCAGGTTGGAAGAGGCAGTGCGGTGGCCAGGGGTAGAGGCAGGGCCAGAGCGAATAATCCACCTACTGTTTCCCAAAGCGCCTCCTCGCGCCATGCCACCCTGCAGAGGCCGAGGTGCTCTAAGGTCTGGCAGTTTTTCACTGAGAGTGCAGACGACCGACGAACAGTGGTGTGCAACCTTTGTCGCGCCAAGATCCGCCGGGGAGCCACCACCACCAGCCTCACCACCACCAGCATGCACAGGCATATGATGGCCAAGCACCCCACAAGGTGAGACGAAGGCCGTTCACCGCCTCCGGTTTGCACCACTGCCTCTCCCCCTGTGCCCCAACCTGCCACTGAGATACAACCCCCCTCTCAGGACACAGGCACTACCGTCTCCCGGCCTGCACCCACACCCTCACCTCCGCTGTCCTCGGCCCCATCCACCAATGTCTCTCAGCGCACCGTCCAGCCGTCGCTAGCGCAAGTGTTGGAGCGCAAGCGCAAGTACGCCACCACACACCCGCACGCTCAAGCGTTAAACGTGCACATAGCCAAATTTATCAGCCTGGAGATGCTGTCGTATAGGGTTGTGGAAACGGAGGCTTTCAAAGGTATGATGGCGGCGGCGGCCCCGCGCTACTCAGTTCACAGTCGCCACTACTTTTCCCGATGTGCCGTCCCAGCCCTGCACGACCACGTCTCCCGCAACATTGTACGCGCCCTCACCAACGCGGTTACTGCCACGGTCCACTTAACAACGGACACGTGGACAAGCACAGGCGTGCAGGGCCACTATATCTCCCTGACGGCACATTGGGTGAATTTAGTGGAGGCTGGGACCGAGTCAGAGCCTGGGACCGCTCACGTCCTACCCACCCCCAGAATTGCGGGCCCTAGGTCGGTGGTGGTATCTGCGGCGGTGTATGCTTCCTCCACTAAACCACCCTCCTCCTCCTCCTCCTCCTCCTCAACCTCTGTCTCGCAATCAAGATGTGTCAGCAGCAGCACGTCGCCAGCAGTCGGTGTCGCGCGGCGTGGCAGCACAGCGGTGGGCAAGCGTCAGCGGGCCGTGCTGAAACTACGCAGCTTAGGAGAGAAGAGGCACACGGCCCACGAACTGCTGCAGGGTCTGACACAGCAGACCGACCGCTGGCTTGCGCCACTGAGCCTCCAACCGGGCATGGTCGTGTGTGACAACGGCCGTAACCTGGTGGCGGCTCTGCAGCTCGGCAGCCTCACGCACGTGCCATGCCTGGCTCACGTCTTTAATTTGGTGGTTCAGCGCTTTCTGAAAAGCTACCCACGCTTGTCAGACCTGCTCGGAAAGGTGCGCCGCCTCTGCGCACATTTCCGCAAGTCCCACACGGACGCTGCCACCCTGTGCACCCTGCAACATCGGTTTAATCTGCCAGTGCACCGACTGCTGTGCGACGTGCCCACACGGTGGAACTCTACGCTCCAGATGTTGGCCAGGCTCTATGAGCAGCGTAGAGCTATAGTGGAATAACAACTCCAACATGGGCGGCGCAGTGGGAGTCAGCCTCCTCAATTCTTTACAGAAGAGTGGGCCTGGTTGGCAGACATCTGCCAGGTCCTTGGAAACTTTGAGGAGTCTACCCAGGTGGTGAGCGGCGATGCTGCAATCATTAGCGTCACCATTCCTCTGCTATGCCTCTTGAGAAGTTCCCTGCAAACCATAAAGGCAGCCGCTTTGCGCTCGGAAACAGAGGCGTGGGAAGACAGTATGTCGCTGGATAGTCAGAGCACCCTCCTGTCTATATCTCAGCGCGTTGAGGAGGAGGAGAAGGAGCATGAGGAGGATGAGGAGGAGGGGGAAGAGACAGCTTGGCCCACTGCTGAGGGTACCCATGCTGCTTTCCTGTCATCCTTTCAGCGTGTATGGCCTGAGGAGGAGGAGGCGGATCCTGAAAGTGATCTTCCTAGTGAGGACAGCCATGTGTTGCGTACAGGTACCCTGGCACACATGGCTGACTTCATGTTAGGATGCCTTTCTCGTGACCCTCGCGTTACACGCATTCTGGCCACTACGGATTACTGGGTGTACACACTGCTCGACCCACGGTATAAGGAGAGCCTTTGCACTCTCATACCCGAAGAGGAAGGGGTTCGAGAGTGATGCTATACCACAGGACCCTGGCGGACAAACTGATGGTAAAATTCCCATCCGACAGCGCTAGTGGCCGAAGGCGCAGTACCGAGGGCCAGGTAGCAGGGGAGGTGCAGAGATCAGGCAGCATGTACAGCACAGGCAGGGGAACACTCTCTAAGGCCTTTGACAGCTTTCTGGCTCCCCAGCAAGACTGTGTCACCGCTCCCCAGTCAAGTCTGAGTCGGCGGGAGCACTGTAAAAGGATGGTGAGGGAGTACGTAGCCGATCGCACGACCATCCTTGGTGACGCCTCTGCCACCTACAACTACTGGGTGTCGAAGCTGGACACGTGGCCTGAACTCGCGCTGTATGCCCTGGAGGTGCTTGCTTCTCCTGCGGCTAGCGTCTTGTCAGAGAGGGTGTTTAGTGCGGCTGGGGGAATCATCACAGATAAGCGTACCCGCCTGTCAACCGACAGTGCCGACAGGCTTACACTCATCAAGATGAACAAAGCCTGGATTTCCCCAGACTTCTCTTCTCCACCAGCGGACAGCAGCGATACGTAAGCAATACGTAGGCCGCACCCGCGGATGGAAGCATCGTTCTCTCTCACCATCCAAAACGGGGACATTTCTGCTTCATCAATCTGTGTCTAATATTCCTCCTCCTCCTCCTGCTCCTCCTCCTGAAACCTCACGTAATCACACCGAATGGGCAATTTTTCTTAGGGCCACAAGGCTCACTCATATAATTTTTGTAAACAATGTTTATACGTTTCAATTCTCATTAAAGCGTTGAAACTTTCCCCTGAACCAATTTTTATTTTAACTGGGCTGCCTCCAGGCCTAGTTACCAATTAAGCCACATTAACCAAAGCGATTAATGGGTTTCACCTGCCCTCTTGGTTGGGCATGGGCAATTTTTCTGAGGTACATTAGTACTGTTGGTACACCAATTTTTGTGGGCCCTCGCCTACAGTGTAATCCAATTAATTTTTTGCCCACCTGCATTACAGCTGACGTTACCTCAGCTGTGTTGGGCAATGCAATGGGATATATTTATGTACCGCCGGTGGGTTCCTGGCACCCACCCATGCTGTGGGTCCACACGGACTTCACAATAGGGAGTTGTACCTGCCTGTGTCTATGAATTAAAAACCCCGGTCAGGTTGGGGCATGCAGTGTGGGCCGAAGCCCACCTGCATTTAATCTGACGTTAGCTCTGCTGTCCAGGGCACTGCAATGGGATACATTTATGTACAGCCGGTGGGTTCCAGGGAGCCACCCATGCTGTGGGTGCACACGGAATTCCCATTGCGGAGTTGTACCTGCCTGTGACTATTTATAAAAAACTGCGGTCTGACTGGGGCATGCAGACACCTTGACAGAATGAATAGTGTGTGGCACATGGGTTCCCCATTGCTATGCCCACGTGTGCAGCTCCTGATGGCGGTGGCACAGGATTATATTTCTCATTGCTTCTGTACAGCATTGTGGGCTATCGCCCCGCCCCTTTTAAAAAGGGTCGCTGCCTAGCCGTGCCAACCCTCTGCAGTGTGTGCCTGCTTTGCCTCTTGCAGACGCACTTATAAATAGACATGAGGGTGGTGTGGCATGAGGGCAGCTGAAGGCTGGGCAGGGACACTTTGGTGTGCGCTGTGGGGGGGAGGGGGGGTGGTTGGTCAGCATGTAACCCAGGAGAAGTGGCAGTGGAGTGTCATGCAGGCAGTGATTGTGCTTTGTTGGAGGTAGTGTGGTGCTTAGCTAAGGTATGCATTGCTAATGAGGGCTTTTCAGAAGTAAAAGTTGTTGGGAGGGGGGGGGCCCCACTCTTGCCGCTATTGTGGCTTAATAGTGGGACCTGTGAACTTGAGATGCAGCCCAACATGTAGCCCCTCGCCTGCCCTATCCGTTGCTGTGTCGTTCCCATCACTTTCTTGAATTGCCCAGATTTCCACAAATGAAAACCTTAGCGAGCATCGGCGAAATACAAAAATGCTCGGGTCGCCCACTGACTTCAATGGGGTTCGTTACTCGAAACGAACCCTCGAGCATCGCGATAATTTCGAGCACCCGAGCATTTTGGTGCTCGCTCATCTCTAATCACAGTCTCTTATAATACACAGGAGCAGCACTATCACATCACAGTCTCTTATAATACACAGGAGCAGCGCTATTACATCACAGTCTCTTATAATACACAGGAGCAGCACTATTACATCACAGTCTCTTATAATACACAGGAGCAGCGCTATTATATCACAGTCTCTTATAATACACAGGAGCAGCGCTATTACATCACAGTCTCTTATAATACACAGGAGCAGCGCTATTACATCACAGTCTCTTATAATACACAGGAGCAGCGCTATTACATCACAGTCTCTTATTACACACAGGAGCAGCGCTATTACATCACAGTCTCTTATTACACACAGGAGCAGCGCTATTACATCACAGTCTTATAATGCACAGGAGCAGCGCTATTACATCACAGTCTCTTATTACACACAGGAGCAGCGCTATTACATCACAGTCTCTTATTACACACAGGAGCAGCGCGGGTCACATGACATTCCTTCTCCTGCCCGCTCTCCGCACGCGGTGCTTCAGGTGGACGTGGCGGTATTCCTGGTAACAAGTAGTGATGAATAATTCATGAGACATAATGACGTAAATTTAAACATAAGCCTCGTACGGCGGGCGCATCTCATTACCGGCCGCCGCGCATCTCATTACCGGCCGCCGCGCATCTCATTACTGGCCGCCGCGCATCTCATTACTGGCCGCCGTGCATCTCATTACCGGCCGCCGCGCATCTCATTACTGGCCGCCGCGCATTTCATTACCGGCCGCCGCGCATCTCATTACTGGCCGCCGCGCATCTCATTACCGGCCGCACCGCTGCGTTCCCTGTAATGACATTCATTTCATTCTGCTTGTCGTCCAATTGTCTCTGATTTATGATATAGAGATGTGGGGGAGGGGGGCTAAATATTGCGTTGAAATGATTTTCTCTCCTTGGCGCTCCCCTCCCCCGCTCACCTTTATTCCCTGTTGCGCTATTTGTGCTTTATGGATTACCTCTCGCCGCCCGGTATTTTCTCTCCCGCTGAGGTTTATTCCACATTCTATAGAATTGATAAAAATCCAGTAAATCATTTAATAACCACAAACCTCTCAGCATCAGGCTGCTGGTCGCTGCGGTGTATTATTATATCACTAAACACTGATAATAATCACATTATTATATTCATCACTGATATAACTGATCTTATTACACCAAAAATGACTCGTTTTACTTTATACACCAGTAGTAGCTGATATTAAATGGGATGCACACTACCGATTTGTTTTATTGTACTTCACCTGTAATACCAAGCCTGACCACTGCAGTGGGAACGGCACTGTCTGCTTCCTGCAGAAATCAGCTGAGTGCACAACTGACATCTGATCAGCACGGTCTTGGGTGCTGGACCTCCACTGACCGCCTATTGAGGGCCTTTCCTGAAGATACAGTTTACAACTGGACAACCCCTTTAAATTGTAATTTAAAGGGCAACCACTTTATACAGATTTAAAGATGGACTAGAAGCGATTGTAACGAGGCACTTACTAATATGTAATTCACTGGATTCTGTGGTCCTCCAGGGTCAGCGTGCCTTCACTCCAAGAGAGGTGACATCCCAATCAGTGACGCCCCTCATTATCTCCACATTATCTAACAAGGCAAATGGAAAGGCATTGTCCAAGAGGGCCGATCCCTGTGGTGTTACAGATTTGGCCTGTGGTCCTGATGTTAATTAGACATGTCAGAAAACATAATGGATGTTTGTCTCCCTGATACTCAGAATGAGAAGGCATTGATACTTGGTAATGCCACCACTGGAGGGCGTCACCTGTAGCCGCCCCTATGGGAGCAACGTGCAGGGGGCCTCACAAGTTTGGAAACTCCCATATAGAATGAAAACGGCTGGGCAGACAGTTATCCAAGTTTACATGCCAGGGAGGAACCCGTTGGGCCGTGTCAGCAGCATGGCCGCCATTTTGAATGCCGCCATCTTGGATTCAAGTCTAATTCCTCCAATGGGAAGGTTTGTGTGCGATATATGAGACTAGCAGAGCATTTCACCAGGGAAACAATGGCGCGCCTCATATTGCCATGGCTTGATTCGTTATCTCCAGCAGATCGTGTTGAGATCCCCCTTATGTCAGGGGAACAAAGCAGAGGTTCCATCACCACAGATTGCAGTCACCGCCACCCAACGAGACCCCCTACCCACACTGCAGCAGCCAAGCTTCAAAATCTGGATGAGCGGAAAGTGTTAATGCCCATTTACACGGAGCGATGATCGCTAATCGTTGCGTCTAAACACTCGCCCATCGTTTTCGGCACTGCTAGCTGATCGTTAAATTCAGTCCAACCTAAAAATCGGCACTCAGCCTTATCAGCAGTTCTCATTGGGGATTGCTGACAGCATTGTTACCCGTGGGGAACAAAGGATCTGAGCGCAGATAAGAGCCGCCCATCCCCCCTCCCCGCTCTCGGGCTATTAGCTGTGTTCAGCGAAGGCTTCATCTGCTGAGTAGCTAATTAATACTTTATGCAAAATGATCGCTCAAAGCTGTCACTGTCATTCGAGCGATCATTGATCGGCCGGTGTAAGCCAGCGTTAAGTGTTGAAGCGGTGTAGGGACCTCCATCCCGGCATGGGGGGTGTAGGGACCTCCCGCTATGAAGTCCAGTCTGCGGATGGCGGCCCTGCTTGTAGGTGTCCAGTGTCCTTACATGAGTTACTGGGGGAGTCAGTGGTGCCACCCAGCAGGATTGGCAGCTCAGAAAGTGACCTTGTCCTAGATGAACTGACATGCGCCCCCTAGAGGCTCTTGCAGACATGTGGGGTGCAGATTCCACTGAAACCACAGGGAACCTTCTGAAGGGCACGGACCTGTTTTGGGGATATAGTTTTATTCTGTTTATCGCGTTCCGGGAAGAACGTCTTGGGGAGTTTTTGCGGTAAGTGAAGCTCCTATGAGACGAGCCACGAGTGTCCCGCTGCCTCAAGGGGCTTCAGCCTCAGTGTCCCCATCTGAGGCGGATTATAACCAAGGTCTGTTTGTGGTTGTCGCAGGGTTTGTGCCCAGATGCCGGCAGTGTGGGCATGGAGGCTCTAGTACCCTGTTGTACAGCCTCTAGCTTGGATACAAGATGTGATACCGCTGGGCATGGAGGCTCTAGTACCCTGTTGTACCACCTCTAGCTTGGATACAGGATGTGATACGGGAGGCATGGAGGCTCTAGTTCCCTGTTGTACCTCCTCTAGCTTGGATACAAGATGTGATACGGGTGGGCATGGAGGCTCAAGTACGCTGTTGTACCGCCTCTAGCTTGGATACAAGATGTGATACAGGTGGGCATGGAGGCTCTAGTACCCTGTTGTACCACCTCTAGCTTGGATACAAGATGTTATACAGGTGAGCATGGAGGCTCTAGGACCCTGTTGTACCATCTCTAGCTTGGATACAAGATGTGATATGGTGGGCATGGAGGCTCTAGTACACTGTTGTACCGCCTCTAGCTTGGATACAAGATGTGATATGGGCAGGCATGGAGGCTCTAGTACCCTGTTGTACCGCCTCTAGCTTGGATACAAGATGTGATACTGGCAGGCATGGAGGCTCTAGTACTCTGTTGTACCGTCTCTAGCTTGGATACAAGATGTGATACCGCTGGGCATGGAGGCTCTAGTACCCTGTTGTACCGCCTCTAGCTTGGATACAAGATGTGATATGGGCAGGCATGGAGGCTCTAGTACCCTGTTGTACCGCCTCTAGCTTGGATACAAGATGTGATACTGGCAGGCATGGAGGCTCTAGTACCCTGTTGTACCGTCTCTAGCTTGGATACAAGATGTGATACCGCTGGGCATGGAGGCTCTAGTACCCTGTTGTACCGCCTCTAGCTTGGATACAAGATGTGATACGGGTGGGCTTGGAGGCTCTAGTACCCTGTTGTACCACCTCTAGCTTGGATACAGGATGTGATACGGGTGGGCATGGAGGCTCTAGTACCCTGTTGTACCGCCTCTAGCTTGCATACAAGATGTGATACAGGTGGGCATGGAGGCTCTAGTACCCTGTTGTACCACCTCTAGCTTGGATACAGGATGTGATACATGTGGGCATGGAGGCTCTAGTACCCTGTTGTACTGCCTCTAGCTTGGATACAAGATGTGATACAGGTGGGCATGGAGGCTCTAGTATCCTGCTGTACCGCCTGTAGCTTGGATACAAGATGTGATACGGGGGGCATGGAGGCTCTAGTACCCTGTTGTACCGCCTCTAGCTTGGATACAAGATGTGATACAGGTGGGCATGGAGGCTTTAGTACCCTGTTGTACTGCCTCTAGCTTGGATACAAGATGTGATACGGGTGGGCATGGAGGCTCAAGTACGCTGTTGTACCGCCTTTAGCTTGGAAAGAATATGTGATACCGCTGGGCATGGCGGCTCTAGTACCCTGTTGTACCGCCTCTAGCTTGGATACAAGACGTGATACGGGCGGGCATGGAGGCTCTAGTACCCTTTTGTACCGCCTCTAGCTTGGATACAAGATGTGATACGGCGGGCATGGAGGCTCTAGTACCCTGTTGTACCGCCCCTAGCTTGCATACAAGATGTGATACGGGCGGGCATGGAGGCTCTAGTATCCTGTTGTACTGCCTCTAGCTTGGATACAAGATGTCATACGGGTGGGCATGGAGGCTCAAGTACGCTGCTGTACCGCCTCTAGCTTGGATACAAGATGTGAAACAGGTGGGCATGGAGGCTCTAGTACCCTGTTGTACCGCCTCTAGCTTGGATACAAGATGTGACACGGGGGGCATGGAGGCTCTAGTACCCTGTTGTACCGCCTCTAGCTTGGATACAAGATGTGACACGGGCGGGCATGGAGGCTCTAGTACCCTGTTGTACCGCCTCTAGCTTGGATACAAGATGTGATACGGGTGGGCATGGAGGCTCTAGTATCCTGTTGTACCACCTATAGCTTGAATACAAGATGTGATACAGGCTGGTATGGAGGCTCTAGTACCCGGTTGTACCGCCTCTAGCTTGCATACTAGATGTGATACGGGCGGGCATGGAGGCTCTAGTACCCGGTTGTACCGCCTCTAGCTTGGATACAAGATGTGATACGGGTGGGCATGGAGGCTCTAGTACCCTGTTGTACCGCCTCTAGCTTGGATACAAGATGTGATACTGGAGGACATGGAGGCTCTAATACCCTGTTGTACCGCCTCTAGCTTGGATACAGGATGTGATACGGGTGGGCATGGAGGCTCTAGTACCCTGTTGTACCGCCTCTAGCTTGGATACAAGATGTGATACTGGAGGACATGGAGGCTCTAGTACCCTGTTGTACCGCCTCTAGCTTGGATACAAGATGTGATACTGGAGGACATGGAGGCTCTAGTACCCTGTTGTACCACCTCTAGCTTGCATACAAGATGTGATACGGGTGGGCATGGAGGCTCTAGTACCCTGTTGTACCACCTCTAGCTTGCATACAAGATGTGATACAGGTGGGCATGGAGGCTCTAGTACCCTGTTGTACTGCCTCTAGCTTGGATATAAGATGTGATACGGGTGGGCATGGAGGCTCAAGTACGCTGTTGTACCGCCTCTAGCTTGGATACAAGATGTGATACAGGTGGGCATGGAGGCTCTAATACCCTGTTGTACTGCCTCTAGCCTGGATACAAGATGTGATACAAGGGGGCATGGAGGCTCTAGGACCCTGTTGTACCATCTCTAGCTTGGATACAAGATGTGACACGGGTGGGCATGGAGGCTCTAGTACCCTGTTGTACCGCCTCTAGCTTGGAAACAAGATGTCATACCGCTGGGCATGGCGGCTCTAGTACCCTGTTGTACCGCCTCTAGCTTGGATGCAAGATGTGATACGGGCGGGCATGGAGGCTCTAGTACCCTGTTGTACCTCCCCTAGCTTGCATACAAGATGTGATACAGGTGGGCATGGAGGCTCTAGTACCCTGTTGTACCGCCTCTAGCTTGGATACAAGATGTGATACGGGTGGGCATGGAGGCTCTAGTACCCTGTTGTACCGCCCCTAGCTTGCATACAAGATGTGATACAGGGGGCATGGAGGCTCTAGTACCCTGTTGTACTGCCTCTAGCTTGGATACAAGATGTGATACGGGTGGGCATGGAGGCTCTAGTACCCTGTTGTACTGGCTGTAGCTTGGATACAAGATGTGATACGGCGGGCATGGAGGCTGTAGTACCCTGTTATACCATCTCTAGCTTGGATACAAGATGTGATACGGGCGGGCATGGAGGCTCTAGTACCCTGTTGTACCTCCCCTAGCTTGCATACAAGATGTGATACAGGTGGGCATGGAGGCTCTAGTACCCTGTTGAACCGCCTCTAGCTTGGATACAAGATGTGATACGGGTGGGCATGGAGGCTCTAGTACCCTGTTGTACCGCCTCTAGCTTGGATACAAGATGTGATACTGGAGGACATGGGGGCTCTAATACCCTGTTCTACCATCTCTAGCTTGGATACAAGATGTGACACGGGTGGGCATGGAGGCTCTAGTACCCTGTTGTACCGCCTCTAGCTTGGATACAGGATGTGATACGGGTGGGCATGGAGGCTCTAGTACCCTGTTGTACAGCCTCTAGCTTGGATACAAGATGTGATACTGGAGGACATGGAGGCTCTAATACCCTGTTCTACCATCTCTAGCTTGGATACAGGATGTGATACGGGCGGGCATGGAGGCTCTAGTACCCTGTTGTACCGCCTCTAGCTTGGATACAAGATGTGACACGGGGGGCATGGAGGCTCTAGTACCCTGTTGTACCGCCTCTAGCTTGGATACAGGATGTGATACGGGCGGGCATGGAGGCTCTAGTACCCTGTTGTACCGTCTCTAGCTTGGATACAAGATGTGATACCGCTGGGCATGGAGGCTCTAGTACCCTGTTGTAACGCCTCTAGCTTGGATACAAGATGTGATACGGGTGGGCTTGGAGGCTCTAGTACCCTGTTGTACCACCTCTAGCTTGGATACAGGATGTGATACGGGTGGGCATGGAGGCTCTAGTACCCTGTTGTACCGCCCCTAGCTTGCATACAAGATGTGATACAGGTGGGCATGGAGGCTCTAGTACCCTGTTGTACCACCTCTAGCTTGGATACAGGATGTGATACATGTGGGCATGGAGGCTCTAGTACCCTGTTGTACTGCCTCTAGCTTGGATACAAGATGTGATACAAGGGGGCATGGAGGCTCTAGGACCCTGTTGTACCATCTCTAGCTTGGATACAAGATGTGACACAGGTGGGCATGGAGGCTCTAGTACCCTGTTGTACCGCCTCTAGCTTGGAAACAAGATGTGATACCGCTGGGCATGGCGGCTCTAGTACCCTGTTGTACCGCCTCTAGCTTGGATACAAGATGTGATACGGGCGGGCATGGAGGCTCTAGTACCCTGTTGTACCGCCCCTAGCTTGCATACAAGATGTGATACAGGTGGGCATGGAGGCTCTAGTACCCTGTTGTACCGCCTCTAGCTTGGATACAAGATGTGATACGGGTGGGCATGGAGGCTCTAGTACCCTGTTGTACCGCCCCTAGCTTGCATACAAGATGTGATACAGGGGGCATGGAGGCTCTAGTACCCTGTTGTATCGCCTCTAGCTTGGATACAAGATGTGATACGGGTGGGCATGGAGGCTCTAGTACCCTGTTTTACCGCCCCTAGCTTGCATACAAGATGTGATACAGGGGGCATGGAGGCTCTAGTACCCTGTTGTACCGCCTCTAGCTTGGATACAAGATGTGATACTGGAGGACATGCAGGCTCTAGTACCCTGTTCTACCATCTCTAGCTTGGATACAAGATGTGACACGGGTGGGCATGGAGGCTCTAGTACCCTGTTGTACCGCCTCTAGCTTGGATACAGGATGTGATACGGGTGGGCATGGAGGCTCTAGTACCCTGTTGTACAGCCTCTAGCTTGGATACAAGATGTGATACTGGAGGACATGGGGGCTCTAGTACCCTGCTGTACCATCTCTAGCTTGGATACAGGATGTGATACGGGCGGGCATGGAGGCTCTAGTACCCTGTTGTACCGCCTCTAGCTTGGATACAAGATGTGACACGGGGGGCATGGAGGCTCTAGTACCCTGTTGTACCGCCTCTAGCTTGGATACAGGATGTGATACGGGCGGGCATGGAGGCTCTAGTACACTGTTGTACCGCCTCTAGCTTGGATACAAGATGTGATATGGGCAGGCATGGAGGCTCTAGTACCCTGTTGTACCGCCTCTAGCTTGGATACAAGATGTGATACAGGCAGGCATGGAGGCTCTAGTACCCTGTTGTACCACCTCTAGCTTGGATGCAAGATGTGATACCGCTGGACATGGAGGCTCTAGTACCCTGTTGCACCGCCTCTAGCTTGGATACAAGATGTGATACGGGTGGGCTTGGAGGCTCTAGTACCCTGTTGTACCACCTCTAGCTTGGATACAGGATGTGATACGGGTGGGCATGGAGGCTCTAGTACCCTGTTGTACCGCCCCTAGCTTGCATACAAGATGTGATACAGGCGGGCATGGAGGATCTTGTACCCTGTTGTACCACCTCTAGCTTGGATACAAGATGTGATACTGGTGGGCATGGAGGCTCTAGTACCCTGATGTACCACCTCTAGCTTGGATACAGGATGTGATACATGTGGGCATGGAGGCTGTAGTACCCTGTTGTACCACCTCTAGCTTGGATACAGGATGTGATACAGGCAGGCATGGAGGCTCAAGTACGCTGTTGTACCGCCTTTAGTTGGAAAGAATATGTGATACCGCTGGGCATGGCGGCTCTAGTACCCTGTTGTACCGCCTCTAGCTTGGATACAAGATGTGATACGGGCGGGCATGGAGGCTCTAGTACCCTGTTGTACCGCCCCTAGCTTGCATACAAGATGTGATACAGGTGGGCATGGAGGCTCTAGTATCCTGTTGTACTGCCTCTAGCTTGGATACAAGATGTCATACGGGTGGGCATGGAGGCTCAAGTACGCTGTTGTACCGCCTCTAGCTTGGATACAAGATGTGATACAGGTGGGCATGGAGGCTCTAGTACCCTGTTGTACCGCCTCTAGCTTGGATACAAGATGTGACACGGGCGTGCATGGAGGCTCTAGTACCCTGTTGTACCGCCTCTAGCTTGGATACAAGATGTGACACGGGCGGGCATGGAGGCTCTAGTACCCGGTTGTACAGCCTCTAGCTTGCATACTAGATGTGATACGGGCGGGCATGGATGCTCTAGTACCCGGTTGTACCGCCTCTAGCTTGGATACAAGATGTGATACGGGTGGGCATGGAGGCTCTAGTACCCTGTTGTACCGCCTCTAGCTTGGATACAGGATGTGATACTGGAGGACATGGAGGCTCTAATACCCTGTTGTACCGCCTCTAGCTTGGATACAGGATGTGATACTGGAGGACATGGAGGCTCTAGTACCCTGTTGTACCGCCTCTAGCTTGCATACAGGATGTGATACTGGAGGACATGGAGGCTCTAGTACCCTGTTGTACCGCCTCCAGCTTGGATACAGGATGTGATACTGGAGGACATGGAGGCTCTAGTACCCTGTTGTACCGCCTCCAGCTTGGATACAGGATGTGATACTGGAGGACATGGAGGCTCTAGTACCCTGTTGTACCGCCTCTAACTTGGATACAAGATGTGATACAGGTGGGCATGGAGGCTCTAGTACCCTGTTGTACCGTCTCTAGTTTGGATACAAGATGTGATACGGGCGGGCATGGAGGCTCAAGTACGCTGTTGTACCGCCTCTAGCTTGGATACAAGATGTGATACGGGGGGCATGGAGGCTCTAGGACCCTGTTGTACCATCTCTAGCTTGGATACAAGATGTGACACGGGTGGGCATGGAGGCTCTAGTACCCTGTTGTACCGCCTCTAGCTTGGAAACAAGATGTCATACCGCTGGGCATGGCGGCTCTAGTACCCTGTTGTACCGCCTCTAGCTTGGATACAAGATGTGATACGGGCGGGCATGGAGGCTCTAGTACCCTGTTGTACCGCCCCTAGCTTGGATACAAGATGTGACACGGGTGGGCATGGAGGCTCTAGTACCCTGTTGTACCGCCTCTAGCTTGGATACAGGATGTGATACGGGTGGGCATGGAGGCTCTAGTTCCCTGTTGTACAGCCTCTAGCTTGGATACAAGATGTGATACTGGAGGATATGGAGGCTCTAATACCCTGTTCTACCATCTCTAGCTTGGATACAAGATGTGATACAGGTGGGCATGGAGGCTCTAGTACCCTGTTGTACCGCCTCTAGCTTGGATACAAGATGTGACACGGGGGGCATGGAGGCTCTAGTACCCTGTTGTACCGCCTCTAGCTTGGATACAGGATGTGATACGGGCGGGCATGGAGGCTCTAGTACACTGTTGTACCGCCTCTAGCTTGGATACAAGATGTGATATGGGCAGGCATGGAGGCTCTAGTACCCTGTTGTACCGTCTCTAGCTTGGATACAAGATGTGATACCGCTGGGCATGGAGGCTCTAGTACCCTGTTGTACCGCCTCTAGCTTGGATACAAGATGTGATACGGGTGGGCTTGGAGGCTCTAGTACCCTGTTGTACCACCTCTAGCTTGGATACAGGATGTGATACGGGTGGGCATGGAGGCTCTAGTACCCTGTTGTACCGCCCCTAGCTTGCATACAAGATGTGATACAGGTGGGCATGGAGGCTCTAGTACCCTGTTGTACCACCTCTAGCTTGGATACAGGATGTGATACATGTGGGCATAGAGGCTCTAGTACCCTGTTGTACTGCCTCTAGCTTGGATACAAGATGTGATACAGGTGGGCATGGAGGCTCTAGTACCCTGTTGTACCGCCCCTAGCTTGCATACAAGATGTGATACAGGTGGGCATGGTGGCTCTAGTACCCTGTTGTACTGCCTCTAGCTTGGATACAAGATGTGATACGGGTGGGCATGGAGGCTCAAGTACGCTGTTGTACCGCCTCTAGCTTGGATACAAGAAGTGATACTGGAGGACATGGAGGCTCTAGTACCCTGTTGTACCGCCTCTAGCTTGGAAAGAATATGTGATACCGCTGGGCATGGCGGCTCTAGTACCCTGTTGTACCGCCTCTAGCTTGGATACAAGATGTGATACGGGCGGGCATGGAGGCTCTAGTACCCTTTTGTACCGCCTCTAGCTTGGATACAAGATGTGATACGGGGGGCATGGAGGCTCTAGTACCCTGTTGTACCGCCCCTAGCTTGCATACAAGATGTGATACAGGTGGGCATGGAGGCTTAAGTATTCTGTTGTACCGCCTCTAGCTTGGATACAAGATGTGATACAGGTGGGCATGGCGGCTCTAGTACCCTGTTGTACCGCCTCTAGCTTGGATACAAGATGTGATACAGGTGGGCATGGAGGCTCTAGTACCCTGTTGTACCGCCTCTAGCTTGGATACAAGATGTGATACAGGTGGGCATGGAGGCTCTAGTACCCTGTTGTTCCGCCTCTAGCTTGGATACAAGATGTGATACTGGAGGACATGGAGGCTCTAATACCCTGTTGTACCATCTCTAGCTTGGATACAAGATGTGACACGGGCGTGCATGGAGGCTCTAGTACCCTGTTGTACTGCCTCTAGCTTGGATACAAGATGTGACACGGGCGGGCATGGAGGCTCTAGTACCCTGTTGTACCGCCTCTAGCTTGGATACAAGATGTGATACGGGTGGGCATGGAGGCTCTTTTACCCTGTTGTACCACCTATAGCTTGAATACAAGATGTGATACAGGCTGGTATGGAGGCTCTAGTACCCGGTTGTACCGCCTCTAGCTTGCATACTAGATGTGATACGGGCGGGCATGGAGGCTCTAGTACCCGGTTGTACCGCCTCTAGCTTGGATACAAGATGTGATACGGGTGGGCATGGAGGCTCTAGTACCCTGTTGTACCGCCTCTAGCTTGGATACAAGATGTGATACTGGAGGACATGGAGGCTCTAGTACCCTGTTGTACCGCCTCTAGCTTGGATACAGGATGTGATACTGGAGGACATGGAGGCTCTAGTACCCTGTTGTACCGCCTCCAGCTTGGATACAGGATGTGATACTGGAGGACATGGAGGCTCTAGTACCCTGTTGTACCGCCTCTAGCTTGGATACAAGATGTGATACGGGTGGGAGTGGGGGCTCTAGTACCCTGTTGTACCGCCTCTAGCTTGGATACAGGATGTGATACGGGTGGGCATGGAGGCTCTAGTACCCTATTGTACCGCCTCTAGCTTGGATACAGGATGTGATACGGGCGGGCATGGAGGCTCTAGTACACTGTTGTACCGCCTCTAGCTTGGATACAAGATGTGATACAGGCTGGTATAGAGGCTCTAGTACACTGTTATACCGCCTCTAGCTTGGATACAGGATGTGGTACGGGCGGGCATGGGGGCTCTAGTAGCCTGTTGTACCACCTCTGGCTTGGATACAAGATGTGATACAGATGGCATGGAGGCTCTAGTACCCTGTTGTACCACCTCTAGCTTGGATACAAGATGTGATATGGGTGGGCATTGGGGCTCTAGTACCCTGTTGTACCACCTCTAGCTTGGATACAGGATGTGATACGGGCGGGCATGGGGGCTCTAGTAGCCTGTTGTACCGCCTCTAGCTTGGATACAGGATGTGATACGGGCGGGCATGGGGGCTCTAGTAGCCTGTTGTACCACCTCTGGCTTGGATACAAGATGTGATACAGATGGCATGGAGGCTCTAGTACCCTGTTGTACCACCTCTAGCTTGGATACAAGATGTGATATGGGTGGGCATGGGGGCTCTAGTACCCTGTTGTACCACCTCTAGCTTGGATACAGGATGTGATACGGGCGGGCATGGGGGCTCTAGTAGCCTGTTGTACCACCTCTGGCTTGGAAACAAGATGTGATACAGATGGCATGGAGGGTCTAGTACCCTGTTGTACCACCTCTAGCTTGGATACAAGATGTGATATGGGTGGGCATGGGGGCTCTAGTACCCTGTTGTACCACCTCTAGCTTGGATACAGGATGTGATACGGGCGGGCATGGGGGCTCTAGTACCCTGTTGTACCACCTCAAGCTTGGATACAGGATGTGATACGGGTGGGCATGGAGGCTCTAGTACCCTGTTGTACCGCCTCTAGCTTGGATACAAGATGTGATACAGGTGGGCATGGAGGCCCTAGTACTCTGTTGTACCGCCTCTAGCTTGGATACAGGATGTGATACGGGCGGGCGTGGAGGCTCTAGTACCCTGTTGCAGCGGACTGGTTATGATGCCTTATTCCTGTGTGGAATTCATCCAGGGGATACAGAAACACGTTAATGATAGAAGAGGTGCGGCGCCGCACTCCGCTCAGCACATGGGAGCTCCTCAGGTCAGACAGTCCGCTGCGCAGTCCTCATCGGCCCGCCAGAAGGGTGACTGCTTTAGCCTTTATTCGTCCAAGTGTTCCACATGGAGTCCGGATCACCACCAGGCATCCATGGCAGCCGACCGACCCGCGGCCCCCGTCCGTGCCTCACCGCCGAGTGGGAAGAACAAATGTCTCCTCCAAGTGTTACAATGTTTCACTCTCTGTCGTACTTGCAGACCAAATCATTCAGAGTTCTGTTATCTACTGAAGGTATATATATATATAAGGGTGATCCAGCCAAAAGTATTCAACCTGGCATCACAGAGGGTCCGGCGCCCCTCCCCGCGCTGTCTGATGCCCAGCAGGTCGGCCTTCATCTTGTCTACAAATCCTGTCTATTATACGGAGATTAGACTTTCCTTTTCCTGGTAATACCATTGGTGGGTTTTCAGTAGTCAGTGTGCTGGTGCCCGCCGCTGGGGGCTCATTGGCACCGGGCCACCAATTAGCAGCGGCAGCCATTACACAGGCCTCGGGGTCTTCTTCCACTCTGTGCCCCTGTGCATTGTGGGGCTGACACCGGCTGATCATCATGGGATCCTGAGAGGCGGACCGCAGCCAATCAGCTCTTGATGACCGAGAATAGCTCACCAATATGATCTGTGTGGAGATCTCCTTCGGGGCTCATTCACACGGCCGGGTCACAGCCACAGGGAGGCTGAAGATTACATGAACGGCTGTTACGACTCTCGTCAATTATACGCCGCACCCGGAATAATGCGGGCAAGGAGAGGCAGTTTACATCTGCTAAACTGCCGCCCCCTCGCTGGCTGTTGGTCAGGGGAGCGGGTGAGATGGGGGCGGGAACTAGTGTGCTCAACTCCCTCCCCCTCTCTGCCCCTTGTCGGCTGCCAGCAATGGGAGGGGCACAGGCGGCAGCTTAGTACACTAGCTTCTGCCCCCTCCCCTTGCAGACAGCCATCGAGGGGGCGGAGAGGGAAGGGGGAGGGACTTTAGCAGACACGCTGCTCCCTCCCACCTCCCTTTACTCTGGCAGCTCCCATAAGCCCCCATAGGAGTCTATGGGACAGTCGGCGTAGTTCCAGAACTCTCTCGTAGTCGGTGGGAATGTGCACCATATGCGCTATCTTTGCCAGCCGGCCATTTTTACGCATCGGGAATACGCCCATCTGAACTGACGGATTGGTTTCCAATGCATCAGATAGCGTATATTGTCCGGCCGTGACAACGCCGTGAAGGAGCCCGCTAATGCACTTTTTTTCTTATAAGTTTTCTGTAAATGATTCGACTGCATTAAAAAAACGGATGCAGAACGCGGCTGTAAGAAGAGGCGTTCAAAAGAATGGCGTTCCGTTTGTGCAAGATATGTGTGTTTTGCAATGCTCAAATCTCATGTGATTTTGACGCCAGTGTGAACTATTGTACCTGGCCACCATCAGCGCTAGGGGGGGCGACATAATACAGCTGGCCAAACATTTAGTAACACCCCCAGCTTCTGATTGGCTGGGGGCAGGTTTATTCCCCAAGTGCCGTTCTGGCACGGCAGGAGGACTGCACCAAGAGTGGGAGCAGCGGCGGCAGAGGGGCAGCAAACCACAACAGTGGCGGCTGGGACGGAGCTGATAGCTGGCACAGCGGATCACTGCAATGGTTTGTGCCTGTGCCGGATGGTTAGGGGTTCGTCCTCTTATTAGGCTTCTGCATTTACAGCCAATAAGGGAAGCCTAATAGGAGAACGAACCCCTAACCCTCCGGCGCGGGCACAAACCACTGCAGACATGGCTAGGACCTTCAGGAATACAACCAATCGGGAGATAGGGGCGTGGCCGGGGCGTTCATCCATCTAGGCCCTGTCAAACCCCAAGCCTCCGGTGGCGTCAAGGTACAATAGTACCGCCCCTTAGGCCTCTTTCACACAAGCGTCATTTCTCAGCAAAGTAAACTGTGCTAAAAAATCGTGACTATTGCTACCAAAAATTGGATGAACGAAGACTTGCTGCGACCAGGGTGCGGCTATTATTCGCAGGGTGCGGCTATTATTCGCCATTTTTACAGCCATCCACACGGCTGGCTGCAGGGAATACATGCCGCAGCCCTCGGTCAGCAGAATGACTTTAATGACTTTTAAATGCCTCAGCTAGAGGCACCTGTCAGTGTTTGCCAGCGCTCACCGCTGCTGAACTCCCTCCCCCTCCCTTTTTCTGTTGGCTCCCATAGACTCCCATATGAGTCTATGGAGTCTCCTGTGTTGGTCCGTCCAGAGATAGGGCCAGACCTCTATTTTTAGGTGGTGCTGAATTTCAGTTGCTGAAATTGCGCTTGCGCGCTATATTTTGCGGGCCGACATTTGCGCAGCACCAAATTTGTCTGAATGATCTGCCACGAAATGGCGCTTGTGTGAAAGAGGCGTAAAGGTGTCAGAAATTACAGGTCAGACCGGGAGCCAACGAGACGCCCCCAACTACTACCCACATCGGGCTTCTGAGGACTTTGGGGCTTCTCGGGATTAATGACAGTTGTTGGAAGCTTCAACAAATCCCACGGAGGAAACGGAGAAGAATGTGACTGGGCGCTGCGATCCGGCATCTTCCCTGTTAGTCCAGGAGCGCGAAGATAGTCCATCAAGGAGCGAACGGCGAGCGGATGGAACGGGCGCGACAGAAGTCTGCAGGACGAATCTGGCTGCCGTGCCACAGAAGCTTTAACCCGACCCGGACAGTCTGATGCCAGCTGTCTCGCCAGCTCCGGCCGTCTCTTCTCATAAACTTGCTCATATTTTCCTTCTTTTTTAATGTTTTTTTGTTTTACATTTTTGTTGCTTTTTTGCCTCATTTTCTGTCTAATAATCTTCTACCCTGTTAAATCCCGGACTGATTTCTAACATTTTTCTCCTCTGCTGGTGATCCCTGTCCAGCTGGCCGCCGGCCGCGCCATACTTATCAATTAGGCAATCTGTTCCATTGTAATACAGATGATCTTCCTTCACGGCTCGGGACGGAGCGGACTAATCGTCTCGCTGTTCACTTACATAAAGCAATGAGGTTCAGCAGGCGACACCCAGATCAGAGAGAACAGGGGAAAAACAGCAAAAATAAGACAATGCCAAAAAATGGATTCAAGTGAGAAGAAATCTGACAGAAAAGTAACACCTTGTCCGGCGGAGAAGGGCCACAGGCATACCAGGGGCCAAACGTATCGCTCTGGTGGCAGACCTGTACCTCCAGTCCTCCAGAGTGGGCTATACTGCTGGTGGTCTCCTACGTGCTGGAGGGGCTACTGACCCCAAAAGGCACCAGGAGCCACCATGATGGCCTCTTCTGCACCCCCATATCTACACTCTTGTTTCTACCTGCACATGCCATGTTTTCTGCTGAATCAACATGAGAAATGACTATAGGACAACCTGAGTGTAGGACGCACCTGAGTGTAGGACATACCTGACTGTAAGACACACCTGACTGTAAGACGCACCTTACTGTAAGACGCACCTGACTATAGGACACACCTGACTGTAGGACGCCCCTGACTGTAGGACGCCCCTGACTGTAGGACGCAGCTGAGTGTAGGACAACCTGACTGTAGGACACACCTGACTGTAGGACACACCTGACTGTAGGACAACCTGACTGTAGGACGCACCTGACTGTAGGACAACCTGACTGTAGGACGCACCTGACTGTAGGACGCACCTGACTGTAGGACGCACCTGACTGTAGGACAACCTGACTGTAGGACGCACCTGACTGTAGGACAACCTGACTGTAGGACGCACCTGACTGTAGGACAACCTGACTGTAGGACGCACCTGACTTTAGGACAACCTGACTGTAGGACGCACCTGACTGTAGGACGCACCTGACTGTAGGACGCAGCTGAGTGCAGGACGCATCTGACTGTAGGACGCAGCTGAGTGTAGGACGCATCTGAGTGTAGGTCGCACCTGACTTTAGGACAACCTGACTGTAGGACGCACCTGACTGTAGGACGCACCTGACTGTAGGACGCACCTGACTGTAGGACGCAGCTGAGTGTAGGACGCACCTGACTGTAGGACGCAGCTGAGTGTAGGACGCATCTGAGTGTAGGACGCACCTGACTGTAGGACGCACCTGACTGTAGGACAACCTGCCTGTAAGACGCACCTGACTTTAGGACAACCTGACTGTAGGACGCACCTGACTGTAGGACGCACCTGACTGTAGGACGCAGCTGAGTGTAGGACGCAGCTGAGTGTAGGACGCATCTGAGTGTAGGACGCATCTGACTGTAGGACGCAGCAGACTGTAGGACGCACCTGACTGTAGGACGCACCTCACTGTAGGACGCACCTAACTATAGGACAACCTGACTATAGGACGCACCTGACTGTAGGACAACCTGACTGTAGGACGCACCTGACTGTAGGACAACCTGACTGTAGGACGCACCTGACTGTAGGACGCACCTGACTGTAGGACAACCTGACTGTAGGACGCAGCTGACTGTAGGACAACCTGACTATAGGACGCACCTGACTGTAGGATGCACCTGAGTATAGGACACTCCTGACTGTAGGATGCACTTGACTGTAGGACACACCTGTTTGTAGGACGCACCTGACTGTAGGATAACCTGACTATAGGACGCACCTGACTATAGGACGCACCTAACTGTAGGATGCACCTGACTGTAGGACGCACCAGACTGTAGGACGCACCAGACTGTAGGACGCACCAGACTGTAGCAAAACCTGACTGCAGGACGCACCTGACTGTAGGACGCACCTGACTATAGGACACACCTGACTATAGAACACACCTGACTATAGAACGCACCTGACTATAGAACGCACCTGACTATAGGACGCACCTGACTGTAGGACGCACCTGACTGTAGGACGCACCTGACTGTAGGACGAAGCTGAGTGTAGGACGCACCTGACTGTAGGACAACCTGACTGTAGGACGCACCTGACTATAGGACGCACCTGACTATAGGACGCACCTGACTGTAGGATGCACCTGACTGTAGGACAACCTGCCTGTTAGACGCACCTGACTGTAGGACAACCTGACTGTAGGACAACCTGACTATAGGACAACCTGACTATAGGACGCACCTGACTGTAGGACGCACCTGACTGTAGGACGCACCTGACTGTAGGACAACCTGCCTGTAAGACGCACCTGACTGTAGGACGCACCTGACTGTAGGACAACCTGACTGTAGGACAACCTGACTGTAGGACAACCTGACTATAGGACGCACCTGACTATAGGACGCACCTGACTGTAGGACGAAGCTGAGTGTAGGACGCACCTGACTGTAGGACGCACCTGACTGTAGGACGCACCTGACTGTAGGACGCAACTGACTATAGGACAACCTGACTGTAGGACAACCTGACTGTAGGACAACCTGACTGTAGGACGCACCTGACTGTAGGATAACCTGACTGTAGGACGCACCTGACTATAGGACAACCTGACTATAGAAAACACCTGACTATAGGACACACCTGACTGTAGGACGAAGCTGACTGTAGAATGTACCTGAGTGTAGAACACACCTGAGTATAGGACGCACCTGACTATAGTCACACCTGGTTGTAGGACGCACCTGACTATAGGACACACCTAGTTGTAGGACACAGCTGACTGTAGGTCGCACCTGACTGCAGGACACACCTGGCTGTAGGACGCACCTGACTGTAGGACAACCTGACTGTAGGACGCACCTGACTGTAGGACAACCTGACTGTAGGACGCACCTGACTGTAGGACGCACCTGACTGTAGGACACCCTGACTGTAGGACACCCTGACTGTAAGACACACCTGACTGTAAGACAACCTGACTGTAGGACGCACTCGACTGTAGGACGAAGCTGAGTGTAGGACGAAGCTGAGTGTAGGACGCACCTGACTATAGGACAACCTGACTATAGAACACACCTGACTGTAGGACGCACCTGACTGTAGGACGCACCTGACTGTAGGACGCACCTGACTGTAGGACGAAGTTGAGTGTAGGACAACCTGACTGTAGGACGCAGCTGACTGTAGGACGCACCTGACTGTAGGACAACCTGACTATAGAACACACCTGACTGTAGGACGCACCTGACTGTAGGACGCACCTGACTGTAGGACGCACCTGACTGTAGGACGAAGTTGAGTGTAGGACAACCTGACTGTAGGACGCAGCTGACTGTAGGACGCACCTGACTATAGGACAACCTGACTATAGAACACACCTGACTGTAGGACGCACCTGACTGTAGGACGCACCTGACTGTAGGACGAAGTTGAGTGTAGGACAACCTGACTGTAGGACGCAGCTGACTGTAGGACGCACCTGACTATAGGACAACCTGACTATAGAACACACCTGACTGTAGGACGCACCTGACTGTAGGACGCACCTGACTGTAGGACGCACCTGACTGTAGGACGAAGTTGAGTGTAGGACAACCTGACTGTAGGACGCAGCTGACTGTAGGACGCACCTGACTATAGGACAACCTGACTATAGAACACACCTGACTGTAGGACGCACCTGACTGTAGGACTCACCTGACTGTAGGACGCACCTGACTGTAGGACGAAGTTGAGTGTAGGACAACCTGACTGTAGGACGCAGCTGACTGTTGGACGCACCTGACTGTAGGACGAAGCTGACTATAGGACGAAGCTGAGTGTAGGACACACCTGACTATAAGACAACCTGACTATAGAACACACCTGACTGTAGGACAACCTGACTATAGAACACACCTGACTGTAGGACAACGTGACTGTAGGACGCACCTGACTGTAGGACGCAGCTGACTGTAGGACAACCTGACTGTAGGATGCACCTGACTGTAGGATGCACCTGACTGTAGGACGCAGCTGACTGTAGGACGCAGCTGTCTATAGGACGAAGCTGACTATAGGACGAAGCTGACTATAGGACGAAGCTGACTATAGGACACACCTGACTGTAGGAAACACCTGACTATAGAACACACCTGACTGTAGGAGGCACCTAACTGTAGGACACACCTGACTATAGGACAACCTGACTATAGAACACACCTGACTGTAGGACGCACCTGACTGTAGGACGCACCTGACTGTAGGACGCACCTGACTGTAGGACGAAGTTGAGTGTAGGACAACCTGACTGTAGGACGCAGCTGACTGTTGGACGCACCTGACTGTAGGACGAAGCTGACTATAGGACGAAGCTGAGTGTAGGACACACCTGACTATAAGACAACCTGACTATAGAACACACCTGACTGTAGGACAACCTGACTATAGAACACACCTGACTGTAGGACAACGTGACTGTAGGACAACGTGACTGTAGGACGCACCTGACTGTAGGACGCAGCTGACTGTAGGACAACCTGACTGTAGGATGCACCTGACTGTAGGACGCAGCTGACTGTAGGACGCAGCTGTCTATAGGACGAAGCTGACTATAGGACGAAGCTGACTATAGGACACACCTGACTGTAGGAAACACCTGACTATAGAACACACCTGACTGTAGGAGGCACCTGACTGTAGGACACACCTGACTATAGGACGAAGCTGACTGTAGGACACACCTGACTGTAGGACACACCTGACTGTAGGACACACCTGACTGTAGGACGCACCTGACTGTAGGATAACCTGACTGTAGGACAACCTGACTGTAGGACGCACCTGACTGTAGGGCAACCTGACTGTAGGACGCACCTGACTATAGGGCGCACCTGACTATAGGACAAAGCTGAGTGTAGGACACACCTGACTGTAGGACACACCTGACTGTAGGACACACCTGACTGTAGGACAACCTGACTGTAGGACGCACCTGACTGTAGGGCAACCTGACTGTAGGACGCACCTGACTATAGGACAAAGCTGAGTGTAGGACGCACCTGACTGTAGGACACACCTGACTGTAGGACAACCTGACTGTAGGACGCACCTGACTGTAGGGCAACCTGACTGTAGGACGCACCTGACTATAGGGCGCACCTGACTATAGGACAAAGCTGAGTGTAGGACACACCTGACTGTAGGACGCACCTGAGTGTAGGACACACCTGACTGTAGGACGCACCTGACTGTAGGACGCACCTGACTGTAGGACGCACCTGACTGTAGGACACACCTGACTGTAGGATACATTTAAGAGTCAGACCACAGACAGGCAGCACCGCCCCGCCGCTCTCTCTGTGTTTTCACGCTTTGCGCTGTAATGGAGGCGGAGCCGATCCATCTGGGATGAAAGCTGCAACATGTTGATGTCTCCTTATTTTCCTACGATGTCACTTGAGCGATTATTTGGCATTTTGCCGACCCGTATAAATAATTTCTTCGTGGCGCAGATGGTCGCATATCAAGTAGGTTCCATTGACTGGAGGTTTCCGTGTCTCACACTTGAAATTATGTTATAAAATGTATAACTTGCTGCGGGCGCCGCTCATCTTGTGCCGCTCATCTGGTGCCGCTCATCTTGCGCTGCTCATCTTACGCCACTCATCTGGTGCCGCTCATCTTGCGCCGCTCATCTGGCGCCGCTCATCTTGCGCCGCTCATCTGGCGCCGCTCATCTTGCGCCGCTCATCTTGCGCCGCTCATCTTGCGCCGCTCATCTGGTGCCGCTCATCTGGTGCCGCTCATCTGGTGCCGCTCATCTGGTGCCGCTCATCTTACGCCGCTCATCTTACGCCGCTCATCTTGCGCTGCTCATCTGGTGCCGCTCATCTTACGCCGCTCATCTGGTGCCGCTCATCTTGCGCCGCTCATCTTACGCCGCTCATCTTGCGCCGCTCATCTTACGCCGCTCATCTGGTGCCGCTCATCTTGCGCCGCTCATCTGGCGCCGCTCATCTGGCGCCGCTCATCTTGCGCCGCTCATCTGGCGCCGCTCATCTGGCGCCGCTCATCTTGCGCCGCTCATCTGGCGCCGCTCATCTGGCGCCGCTCATCTTGCGCCGCTCATCTGGTGCCGCTCATCTTGCGCCGCTCATCTTGCGCCGCTCATCTGGCGCCGCTCATCTTGCGCCGCTCATCTTGCGCCGCTCATCTTGCGCCGCTCATCTGGTGCCGCTCATCTGGCGTCCTTCAATAACTGACGGAAGGAAGATAACACTAGAAGTACCAACAATACTGAATGAAGGCACTAAGGCCTCACGGTGCGAAGCTGCAGATCCTTCGCCATTTCCAGCGCGGCGCCGTTTCCAGTCTGCCTGTTTCAGGCAGGGCGCAGGCTGCAGCACGGATTTAACCCTTCGTAAGGCGACTGCTGTGGATTTGCTGCAATACTGCAGAACAGACTTCCCACGTCTCTCCGCGGCCCCAACCGCAGCTCGTCACCACGAAGACAAGTCATGAACTCACATCCGCTGAGGTGGACGCGGCACGGCTGGATTACAGCTCAGCGCCATTTCTGAACTGCGGAGAGACGCAGTAGAGCAGCTGCACGTGTGTCCTCTGTGCTGCAGGATAATGCGCGCCACGTGGCAGCATGCAGCGTGCCTGCGGCTCCACCGCGCAGCAGCGGACGGACTCCGTGCTGGGACCGCTCACACTGCCGGATATGCCAGCTGTCAATGACGCACCAAAACCCTCGCTGCTAACGGTCCGCAGGATTCTGTGGATCTGGGGGCGGAATATTCCAGAAGGCGGACAACGCGGTTGTGCAATAATCCAGCCTTTGTGAAGGACCTTTAGAGGGAGAAGTAAGCAGGACGTCCGACGAGAAGAACTGAGCAGTAAGTACCGGTAGTCATCCGGCTGGGAGGCGAACGCACCCACCGTCCCGGGGCCACCAGATGCTCGAAGACGGCTACAGGTCTGAGAAGAAAGCGGTATAAAGTGTCACAACTAGAGAATACTGACACATAGCCGGGAATGCCCCTTATTACCCCCATCTACTGACCGCCCCTTTATTACCCCCATCTACTGACCGCCCCTTTATTACCCCCATCTACTGACCGCCCCTTTATTACCCCTCATCTACTGACCGCCCCTTTATTACCCCCATCTACTGACCGCCCCTTTATTACCCCCATCTACTGACCACCCCTTTATTACCCCTCATCTACTGACCGCCCCCTTATTACTCCCCATCTACTGACCGCCCCTTTATTACCCCCATCTACTGACCGCCCCTTTATTACCCCTCATCTACTGACCGCCCCTTTATTACCCCTCATCTACTGACCGCCCCCTTATTACTCCCCATCTACTGACCGCCCCTTTATTACCCCCATCTACTGACCACCCCTTTATTACCCCTCATCTACTGACCGCCCCTTTATTACCCCCATCTACTGACCGCCCCTTTATTACTCCCCATCTACTGACCGCCCCTTTATTACCCCCATCTACTGACCACCCCTTTATTACCCCCATCTACTGACCACCCCTTTATTACCCCCCCATCTACTGACCGCCCCTTTATTACCCCTCATCTACTGACCGCCCCTTTATTACCCCCATCTACTGACCACCCCTTTATTACCCCCATCTACTGACCACCCCTTTATTACCCCCCCATCTACTGACCACCCCTTTATTACCCCCCATCTACTGACCACCCCTTTATTACCCCCCCATCTACTGACCACCCCTTTATTACCCCCCCATGTACTGACCACCCCTTTATTACCCCCCCATCTACTGACCACCCCTTTATTACCCCCCATCTACTGATCACCCCTTTATTACTCCCCATCTACTGACCGCCCCTTTATTACCGCCATCTACTGACCGCCCCTTTATTACCCCTGATCTACTGACTGCCCCTTTATTACCCCATCTACTGACCGCCCCTTTATTACCCCTCATCTACTGACCGCCCCTTTATTACCCCTCATCTACTGACCGCCCCTTTATTACCCCCATCTACTGACCGCCCCTTTATTACTCCCCATCTACTGACCGCCCCTTTATTACCCCCATCTACTGACCACCCCTTTATTACCCCCATCTACTGACCACCCCTTTATTACCCCCCCATCTACTGACCACCCCTTTATTACCCCTCATCTACTGACCGCCCCTTTATTACCCCCATCTACTGACCACCCCTTTATTACCCCCCCATCTACTGACCACCCCTTTATTACCCCCCCATCTACTGACCACCCCTTTATTACCCCCCCATCTACTGACCACCCCTTTATTACCCCCCATCTACTGATCACCCCTTTATTACTCCCCATCTACTGACCGCCCCTTTATTACCCCTCATCTACTGACCGCCCCTTTATTACCCCTCATCTACTGACCGCCCCTTTATTACCCCTCATCTACTGACCGCCCCTTTATTACCCCTCATCTACTGACCGCCCCTTTATTACCCCCATCTACTGACCGCCCCTTTATTACCATCCCCCATCTACTGACCGCCCCTTTATTACCCCTCATCTACTGACCGCCCCTTTATAACAACCATCTACTGACCGCCCCTTTATTACCCCTCATCTACTGACCGCCCCTTTATTACCCCTCATCTACTGACCGCCCCTTTATTACCCCTCATCTACTGACCGCCCCTTTATTACCCCTCATCTACTGACCGCCCCTTTATTACCCCCATCTACTGACCGCCCCTTTATTACCATCCCCCATCTACTGACCGCCCCTTTATTACCCCTCATCTACTGACCGCCCCTTTATAACAACCATCTACTGACCGCCCCTTTATTACCCCTCATCTACTGACCGCCCCTTTATAACAACCATCTACTGACCGCCCCTTTATTACCATCCCCCATCTACTGACCGCCCCTTTATTACCTCTGATCTACTGACCGCCCCTTTATTACCCCCCATCTACTGATCACCCCTTTATTACCCCTCATCTACTGACCGCCCCTTTATTACCCCTCATCTACTGACCGCCCCTTTATTACCCCTCATCTACTGACCGCCCCTTTATTACCCCTCATCTACTGACCGCCCCTTTATTACCCCTCATCTACTGACCGCCCCTTTATTACCCCTCATCTACTGACCGCCCCTTTATTACCCCTCATCTACTGACCGCCCCTTTATTACCCCTCATCTACTGACCGCCCCTTTATTACTCCCATCTACTGACCGCCCCTTTATTACCCCTCATCTACTGACCGCCCCTTTATTACCCCTCATCCGTGCGGAGGAACGGCGAGTTGTGGGTTCGGACACGTTAGTTGGAGCTCCAGCGTTGTGTTCAGCTGACTGTGCAGCCTGTTGGTCAGAACGATTCCTGACATCCTCCTCCGACCCCTTTCACTGATGAGCTGTTTCCGTCCGCAGGATCCCCTTTTCCCGGGGCACTCCGGCCCGGCCGCGGGTCTCCTGACCACCATTGTACAGGCTCATCTACACGATCTCACCGCAGCAGCATAGAGAAGGGCCAGGCCGGTACAGGTGTTTCCTATGCTGCTGCGGTGACATGGTGTGGATGTATTACTACTTGGGGTGAAGGTTCTCCTTCTCCTGCGGCTGACACATGAGCTCCGCCCCTCTGGTCCCGCCCGGCGAGGGCTTTACTGAGCGCTGCTGGTGGCCATTAGCTTTGGATTGTTCAGGCTCATGATGCTTGGCGTCTGCTCAGAAGAGCCGCGGTCGGCCGAGACGCACTTCCATATTACGGATCCAAACAGAGCCCAGAATCGGTCAGTGTGTCTGCGGCCTCAGAGTGCGCTCCCTGACTCGGCGGCCTCAGAGCGCGCTCCCTGACTCGGCGGCCCCAGAGCGCGCTCCCTGACTCGGCGGCCTCAGAGCGCGCTCCCTGACTCGGCGGCCTCAGAGCGCGCTCCCTGACTCGGCGGCCTCAGAGAGCGCTCCCTGACTCGGCGGCCTCAGAGCGCGCTCCCTGACTCGGCGGCCTCAGAGCGCGCTCCCTGACTCGGCGGCCTCAGAGCGCGCTCCCTGACTCGGCGGCCTCAGAGAGCGCTCCCTGACTCGGCGGCCTCAGAGAGCGCTCCCCGACTCGGCGGCCTCAGAGAGCGCTCCCCGACTCGGCGGCCTCAGAGAGCGCTCCCCGACTCGGCGGCCTCAGAGCGCGCTCCCCGACTCGGCGGCCCCAGAGCGCGCTCCCCGACTCGGCGGCCCCAGAGCGCGCTCCCCGACTCGGCGGCCTCAGAGCGCGCTCCCCGACTCGGCGGCCCCAGAGCGCGCTCCCCGACTCGGCGGCCCCAGAGCGCGCTCCCCGACTCGGCGGCCTCAGAGCGCGCTCCCCGACTCGGCGGCCCCAGAGCGCGCTCCCCGACTCGGCGGCCCCAGAGCACGCTCTCCCCGACTCGGCGGCCCCAGAGCGCGCTCCCTGACTCGGCGGCTAAGAGCGCGCTCCCTGACTCGGCGGCCCCAGAGCGCGCTCCCTGACTCGACGGCCTCAGAGCGTGCTCCCTGACTCGGCGGCCCCAGAGCGCGCTCCCTGACTCGACGGCCTCAGAGCGTGCTCCCTGACTCGACGGCCTCAGAGCGCGCTCCCTGACTCGGCGGCCTCAGAGCGCGCTCCCTGACTCGGCCGCTAAGAGCTCTGGGATATCGCTCTAAGGCTCTAACTGATGGCCGGGTATTGGTCACGTGTTTTGCCTGTTTTGTGTTCACTGGCGTGTTTCTCGTGCGATGCCCCTACGTCCGTGTTCGCCTCGCCCCGTCTTTGTAGCTTTCAGACGTCCGCCCAGTGCCGCGCCGAACCTCTTTCTGGGTTTTTAGTTTTTTTTCGGACACAATAGCTCAAAGTTTGAATGTTTTTTTTAAAAAAAGAGACTCGTCAGATTCAGGCGCAGACATTGTCCGCAGGGCGGGCTGAAGGGGCCACTGCCCAAACTGCCCATGTGTTCCCTATTTGCCTCTCGTCGGGAGGAGCTTCGCCGTGTAGATGGCAGCTTCTTCATCTGACCATCTTGGCCGCCTCCTTGTAGACGTCCCACAGACCACCTGCTCTCCGGGCCCATCGTGGCGCCGGCAGCTCTCTCACGTCTCGGCCGGGCACAGCGCACCACCCTGGGTTGAGCAAGCTTCCTGCGGTCAGGAGTGGCAGCGCCGTCTCTGCCGTTCTCTGTTTACCTGCTTGTGGTTTTCTAACGGACTTTTCTTTGAGGTCTCTGAAACCAGAAGTTGTGAAATGTGTTTGATGCAAGTAGTCTAATAAGGCGGTCGCGCTGCAGGCTTCTGGCGCGGCGGCGCAGGAGGCGGGGTTACAGTTTTTATACGCTAACTAATTGCATGGGAATTTGTAAAATATGCAGAAGAATCCGGGGAGATTTTTGGACTTTTTGTTCTAGAATTCTGTGGAGCTTCTGAAGGCGCCGGAACGCCATCCATACTGCGCCGCTGCGCAGGAGCCCACCGCAGACGCTGGTAGCGGCCGAGCAGTTCCCATTCATGGATGGCCACACTGGACATAAACGGGTTGTACCACAATCACAAGTTCTGCTCGACCGCAGGATATCCACAGTAGAGGGGATAACTTGCTGATCGGTGGGGGGCTCATCACTGAGACCCCCACCGATCTCGAGAATGGGACTCCCGCTCTCCTGTCCCTGTGGGGGTCGCTTCTGTGCCCGCAGTGACATCACTGCACTCATTTCCATGGGATTACGGAGATAGCCGAGAGGGGGCGCTCAGGGGCGCTCAGGGGGCGCTCAGGGGGCGCTCGGGGGGCGCTCAGGAGTCTCCTCTTGTGCCACCAGTGCTGCATTCACCAGTGGCCGCACAGTGAGGAGGACACGGACCCCCACTCTTGGGATCAGCAGTGAGATCCCACTGATCAGCAAGTTCTCCTGTGTATCGGGGGGCAGCGTGTAGTTGTGGTGCAGCCTGTATAATCTGCAGCGCCTGGTGTATTACGAGGGGCATGATGGGACCACCGCCCTGTGAGAAGCCCCCGCGGCCGTCCAGCTGACGTTTGCAGATATGCAGTCTGAGATGGCGGTCTACGGCAGCCATGAGCTATCACTTATGTCAGGTGTAAATGATGGTAAGGGGGCCGCCCCGGGGGGCCGCGCTCATGCTAATACATCCAGACACATTTCGAAAAAAGGCGAAGATGGCATAAAAAGCAAAAAAGTCACCTTTTGTTCTGCATAAAAATTAGCAATTTTTTCCCCAGCAGATGAATGGCGCAGGAGGAGTCCTCCCTCCCCCCCCGTGTGACTGCAGGGGGACGGGTATATGAGGGTCCCCCTGCCTCACAAGAAGGCACCATTGTTCTACACACTACTGGGGCCCCTGGTACGGATTTTGCTTGGGGCCCCAGAGTTTTTAGTTCTGTTTCTGGGCAGATGGGTCGCCGGCCTCTGACTAATACTTGGCACGGTCGCCCTGCGCACACGGGATCGCCGCTCCTCCGGCTTCTGATCTTCTCTCTTTGCTGCCAAGTAAAATGCAATTAATTTCTTTCGAGGAAAGAAGAAATATCAATGCCGGCGAAAACAAGAAGCGAGGAGAGAGAAGAGCCCTGCGCTCCGAGGCAAGAGGTCTCATACGGGAGAGCGAACGACCCGCCACCGTCAGCTGTCCCGTGTGAGCCGAGCGAGGAGAGAGAAGAGCCCTGCGCTCCGAGGCAAGAGGTCTCATACGGGAGAGCGAACGACCCGCCACCGTCAGCTGTCCCGTGTGAGCCGAGCGAGGAGCTGTCTTCAAGTGGCACAAATCTAGAATACATTGATGAACTCCCTGCACCCATGTATGCTGTATGTACCTCGTCATGTCTGCTGCATGTACCCCGTCATGTCTGCTGCATGTATCCCGTCATGTATGCTGCATGTCCCCAGACATGTATGCTGCATGTACCCCATCATATCTGCTGCATGTTCCCCGTCATGTACGCTGTATGTACCCCATCATGTCTGCTGCATGTACCACGTCATGTACGCTGTATGTACCCCATCATATATGCTGTATGTACCCCATCATGTCTGCTGCATGTACCACGTCATGTACGCTGTATGTACCCCATCATGTATGCTGTATGTACCCCAACATGTATGCTGCATGTACCACGTCATGTATGCTGCATGTACCCCATCATATCTGCTGCATGTTCCCCGTCATGTACGCTGTATGTACCCCATCATGTATGCTGTATGTACCCCAACATGTATGCTGCATGTACCACGTCATGTATGCTGCATGTACCCCATCATATCTGCTGCATGTACCACGTCATGTACGCTGTATGTACCCCATCATATCTGCTGCATGTTCCCCGTCATGTACGCTGTATGTACCCCATCATGTCTGCTGCATGTACCACGTCATGTCTGCTGCATGTACCCCATCATGTATGCTGCATGTACCCCGACATGTATGCTGCATGTACCCCGACATGTATGCTGCATGTACCCCGACATGTATGCTGCATGTACTCCGACATGCATGCTGTATGTACCCCGTCATATATGCTGTATGTACTCCATCATGTATGCTGCATGTACCCCGTCATGTATGCTGCATGTACCCCGTCATGTATGCTGCATGTACCCCGTCATGTATGCTGCATGTACCCCGTCATGTATGCTGTATATACCCTGTCATGTATGCTGCATGTACCCCATCATATATGCTGCATGTGCCCCGTCATGTATGCTGCATGTACCCCGTCATGTATGCTGTATATACCCCGTCATATATGCTGTATGCACCCCGTCATGTCTGCTGTATGTACCCCATCATGTCTGCTGCATGTACCCCGTCATGTCTGCTGTATGTACCCCGTCATGTCTGCTGCATGTACCCCGTCATATATGCTGTATGTACCCCATTATATATGCTGCATGTATCCCGTCATGTACGCTGTATGTACCCCGTCATGTACGCTGCATGTACCCCGTCATGTATGCTGTATGTACCCCATCATGTATGCTGCATGTACCCCGTCATGTATGCTGCATGTACCCCGTCATGTATGCTGCATATACCCCGTCATGTATGCTGCATATACCCCATCATGTATGCTGCATGTACCCCATTATGTCTACTGTATGTACCCAGTCATGTATGCTGTATGTACCCCGTCATGTCTGCTGCATGTACCCCGTCATGTCTGCTGCATGTATCCCGTCATGTCTGCTGCATGTACCCCGTCATATATGCTGTATGTACCCCATTATATATGCTGCATGTATCCTGTCATGTATGCTGTATGTACCCCGTCATGTATGCTGTATGTATCCCATCATGTCTGCTGCATGTACCCCGACATGCATGCTGTATGTACCCCGTCACGTATGCTGTATGTACCCAGTCATGCATGCTGTATGTACCCCGTCATGTATGCTGTATGTACACCGTCATATATGCTGCATGTTCCCCATCATATCTGCTGCATGTTCCCCGTCATGTACGCTGTATGTACCCCGTCATGTCTGCTGGATGTACCCCGTCATGTCTGCTGGATGTACCCCGTCATGTCTGCTGCATGTACCCCGTCATGTCTGCTGTATGTCCCCCAACATGTATGCTGTATGTACCCCGACATGTATGCTGTATGTACCCCGACATGTATGCTGCATGTATCCCGACATGTATGCTGCATGTATCCCGATATGTATGCTGCATGTACCCCGACATGTATGCTGCATGTACCCCGACATGTATGCTGTCTGTACCCCATCATATATGCTGTATGTACCCCATCATGCATGCTGTATGTACCCCGTCATGCATGCTGTACAGTATGTACCCCATCATGCATGCTGTATGTACCCCGACTGGGGAGTGGTGACGCAGTCTTGCTGGGGAGCCATAAAGCTGGCAAAGGCCTTGAAGAGTGTTGGCCTGCCTGTGCTGAACATGCTGCTCGATCTCCGCGCCTCCCCTGCTACCTGGCCCTCGGAACTGCGCCTTCTGCCGCTAACGCTGTCAGAGGGGAAGTTTAGCATCAGTTTGTCCACCAGGGTCCTGTGGTATAGCATCTCTTTCGAACACCTGTCCTCTTTGGGAATGAGAGTGGGAAGGTTCTCCTTATAGCGTGGGTCGAGAAGGGTGTACACTCAGTAATCCATAGTGGCCAGAATGCGTCTAATGCGAGGGTCACGAGAAAGGCATCCTAACATGAAGTCAGCCATGTGTGCCAGGGTACGTGTACGCAACACATGGCTGTCCTCACTAGGAAGATCACTTTCAGGATCCTCCTCCTCGTCCTCCACAGGCTATACACGCTGAACAGATGGGAGGCAAGCAGCATGGGTACCCTCTGCAGTGTGGCAAGCAGTCTCTTCCCCCTCCTCCTCCTTCAAAATACGCTGAGATATAGACATGAGGGTGCTCTGACTATCAAGCGCCATACTCTCTTCCCCCGTCTCCTGTTCCGACCGCAAAGAGTCAACCTTCATGCTTTGCAGCGAACTTCTCAGCAGGCATAGCAGAGGAATGGTGACGCTAATGATTGCAGCATCACCGCTCACCATCTGGGTAGACTCCTCAAAGTTTCAGAGGACCTGGCAGATGTCTGCCAACCAGGCCCACTCCTCGGTAAAGAATTAGGGAGGCTGACTCCCACTACGCCGCCCATGTTGGAGTTGGTATTCCACTATTGCTCTATGCTGCTCATACAGCCGGGACAACATGTGGAGCGTAGAGTTCCACAGTGTGGGCACGTCGCACAGCAGTCGGTGCACTGGCAGCTTAAAGTGATGTTGCAGGGTCCGCAGGGTGGCAGCGTCCGTGGTGGATTGCGGAAATGTGCGTGGACGTGGCGCACCTTGCCGAGCAGGTCTGACAAGTGCGGGTAACATAGTAACATAGTATGTAAGGCCGAATGAAGACATTGTCCATCTAGTCCAGCCTGTCTATCCTACTGTGTTGATCCAGAGGAAGGCAAAAAACCCCAAGGCCAGAAGCCAATTAGCCCTTTTGGGGGAAAAAATTCCTTCCTGACTCCCTAATGGCAATCAGACTGTTCCCTGGATCAACCCCTAATAGTTCCTACCTGCCTGTATACTCGGATTAACACTTAACCTAATATTTATATCCTGTAATATCCTTCTTCTCCAGAAAGACATCAAGTCCCCTTTTAAACTCCTCTATGGATTTTGCCATCACCACATCCTCAGGCAGAGAGTTCCACAGTCTAACTGCTCTTACTGTAAAGAACCCCCTTCTGTGTTGGTGATGGAACCTGCTTTCCTCTAATCGTAGCGGATGTCCTCTTGTTACCGTCGTGGTCCTGGGTGTAAACAGATCGCGGGAGAGATCCATGTGTTGTCCCCTCATGTACTTATACATGGTTATTTGGTCGCCTCTTAACCTTTTTTCTAGAGTAAATAGTCCCAATTTGGACAGCCTCTCTGGGTATTCCAGTCCCGTCATTCCATGTATTAGTTTAGTTGCCCTTCTTTGTACCCCCTCCAGCACTGTGACATCTTTCCTGAGCACCGGTGTCCAGAACTGTACACAGTATTCCATGTGAGGCCTGGCAAGTGCCTTTTATAATGGAAGGATGATGTTCTCGTCCTTCGCCCCTATACATCTTTTAATGCACCCCAAGACTTTATTTGCCTTTGCAGCAGCTGACTGGCATTGGTTACTCCAGTTTAGTCTACAATCCACTAGTACCCCCAGATCCTTTTCCATATCACTTTTCCCCAGCTGTACCCCAGTAAGTGAATATTGGGGACATCCGTTTCTCCTGCCCATGTGCATAGTCTTACATTTTTCAACATTGAACTTCATTTCCCATTTCCCCCCCCCAAGCCCCCGGCTTATCTCGGTCCGTTTGTAGCCGCATATTGTCCTCCGTTGCATTAATTATATTGTATAATTTTGTGTCATCTGCAAATATTGATATTTTGCTGTGCAGCCCCTCTATCAGGTCATTGATAAATATGTTGAACAGAGTGGGGCCTAATACTGAACCCTGTGGCACCCCGCTAGCGACTGTGGTCCAATCAGAGTACGAACCATTTATTACCACCCTCTGCTTTCTATCATTGAGCCAATTTTTTACCCACTTACACACGTGTTCGCCCAGACCGAGCTTCTCATTTTGTATATCAGCCTATTATGTGGCACGGTGTGAAAGGCTTTAGAGAAGTCCAGATATACAAGATCAATAGACTCTCCCAGGTCCAGCCTAGAGCTTACTTCATTGTAGAAACTGATCAGATTTGTCTGACATGAGCGACCCTTCATGAATCCATGCTGGTGAGGAGTTATTCCCTTAATCTCCTTGAGGTACTCATCTATGGCGTCTCTCAGAATCCCCTCGAAAATTTTTCCCGTTACTGAAGTGAGACTTACCGGCCTGTAGTTACCAGGCTCACTTTTGCTCCCTTTTTTGTAAATTGGAACCATGTTGGCAATGCGCCAGTCCAATGGTACTACTCCGGTCTTGATAGTGTCTAGAAATATTAGGTATAGCGGCCTAGCTATCTCGTCACTTAGTTCCTTTAGTATCCTTGGGTGTAATCCTTGGGGGTAGTTTTTCAGAAACCGCTGAACCACCAGATTGAAGACGTGGGCCAGGCATGGCACGTGTGTGAGGCTGCTGAGCTGCAGAGCCGCCACCAGGTTACGGCCGTTGTCACACACGACCATGCCCGGTTGGAGGCTCAGCGGCGAAAGCCAGAGGTCGGTCTGCTCAGTTAGACCCTGCAACAGCTCGGGGGCCATGTGCCTCTTGTCACCTAGGCTTGCCCACCGCTGTGCTGCTGCACCACACCGACTGCTGGTGATGTGCTGCTCACATTTCTTAATTGAGAGGTAGAGGTTGCGTAGGAGGAGGGGGAGGGTTTAGAGCAGGTGGCATAGACTGCCGCAGATATCTGAATCGAGAAAGGACCCGCAATTCTGGGTGTGGGTAGGACGTGTGCGGTCCCAGGCTCTGACTCGGTCCCAGGCTCTGACTCGGTCCCAGCCTCCACCAAATTCACCCAATGTGCCGTCAGGGAGATATAGTGGCCCTGCCCGCCTGTGCTTGTCCACGTGTCTGTGGTTAAGTGGACCTTCCCAGTAACCGCGTTGGTGAGGGCACGATTGATGTTGCGGGAGACGTGCTGGTGTAGGGCTGGGACGGCACATCGGGAAAAATAGTGGCGACTGGGGACTGAGTAGCGTGGGACCGCCGCCACCATCATGTTTTTGAAAGCCTCCGTTTCCACAAGCCTATACGGCAGCATCTCCAGGCTGATTAATTTGGCAATGTGCATGTTTAAAGTTGGAGCGTGTGGGTGCATGGCGGCGTATTTGCGCTTGTGCTAGCGACAGCTGGACGCTGCGCTGAGAGACATTGCTGGATGGGGCCGAGGACAGTGGAGGTGAGGGTGTAGGTCCAGGCCAGGAGACGGTTGTGCCTGTGTCCTGAAAGGAGGGTTGGATCTCAGTGGCAGGTTGGGGCACAGGGGAAGAGGCAGTGGTGTGACCCGGAGGTGGTGAATGGCCTTCGTCCCACCTTGTGGGGTGCTTGGCCATCATATGCCTGCGCATGCTGGTGGTGGTGAGGCTGGTACTGGTGGCTCCCCGGCTGATCTTGGTGCGACACAGGTTGCACACCACTGCTTGTCGGTCGTCCATGCTCTCACTAAAAAAGAACCATACCTTTGAACACCTAGCCCTCTGCACTGAGGCTTGGCGCGAGGGGGCGCTTTGGGAATCCGTTGGGGGATTATTCGCTCTGGCCCTGCCTCTGCCCCTTCCAACCTGCCCTGCTGCTGCACTTGCCTCCCCCTCTGAAGCCCTGTCCTCAATAGGCTTAGCAAACCAGGTGGGGTCAGTCACCTCATCGTCCTGCTGCTCTTCCTCCGAATCCTCTGTGCACTCCTCCCTCGGGCTTACTCCAATTACTAGTACCTGAGTGATAGACAACTGCGTCTCATCATCATCATCCTCCTCCTCACCCACTGAAAGCTCTTGAGACAGTAGCCGTAAGTCCCCAGCCTCATCCCCCGGACTCCGGGAGCTTTCCAAAGGTTGGGCATCGGTCACGACAAACTCCTCCGGTGGGAGAGGAACCATTGCTGCCCATTCTGGGCAGGGGCCCGAGAACAGTTCCTGGGAGTCTGCCTGCTCCTCAGAATGTGTCATTGTAATGGAGTGAGGAGGCTGTGAGGAAGGAGGAGCAGCAGCCAGAGAATTCAGAGTTGCAGCAGTGGACGGCGTAGAAGTCTGGGTGGCCGATACATTGCTGGATGCATTTTCTGCCATCCACGACAGGACCTGCTCACACTGCTCAGTTTGTAATAAAGGTCTACAATGTGGACCAATAAATTGTGAGATGAATCTGGGGACCCCAGAAACTTGCCTCTCTGCTGATCCCGCTGGGATTCACCTGGATCAGGAGCTCGGCCTGTGCCCACACCCTGACTTGGGCCTCCGCGTCCTCACCCACGTCCACGTCCTCTAGCCCTACCCCTACCCCTCAGCATGGTGGATTATGAATAGAGCAGACACAGAGCGGTCTGAATAATTATGCAATTATTGGCGTACAGTTGGAGGGTCACAGTGGCTATGTAACGCACACTGCAGTCCGCAAAAAATTATACGCAAGGCTGCAAAAAGGCGGAGCTGGGTAATAGTGAGGCAACTCCCGGCAGCGACGGTCACAGGTAGCCCTAAGAAGGAGCTTTTTTGGGGTACTTGTTGACAGGATTCTACACTACCACTGTCCCTGCCTCACCAGTACTGCCCCTGTACTCTGTATAATTGGCTGTAGACTGAGAACGCAATAGTCTGCAGAGCCCAAGATGAAAAAAAAAAAATTGTGCACTACTGCTCCCAGCAGCCACAACAGTAATGCACACGGTCAGATGTGGCCCTAGGAAGGACCGTTGGGGTTCTTGAAGACGCCAACACTCTAACTATAGCACCAGCAGCACCCTCCCTAATCTCTGCAAGCGTGTGTCTGAGGCGAGCCGCAGGCGGGCCCACTTTAAATACTCGGGGGTCACTTGATCTCACCAGCCACTCACTGCAGGTGGGTGGGATAGGGCTGGAACGTCACAGGAGGAAGTGGTAATGCCTTCCCTGCATGTCTATTGGCTAGAAAATGGGGCAAAACATGCAGGGAAGGAAATGTTATTGACTCGACTGCCGCGTGGTGCTCGCCTCGAGTAACGAGCCTCTCGAGTACCCTAATACTCGAATGAGCATCAAGCTCGGACCAGTACGTTCGCTCATCTCTAGTCTGTATGAAAGGGACCGAAGTGTTAACTTTAACACACATCCTGAAAATGATGTCAGAGATGGAAGAGAAACTGTATGAGAACCCTGCATGCGGGGTCACGGCTGAAGAGCAAGACGGTGAAATCCTAAAAGAGGTAGAAGCAATAAATCAGCTGTTTGTTCTTCAAACTGAGGTCTATGATGAACTTGAGAAGTTTACAGTGAGTCTTCAGCAGGAAGTAGAAGACATTAGTGTGGAGCTTGGTCACCAATGTCAGATGGCGTCCAACTGGGAGAAGAAACAGAAGATGTGTGAACAGTGGCTTACTGGGGGGGAAGTCAGTGTTTCCTAAAGATGCAAAAGAAAGGCTTAACAAGCGGGTGCGCACTGAAGTGCAAGACTGGATTAGCGCTAAGACAGATGCTAAGAAGAGAACCCGGATACGGGAAAAGCTAAAAGGTGTGTTCCAACAATCAGTAGAAGGAATGGAGACCTTGTTGGAGAAGATTAAGAAAGAGACCGAAGCGCTAACCTTGCCGCGCCCCCTGAAGGTGGGGTCAGAAGAAAAAGTGGTATTGCAAAGGTCCGCTAAGAATTCAAATGCAAAGGTGAAGCTCTTGGAGTCAAAGGGTCATATTGCTGACAAGAAGCTTCAGAGACTAGAGAGGTCTAGGGCCCAGTCCAGGCAAGTGGAAAAAAGACCCTGTTGAATTCTAAAAAAGAGATAAATATTGTGAAAGTGAGAGCTGAGCTACAGCTGGGGGGTGACAATCCTCTGAAGTTCAAGTGACCAGAGAGAAGGCAGAAGGTGAAACTGCTGAAGCAGAGAAGGCCACGAAGGTAGCAGAGACTGGGGAAAAGGTCTCAGAAATTACACCTGTCCTGGATACGAAATTGCACTTGGAGGTCAACTTGCAAGCCGTGAGAGCACGGTCTGACAGAGCTCTGCAAGGTTGTGATGAGTCGAGTGAAGACAAGAAGAGGAAACTTGTCAGACAAGTAAAACTAGAAAGAGACCCCCGAGTCTGGAGCTTTGACGCCGGGGGCCAAGAAGAAAAGGTGATACGGCCTATATCAAAGGGGCGGGGGGTGTAGCAATGCAGTACACAGAAGGACCTGTAGAGGGTCAGAGACAGGACTTCTGGTGCGAGGGTTAACCAAGAGGTGGAGCAGGAACCAGATAAAAGCCGGTTCCTGCCAAAGACAAGAGGGAGAGGGACAGCTCAGTGGAGCTGGGAGGGCTGCTAGCCCAGGGTCTGGTGCAGACCAAGAAGGCCAGAGATTGACAGGGTGACGCCCCTAACCTCAACACCTGAGAGGACCAGCGCAGCACAGGAAGGGGTTGCAGGCTGATGGCCTGAAAAGGCAAGAGTCCAACAGGGGACGCCCCTGGACTGCCACCCAAGTTGGGGTGCTTACTGATATTATGGACACTGTGTGATTTGCTGTGCTGTAAAATAAACGCTGGCAGGAGCCGTGTTTACCCGCGTGGTGCGCAATTTCTGGTATGAGAGGTCAGCGATCCTGAGGCAAGAGTACCCCCCTTGCTACAAATATATATATATATATATATATATATACACACACACACACACACATCCTGACAATGTGTGTATGTGTGTATATATATATATATATATATATATATATATATATATATATATATACATACACACAAACACTATATATTTCTAGGGAGGAATGTTACTGACAACGAGTATATGTGGCCAGATAAGCCAGGAGCCAGATCCACAGCGATCATTTGATCATCGGCGTCTTCACTCTCTTCATGTGACGATCTCCTTATATCCAGCTTTATATTCATATCACCTAACATTCCCTTTTTCCTATCAATAAAGTACTGCAGACGGCGAGGACCAGGGGACATAGGAGAGTTAAAAGTTAAGCCCGGCCTCTTTTCTCAAACTTTTCCCATTCACCAGCACTGGATGGATGAAGAAGCTGGGGTGGGGTGCCTTCTGGGAAACATTGAGAAGACCTGATTACTTTTAATTCTTTGGAATACGGAACAGAGGTGAATAGAGAAAAAGTGGGGTCTGGTGGTCAACGTGCTCGGTCTTTTGTGTCCCTCACTGTAGTGTCACTTTAAGTCATCTTGGACCCTTCTGGGCAATGAAGGAGTATGGAGAGTAGCAGAGCCATCAATCTGCTTCCAGAGTGCACTGAAAGGAGCCCTCCATTGTGTGCCGCGAAGTAGGCGAGCCGGTGGGGCCCTTTATACGCAGCTCACATCAGTAGGACCGAGGGAACCTTTCCCAATAATACCCGCCGATGATGTAAACGCGAAGAGTCACAGAACAGCTTTTGTCGCAGGTCTCCTTGGCGATCAGACACTGGAGGGGCAGACTGGAATGTGAGTTCTAAGGGACCCTCGGAGAACTGGTGGACGGCATACTAATGACGACCTCACCGGGCCAACAATGATCCCCATTTACATCTGGGAGGGTCCCTGCGTAAAGGACTTTATGAGAAAACAATGATTTACTAGTGAGGGAATAGAAGCCCCCTGAGATCTCATTGTGTCATTTAAGAAGAAACCTCCTTCCGGGTGCGGACATAGAAATGCTGAGAGAATTCCATGAAATGCTGAAAACATCTACTTTGTAATCCTGCCCTACAATGGACCGAGTGCCTCATCCTGGGTGGGAGACGCCATGACGCTTTATTAGGAGTTGTCCTAACTTAATTACTACGGAATGGAAAGTTCTACAGCTCAGCATTAAACTTCAGGTTCACCACTCCTGAGGCAGTTGGAAGATGCGTCACACTTGGTCAGCTTCTGAGGTTCAGGAAAGCTTCGTCTTTGGGCTCCGTCTTAAAGGGGCAGAATCATCATAGAATGCTAACAATAGGCGCAAAGAGAACAAGGAAAACCCACCTGGAACAATAGTAGAGCGGGGGGGGGGGGGGTGTCTTCTCCTCCACAGCCCCCTGATCAGACCTTCTCCTCTCTCCTGGGGATATGGGGGAGGTTAGATCTTGGGACCATGCCTTTCAGCCGAAATTCTGGCCCATTTTGAATAGATCTGCCCCCGTTGTGTTTCAGTTCTGTACCATTTTTCAAATCTCTGTTTGCAGTTAGTGAATAGGAGGTTTATTAAAGGGGTCTTCCAGCTTTTAATTAGAGGTGATAAGTAGCTGATTGGCTTAGGTCTGTCAGCTGAGAACCTGGCCAATCAGCTGTTGATGGGGCCGCTGTCAGTGTATGGAGCAGATCGCTTTATACATGCTGCAGTGGCCGGTGTGGTATTGCAGTGTAATGGGGTGGTCGGGAAGGAACAGGCCACATTTGTTAGCTTATTTTCAGATGTTGTATTTGTATATTTGAGGGTGAAGGCTGCCCTCTAGAGGTCATTCAGTGTTACTGCTTTTGGTTCCTTTTGCAAGGTAACTGTATACTATTTTGTGATAGGCTGTCAGTAGATCACATGTTGGGAAAGGTCCCAAAGCTTCTGGGCACTAGATAAAGGACTTGTATGCAGCATCAGAGTTAGGGAAGGTATTGTGGAGAAGTAACCCCTCATATACCAGAGTACTGAGCTATGGTCAGCGTGTAGGGAGCAGGTAGCAGGGACGCAACTGACAGGCTGTGGATGGGACGGAGGGCTCATCCGGTGGGAGGGAGGGACGCATGCCTGAGAAGCGCCGCGGGACCCAGCGGTGAGAGTCCATGCTGCAGCGTCAGCTTTGCTTCTTGCCGGCCGTGCTGACTTACCGTCAGCCTTACTTTTCTTCTTCGCTGTACTTTCTTCAGTGCAGAGAGTGTAAGGGTAAGTGGATGAGTAATCCTCACCCTAAGCCACCAACAAACTATGCACACGCTCCTAGAACCTTGAAGTCTTGAGCCAATCAGGAGCTGGGGGTGTGACAGGGGCGTTCCTCCTGTCAAACCCCTAGCTTCCGGTGGCATCAAGATACACGAATACTGAAGTGAATGGGAGCTGTGCCTGCACTACCCCACTGCACAGTGTACGGAGCTGTCTGCCACCTGTTTCATGCATCATGACAGTGGGCCAGAACCAGCTGATGGGTCCGAGGTGGTGGCCCCCAACCACGTGGCGTACTGTGGATCGGTCATCAGTTATTATGAGCTGCAAAACCCTTTTATTGTAATTTTTTTAAACTACAAAACTGAAACCTGCACAGCGCATTATTACAGTTGTATCCAGTCAAAGTGATTCTCATCTCTGAGATATTTGACCTGCACTGATACATTGTAACGATCTGAGCTTTCTTTTCTTAAAAAGTAACACTCTGAAACTGTCCGAAACGCCTCTTTTTATTGAACTTTGCATAAACCACGCCCCTTGTGGGTGGTCCAATGAGAAACAGGACTAGAACAAGGGGGCGCAATCTGAGATCAGAAGCAACGTCAGGAAGTATTACATTACTGAAAGAGTAGTAGAGGCTCGGAGCAAACTGCCAGCAGAAGTGGCTGCAGAATCAGCAATAAATGAATCCCAACTGCAGGAATAATATCAGGTCGAGCTAAAAGAGCAGGGGAGGGGCGAGCTAGAAGGGGGGGGGGGCGAGCTAGAAGGGTGGGGGGGGGGGAGGCGAGCTAGAAGGGGAGGGGGGAGGCGAGCTAGAAGGGTGGGGGGAGAGGCGAGCTAGAAGAGCGCGGGAGGGGCGAGCTAGAAGGATGGGGGGGAGAGGCGAGCTAGAAGGGTGGGGGGAGAGGCGAGCTAGAAGAGCACGGGAGGGGCGAGCTAGAAGGATGGGGGGGAGAGGCGAGCTAGAAGGGTGGGGGGAGAGGCGAGCTAGAAGGGTGGGGGGAGAGGCGAGCTAGAAGGGTGGGGGGAGAGGCGAGCTAGAAGAGCGCGGGAGGGGCGACCTAGAAGGGTGAGGGAGGGATGAGCTAGAAGGGTGGGGGGAGAGGCGAGCTATAAGAGCGGGAGAGGGGTGAGCTATAAGAGCGGGAGAGGGGTGAGCTAGAAGGGTGGGGGAAGAGGCGAGCTAGAAGAGCGGGGGAGGGGCGAGCTAGAAGGGTGGGGGGAGAGGTGAGCTAGAAGAGTGGGAGAGGGGTGAGCTAGAAGGGTGGGGAGAGAGCAAGCTAGAAGAGCGGGAGAGGGGTGAGCTAGAAGTGTGGGGGGAGAGGCGAGATAGAAGGGTGGGGGGAGAGATGAGCTAGTAGAGTGGGGGGAGGGGCGAGCTAGAAGGGTGGGGGGAGGGGCGAGCTAGAAGGGTGGGGGAGGGGCGAGCTAGAAGAGTGGGGGAGGGGCGAGCTAGAAGGGTGGGGGAGGGGCGAGCTAGAAGGGTGGGGGAGGGGCGAGCTAAAAGAGTGGGGGAGGGGCGAGCTAAAAGAGTGGGGGAGGGGCGAGCTAGAAGAGTGGGGGGAGAGGTGAGCTAGAAGAGTGGGGGAGGGGCGAGCTAGAAGGGTGGGGGTGAGCTAGAAAGGTGGGGGAGGGGTGAGCTAGAAGGGTGGGGGGAGTTGTGAGCTAGAAGGGTGGGGGTGAGCTAGAAAGGTGGGGGAGGGGTGAACTAGAAGGGTGGGCGAGGGACGAACTAAAAAGGTGGAGGTTCTTATGCCGTCAATATTCAGTGTTTCTAGGACTTGTACCAAGAATTCCCACCCACCATCTGGGATCGACCTGACAACTTGGTCAGTAGTTATGGGGTCACCTTAGATAAGCTGCTGGGTCATGTCGCTTTCACACGGGCTGACAGGCGGGTAAACAACTGCATGAGCGCTGGAGTCACCGCCAAGGTCATCGCAGGGCGTGTACACTGACAGACTTCACTCCTGGATCGTGGTCTTCTTGCTGAGCGCTCCATCTGCCACGTGTAACACAGCGGGGAGCGTTTACTCGTAGCGAGAAGCCGCGATCCAGCGGTGGTTTTAAGCCGACTGAACGCCAGAGATAGCGAATAGTCCGCCATGTTTCTGCAGTTACACGATTGGTGCTGAACTTCGTTTGTTTGAAAGAATTTCAGCAATAATCGTTGCTTGTAAGCGGCCCTCTAGCCCCTGCTGGGGTGGCCTGGAAACCCTGTCTATATGAGCAGTGAGAACCACTGGGGACACATCAGCCCCGCAGGACCCGGAGGGCCGACGACCTCCGCGGAGCAGCAGGCGTATTCTGTCCGCCGTCCGTCCGAGACACCCAGGTGGGTTATTATTGTATTTGTACTAATTTTGTAAACAAGCACAAATTTTGGCGCACGTGACATTTCTCTTCAAACGCCATTTTTGAGAACTGGGTGGAGTTTAACATGAGGGGTGTGGTCAGCAACCAGTCAGCCAATGAATTTAAAGCCAACTTCCATCAACTTACGTTTAAGATGTAGGAATCATCAGTCTTAGTAAATCCCCCCATAACACCTGGGCGCCGGGCGGGCGACGTCACACGCTCGGGGCCGTTCTACCAGGGCCGCTGAAGTAGTAATAAAGCTCATAACATCAGTTCTGATTGTCATTCCAGTCGGCCTCTTCTGAAATGGCTGATAACAGGGAACAATAGACGGCACAGCCCCTTTAAGAGCTGCATCGGGTCTAGATTAGTCCGGATCAGGTCAGTAATATTCTGCAGGCCGGTGAAGTCATTGTTTTGAATGCAGACCTCGGCTAACCGCGACATGTCCGTGTATTCTCCCGCACTACAACCTGCGGCGCGTCCAAAGGGAAAAAAACGTGAAGCTGAGCATTTACTGTAAAATCCCGTGTCTTGGTGAAGACTTGGCCGCCTGCAGGACATTCTTGGCCCGCAGTCCACGGACTAATAGATGCCATGTGGGGGAGGCGCCGGCGATGCTCTGCGAGTCACATGACCGTCCTCGGGGCTCCGTATACCAGGATCGCAGGCAGAATCCCCCCTCTGCCTGACGTTTTGGGGTGCGGCCGGCGGAATCACAACATTTTTCTTCACGAACATCAGAATTTGGCTGCAGAAGGGCAATAAATATCAAATGTTTATCGTAAATCCCTGGATGGAGGCGGGCGCTCCACAGATGTGTAATCTGCGCACACGCGTGTTCTGCGAGCCGCCGGATCCTTCCTCCCTTGTTGGAGCTGCTATGAAGCGCCGCCGATTACCCTCTGGCACTTCTAGTTTAGGTGACGGGGAGTCCAGGAGCCTCTCTTCATGCTCCCCTGCTCCCCCATAGCTGCAGGGGCCCCCGAAGTCATTGTGCGCCCGCAGCTTGAGGCCGCGCTCACACGAGCGGATTTGTATTGCGGCAATGAATGCCAGACATTTTTGCTTTTTTGTTCAGACTTGCAGATATAAATTGCGTATTCTGCGAGCGGAAGAAAAATTGCAGCACGCCCTATTTTGCTGCAGAATCCGCACGGACGGCCTCTAGTGATGTCAGTATGCAATGAACATTACGTACGGGCAGCGCGACCCGCGTCATCGCTAAGCAACGGCGCGGGAAATACAAACAAAATAAACATACCGCGCGCAACTGCCCGCCGGCCAAGGCGGCCATATCCAATACAGCTATAGGAGGTACACAGGGTCACCGGCCTCCCACATGCGTGGCCCGGTCCGCCCGGCCTGACTCTTCTCAGGAGTCTCTTTATCCTTATGGGACTGTGGGCGCAGCGCCGTCTGAGGGGGTCGAGCTGCTGGCGCACACTGACTTCACCGGGGGACCCCGCAAATATGGGTGGATTCAGGCAGAATCCGGAACGGGAATACAGATGATGGATAAAATGCGTATCTGCGCTAACGGCAAGTCCCGCCCACAGACCGCGGTCAGCTGATCATGTTCTGATTGAGGCCGCATTCACACGGCTGAGGAAACCTTGCCTGAATGTGAACCTCATTCCTTTGACTCGGGTCTCATACATGAGTGATTTATTCCCGCATGGCGGTGTGTGAAAAGATGGCGGCACATCCTGTCTCTGGGCGTGTCCTCGGAACGCCTCACTCATTGTTTTCAATAGGGCTGACAAAAATCACACGGCGTGGGGTGAATGCGAGGGCGACACGAGGTTTCACATTGGAAACAATAGGATACACTTGGCGATCCTCCGGCGCGGTTGGAGTGATGCGAGGTAAATCGCGCGTTCCCAAGCATGATATTGCGCTCGCCCGTGTGAAACTCGCCTAAGGGTTCATGCAGGATGAAATATGGACATCAGCAACGGAACGCCATGCGACAAGGTGGGCGGCGCCATCCTCACGGAAATATCTGCGTTCAAATGCAGCGGCGGGGCAGATTTCTAAATCCGAAATATGCTAGTTTGCGATTTTCCCTCTGAGTTTCGCTCCGTTCCGGGATGAGCTGCACTGCGAGGACGCCTTAGGTGCGCTGCGCCTCTGCTGTGGGTGCGCAGCACATCCTGAGGGCTCGCGGAAGCGCCTCCCATTGGCTTCTATAGGAAACGAACGTTCCTTCCGGCCGGGGTTTCAAATCTGTGCCGTGGAAACAAATAGCAACACTTCTGTGCGAACACGGAGGCGGCCGAACGCAGGTTGGTCGCATCAAATGGAGCAGAGCTGCCGCAGGACAAACTGCGAATCCACGGAGGAGATCCGGCGGTCAGGCTTCTGTCGACTCGAAAAACCGGCCATGTGAAGATGCTGTAAATGGTTGTCTCCGCTCTATAAGGTAAGCGGGGGGCATCTATAAGGAGCGGCTGGAGGAAGGCCCGCTGATTTCAATGGGCACTGTGTAATGCTGCATCTCTCCTGCGGAGGCGCTGCAGGGTACTGCTTTCTACAGCATTATACAGCTGATTGCTGGGCTCCTCTCTGGTTACTGTTGGGAAGCCCATGTAACGTTGTAAGCTTTTGACTGACTCTTTCCCTGGAGCCTAGGCACACAAAATCTTTATTTCTCACCAATTTCACCTCAAACAGCAAATCATATAAAAAGTCTGTGTAGCATGAAGAGGCGATGTGTCGTACCGGAGCTCCCCGTGACTACTTCTGTACCCGCTGCAGCATGTCCACAAATGGTGGTCACACAGCAGGAAGTCAGGAGGTTGTGAGGGCGACCAACAGGACACATTATGGCGGAGGCTGCGCCAAGAGAAATACATGCGGACTGCACTAAAATAAAACTGGGTCACAGTAGTGAATTTGGACTTTACTGAGCGGGCATCATGGAGGATGTCTTAAAGGGCACCACACATCATTATTACTATATTTCCTATTCTCTGTTAGGGGTGATGATTGTGTCTGACTCGCTCTCCGAGCGGCAGGAACGCTCCGCTGTAAGGTGGACCCCCCTTTCGCTCTCGTCGCTGCCTTTGATTCTGTAATTCTTTTCTCGCGTGTTAGTGCAGCGTCCGAGGAGCGGGCTCTAGCCTTAGGAGACAGCGGGGATGAGCCGCAGGCCTTGTCATTGTGGTGCTACTGTCTCCCACCCGGAGGGTAGCCAAAGACGCATCCAAGGCACCTAAAGGGGAGGCTTGAGAAAGGGGAAAATTGGAGGATAACCCACGGAATAGATTACCTCTCAGTCCTTGTGTCACGGGTAACACCACCATTCCTTCCTCTGCGGTGAGGCTGTATGGTCAAATGATCGTCTACACGCACAGAGTATAGATGAAAACAATGCCCGGAACGGTCGGAAATGTTGCTTTACTTTTAACCTCCAACAATAACAGTTCCGCGGTACATATGCCAGTATACAGCACGGGTGCAAGTAAACCGGTAGTGAGACAGGGAGAATATCGGGCCACAGTCCTAGTTATCTGTGCAGCTCCGCTCCTGGACACGACACACTTCTCTTCCCTCTAGACTCTCGACCTGTCAACACTGACGTATTCAAGCGTCTGTCAATGCTGCATGGCGATCTCCTCCTTCTCTCATACTCTTTAGGCTGTGCACGCCTGAGGGTAGTAGTCCTCCAGCAGCCCTCAGGCCATCCTCTCGGCCTCCTCCATTCTGGGCCTCAGACAAGGCACGGTTTCTCCTAGAGTGTAGTAGGCTCGCTCATGCGCTCTTCTGCAGAACTCCAGACAGAGACGGCTCATGCAGGCATTAACCCTTCCAGTGCTGCAGAGGTGCACCACACATACTTCATACACACAGAAGTTGCAGACAATACAAAGGCACACGACACACATGAGAGACATCCTGAAGGGGCCTGTAGGTCTGGGCCACCACATTACCGGCTCATTACATGTTTGGTGTTTCTATCTCACTCTAAGTCTGGAGCATTGCGCCCCCGTCAGTCCGTTCGGTGACACAATGTCGCGTACGTGTGAATCAGCTTCTTGTCGTCTAGACCTCACGGGTCTCAGTGGTTCACCAACACAGGAAGACGCCGGCACGGGCTGAAAGTCGCTGTCCCACCCACTCGTTCTGCGCTAATCTGGTTCCCAGGTTTCCTTTATAGAGACTTTCCTTGCGGTCTCACGCTGAGCTTCTCAACAAAGCAGAAGTTTGACTGCTTTTTGGCCGATATGACAGTGAGAAACGCCAACCGCAAGTGTGATGAAGTAACATCCACTGCATGCAATGAGGTGCACCGCTTATAGGGGTCATCAGCCTAGGGCAACTGTTGGGCCAGCGCTCCGACCGATGGAACCTCCTAATGTAGGATCACATGATGCCCCATCTCTGGTTTTAGGAGATGGGGGGTTCTTGGCTACGTAGGACCCCTTTTTCTCCATCCCTCCGGCACTTTGTTGATAAGTTTCTTCTCATCGGCTCATTCCTGGTGTTGACTGTTCCGGACCTTGTTCTGCCGTTGGCATCTGTGTTGCACAGACGCTTCCTGCCCGACTATGCTCTGGTGTTATCTGACCATCCGCAGAGGTGACTCCGGGGTCTGATGTGGGAAGGTCCACATCTGCAGGGACTTAGGGTTAAGAGGAATCCCAAGGACTTCTACAGTTGATGTGGGAAGTTTCAGCCTTTGGTATTGAGCACTGGGTATTCCCTGTGAACAGTCAGGAGAGCCCCCAGCGACATGATTCATTCAGTGAAGCAGGCAGGCGGATCGTCTACCAAGGAATGACGCGCTTTGGACCACAGCAGTCAATCACTTCGCTTTCTCAGGCTCTAAACTGGAGAAAAATGACAGTTCCCTTCAGTTTCCAGACGCGTTTCCTGATACGACTCGCCGATTTCCAGGCAACTTACGTGCAAGACTGTAGCCGGTATTTTACCTGAAGTTACCAGGAAATGGTGAAGCGGTCTGTGAAGGACGCCGCGGGGGGCGGGTGAGGGGGGCTAATACCGCTTACTGGGAGATTCCATAATCTACCTGAAAGATTGGCGCTGCTGCATGTCTGAGCAGCGCAGATTAGACGGTGACGTCACAAGACCGGCCGTCTGCGCAAAAGAAATGTCCTGCGGTTTTTAAAGGAATATTCCACTTCAGAACAACTTTTCTCTTTGTAAACCCCTCCCTCTACGCATCCTCTACGGATTATTAGCTATTCCTTTCTTCTCCATTAAGGTGACCAGACGTCCCGATTTAGGGGTCCTGTCCACGAGCGATTGTGCATTGCGTTACCCACGGCGATAATGCGGCCATGATAGCGTTGCTATGGGAAGCGCAGCCCCTGTCCACGAGCGGAGAATCATAGCGATTCTGCGCTCGCGGGATTCGAATCACAGCATGCCGCGATTTGGCGCGATTCTCTGCGGTGAGCCTACCTGTCAGACAAGCTCATCGCAGAAAACTGACAGTTCTGCCCCCAGCCACCTGGCGGTAGAATATCGCTAGCAATATTCTGCCTCGCCTGTGGACAGGGGGCCTTAGGCGGGACAGCCTGCTCTGAAACCCTGTGTCCCACCTTCTGCCGGGACCCCAGCGGGACATGCATTTTTCTCGCTTTTGTCCTGCTTTCTGGTGACGTTTGGTCACCATTAAAGTCACTGGGGTCACCTTGGGGGTCACTATTATTGCTGGAGCTAGTGTAGGGGAGCGCTAACACTATGGGGCTTCTGTGGGGGTCACTACTATTGCTGGGGTACTGTGGGGGGTCACTTATTGCTGGGGCTAGAGTGGGAGGGTCACTATTGTTGCTAGGGCTTTCGTGGGGGTCACTATTATTGCTGGGGTTCTGTGGGGGGGGGGTTCACTATTACTGGGCTTCTGTGGGGTGTCACTATTATTGCTGGGGTCACTGTGGAGGTCACTATTATTGCTGGGGCTTCTGTAGGGTGTTACTAGTATTGCTGAGGCCACTGTGCGGTGTCACTATTATTGCTGGGACTGATATAGGGGAGTGATAATACTACTGGGGTCACGGGGGGGGGGGGGGGGTTTCACTATTATTGCTGGGGCTACAGTGGGGGGTCACTATTATTGCTGGGGCTTCTGTAGGGTGTTACTAGTATTGCTGAGGCCACTGTGGGGTGTCACAATTATTGCTGGGACTGATATAGGGGAGCGATAATACTACTGGGGTCACGGGGGGGGGGTGTCACTATTATTGCTGGGACTTCTGTAGGGTGTTACTAGTATCGCTGAGGCCACTATGGGGTGTCACTATTATTGCTGGGGCTGATATAGGGGAGCGATAATGCTATAATACTACTGGGGTCACGGGGGGAGGGGGCCACTATTATTGCTGGGGCTTCTGTGAGGATCGCCTATTACTACCGAGGCCGCTCTGCACGTAGCCGTATACCTCAAGCTGACTCAGGGTATATTTACACATGTCAGAAATGCTGGTCAGGTGAAGCCACTACAGGCTGCTGGGAACTGGAAGCCGGGGAATGCTGATAGTGGGAAGCCTTCGGAGGAGGTGAGGGGGAGCGCCGCAGAGTATGACATCAGCTGTGGATACGCGGAATAGTGGTGCCCACATTGTGATCTCATCTATCTACGTTGGCCGTACTGGAGGGGTAACCTGGGTGGGACATACCAGATATGGTTGGGTATCCAGAGGGTCGAGGGCTGCTATTGCCCTCCGTGACAGCTGGGCGGAGGCCGCCGTTGGGATAGCCATCATAACAGTGTTACAGTTTCACGATCCTGTCACCATGGTTACTGTGATGCCAGGGACACAAGCTTACCTTCTTTGTGTATCTACACATTCATCGCAAGGTCCCGTGATGAGACATGTTGTCTCTGGCGCATGTGGGACTTTGAATGCTAGTTCTCATGCAATCAGGGGAGAATCCCACGCATGTGCATTAGCGGCATGGGATACCGTCTCTATTGTAATGGTGGTCTGCTAACGCTGCGTATGGCCCAGCGGACATGGTGATTTAGCAACTGTGCATGTATGAGGGAGGTTGCCCAAGTGTCCCTGCCACCTGTTCACTGACAATCTATCAGGAACATTTGACATGGGTGGTCTGTTTTAACATTTGACCAACTCTGTGGTGATTGGTGAAGGGTATGTGCAGCATCCCATAGGGTGACTCCAGACACAAGGCACACATTGAGGAGCTGGGAGGGTAAAGTGGTCACTTGTCATGGTGGCACTTACCAGGCTCCCTCCCCGAGGGACACACATAGCTTCGGCCAGAGCAGCGCTGGGCCTCTTCCGGACACCCCTGAGAGAGGGATGCCAATATAGATGGAACAGGAATGCATCTTTGTCACGCGTGACACCACCGTTTCTATTACCCACCAGTATGACCCTAGGAGTTAATAGGAGAGTTCACACAACGTAAGGTTGAAGGACCTGAGTCCCTGGGAGCTGTCAGGGCCGGGCAAAACTTTACTTGGAAACTTCAATATCACACAAATCAGGAACACACTGGTGCAGGTAAGAACAGACGGTTGGAGGTCAGGCAGGAAACTCAGGAGGACACCTGTCCTGCAGGCCTGCGTTATCTGTCAGGTACCACTCCTGGAAGGGGAAATCTCCGAAGGAGGATAGGGGTAGGGTCACTCCACATACACTCTCGTAACACAGTACCTCTGCACGGTGGTCTTGGCCTTCTTTTCTCACGCTCTCTTTCAGTCTCTCTTTCTTCTCACTCTCTATTGGCTCCTGGCATTGGGGTCCTCAAGATACCTCTCCTCTTCCTCCATCACTTCACCACTTAAGGGTTGAAGGTACCCCCATGTGGCCGGCACTGCACTCCTGACTGTTGAAGATGATGAAGCCTCAGACCCCTGGCTTGCTCTCAAACACTCATACTTATAGTCCCTAACATACCACGTGACTGGACATAGATCGATACATTTACAGACATATCCCAGCCACATGCAGATATTAACCTCTCATATGCTGCAGCTGTGCAATACACATAACAGCAGACCAGACAGTTTGCACAGCGCATCTACACAGAAGACATGACATGTATGGAGGGTCCGGGAATAGACATTCTGGGCCACTACATATGTATATATTACTTGTGGCTTTAACTTGTGTGCATCAGCTTGATAAAGACCACGGCAGCAGCTGCAGCGTTGCTGTATGCAGTTGATTGAAATAAGGATGGCATCTTCATAGATGCGGATTCTGGCTTCTCGTATTGTCTCCCCATTGCTGCTCATCGGATTACTATCCTCAGGACAGCTCACTAATAGCATTCTATGAAATGCTCTCATTAAAATCACCGCGAGCTGTGCCTGCAGTTACAAGGGCTGGCCACTACACAGAGGGTGGCGCAGAGACTTCCGCTGCTTCCACTCCGACCTCTGTGTATGCGCCCACCCAGCTGATCGGTCGGGGTCCTGAGAGACGGACCCCAGCTGATCAACTATTGATCACCCATCCTGAGGGCAGCTCACTAGTATTTCACTGGAAACCCCCTTTAATTGACCCTTGCTTTTTGCTGCTTATGGCCCCTTTACATCTTTCTTGCCCCACATTGGTTCCCCCATCGCTGACCCTCCTATTCCTCCGCTCACAGGAAGTAATGAGGATGTTTTTAAAGGTTTCCCATTTATTGTTGCTTGTAGTAACTGATGGTTCCCTGTCATCCCAGACAGGTTTGGGGGCCCCATACGTGTCGCTCTTCAGTACTCTCTGGCTCCCTGATGTCTCTCCCTCGTCTGGCGGTTGTCTCTGCTCTTCGCTCACCAGTGCCTCTCTGGTATCAGCCCTCTTCCTTCATAGTCCTGACGTCCTCAGCTCGTGGGGTACGGCTGCATTCTAGCGCAATTCTCAATGCACAAAGTAAATTTGGCACAAGGCTGTCCATTGCCACAGTAAGCAGGCAACCCTTTCGGGCTGGCCCCGTACAAAGGTGTTTCTTTGGGGCACAATGTTGTTTGAGGGTTGTGCTCCGCAGACGCAGCAGCACGATGTATTATATTACCAGTCTGAATGCTATTGAAGGGGTAAAATCTGCTGTGGATCCGCACATCCTGTGATGACATCAGCACCGGAGCATCCATGAGTGATGGCTCCCCAGGGGTGAGTATCTTCGTCTCCGGCCCATCTATATCAATCAGCTGTGAAGTCAGACGGTAATTTAGCCTCTTGTGGCGTGTGTCACATGTAGCGTGTCCTGCATGGAGGGTCCGCCATGTCTGCTGGCAATCATCACCCTTGATGCAGATGACACGAAGTGCTGAGCGGTGACAGCGAGCGGCTGGGTGAGGGCGCCGGATCAGTGACTGTAATTATAGATGTTCCGGGTTATTTACTGTAATTAAAGTCATTAAATATCCGTCAGTGACGAACGACTGAGCGCCGCATAGAAGTCAGACATTGGTAGCAGCTGGACAGTAGAGGTACGTCTGCTGCTGAAGCCCCACGACAGCTAGACACAACTACATAGACTTCTCTGAGCCTTCGATTTATTAGGCGGCTTCTTACAGGTATCATGATGAGTTATATGGCCGCCATGACATGGCATAGCCTCCAGCTGTACACTCCTCCGACAACCCTCCATGTATCAGCAGATATCTGTAAGGACATTTGCTGACAACTTCTGTGGAGCATATAATGGCAGCCATATTAGTTGTCACTCAGTTTTCCCAGAAAATGATATAACTAGGAAACAGACCAAAGACTATTTTTTGTTGTATCTGCTCATCAGTCGTCATACTGAAAGTCAAAAAGCCAACGTTCAGGCCAGTACTGTAAGCTATGGGGTTTCTCAGCAGCGAGGTCAGTGGTGGCTGCCGTGGTGAGTGGGACAATCAGATGACCATCTAAAGGCTTTAGGCTTTGGGACCGAGGCAGAGCAGGTTCAATGAAGTCCAACCAGTGACCACTTGTCTCTGGGATTTCTCACTTCGGGGGGTCTAGAGGGCCTAGAATGATATCCTGACCTCAAGAAATGGGTGGGTGGTCTGTGATGGCGCTGCGGAGACAGGCGGAAGCAGCTCATTTGTGTTCTATATATATATATATATATATATATATATATATATATATATATAAAGGGGAAAGCCCTCACTGACCGACTGACTAACTCACCGACTCACTAACTGACTGACTGACCCACCGACTCACTGACTGACCGACCCACCGACTCACTGACTGACCGACCCACCGACTCACTGACTGACCGACCCACCGACTCACTGACTGACCGACCCACCGACTCACTGACTGACCGACCCATCGACTAACTGACTCACTCACTGACTCACCATTTGAGTAACTCACCGACTGACTGACTCACTCACTGACTCACCGACTCACTGACTGACGACTCATCGACTGACTGACTCACTCCCTGACTCACCGACCCACCGACTGACCGACTGACCGACTGACCGACTGACCGACTGACCGACTGACCGACTGACCGACTCCACGACTGACCGACTCCACGACTGACCGACTCCACGACTGACCGACTCCACGACTGACCGACTCAACGACTGACCGACTCAACGACTGACCGACTCAACGACTGACCGACTCAACGACTGACTGACTCACTGACACACTAACTGACTGACTCACCGACTCACTGACTGACTGACTCACTGACTGACTGATGCACTGACTGACACACTGACTGACTCACCGACTGACGTACTGCCTGACGCACTGACTGGCTGACTCAACGACTGGCTGACTGATGCACTGAGTGACTGACTCAACAACTGATTGACGCACTGACTGACTGACTCACTGACTCAACGAGTGACTGACTGATACATTGACTCACCAACTGACTAACTCACAGACTTACTGAATGACTCAGCGATTGACTGACTGACTCACTAACTGACTCAATGACTGACTGGCTCAATACTAATTTTTTAACTTTGAAGTGTAATACAAAAGTGAAATTTGGCATGAGCATTCTAAAAAAAACTGTGAAAAGCAGAGACACATAAGAGACTTCTTTTCTCAGAAACCATAAACCCGAGGGAAATTATTTATATACTGAGGCGACTCTAACTGACCTCTATCTGTATATACTAAGGAGAATCTACCTCCCTTCTATGTGTATATACTGAGGAGAATCTACCTCACCTTTATGTGTATATACTGAGGAGAATCTACCTCAACTTTATGTGTATATACAGAGGAGAATCTACCTCACCTCTATGTGTATATACTGAGGAGAATCTACCTCACCTCTGTGTGTGTATACTGAGGAGAATCTACCTCACCTCTATGTGTATATACTGAGGAGAATCTACCTCACCTCTATGTGTATATACTCAGGAGAATCCACCTTCCCTCTCTGTGTATATACTGAGGAGAATCTACCTCACCTCTATGTGTATATACTGAGGAGAATCTACCTCCCCTCTATGTGTATATACTGAGGAGAATCTACCTCACCTTTATGTGTATATACTGAGGAGACTCTAACTGACCTCTATCTGTATATACTAAGGAGAATCTACCTCACCTCTATGTGTGTATACTGAGAAGAATCTACTTCACCTCTATGTGTATATACTGAGGAGAATCTACCTAAGCTGTATGTGTGTATACTGAGGAGAATCTACCTCACCTCTATGTGTATATACTGAGGAGAATCTACCTCCCCTCTATGTGTATATACTGAGGAGAATCTCCCTCACCCTCCATGTGTATATACTGAGGAGAATCTACTTCACCTCTATGTGTGTATACTGAGGAGAATCTACCTCACCTCTCTGTGTGTATATACTGAGGAGAATCTACCTCACCTCTGTGTGTATATACTGAGGAGAATCTATTTCACCCCTATGTGTATATACTGAGGAGAATCTATCTCACCTCCATGTGTATATACTGAGGAGAATCTACCTCACCTCTATGCATATATACTGAGGAGAATCTATTTCACCCCTATGTGTATATACTGAGGAGAATCTATCTCACCTCCATGTGTATATACTGAGGAGAATCTACCTCACCTCTATGCATATATACTGAGGAGAATCCACCTCCCCTCTATGTGTATATACTGAGGAGAATCTACCTCACATCTATGTGTATATACTGAGGAGAATCTACCTCACCCTTATGCATATATACTGAGGAGAATCCACCTCCCCTCTATGTGTATATACTGAGGAGAATCTACCTCACATCTATGTGTATATACTGAGGAGAATCTACCTCACCTCTATGTGTATATACTGAGGAGAATCTACCTCACCTCTATGTGTATATACTGAGGAGAATCTACCTCACCTCTGTGTGTATATACTGAGGAGAATCTACCTCACCTCTATGTGTATATACTGAGGAGAATCTACCTGCCCTCTATATGTATATACTGAGGAGAATCTACCTCACCTCTATGTGTGTATACTGAGGAGAATCTCCCTCACCCTCCATGTGTATATACTAAGGAGAATCTACCTCCCCTCTATGTGTATATACTGAGGAGAATGTACCTCACCTCTATGTGTATATACTGAGGAGAATCTACCACACCTCTGTGTATATACTGAGGAAAATCTACCTCACCTCTCTGTGTGTATATACTGAGGAGAATCTACCTCACCTCTATGTATAAATACTGAGGAGAATCTACCTCACCTCTGTGTGTATATACTGAGGAGAATCTAACTCACCTCTGTGTGTATATACTGAGGAGAATCTACCTCCCCTCTATGTGTATATACTGAGGAAAACCTACCTCACCTCTGTGTGTATATACTGAGGAGAATCTAACTCACCTCTGTGTGTATATACTGAGGAGAATCTACCTCCCCTCTATGCATATATACTGAGGAGAATCCACCTCACCTCTATGTGTATATACTGAGGAGAATCTACCTCACCTCTCTGTGTGTATATACTGAGGAGAATCTACCTCACCTCTATGTGTATATACTGAGGAGAATCTACCTCACCTCTATGTGTATATACTGAGGAAAATCTACCTCACCTCTATGTGTGTATACTGAGGAGAATCTACCTCACCTCTATGTGTATATACTGAGGAGAATCTACCTCACCTCTATGTGTATATACTGAGGAGAATCACCCTCACCCTCCATGTGTATATACTGAGGAGAATCTACCTCATCTCTGTGTATATACTGAGGAGAATCTACCTCACCTCTCTGTGTATATATTGAGGAGAATCTACCTCAATTCTCTGTGTATATACTGAGGAGAATCTACCTCACCTCTATGTATATATACTGAGGAGAATCTACCTCACCTCTGTGTGTATATACAGAGGAGAATCTAACTCACCTCTGTGTGTATATACTGAGGAGAATCTACCTCACCTCTATGTGTATATACTGAGGAGAACCTACCTCACCTCTGTGTGTACATACTGAGGAGAATCTAACTCACCTCTATGTGTATATACTGAGGAGAATCTACCTCCCCTCTATGTGTATATACTGAGGAGAACCTACCTCACCTCTGTGTGTATACACTGAGGAGAATCTACCTCACCTCTATGTGTATATACTGAGGAGAATCTACCTCACCTCTATGTGTATATACTGAGGAGAATCTACCTCACCTCTATGTGTATATACTGAGGAGAATCTACCTCACCTCTATGTGTATATACTGAGGAGAATCTACCTCCCCTCTATATGTATATACTGAGGAGAATCTACCTCACCTCTATGTGTGTATACTGAGGAGAATCTCCCTCACCCTCCATGTGTATATGCTGTGGAGAATCTACCTCACCTCTGTGTATATAGTGAGGAGAATGTACCTCACCTCTATGTGTATATACTGAGGAGAATCTACCACACCTCTGTGTATATACTGAGGAAAATCTACCTCACCTATCTGTGTGTATATACTGAGGAGAATCTACCTCACCTCTATGTATAAATACTGAGGAGAATCTACCTCACCTCTGTGTGTATATACTGAGGAGAATCTACCACACCTCTGTGTATATATTGAGGAGAATCTACCTCACTTCTCTGTGTATATACTGAGGAGAATCTACCTCACCTCTATGTATATATACTGAGGAGAATCTACCTCACCTCTGTGTGTATATACAGAGGCGAATCTAACTCACCTCTGTGTGTATATACTGAGGAGAATCTACCTCCCCTCTATGTGTATATACTGAGGAGAACCTACCTCACCTCTGTGTGTATATACTGAGGAGAATCTAACTCACCTCTATGTGTATATACTGAGGAGAATCTACCTCACCTCCATGTGTATATACTGAGGAGAATCTACCTCCCCTCTATGCATATATACTGAGGAGAATCCACCTCACCTCTATGTGTATATACTGAGGAGAATCTACCTCACCTCTATGTGTATATACTGAGGAGAATCTACCTCACCTCCATGTGTATATACTGAGGAGAATCTACCTCACCTCTATGTGTATATACTGAGGAGAATCTACCTCCCCCCTATGTGTATATACTGAGGAGAATCTACCTCCCCCCTATGTGTATATACTGAGGAGAATCTACCTCCCCCCTATGTGCATATATACTGAGGAGAATCTACCTCACCTCTATGTGTATATACTATGGAGAATCAACCTCATCTCTGTGTGTATATACTGTGGAGAATCAACCTCACCTCTATGTGTATATACTGAGGAGAATCTACCTCACCTCTATGTGTATATACTGAGGAGAATCTACCTCACCTCTATGTGTATATACTGGGGAAAATCTACCTCACCTCTATGTGTGTATACTGAGGAGAATCTACCTCACCTCTATGTGTGTATACTGAGGAGAATCTACCTCACCTCTATGTGTATATACTGAGGAGAATCACCCTCACCCTCCATGTGTATATACTGAGGAGAATCTACCTCATCTCTGTGTATATACTGAGGAGAATCTACCTCACCTCTCTGTGTATATATTGAGGAGAATCTACCTCACTTCTCTGTGTATATACTGAGGAGAATCTACCTCACCTCTGTGTGTATATACTGAGGAGAATCTAACTCACCTCTATGTGTATATACTGAGGAGAATCTACCTCCCCTCTATGTGTATATACTGAGGAGAACCTACCTCACCTCTGTGTGTATATACTGAGGAGAATCTAACTCACCTCTATGTGTATATACTGAGGAGAATCTACCTCCCCTCTATGCGTATATACTGAGGAGAATCCACCTCCCCTCTATGTGTATATACTGAGGAGAATCTAACTCACCTCTATGTGTATATACTGAGGAGAATCTACCTCCCCTCTATGCATATATACTGAGGAGAATCCACCTCACCTCTATGTGTATATACTGAGGAGAATCTACCTCACCTCTATGTGTATATACTGAGGAGAATCTACCTCACCTCCATGTGTATATACTGAGGAGAATCTACCTCACCTCTATGTGTATATACTGAGGAGAATCTACCTCCCCCCCTATGTGTATATACTGAGGAGAATCTACCTCCCCCCTATGTGTATATACTGAGGAGAATCTACCTCCCCCCTATGTGCATATATACTGAGGAGAATCTACCTCACCTCTATGTGTATATACTATGGAGAATCTACCTCATCTCTGTGTGTATATACTGTGGAGAATCTACCTCACCTCTATGTGTATATACTGAGGAGAATCTACCTCACCTCTATGTGTATATACTGAGGAGAATCTACCTCACCTCTATGTGTATATACTGAGGAAAATCTACCTCACCTCTATGTGTGTATACTGAGGAGAATCTACCTCACCTCTATGTGTGTATACTGAGGAGAATCTACCTCACCTCTATGTGTATATACTGAGGAGAATCTACCTCACCTCTATGTGTATATACTGAGGAGAATCACCCTCACCCTCCATGTGTATATACTGAGGAGAATCTACCTCATCTCTGTGTATATACTGAGGAGAATCTACCTCATCTCTGTGTATAATATACTGAGGAGAATCTACCTCACCTCTCTGTGTATATATTGAGGAGAATCTACCTCACTTCTCTGTGTATATACTGAGGAGAATCTACCTCACCTCTATGTATATATACTGAGGAGAATCTACCTCACCTCTGTGTGTATATACTGAGGAGAATCTAACTCACCTCTATGTGTATATACTGAGGAGAATCTACCTCCCCTCTATGTGTATATACTGAGGAGAACCTACCTCACCTCTGTGTATATATACTGAGGAGAATCTACCTCACCTCTATGCATATATACTGAGGAGAATCCACCTCCCCTCTATGTGTATATACTGAGGAGAATCTAACTCACCTCTATGTGTATATACTGAGGAGAATCTACCTCCCCTCTATGCATATATACTGAGGAGAATCCACCTCACCTCTATGTGTATATACTGAGGAGAATCTACCTCACCTCTATGTGTATATACTGAGGAGAATCTACCTCACCTCCATGTGTATATACTGAGGAGAATCTACCTCACCTCCATGTGTATATACTGAGGAGAATCTACCTCACCTCCATGTGTATATACTGAGGAGAATCTACCTCACCTCTATGTGTATATACTGAGGAGAATCTACCTCACCTCTATGTGTATATACTGAGGAGAATCTACCTCCCCCTCTATGTGTATATACTGAGGAGAATCTACCTCCCCCCTATGTGTATATACTGAGGAGAATCTACCTCCCCCCTATGTGCATATATACTGAGGAGAATCTACCTCACCTCTATGTGTATATACTATGGAGAATCTACCTCATCTCTGTGTGTATATACTGTGGAGAATCTACCTCACCTCTATGTGTATATACTGAGGAGAATCTACCTCACCTCTATGTGTATATACTGAGGAGAATCTACCTCACCTCTATGTGTATATACTGAGGAAAATCTACCTCACCTCTATGTGTGTATACTGAGGAGAATCTACCTCACCTCTATGTGTATATACTGAGGAGAATCACCCTCACCCTCTATGTGTATATACTGAGGAGAATCTACCTCATCTCTGTGTATATACTGAGGAGAATCTACCTCATCTCTGTGTATATACTGAGGAGAATCTACCTCACCTCTCTGTGTATATATTGAGGAGAATCTACCTCACTTCTCTGTGTATATACTGAGGAGAATCTAACTCACTTCTCTGTGTATATACTGAGGAGAATCTACCTCACCTCTGTGTGTATATACTGAGGAGAATCTAACTCACCTCTATGTGTATATACTGAGGAGAATCTACCTCCCCTCTATGTGTATATACTGAGGAGAACCTACCTCACCTCTGTGTGTATATACTGAGGAGAATCTAACTCACCTCTATGTGTATATACTGAGGAGAATCTACCTCCCCTCTATGCATATATACTGAGGAGAATCCACCTCCCCTCTATGTGTATATACTGAGCAGAATCTAACTCACCTCTATGTGTATATACTGAGGAGAATCTACCTCCCCTCTATGCATATATACTGAGGAGAATCCACCTCACCTCTATGTGTATATACTGAGGAGAATCTACCTCACCTCTATGTGTATATACTGAGGAGAATCTACCTCACCTCCATGTGTATATACTGAGGAGAATCTACCTCACCTCTATGTGTATATACTGAGGAGAATCTACCTCACCTCTATGTGTATATACTGAGGAGAATCTACCTCCCCCCCTATGTGTATATACTGAGGAGAATCTACCTCCCCCCTATGTGTATATACTGAGGAGAATCTACCTCCCCCCTATGTGCATATATTCTGAGGAGAATCTACCTCACCTCTATGTGTATATACTATGGAGAATCTACCTCATCTCTGTGTGTATATACTGTGGAGAATCTACCTCACCTCTATGTGTATATACTGAGGAGAATCTACCTCATCTCTGTGTGTATATACTGAGGAGAATCTACCTCCCCTCTATGCATATATACTGAAGAGAATCCACCTCCCCTCTATGTGTATATACTGAGGAGAATCTAACTCACCTCTATGTGTATATACTGAGGAGAATCTAACTCACCTCTATGTGTATATACTGAGGAGAATCTACCTCCCCTCTATGCATATATACTGAGGAGAATCCACCTCACCTCTATGTGTATATACTGAGGAGAATCTACCTGACCTCCATGTGTATATACTGAGGACAATCTACCTCACCTCTATGTGTATATACTGAGGAGAATCTACCTCCCCCCTATGTGTATATACTGAGGAGAATCTACCTCCCCCCTATGTGTATATACTGAGGAGAATCTACCTCCCCCCTATGTGCATATATACTGAGGAGAATCTACCTCACCTCTATGTGTATATACTATGGAGAATCTACCTCATCTCTGTGTGTATATACTGTGAAGAATCTACCTCACCTCTCTGTGTATATACTGAGGAGAATCTACCTCACCTCTCTGTGTATATACTGAGGAGAATCTACCTCACCTCCCTGTGTATATACTGAGGAGAATCTACCTCACCTCCCTGTGTATATACTGAGGAGAATCTACCTCCCCTCTATGTGTATATACTGAGGAGCATCTACCTCACCTCTATGTGTATATACTGAGGAGAATCTACCTCACCTCTGTGTGTATATACTAAGGAGAATCTACCTCATCTCTGTGTGTATATACTGTGGAGAATCTACCTCACCTCTATGTGTATATACTGAGGAGAATCTACCTCACCTCTATGTGTATATACTAAGGAGAATCTACCTCACGTCCTATGTGTATATACTGAGGAGAATCTACCTCCCCTCTATGTGTATATACTGAGGAGAATCTACCTCCCCTCTATGTGTATATACTGAGGAGAATCTACATCACCTCTATGTGTATATACTGAGGAGAATCTACCTCAGCTCTATGTGTATACTAGGGAGAATCTACCTCCCCTCTATGTGTATATACTGAGGAGAATCTACCTCACCTCTATGTGTATATACTGAGGAGAATCTACCTCACCTCTATGTGTATATACTGAGGAGAATCTATCTCACCTCTATGTGTATATACAGAGGAGAATCTACCTCACCTCTATGTGTATATACTGAAGAGAATCTACCTCACCTCTATGTGTATATACTGAGGAGAATCTACCTCACCTCTATGTGTATATACTGAGGAGAATCTACCTCACCTCTATGTGTATATACTGAGGAGAATCTACCTCACCTCCATGTGTATATACTAAGGAGAATCTACCTCACCTCCTATGTGTATATACTGAGGAGAATCTACCTCACCTCTATGTGTATATACTGAGGAGAATCTACCTCACCTCTATGTGTATATACTGAGGAGAATCTACCTCCCCTCTATGTGTATATACTGAGGAGAATCTACCTCACCTCTATGACAGATATGAGGAGATGCTGCTGCAGTAAGTCTATGTAAGTTCTGCTCCTGAATAGTCTCTTATTCACCTTTCAGATACCTGATCAGTGTGTGTTTTTCATCCGTAGTCACTTGACTTGTTTGGTGGTCAGTGGTCACATGACTGACAGCCATTAGTGTGCCCGGCACTGTCCGTGGACAGCACTATTCTCCTGTTTGGATGGGGTTCATTGAGTTGTGTAGGTTATATGGTTCCATATTGCGTGACTATATAAATGATGACCGTTAGATGTCGCAGAGCGCTGTCAGCCGCTTTACACGTTACATCATAATATTACGTAAGGGGTCCATCTTCTGAAAGCGTCAGAACACAATGTCCGTCATGAGCCCTCTGGCTTCTCCATGTTGTGTCAGGAAGTACGTGAGCTCGAGTCTTACTACATACGCCACATTCTTTCCTCACCCCTGTGCAGCACAACCAACTGTTACAGCGACTGTCTGATTTGTGAAGTAGAGGTGGCCCGTACTCAGAACAGCGATGATCTGTTGATTACCCCCTTGTCACCCAGGGCAATTGCCAAACATTGTCTTCCCTGCTGGTGCACCAGTGCACTGAGCTTATTTTGACAGGAAGCAGACAGCTCCGCTCCCACTGCAGTGGCCAGACTTGGTATTACTGGTCAAGTTACCATTAAAATGAATGTCTGTAATGTCAAGCATGGCCACTGCAGTGGGAACGGAGCTATCTGCTTCCTGTCAAAATCAACTCAGTGTGCAAGCATGCTGGCCTTAGCAAAGTGTTCTTTGATGGGGGTCCTGGGCGACAGTCTCCCACCTATCTGCTATTGATAACTTGTGCTGAGGATAGGCCATAATTAGTTTACAACCGGACAACTCCTTGAAGTTGTGCTTGCACCACCAGTGTCCTGGCTTCTCTCACCCTGATGGAGCTGCCACCTTCCCTCACCAAGCGTGCGGCCTCACTGCCAGAGGTCTCATTCACTATGCTACCTTCCGGTATTAATACTCGCGCTCCGGATTAGTCTTCACCCCCAGCAACAGCTGCAATACGTTGCCATCTGCGGCTTTACTGCATCACATCTGACTTTAAACATGCCACACTACGCCCGCAGCGACACATGAACGGACAGTCATAATAGGGCTCGTGAAGGACTCTCGCCTGCGTTCTTGTAGTGCCTTCTTTTCGCCATGTTTGTTTGCGTACGAGGTGTCGCACTTTGCTGCAGTGTGATGAGCGGCGCCCGGCAGTGTTGTTGAGGTCTTATTACAACCGCAATGACCATCATCATGGAATATAACATACATGAATGGATGAGGCGCGGCCTTCCATGACCTGTGGCACCATAACTATGACCGTTCGGCCACAGCGCTGGCCCTTACGGGTATTATTATATTGGCGCCGCCCTATTGGCACTACAGTATGTCTAGTACTCTTGCGTTGCACCAGGTTACACTGTCCGCGGTCTGGTACTACTGGAGTGCCACAATATCTGGCGCTATTCCACCACGTGGCACCATGGCTATTACTATTCTACTAGCATTATGTTTGGCGCTATTCTGTTGGCACTGCGGTTTATGGACACTATGGATAGAACACGGCCATAACTGAGTGGGCGGCCATTGTTGGCGACCCAACCCAGGGAGATAAGCATTGCTTTGGGTCATTGTGGGGGTGGTAATACTGTATGATGTGAGAATGACCCCCGTCTGCTTGTACGCTATTCTGGAAACGGCGGCTCTCTCCTATTTCTTTGGTGTTCTCGCCTTCAATGAATCGCTGCGCGGAGCGCGTGGAGTAACAGGGGCGATGAATAATTCAGGGGGATTCTGCTGCCTATTAGAGACTTGCTATAACGGGGTGATAAACCCAGGAAGCCGATAACAATCCTATCAGCCTGCAAGCGAAGCGCCTCTCGGGGGACGAGCAGAGATTAACACACAAGACAGCTGCCAGTTCAGTTGTGATATGGAAATCCGGCAAATTCATGTAATAGTAATCGGATTAACCCTGTGACTGCCTGCAAAATGCATGAAGAGGAAGTGCAGATAGAGGATAACAGTCAGGAGATAAGCGGTGCTGCACACCTCTATCACAGCTTATCTCCAGAAGAGAGGGATTGTACGCCGTAGCTTCACTAGGCACGAGCCCTCAGCTAGCATTCTTCCGGGACCAAAAACCGGTAATCAGCCCCCCATCAGCCCCCCATCATCCAGTCATCAGCCCCCCATCAGCCCCCCATCATCCAGTCATCAGCCCCTCATCAGCCCCCCATCAGTCCCTCATCAGTCCCTCATCAGCCCCGTCATCAGCCCGCCATCAGCCCCCCAATCAGCCCCCCCATCAGCCCCCCCATCAGCGCCGTCATCAGCCCCCCATCAGCCCTGTCATCAGTCCCCCATCAGCCCCCCATCAGCCCCCCATCAGCCCCGTCATCAGCCCCCCATCAGCTCGTCATCAGTCCCTCATCAGCCCGTCATCAGCCCCCCATCAGCCCCGTCATCAGCCCCCCATCAGCCCCTCATCAGCCCCCCCATCAGCGCCTCATCAGCCCGTCATCAGCTCCTCATCAGACCGTCATCAGTCCCTCATCAGTCCCTCATCAGCCCGTCATCAGCCCCCCATCAGCCCCCCATCAGCCCCCATCAGCCCCTTCATCAGCCCCTCATCAGCCCCCCATCAGCCCCCCATCAGCCCCTCATCAGCCCCTCCATCAGCCCCTCATCAGCCCCCCATCAGCCCCACATCAGTGAGTCATAAGCCAGTCATCAGCCCCGTCATCAGCCCCGTCATCAGCCCCGTCATCAGCCCGTCATCAGCCCCTCATCAGCCCGCCGTCATCAGCCCCCCGTCATCAGCCCCGTCATCAGCCCCGTCATCAGCCCCGTCATCAGCCCGGTCATCAGCCCGTCATCAGCCCGTCATCAGCCCCCTATCAGCCGGTCATCAGCGCCGTCATCAGCCCCTCATCAGCCCCCCATCAGCCCCCCATCAGCCCCTCATCAGCCCCTCATCAGCCCCTCATCAGCCCCCCATCAGTCCTGTCATCAGTCCCTCATCAGCCCGTCATCAACCCCTCATCAGCCCCGTCATCAGCCCCCCATCAGCCCGTCATCAGCCCCCTCATCAGCCCCCCATCAGCCCCATCATCAGCCCCATCATCAGCCCCTCATCAGCCCCCCATCAGCCCCTCATCAGCCCCCCATCAGCCCCCCATCAGCCCCTCATCAGCCCCTTATCAGCCCCTCATCAGCCCCCTATCAACCCAGTCATCAGCCCCTCATCAGCCCCTCATCAGCCCCTCATCAGCCTTCCGATCAGCCCCCCATCAGCCTCCCCATCAGCCCCCCATCAGCCCCTCATCAGCCAGTCATCAGCCAGTCATCAGCCCGCCATCAGCCCCCCCATCAGACCCTCATCAGCCCCCCATCAGCGAGTCATCAGCCCCGTCATCAGCCCCCCGTCATCAGCCCCCCGTCATCAGCCCCCCCGTCATCAGCCCCCCCCGTCATCAGCCCCTCATCAGCCCCCCATCAGCGCTGTCATCAGCCCCCCATCAGCCCCCCATCAGCCCCTCATCAGCCCCCCATCAGTCACGTCATCAGCCCCCCATCAGCCCCCCATCAGCCCCCCATCAGCCCCTCATCAGCCCCCCCATTAGCCCCCCATCAGCCCCCCATCAGCCCCCCATCAGCCCGTCATCAGCTCCCCATCAGCCCCCCATCAGCCCGCCATCAGCCCCCCATCAGCCCCCCGTCATCCGCCCCCCATCAGCCCCACATCAGCGAGTCATAAGCCCCCCATCAGCCCCCCATCAGCCCCTCATCAGCCCCCCATCAGTCACGTCATCAGCCCCTCATCAGCCCCCCATCAGTCACGTCATCAGCCCCTCATCAGCCCCTCATCAGCCCGCCATCAGCCTGCCATCAGCCCCCCATCAGCGAGTCATAAGCCAGTCATCAGCCCCTCATCAGCCCCTCATTAGCCCGCGGTCATCAGCCCCTCATCAACCCCTCATCAGCCCCTTATCAGTGCCTCATCAGCCCGTCATCAGCCCCGTCATCAGCCACGTCATCAGCCCCGTCATCAGCCCCCCATCAGCCCGTCATCAGCCCCCCATCAGCCCGTCATCAGCCCCCCATCAGCCCGTCATCAGCCCCCCATCAGTCACTCATCAGCCCCCCATCAGCCCCTCATCAGCCCCTCATCAGCCCCCATCAGCCCAGTCATCAGCCCCTTATCAGCCCGTCATCAGCCCGTCATCAGCCCCTCATCAGCCCGTCATCAGCCCCTCATCAGCCTCCCCATCAGCCTCCCCATCAGCCCCTCATCAGCCCCTCATCAGCCCCCCATCAGCCCCTCATCAGCCCCCCATCAGCCCCCCATCAGCCCCCCATCAGCCCCTCATCAGCCCGTCATCAGCCAGTCATCAGCCCGCCATTAGTCCCTCATCAGACCCTCATCAGCCCCCCATCAGCGAGTCATAAGCCAGTCATCAGCCCCGTCATCAGCCCCCCGTCATCAGCCCCCCGTTATCAGCCTGACATCAGCCCGTCATCACCCCCTCATCAGCCCGTCATCAGCCCCTCATCAGACCCTCCTTAGCCCCCCATCAGCACCGTCATCAGCCCCTCATCAGCCCCCCATCAGCCCCTCATCAGCCCCTCATCAGTCCTGTCATCAGCCCGTCATCAGCCCGTCATCAGCCCCCCATCAGCCCCCCATCAGCCCCTCATCAGCCAGTCATCAGTCAGTCATCAGCCCACCATTAGTCCCCCATCAGCCCCTCATCAGCCCCTCATCAGCCCCCCATCAGCGAGTCATAAGCCAGTCATCAGCCTCGTCATCAGCCCCCCGTCATCAGCCCCCAATCAGCCCCCAATCAGCCCCCCATCAGCCCCTCATCAGCCCCTCATCAGTCCGTCATCAGTCCGTCATCAGCTCCCCATCAGCCCCTCATCAGCCCCTCATCAGCCCCCCATCAGTCCTGTCATCAGTCCGTCATCAGTCTGTCATCAGCTCCCCATCAGCCCGTCATCAGCTCCCCATCAGCCCGTCATCAGCCCCTCATCAGCCCGTCATCAGCCCCCCATCAGCCCGTCATCAGCCCCCCATCAGCCCGTCAACAGCCCCCCATCAGTCACTCATCAGCCCCCCATCAGCCCCTCATCAGCCCCTCATCAGCCCCCATCAGCCCAGTCATCAGCCCCTTATCAGCCCGTCATCAGCCCGTCATCAGCCCCTCATCAGCCCGTCATCAACCCCTCATCAGCCTCCCCATCAGCCTCCCCATCAGCCTCCCCATCAGCCCCTCATCAGCCCCCCATCAGCCCCTCATCAGCCCCCCATCAGCCCCCCATCAGCCCCTCATCAGCCCGTCATCAGCCAGTCATCAGCCCGCCATTAGTCCCTCATCAGACCCTCATCAGCCCCCCATCAGCGAGTCATAAGCCAGTCATCAGCCCCGTCATCAGCCCCGTCATCAGCCCCCCGTCATCAGCCCCCCGTCATCAGCCTGACATCAACCCGTCATCAGCCCGTCATCAGCCCCTCATCAGACCCTCCTTAGCCCCCCATCAGCACCGTCATCAGCCCCTCATCAGCCCCCCATCAGCCCCTCATCAGCCCCTCATCAGTCCTGTCATCAGTCCGTCATCAGCCCGTCATCAGCCCCCCATCAGCCCCCCATCAGCCCCTCATCAGCCAGTCATCAGTCAGTCATCAGCCCACCATTAGTCCCCCATCAGCCCCTCATCAGCCCCTCATCAGCCCCCCATCAGCGAGTCATCAGCCTCGTCATCAGCCTCGTCATCAGCCCCCCGTCATCAGCCCCCAATCAGCCCCCAATCAGCCCCCCATCAGCCCCTCATCAGTCCGTCATCAGTCCGTCATCAGCTCCCCATCAGCCCCTCATCAGCCCCCCATCAGTCCTGTCATCAGTCCGTCATCAGTCTGTCATCAGCTCCCCATCAGCCCGTCATCAGCTCCCCATCAGCCCCTCATCAGCCCCTCATCAGCCAGTCATCAGCCCACCATTAGTCCCCCATCAGCCCCTCATCAGCCCCCCATCAGCGAGTCATAAGCCAGTCATCAGCCTCGTCATCAGCCCCTCATCAGCCCCCCGTCATCAGCCCCCCCATCAGCCCCCCATCAGCCCCTCATCAGCCCCTCATCAGCCCCCATCAGCCCCCCATCAGCCAGTCATCAGCCAGTCATCAGCCCCCCATCAGCCCCTCATCAGCCCCCCATGAGCCCCTCATCAGCCCAGTCATCAGCCCGTCATCAGCCCCTCATCAGCCTCCCCATCAGCCTCCCCATCAGCCTCCCCATCAGCCCCCCATCAGCCCCCCATCAGCCCACCGACGCCTCTTTTACTTTTGTACCCAATTTAAATTTACAACTAAAGAGTTTATTAAGAAAAAAAATTGGATGCAAAAATGTGGTGTGAGCGCGACGTTGATACCCACAGAGGAGGGCAGTCTGACCCACGGGCGAAGAGATTGATCCGGGGGCGGACGGGAATAAAGCATCTTATTTTAAATGGTTACATTTTGGATGACTAAAGTCGCGCCGCTCGCTCTATCTGGATTCTCTGATGGAAAGTCTGCGGCTCCATTTAAACTGGATTGTATGATGTTACTGCAATCCGATGTTAATGCAGGTAACCATGGAAACCATGAATTAAAAAAAGGTAGCCTAAATGAAAATTGTTTTCACACACATGAAAAGCACCGCGTGCACCAAAGGAAAAAGTACCACAAAAAAAAATCCAAAATATGCCTGAAAATGCGGTTATATGGTCCAAATTTGCAAACAGCCGTGTGAATGAACACTAAAGCAGAATATTGCAGGTCTGGTCCGTCCATCAACTGAGCTTCCCCATGAATCCGAGCGAACGGCGAGGAGCAGCGAGGTGCGTTATAATATATGTGATGTCAGACCGCGCTCTCGCTGTTCGCGGCTCCGTTTGGAGCTTCTGTTGCAGATTGAGCAGCTAGAAAACATTGCACAGCCGAACCCCATTACAGTCAGAGAGGTCCGTCCGCTGCCGTTTGCTTCGGTCATAGGGGGGATCCATATCCCTGCTCCCATCACAGAGCAAAGACAAAGCTTCTCGCAGTGTGAACAGAACCCAAGTGCGTCGGCGTAGAAGCAAGACTGCTCCATGAGGGGGCCACTGTCACCTGCCCCCCTCACTGTCATCTGTCCCCCTCACTGTCACCTGCCCCCCTCACTGTCACCTGTCCCCCTCACTGTCACCTGTCCCCCTCACTGTCACCTGCCCCCCTCACTGTCACCTGTCCCCCTCACTGTCACCTGCCCCCCTCACTGTCACCTGTCCCCCTCACTGTCACCTGCCCCCCTCACTGTCCCTTGTCCCCCTCACTGTCACCTGCCCCCCTCACTGTCACCTGCCCCCCTCACTGTCACCTGTCCCCCTCACTGTCACCTGTCCCCCTCACTGTCACCTGCCCCCCTCACTGTCACCTGTCCTCCTCACTGTCACCTGCCCCCCTCACTGTCACCTGTCCTCCTCACTGTCACCTGTCCTCCTCACTGTCACCTGTCCTCCTCACTGTCACCTGCCCCCCTCACTGTCACCTGTCCTCCTCACTGTCACCTGTCCCCCTCACTGTCACCTGCCCCCCTCACTGTCACCTGCCCCCCTCACTGTCACCTGTCCTCCTCACTGTCACCTGCCCCCTCACTGTCACCTGTCCTCCTCACTGTCACCTGTCCTCCTCACTGTCACCTGCCCCCCTCACTGTCACCTGTCCTCCTCACTGTCACCTGCCCCCCTCACTGTCACCTGTCCTCCTCACTGTCACCTGTCCTCCTCACTGTCACCTGTCCTTCTCACTGTCACCTGCCCCCCTCACTGTCACCTGTCCCCCTCACTGTCACCTGCCCCCCTCACTGTCACCTGACCTGTCCTCCTCACTGTCACCTGCCCCCCTCACTGTCACCTGACCTGTCCTCCTCACTGTCACCTGACCCCCTCACTGTCACCTGCCCCCCTCACTGTCACCTGCCCCCCTCACTGTCACCTGCCCCCCTCACTGTCACTTTTCCCCCTCACTGTCACCTGCCCCCCTCACTGTCACCTGCCCCCCTCACTGTCGCCTGCCCTCCTCACTGTCACGTGCCCCCTCACTGTCACTTGTCCCCCTCACTGTCAGCTGCCCCCCTCACTGTCACTTGTCCCCCTCACTGTCACCTGCCCCCTCACTGTCACCTGCCCCCCTCACTGTCACCTGCCCCCCTCACTGTCACCTGCCCCCTTCCTACTTTACCCCAATGACACACTAAGGCCATCGTATATTCCTTGGAGATTTTGGCCACAGCAGACATTTTATTTAATATGTATTGTTACTTTGTTAACTCTTCAGCATCCGGAGATACGGAGAGGAGGTCCTGGGAGACACAACAAAGGGGTCTGGTGAACCTTGCCTCCAACCGTACACCCGGCTCTAGCCCCCCCCCCCCCTTCACTGGGGGGCTAGAATATCAAAAAATGATCCAGGCCACTCGGGATTCCATCCCTGGCCTTCCCCAACACACCAGACCCAACCACGATGAACCAAAGGGAGGGGGGGCCTTAAAGGTGAGGCCGTACCCACCAAACTCCTCCACTCAATATAAAAAACCTGGCTCCAAGGACCCCCCTATCCGCCACAGGCTGCTATGACTTACCCCCCAAGTCTGCACAGCCCCCACAAAAGCAGCTCCCTCTCTACCCCCTCCTGTATTACTAGTGTCCACATATCAGATTCCACCTCGTTTAAATGTACCCCGCCCCTTAACCAAAAAACGCCGTCCCCCCTTCCAAGTTAAATGCTGAACTCATACCCCTTCATTACGTGTGAAAATGACTATTCATCTTTCTCCTGGCCTTATTAATTTTCTCCACAGACCCGGCCATCCTCCACGACTTTTAGGAAGCATCTCCGACCACACAGCCACCATACCAGAAAGTAGCCTGCGCAACCTCAGAAAGTCATGTTGGATGTCCCTATGCAACTCCCTCGCTGGGAGACCACCCAAGTCGTTGCCCCCAACATGTAGTACCAAAATGTCCGGAGCCCTGTCCAGCTCTGCTAAGTGTGTTTCCTCCGGCAGGACCAGCCCTTCTAAAATGACTGGGGGGACTCCCCACCCTTTAACCTGCTCCCTTTAGTGATAAATACACGGGACCACTTCTTGTTAAGAAAACTTATTTTATTGAAAAACACACATTTATTTTAATGCTGGCATACACTTTGTGGGAGGCCACAGCTTTATTTATTATTATAACCTTAACTTATCTTTCCTTTTTCCCATGCCTACCAACTACTTATTAAGTCGCTAACGTTCAACTTCTGTCAAGGCATGAGAAAGCCCATGATGGCCTGTCCACGCCCTCAATTCCCCAGCTGGCATGGAAAGTCCACTATTACCGCCACGAAGGATGCAGCCTACCTACGCTGCACTCCGCCCCCCACATGCCAGCGCCAGGGCCGCCCCAACCCCGTCCTGCAGCCCCGATAGGAATGTATCCATTCCTATGTCGCTTAAGTGAACGCCATCCATCCTTCCTCCACATCGCTGGCACCTTCTTCTCTAACTCCCAATGCCGTATGGCTACCCCTCCTATTGACTTGACAAATTTCGATATTTTAAAGTTCACGCTCTTCCTGACCCTGTCAATAGCTTCCACGTCCCTCGCCTCCCTCCACACTCACCTGGCGACTATGTCGGACCATACCAGAATGGTCTCCTCAAAGAACTTTCTGAACCGCAGCATGTCTTCTTTCATGAGAGCGACCAATTCCGTGACTTTTACCCTCCCTAAGTCATTACCTCCTGCGTGGATGACTAGAATCACCTTTCCTTGGGACCACAAAATCTGGTGAAGCAGCCTGGCCCATTGCAGTCCTCTTATACCATGCCATTTTACCTGGACCTCTTTCAGGCCCAGGTTCCTGCCAATAGGCCTGGCCCTGGCTCTTTTTGCAGCCCAGTGTACATATGAATGTCCCCCCACCCATATTGTCCATTCCGAACCTGCAAAGCAAAGCACAACAACGAACACCAACGGTTAAAGTAATCTACAACCATTTATAAAAACTCGCAAGTCAGGCCGAACGTACGACTTGTACGCCTCCGACCTCCAGCGGCCGACCCGCTTCACTTCCTCTACCCGCAACCCACATGCAAACGCCGAAGTCGCTGCGCCAATCCTAAAAGAATGGGTGCCAAACTCGCTGGGCTCAAAACCTAACTTCCGTAGGCATGCGCGCATGACCGCCCCAAACTGAAACTTAGTTAGCGGGTACCCGGAAGAATGCACCAACAGCTGTCCTGTGCCGCTGTGTCGCGCCAAAAACTTTTTTAACAATAAAACCGGGCACCATGCTGACCCCAGCGCAGCTATGTGCAGCCATTCGCCTGCGCCGTACACATCCGTCTTAGACTTTGAATACGTAATTTTATATCCTCCTCTCAGCGTTATATTCTTAACCCACCGTTTTTCAACCCATTTTACCGGCCATGATGCACTGCACCAACTGTTTTCCAAAATTACGCCGAAACCGTGTGAACCTGACGCATCCGCAAAGAGGTAAAGTTCCTCGTTTGCGACCTCCGCTGTCTGACAAATAACCTGTCCGTTGAATGCCCGAAGGAAGACTTGCCATACATGCAAGTCCGCCCGCATGCCCTTTGTCACTCTGACAAAGTGATGCTGCTCTCTGACTCCTGCCGTTGCCAACGACAGCCGCCTAGCAAATGGGCGGCCCATGGGAATGACCCGGCACGCGAAATTTACCAGACCTAGAAGCACTTGTAGCTGGTGCAGCGTAACCTTCTTAGAACTGCCAACCAGCTTTACCTCTTGATGCAGTCGCGCTACTTTCTCTTCAGGTAGACGGAAAACCATCTCCTTTGTATCAATTTCAATACCCAAAAATGTTAGGCATGTGACCGGACCGACGGTTTTTTCGCGCGATAACGGCACTCCCGCTTTTCCATCAGTTCCTGAAAGGAGGAAAGTAAAAACCTGCATACGTCAGAATCTGAGGGCCCGACGAAAAGAAAATCATCCAAATAGTGCAACACCGATCGCACGCCCGTCTCGTATCGCAGCATCCAGTCCAGAAATGAGCTGAAAACTTCGAAATAATAACACGAGATGGAGCATCCCATCGGCAAGCACATGTCCACGAAATACAGGCCTTCCAAGCGGCAGCCCAATAGGTGGAAACAATCTGGATGCACCGGCAGTAGGCGGAAGGCCGACTCGATGTCAGCCTTCGCCAATAGCGCCCCGCTGCCTGCCTGACGGACCAGACAGACCGCCCTATCGAAAGAAGTATACGATACGGCTGTCTGTTCCTTTGCGATACCGTCATTTACTGATTCGCCCGCCGGGTAGGATAAGTGAAGGAACTTGCCTGGTTCCTTCTTTGGTACCAAGCCCAACGGCGAAACTCGCAAGTTCTCGAATGGCGGCTCCTAAAAAGGCCCCGCCATCCGACCCAATTCCACCTCCTTTAGCAGCTTCTCCATCACTAAGTCCTTATTCTCGTATGCCGATTTTAGATTGCGACTAAGCGTTAACGCAAAACTTGGCCGATGCGGAATTATGAAACTGAAGCAAAACCTGCTTTAAGCAGGCTTGCTTCCCGTCTCCTGTGGTACTTGCCGAACCACCCCTCCAGGAACTGGGCATTCACTGGAGTTGCCCCCGGGCACGGGGTGTGCCAGGAGGCGCATTTTGCCTCCGTCGACGGAAGCAACGTACCGCTGCGTGCGAACCGCCACAAAAGGAACATTCATGCCGGAATTTGCAAGCGGCAAAGAACCGGCAGTGCCCTTCGTTAAATGACCAACAGGACCCCGAGGGCTTGTGTGCCACTGGTGCCTGCTGCCCATTTCTGGCTCCCGTGGTGCTGCTCTGAAAAAGCGACTTCGTCGGTTTTTGTGCCAGAAGCAACTGGATCCAGGCGTCCGTCGCCTTCGTCGCCCAACTCACATCTTTTATTCCCGAAATGCGACGACGAAAATCCTCGTCATAGCGCCACCATGCTGAACCACCGTGCAGCTTGTAGGCGCTATGAATCGTATTTATATAAACCAGCAACTCCGGACCTTTAAACGGCGGCTGCTGGCATATCACGTGCGCCAGGGTCAACATGGCTTGTAACCAGTTGCTAAAAGTTTTTGCTATTTTGGGCTTCTTATCGACTCCTCGTTCCGAAAAACGCTCTTTGTCGACTGCCACATGCTCCACCGACAGGAGCGACCAAATATCCACGTATAATCCATTCCTTATTTTCTCCACCGTGTCATCCGCGAGGCCCACACCCAGGGGGGCCACGCCACAAAAAAGTGAATCAGAAAACCGTAAACCATCTTTCACCGACTCTTCGCTTTTCCCGCTCGCCACCGCTGACGAGTACCCGGGAGCGTGAGTCACATTACCAACCACGGGCGAGCCTCGTCTCCCCGGATGACCATAGGACACTGTTAGCCCTTTTTCTTTATCAAAATCATTCACCAGCGCTCTTACCATAAAATTATTCATATTCCCTGGCGACGTGTCGCCCCAAACTCTATCACATGATGACTCGCCCTCCAATTCATCCTCCGGCCTTGCCGAGGGAAAGGACGGGTCACTTGGTCTAGTCTGACGCCGCAACGGACTCGCCACCGCGTGTCGTACCATGTCCCTATTGCGGGAAACACCACGGTGCAAAGGGCTATTGCCGTATGAAGCTCTGGAGGCCACGACCGGTTCGCTCTGCCTGCTGCCGCGGACGGCCCGCCTATCATCTGTGGAAGAAGTCGGTGAAGATGGTAAAGCGTACCGCGTAGCCCAAGCAGATGCTTCTTGGCTGCTACGCCTATTGCTCCTTCGCACCGCTCCTGCCCGCCTATGTCTCCTGTAAAGGGGAATGTCCTCGCGGCCGGCGCAATCCTCTCCAGACGCTGCTGACGCTGAGCTGCGCCTTCCCTCCCCCGCTAAAATATCCTCCTCCTGCCTACGTTCTGATCCTCTCGCTGCCCTGCTGCTAGACCCCTGGCTACAGGGCGTGTAGCTTCCCTTTGCCCCCCTTAAAGGCCCCCGGCCGGTCTGCACCCTCTGTGTTGCCCCATGCGCCCTCTGCTGGCTTGCGGAGGCCTCATAACGCTGCGGTGGCGTGCCCCTTAATTCCGAGCATGAGCCCTGGGGCGAGTTGGAGGCCATGCTAACTGCGCCTCCCGCACCTCTCTACCCCCTCCCCCCCCCCCTTCTGTTTTCGCGCCACAGGCCTCATTCCTGACTGATCCCCTCTTGGCTCTTTTACTAATGTGGCCCCCCGCCTGGTCGCTGCTGCCGCCTGCGCTGCTGAGGGACTCGCTTTCGCTGGAGTCCCGCCGCACTAGAGTCCCGCCGCCGGAACTCTTTCCGGCCCCTGGATCCATCCGCCCTCCGCCGGAGCGGCGCGAGGGCTGTTCAACGTCTCCCTCTATCATCCTGTGGACAGCCACGGGGCAACCCCTTCTCGCGCTGGACTTACCCTTCCCGACCATCTCCGCTCCTGGTAAGACCCGCGCATCCTCCCGTGTTCGCTCCGGTGCCGCTTCCGGCCACGCCCTGGCTGCCTCCCGCCGTTAAGCGCTGCGACCGCGCTCCGCTGCCGCCACTCACTCCCACCGGTCTTGGGCTTGTATTCCAGCCCCCCTTCTTCGCGGCTGGACTCGGGCTCAGCCTGGCAGGGGGGATTCTTCTCCTCTGGGGCCTTCCGCAGGGCTCACTACTCACGGCCTGTACCGGAGGGTCCCGTCCAGCCCCGGCTTCTCCCGATGAAGTAGCTCCTACTTCTGTGGCCATTCTCATCAGCCATTCCGGTCCCTGGCTGGCAACCGCCTCTTTTATCTGTTGGATGAGCTGGTCCATGCTATTTTCTTTCTTGCTGTCCTCACACGTCTTCTCTCTTCTTTTACTCCACGTGGCATGACCGCTCTTCCTCCTCCTTTCTCCTCTTTCCTGTCCTAACTCCTCCTACCTACTCCGGTCGCTTTCTTAACCCTTTCCTGTCCTAACATCCGCCCCCCAGTCCCTTGCTCCCTCGCTAATTGCTTTGTAGCTATCTAGCCTAGTCGATGCCCATCTGGTTGAATCTTTCTCTGATAATCCACACTAATGCTGTACCGTGACCTGCTAAAGACAAGACCATGAAACAAAAACCCATCCCCCACCCATCACACAACCAAAATATTACTCTCTACCAGTACCCCCACTAAATGATCTCAATCCAGACCCCTAAACCAACCGTCTGGCCGCGCATATAACCGAAACGACTAGAGTCCCACTGCTGGACTCAAACCCCACTCAGCGGCCCCCGTTGCCGCCCCAATCCTAAAAGAATGGGACAAATTCCCTGAATTGAACCCCAAACTCCCAGAACTTTAAGCTCCGCCCACATTGAAATAGGTAGAAACAGTACAAAAATAAAAAATCGCACATCGCAGATAGCACGCGCCACGATTTTATGTTCTTGCAACATGGCATGAGTGAAAACATCGCGGATGGGAGGGAAACCATGTAAATCATTGGATTTGTAATCTCGCATCCCGTGAGAAGCGCGTGATTTTTGTAAATTCCCCTGAGCTGGATAAATCTTTGCCTTTTCACCCTTGAACCCTCACGGCTCCCGCCGCCGCCGTGCGACATAATGGCAGTGAGAGACGATGGCTGGCATCACAGTGCAATCCATTACCGCTGCTTCCAAATGGGCCTCCATGATAAACGCGCCTCCATGATAAACGCGCCTCCGTGATAAACACGCCTCCATGATAAACGCGCCTCCGTGATAAACGCGCCTCCATGATAAACGCGCCTCCGTGATAAACGCGCCTCCGTGATAAACGCGCCTCCATGATAAACGCGCCGCTGTCCGCAGAATTGTTTTGACCCAGAAGTTATCAGGAAGCCACCAGCGAGCCAAAACCTCCCTGCAGCCGTGACCCCCGCCGGGCGATGAGGACCCCCCTCCTTCTAAAGGAAGCCATCTTTTCTGGAGCTTTTCCTATTTCCTCTGCCACTTCCTTCAGATATTCGGGATGTCACTCATCGTCGTCCCCCCACAGCTTTGTCACCTCTGCTGCCTAATATCCCGCCTGGACTGCAAAAGACGAGGGAAACCCGTGAAAAAAAGAGCTTTTCTGGCCATTTCCGATCCGCATTATTGTTGCTTTGTGTGAAGGACGGATTTGTTACAAATGAGCGATTTTAAGCCTTCTAAATAATACAGTCAGCGGGAAACCAGAAGGTCGTGGAGGTGAGAGAGAAGTGCTTGCCATGTGCAGAGCGCTGCCGCGGGGCCACGGGGGCCACGGGGGGCTACACGTCTCTTCCTATGATAACAGTCAAGGTTTCCCATAATAACAGCCACAGATCCCCTAAAACATCAGTCACTGCACCCCATTACACTCGTCCCAGTGACCCCGTAATATCAGTCACTGCACCCCATTACACTCGTCCCAGTGACCCCGTAATATCAGTCACTGCACCCCATTACACTCGTCCCAGTGACCCTGTAATATCAGTCACTGCACCCCATTACACTCATCCCAGTGACCCTGTAATATCAGTCACTGCACCCCATTACACTCGTCCCAGTGACCCCGTAATATCAGTCACTGCACCCCATTACACTCGTCCCAGTGACCCCGTAATATCAGTCACTGCACCCCATTACACTCATCCCAGTGACCCTGTAATATCAGTCACTGCACCCCATTACACTCGTCCCAGTGACCCCGTAATATCAGTCACTGCACCCCATTACACTCGTCCCAGTGACCCCGTAATATCAGTCACTGCACCCCATTACACTCGTCCCAGCGACCCCGTAATATCAGTCACAGCACCCCATTACACTTGTCTCAGTGAACTCGTAATATCAGTCACTGCACCCCATTACACTCATCTAAGTGAACCCGTAATATCAGTCACAGCACCCCATTACACTTGTCTCAGTGAACCCGTAATATCAGTCACTGCACCCCATTACACTCGTCCCAGTGACCCCGTAATATCAGTCACTGCACCCCATTACACTCGTCCCAGTGACCCCGTAATATCAGTCACAGCACCCCATTACACTTGTCTCAGTGAACCCGTAATATCAGTCACTGCACCCCATTACACTCCTCCCAGTGACCCCGTAATATCAGTCACTGCACCCCATTACACTTGTCTCAGTGAACCCGTAATATCAGTCACTGCACCCCATTACACTCGTCTCAGTGAACCCGTAATATCAGTCACTGCACCCCATTACACTCGTCCCAGTGACCCTGTAATATCAGTCACTGCACCCCATTACACTCGTCCCAGCGATCCCGTAATATTAGTCACAGCACCCCATTACACTCGTCCCAGCGACCCCGTAATATTAGTCACTGCACCCCATTAAACTAGTCCCAGCGACCCCGTAATATTAGTCACAGCACCCCATTACACTCGTCCCAGTGACCCCGTAATATTAGTCACTGCACCCCATTACACTCGTCCCAGTGACCCCGTAATATCAGTCACTGCACCCCATTACACTCGTCCCAGTGACCCCGTAATATCAGTCACTGCACCCCATTACACTCGTCCCAGTGACCCCGTAATATCAGTCACTGCACCCCATTACACTCATCCCAGTGACCCCGTAATATCAGTCACTGCACCCCATTACACTCGTCCCAGTGACCCCGTAATATCAGTCACTGCACCCCATTACACTCGTCCCAGTGACCCCGTAATATCAGTCACTGCACCCCATTACACTCATCCCAGTGACCCCGTAATATCAGTCACTGCACCCCATTACACTCGTCCCAGTGACCCCGTAATATCAGTCACTGCACCAAATAACACTCGTCCCAGTGAGCCCGTAATATCAGTCACTGCACCCCATTACACTCGTCCCAGTGACCCCGTAATATCAGTCACTGCATCCCATTACACTCATCCCAGTGACCCCGTAATATTAGTCACTGCACCCCATTACACTCGTCCCAGTGACCCCGTAATATCTGTCACTGCACCCCATTACACTCGTCCCAGTGACCCCGTAATATCAGTCACTGCACCCCATTACACTCGTCCCAGTGACCCCGTAATATCAGTCACTGCACCCCATTACACCCATCCCAGTGACCCCGTAATATCAGTCACTGCACCCCATTACACTCGTCCCAGTGACCCCGTAATATCAGTCACTGCACCCTATTACACTCGTCCCAGTGACCCCGTAATATCAGTCACCGCACCCCATTACACTCGTCCCAGTGACCCCGTAATATCAGTCACTGCACCCCATTACACTCGTCCCAGAGACCCCGTAATATCAGTCACTGCACCCCATTACACTCGTCCCAGTGACCCCGTAATATTAGTCACTGCACCCCATTACACTCGTCCCAGTGACCCCGTAATATCAGTCCCAGCACCCCATTACACTCGTCCCAGCGACCCCGTAATATCTGTCACTGCACCCCATTACACTCGTCCCAGTGACCCCGTAATATCAGTCACTGCACCCCAGTACAGTCATCCCAGCGACCCCGTAATATCAGTCACTGCACCCCATTACACTCTTCCAGTGACCCTGAAATATTAATCACTGCACCCCATTACACTCGTCCCAGTGACCCCGTAATATTAGTCACTGCACCCCATTACACTCGTCCCAGTGACCCCGTAATATCAGTCACTGCACCACATTACACTCGTCCCAGTGACCCCGTAATATCAGTCACTGCACCCCATTACACTCGTCCCAGTGACCCCGTAATATCAGTCACTGCACCCCATTACACTCGTCCCAGTGACCCTGTAATATCAGTCACTGCACCCCATTACACTCATCCCAGTGACCCCGTAATATTAGTCACTGCACCCCATTACACTTGTCCCAGTGACCCCGTAATATCAGTCACTGCACCCCATTGCACTCGTCCCAGTGACCCCGTAATATCAGTCACTGCACCCCCTTACACCCATCCCACTGACCCCGTAATATCAGTCACTGCACCCCATTACACTCGTCCCAGTGACCCCGTAATATCAGTCACTGCACCCTATTACACTCGTCCCAGTGACCCCGTAATATCAGTCACCGCACCCCATTACACTCGTCCCAGTGAACCCGTAATATCAGTCACTGCACCCCATTACACTCGTCCCAGTGACCCCGTAATATCAGTCACTGCACCCCATTACACTCGTCCCAGTGATCCCGTAATATCAGTCACTGCACCCCATTACACCCATCCCAGTGACCCCGTAATATCAGTCACTGCACCCCATTACACTCGTCCCAGTGACCCCGTAATATCAGTCACTGCACCCTATTACACTCGTCCCAGTGACCCCGTAATATCAGTCACTGCACCCTATTACACTCGTCCCAGTGACCCCGTAATATCAGTCACTGCACCCTATTACACTCGTCCCAGTGACCCCGTAATATCAGTCACTGCACCCCATTACACTCGTCCTAGTGACCCCGTAATATCAGTCACTGCACCCCATTACACTCGTCCCAGAGACCCCGTAATATCAGTCACTGCACCCCATTACACTCGTCCCAGTGACCCCGTAATATTAGTCACTGCACCCCATTACACTCGTCCCAGTGACCCCGTAATATCAGTCCCAGCACCCCATTACACTCGTCCCAGCGACCCCGTAATATCTGTCACTGCACCCCATTACACTCGTCCCAGTGACCCCGTAATATCAGTCACTGCACCCCAGTACAGTCATCCCAGCGACCCCGTAATATCAGTCACTGCACCCCATTACACTCTTCCAGTGACCCTGAAATATTAATCACTGCACCCCATTACACTCGTCCCAGTGACCCCGTAATATCAGTCCCAGCACCCCATTACACTCGTCCCAGCGACCCCGTAATATCAGTCACTGCACCCCATTACACTCATCCCAGCGACCCCGTAATATCAGTCACAGCACCCCATTACATGCCGCGTTTCCCTGAAAATAAGACACTGTCTTATATTTAATTTTGCCCCCAAAAAGGCACAGTGTCTTATCTTCAAGGGGGAGGGGGAGTATACTCAACTTGCTTCCAGCGTCTGTGTCCCCTACTATGGTCTCCCCGGCGGTGTGGCAGGCTGCTCTGTAATCCTCCCCGCTGTCCTCTCCCTCTTCGGTAAACGGGCTTTAAATTCCCCTGCTGCCAGCCAATCACAGCCGGCGCTCGATCATTCACAGCCATTCAGTGAATGACATCACTGAATGGCTGTGATTGGTTCATTGAGCGCCGGCTGTGATTGGCTGCCGCTCGATCCAATCACAGTGCTTACTTGCTGGAAGCGGGGGAATTCAAAGCCCCGCTTACCGAAGAGGGAGAGGACAGCGGGGAGGATTACAGAGCAGCCTGCCACACCGCCGGGTAAACCATAGCGGGGGACACAGACGCTGAAAGCAAGTTGAGTATACTCCCCCTCCCCCTTGAAGATAAGACACTATGCCTCTTTTGGAGCAAAATTAAATATAAGACAGTGTCTTATTTTCAGGAAAACGCAGCATCAGTCACAGCACCCTCATAACATTAGCTGCCATGGTGGCCCATAATATCATTGAGCGCAGTGACCCCACAACACCATCCACAGTGCCTCCATACTGTCACCCCTGATGCCCCCCCATGTGAACCAATGACACCGCACATTACAAGACCTATTCTCAGGGCGCACTATTAGGCTGCCTGTCCACGGGCGTTGCGGTATCCCGCCCAGGAGCCGCAGACGGATCTCCGCTGTCAGCGTATATCACGGCAATTCGCAGCATGCTGACCGCGAGCGGGGAATCGCAATGAGCCTTCGGTCCTGGAGCCCATTCGGCTTCTGCCCCCCCCCCCCCCCCCCACGCGGTGTTACTTATCGTCAGATCTGAAAGAGTTAACTGGTAGGCTGAATTTGGTCTGTCTGGGAATCTTGGACAGCTCGGTGGCCGCCCCGATATGAGCGGCAATGTCGGCCATATTGGGTGTCCCCTGACTCTCCCCTAGACAAAAACAATAAAAAAATGGAATAGATTTTATAAAAACTTATCGGAAGAGAAGAATTCGAAAATGTAGCGCCAGAGAGAAGAAAACCGCGAAGCGGCAACTTGGGAGGAACAAAGGATTCTGGGAAGAAGCCAACAGCCCCTTCCTGGCTGCGGCCCGAATGTCAGTGTTTTCTGATGATTAGGGAGACAAAGCGGAGAGAGCGAGGGTCCGCCGCCGCCATTACTTATTCATTAGCCCGTCCGCCGATCCACAAAGGCTGCAGCGATGAGAATGCTAATGAGCCCCCCCCCCCGGCGAGGCATAATCCTCAACAGATGCTGATAACCTTCATTCCAAGCGCGCAATTAACAGACATCGCAGATACAACAGAGCCGCCGCTGGCTTCCTTTGTTACGAGATGTTGTAACCGCGGCGTTACCAGCATCAATGGGATTACTGCGCCGAATAGGGGGGCGGACGTCACATGGGGAGCCCCCGGCTCACAAGTCATCAGCCATGAGGATGACCCCCAGCGCTGCCTCCATGGTCATCTGGACGCAGTTCACACGATGGCAGAACGTTCAGCCCCTCAAAAAAATCATCTCCGGAGTCAGAGCGACGAATGCCAGGAAAATGTGCCGAAATAGAGCATCAAATAACGGCGAGGCGGCCACACACGGGCGCTGGCGGCGGCGGCCACACACGGGCGCTGGCGGCGGCCACACACGGGCGCTGGCGGCGGCCACACACGGGCGCTGGCGGCGGCGGCCACACACGGGCGCTGGCGGCGGCGGCGGCCACACACGGGCGCTGGCGGCGGCGGCCACACACGGGCGCTGGCGGCGGCGGCCAGACACGGGCGCTGGCAGTGGCCACTAATCTTTGCGTTCTCCCGACCATTGCCATCTAGTGCTTCCAGATGCAGTCAGGGATTTAGCGCTATTCTACACGTGTTAACGGCACTCAGGTAACAGTCGCCCCACGCCCCATTTACACGGACGGCAGTCACTCAGGTAACAGTCGCCCCACGCCCCATTTACACGGACGGCAGTCACTCAGGTAACAGTCGCCCAACGCCCCATTTACACGGACGGCAGTCACTCAGGTAACAGTCGCCCAACGCCCCATTTACACGGACGGCAGTCACTCAGGTAACAGTCGCCCAACGCCCCATTTACACGGACGGCAGTCATCTAGACGCTCTGCAGGAGCGCGGATGTCACCCCCGGGCAGAGCGTTTACACAGACTTCACCGCTGGATGGCGGGCTTCTCGCTCAGTGCTTCTCCTTCTAGGTGACTTCTGAGCGGGCAGCGCTCACACGGAAGGACCAGCCGCCATCCAGCGATTATTTTGCATTTACAGAATCCGCGGACGATCGGCGCCCAACCGGTTTGTATGAGCGAATTCAGGGTGATAACCGTCCCTTTTAGGGTTAAACAGATGGGCGCCGCTCATCATCGTTTTCACTTCTCTCTACATCATACCGTGGATAGCGCGACATACACGGCGCAAAAACATGTATTGCATCCATTTTGTGAATCCGAGCCCACAACAAAGGAAAATCCTGTGAATATTAAGCGATAATGACTTGGGGGGCTTCATCTCCGGAGCAGCGCTCACACTGGTTCATTAAAGGGAAATAGCAATTAAAATGTATAATGAGCTTTGTGAATGTAAATGAGCGGCACGGAGCGGCGGCTGACAACTGCCTCCAAGTGCCGGGAGGCATCAAAAAGTGGTGCTGAAGCGAGGAGCGGACGTTCTCCCGGTATTCACGGGATCGTTGTATGCGTGCGGGTGTGTTGTTGCTACGGTAACATTGATCGCTCGCTCTACGGTCACTTCCATAGAACTCTTGCATTATTGCATGGTAATTATTAATGACATTTTTCAGAAATTGTGGCATTTGAATAATAATCTGCAGATCAGAAGCAACAGCAGGACATCAGAAGTCCCTGCAGCTTCTCTATGTGTAGCACCATGTAGTCAGGCTGTGTATGCCCAGAATTAGGGTCCCCTAAAATATACACGTTGTCAAAACCCTCCTGCACCCCCAGAAGAAGCTGTCGTTCTGCTGCAGACCCCGGCCTGCGGTTCCATCTCAGGCAGATCTGTAGATGATGAGAGTTGTGGTGATTAGTTGTATGATCTTATCACCGGGGGTCCTAAAATTGGTTCCCCCATTGGCCTATAAGAGGCTCTTGGAGGCTCCTTGTGTGTAGTGGACTCTTCTTCCACTTGTGTAGAGCTTGTTGGCCACTAGACGCCTCTACGACGCAGAGAAGAGACTTCACCCCGTTACCAGAGTCTGAGAGGGGCGCATTATTGGGATGTGAGAAGCTGGATGGTCGTATCGATGAATTGTCCCCCACTGGACCATTTTGACCAGACTGCTAGGGGGTGTTGAGACTAGTGGATGGGGGCACACAAGGTAAATGGGCTCAGGACCCCGACAGACCACCAGTAAAGAGGAGCGTCTGACCAGACTATTAGGAGGTGTTGGGACCAGTGGATGGGGCACACAAGGTGAGCGGGCTCAGGACGCCCCCTACAGACCACCAGTAGAGCGGAGCATCTGTACAGACTGTTAGGGGGTGGTGGGGCCAGTGGATGGGGGCTCACAAGATGACCGGGCTCAGGACGCCCCCTACAGACCACCAGTAGAGCGGAGCATCTGTACAGACTGTTAGGGGGTGTTGGGACCAATGGATGGGGGCACACAAGGTGACTGGGCTCAGGACACCCCCTACAGACCACCAGTAGAGCGGAGCATCTGTACAGACTGTTAGGGGGTGGTGGGACCAGTGGATGGGGGCTCACAAGATGACCGGGCTCAGGACGCCCCCTACAGACCACCAGTAGAGCGGAGCATCTGTACAGACTGTTAGGGGGTGGTGGGACCAGTGGATGGGAGCTCACAAGATGACCGGGCTCAGGACGCCCCCTACAGACCACCAGTAGAGAGGAGCGTCTGACCAGACTGTTAGGAGGTGTTGGGACCAGTGGATGGGGCACACAAGATGACCGGGCTCAGGACGCCCCCTACAGACCACCAGTAGAGAGGAGCGTCTGACCAGACTGTTAGGGGGTGTTGAGACTAGTGGATGGGGGCACACAAGGTAAATGGGCTCAGGACCCCGACAGACCACCAGTAAAGAGGAGCATCTGACCAGATTGTTAGGAGGTGCTGGGACCAGTGGATGGGGGCACACAAGGTGACCGGGCTCAGGACGCCCCCTACAGACCACCAGTAGAGCGGAGCATCTGACCAGACTGTTATGAGGTGTTGGGGCCAGTGGATGGGGGCGCACAAGGTGACCGGGCTCAGAATGCCCCCTACAGATCACCAGTAGAGAGGAACATCTGACCAGACTGTTAGGAGGTGTTGGGACAAGTGGATGGGTGAGGGCATACAAGGTGACCGGGCTCAGGACGCCCCCTACAGACCACCAGTAGAGTGGAGCATCTGTACAGACTGTTAGGGGGTGGTGGGACCAGTGGATGGGGGCTCACAAGGTGACCGGGCTCAGGACGCCCCCTACAGACCACCAGTAGAGCGGAGCATCTGTACAGAATGTTAGGGGGTGGTGGGACCAGTGGATGGGGGCTCACAAGGTGACCGGGCTCAGGATGCCCCCTACAGACTACCAGTAGAGCGGACCGTCTGATCATCTGACAAGCACCAGCAGCTTCAACTGTTTTGTTGTCTGCCATCCAGAGACAGGGGGCACCATAGCCGCTACTGCAGCCAGAACCCAACAGCCCACCAACAAAACCAGAGCACAGAGTTTTGGATACATTGGCCACAGAAGCCATTTTATTATATACTAACAGAAGATATTCAATAATATAAATCACCATGAAAACGCGGAGGAGGTCCAAGGGGGCCACAAAATCTGCTGCTTTAAATACTTAATAAAAGAACCTTGCCCCAACCAAACTGACAGGCACCACTAGCCGCCTTTAGGTGGCCAATATATGTAACTCATCCCCCGTTAGCCAAGCCCCACAGCAGCAGACACCAGCGATATTAAACAAAGGAGGGAGTATTATCAGGTGAGGCCATACCCACCAACGCAAAAAACGTAGTGAATGCCGCCATGCTCACCTGTATCACATCTTGTATCCAAGCTAGAGTCGGCCCAACACCCTGGCTGGTAATCAGTTTCATGGTAACCGGACATACTGAAAGTGGGACAAAGGGCTGTCCTGTTTAGAGACCATGGGGAAAGCGGAACACAGGGTCCCAAAGCGGGACTGTCCCGCCTAAATCGGGACATCTTGCCACCTTAACTTACCTGCCGGACCCCAGTGCTACCCGCTGTACTGCCCATCATGTTATGGTAACATTACTTCGGTGCTGTACAGGACTAATATACGGCCACGCTGTGCTAATGGGACTCAAAGGGCATTCAGGACTTTATAAATCGATGAGGACAGATCATTGGTTAAATCAGACGTTGAGCACTATATAGCGCTGGTATTTGGCATGCTTCGATGGTCCTATTATTTAGGCTCTGGGCAGCACTATTATTTGGGCGCTGCTGGTTGAGCGTTGTTTGTATACTGTATAGCTCTATTTAGGCGCTGCACAGCCTTGTTTGGGTGCAGTATAGCACAGTATGCTATAGACCCTATAGCACTAGTATTGGGTATGGTGCAGCACTATTGTTTGGGTGCAGTATAGCACAGTATGCTATAGACCCTATAGCACTAGTATTGGGTATGGTGCAGCACTATTGTTTGGGTACAGTATAGCACAGTATGCTATAGACCCTATAGTACTAGTATTTGGGTATTGTGCAGCACTATTGTTTGGGTACAGTATAGCACAGTATGCTATAGACCCTATAGCCCTAGTATTGGGTATTGTGCAGCACTAATGTTTGGGTGCAGTATAGCACAGTATGCTATAGACCCTATAGCACTAGTATTTGGGTATTGTGCAGCACTATTGTTTGGGTACAGTATAGCACAGTATGCTGTAGACCCTATAGCACTAGTATTGGGTATTGTGCAGCACTATTGTTTGGGTGCAGTATAGCACAGTATGCTATAGACCCTAGAGCACTAGTATTGGGTATGGTGCAGCACTAATGTTTGGGTGCAGTATAGCACAGTATGCTATAGACCCTATAGCACTAGTATTTGGGTATTGTGCAGCACTATTGTTTGGGTGCAGTATAGCACAGTATGCTATAGACCCTATAGCACTAGTATTGGGTATGGTGCAGCACTATTGTTCGGGCACCGTATAGCACAGTATTCTATAGACCCTATAGCACTAGTATTGGGTATGGTGCAGCACTATTGTTCGGGCACCGTATAGCACAGTATTCTATAGACCCTATCGCACTAGTATTTGGGTATGGTGCAGCACTATTGTTTGGGTGCAGAATAGCACAGTATGCTATAGACCCTATAGCACTACTATTGGGTATGGTGCATCACTATTGTTCGGGCACCGTATAGCACTAGTATTTGGGTATGGTGCAGCACTATTGTTTGGGTGCAGTATAGCACAGTATGCTATAGACCCTATAGTACTAGTATTTGGGTATTGTGCAGCACTATTGTTTGGGCACCGTATAGCACAGTATGCTGTAGACCCTATAGCACTAGTATTGGGTATTGGGCAGCACTATTGTTCGGGCACCGTATAGCACAGTATGCTATAGACCCTATAGCACTAGTATTGGGTATTGTGCAGCACTATTGTTTGGGTACAGTATAGCACAGTATGCTATAGACCCTATAGTACTAGTATTGGGTATTGTGCAGCACTATTGTTCGGGCACCATATAGCACAGTATGCTATAGACCCTATAGCACTAGTATTGGGTATGGTGCAGCACTATTGTTTGGGTGCAGTATAGCACAGTATGCTATAGACCCTATAGTACTAGTATTTGGGTATTGTGCAGCACTATTGTTTGGGTGCAGTATAGCACAGTATGCTATAGACCCTATAGCACTAGTATTGGGTATGGTGCAGCACTATTGTTTGGGTGCAGTATAGCACAGTATGCTATAGACCCTATAGTACTAGTATTTGGGTATTGTGCAGCACTATTGTTTGGGTGCAGTATAGCACAGTATGCTATAGACCCTATAGCCCTAGTATTGGATATGGTGCAGCACTATTGTTTGGGTACAGTATAGCACAGTATGCTATAGACCCTATAGCACTAGTATTTGGGTATGGTGCAGCACTATTGTTTGGGTACAGTATAGCACAGTATGCTATAGACCCTATAGCACTAGTATTGGGTATGGTGCAGCACTATTGTTTGGGTGCAGTATAGCACAGTATGCTATAGACCCTATAGCACTAGTATTTGAGTATGGTGCAGCACTATTGTTTGGGTACAGTATAGCACAGTATGCTATAGACCCTATAGCACTAGTATTTGGGTATTGTGCAGCACTATTGTTTGGGCACCGTATAGCACAGTATGCTATAGACCCTATAGCACTAGTATCGGGTATGGTGCAGCACTATTGTTCGGGCACCGTATAGCACAGTATGCTATAGACCCTATAGTACTAGTATTTGGGTATTGTGCAGCACTATTGTTTGGGTGCAGTATAGCACAGTATGCTATAGACCCTATAGTACTAGTATTTGGGTATGGTGCAGCACTATTGTTTGGGTGCAGTATAGCACAGTATGCTATAGACCCTATAGCACTAGTATTTGGGTATTGTGCAGCACTATTGTTTGGGTGCAGTATAGCACAGTATGCTATAGACCCTATAGTACTAGTATTTGGGTATGGTGCAGCACTATTGTTTGGGTGCAGTATAGCACAGTATGCTATAGACCCTATAGCACTAGTATTTGGGTATGGTGCAGCACTATTGTTTGGGTACAGTATAGCACAGTATGCTATAGACCCTATAGCACTAGTATTTGGGTATTGTGCAGCACTATTGTTTGGGCACCGTATAGCACAGTATGCTATAGACCCTATAGCACTAGTATTGGGTATTGTGCAGCACTATTGTTTGGGCACCGTATAGCACAGTATGCTATAGACCCTATAGCACTAGTATTGGGTATGGTGCAGCACTATTGTTTGGGTGCAGTATAGCACAGTATGCTATAGACCCTATAGCACTAGTATCGGGTATGGTGCAGCACTATTGTTCGGGCACCGTATAGCACAGTATGCTATAGACCCTATAGTACTAGTATTTGGGTATTGTGCAGCACTATTGTTTGGGTGCAGTATAGCACAGTATGCTATAGACCCTATAGTACTAGTATTTGGGTATGGTGCAGCACTATTGTTTGGGTGCAGTATAGCACAGTATGCTATAGACCCTATAGCACTAGTATTTGGGTATGGTGCAGCACTATTGTTTGGGTACAGTATAGCACAGTATGCTATAGACCCTATAGCACTAGTATTTGGGTATTGTGCAGCACTATTGTTTGGGCACCGTATAGCACAGTATGCTATAGACCCTATAGCACTAGTATTGGGTATTGTGCAGCACTATTGTTTGGGCACCGTATAGCACAGTATGCTATAGACCCTATAGCACTAGTATTGAGTATGGTGCAGCACTATTGTTTGGGTACAGTATAGCACAGTATGCTATAGACCCTATAGCACTAGTATTTGGGTATTGTGCAGCACTATTGTTTGGGCACCATATAGCACAGTATGCTATAGACCCTATAGCACTAGTATCGGGTATGGTGCAGCACTATTGTTCGGGCACCGTATAGCACAGTATGCTATAGACCCTATAGTACTAGTATTTAGGTATTGTGCAGCACTATTGTTTGGGTGCAGTATAGCACAGTATGCTATAGACCCTATAGTACTAGTATTTAGGTATTGTGCAGCACTATTGTTTGGGTGCAGTATAGCACAGTATGCTATAGACCCTATAGTACTAGTATTTGGGTATGGTGCAGCACTATTGTTTGGGTGCAGTATAGCACAGTATGCTATAGACCCTATAGCACTAGTATTTGGGTATTGTGCAGCACTATTGTTTGGGTACAGTATAGCACAGTATGCTATAGACCCTATAGTACTAGTATTTGGGTATTGTGCAACACTATTGTTTGGGTGCAGTATAGCACAGTATGCTATAGACCCTATAGTACTAGTATTTAGGTATTGTGCAGCACTATTGTTTGGGTGCAGTATAGCACAGTATGCTATAGACCCTATAGTACTAGTATTTGGGTATGGTGCAGCACTATTGTTTGGGTGCAGTATAGCACAGTATGCTATAGACCCTATAGCACTAGTATTTGGGTATTGTGCAGCACTATTGTTTGGGTACAGTATAGCACAGTATGCTATAGACCCTATAGCACTAGTATTTGGGTATTGTGCAGCACTATTGTTTGGGTACAGTATAGCACAGTATGCTATAGACCCTATAGCACTAGTATTTGGGTATTGTGCAGCACTATTGTTTGGGTACAGTATAGCACAGTATGCTATAGACCCTATAGCACTAGTATTTGGGTATTGTGCAGCACTATTGTTTGGGTACAGTATAGCACAGTATGCTATAGACCCTATAGCACTAGTATTTGGGTATTGGGCAGCACTATTGTTTGGGTGCAGTATAGCACAGTATGCTATAGACCCTATAGCACTAGTATTTGAGTATGGTGCAGCACTATTGTTTGGGTACAGTATAACACAGTATGCTATAGACCCTATAGCACTAGTATTTGGGTATGGTGCAGCACTATTGTTTGGGTACAGTATAGCACAGTATGCTATAGACCCTATAGTACTAGTATTTGGGTATTGTGCAGCACTATTGTTTGGGTGCAGTATAGCACAGTATGCTATAGACCCTATAGTACTAGTATTTAGGTATTGTGCAGCACTATTGTTTGGGTGCAGTATAGCACAGTATGCTATAGACCCTATAGTACTAGTATTTGGGTATGGTGCAGCACTATTGTTTGGGTGCAGTATAGCACAGTATGCTATAGACCCTATAGCACTAGTATTTGGGTATTGTGCAGCACTATTGTTTGGGTACAGTATAGCACAGTATGCTATAGACCCTATAGCACTAGTATTTGGGTATTGTGCAGCACTATTGTTTGGGTACAGTATAGCACAGTATGCTATAGACCCTATAGCACTAGTATTTGGGTATTGTGCAGCACTATTGTTTGGGTACAGTATAGCACAGTATGCTATAGACCCTATAGCACTAGTATTTGGGTATTGTGCAGCACTATTGTTTGGGTACAGTATAGCACAGTATGCTATAGACCCTATAGCACTAGTATTTGGGTATTGGGCAGCACTATTGTTTGGGTGCAGTATAGCACAGTATGCTATAGACCCTATAGCACTAGTATTTGAGTATGGTGCAGCACTATTGTTTGGGTACAGTATAACACAGTATGCTATAGACCCTATAGCACTAGTATTTGGGTATGGTGCAGCACTATTGTTTGGGTACAGTATAACACAGTATGCTATAGACCCTATAGCACTAGTATTTGGGTATGGTGCAGCACTATTGTTTGGGTGCAGTATAGCACAGTATGCTATAGACCCTATAGCACTAGTATTGGGTATGGTGCAGCACTATTGTTTGGGTACAGTATAGCACAGTATGCTATAGACCCTATAGTACTAGTATTTGGGTATTGTGCAGCACTATTGTTTGGGTGCAGTATAGCACAGTATGCTATAGACCCTATAGCACTAGTATTGGGTATTGTGCAGCACTATTGTTTGGGTACAGTATAGCACAGTATGCTATAGACCCTATAGTACTAGTATTTGGGTATGGTGCAGCACTATTGTTTGGGTGCAGTATAGCACAGTATGCTATAGACCCTATAGCACTAGTATTGGGTATGGTGCAGCACTATTGTTTGGGTACAGTATAGCACAGTATGCTATAGACCCTATAGTACTAGTATTTGGGTATTGTGCAGCACTATTGTTTGGGTACAGTATAGCACAGTATGCTATAGACCCTATAGCACTAGTATTGGGTATGGTGCAGCACTATTGTTTGGGTGCAGTATAGCACAGTATGCTATAGACCCTATAGCACTAGTATTGGGTATTGTGCAGCACTATTGTTTGGGTGCAGTATAGCACAGTATGCTATAGACCCTATAGCACTAGTATTGGGTATTGTGCAGCACTATTGTTCGGGCACCGTATAGCACAGTATGCTATAGACCCTATAGCACTAGTATTGGGTATGGTGCAGTACTATTGTTTGGGTGCAGTATAGCACAGTATGCTATAGACCCTATAGCACTAGTATTGGGTATGGTGCAGTACTATTGTTTGGGTGCAGTATAGCACAGTATGCTATAGACCCTATAGCACTAGTATTGGGTATGGTGCAGCACTATTGTTCGGGCACCGTATAGCACAGTATGCTATAGACCCTATAGTACTAGTATTGGGTATGGTGCAGCACTATTGTTCGGGCACCGTATAGCACAGTATGCTATAGACCCTATATCACTAGTATTTGGGTATGGTGCAGCACTATTGTTTGGGTGCAGTATAGCACAGTATGCTATAGACCCTATAGCACTAGTATTTGGGTATGGTGCAGCACTATTGTTTGGGCACCGTATAGCACAGTATGCTATAGACCCTATAGCACTAGTATTGGGTATGGTGCAGCACTATTGTTCGGGCACCATATAGCACAGTATGCTATAGACCCTATAGCACTAGTATTGGGTATGGTGCAGCACTATTGTTGGGGTGCACTATAGCACAGTATGCTATAGACCCTATAGCACTAGTATTTGGGTATGGTGCAGCACTATTGTTTGGGTACAGTATAGCACAGTCTGCTATAGACCCTATAGCCCTAGTATTTGGGTATTGTGCAGCACTATTGTTTGGGCACTATAGAGCATTATTATTGGTACACACAGTAATTGTTTGCACACTGTTCATCTGCTCCCAGGAAGGATGTCAGGAGGTTTATGTCCCTTTTACACGGCCAACAGTCTTTTAAGCAACTGCATGAGCGCTGATGTCACTACGAAGGCCGTCGGCGCTCACGCAGTGTTCGCGCAGTAAGACTTGCCGGTGGCTCACGGCCTTCTTGTCCGCTTCTCGCTCAGCGCTTCATTTTCACGGAACGACAAGCCAGAGAACCAACAAGGTTTTTTAAGCTGATGGAAAAGCCAAATGACCGCGAACGCCGCGATATTTTCTCATTCTCTGAGCGATTAGCATTCACATTCATTTGAACGAACTGTGAGCGATAATCGTTAGGTGTCGATGGGCCTTCACGTACATTGTGCGCGGCCCTGGTCACTTGGGTGTTGGTGTAGATCTGCGCGGTGCTTGTATGCTCTCGCCATGTTGGCCTCAGTTTGTCTCGGCTCTCCAAACATATTTATGGGGTCATTGACTTCCTGTGAAATTGGCGCTAGTGTGTCTATAGGGAGATGAGAGCGCGAGCCCCTTGGGGACGGGTCTGTCCTGCCGATGGAGCAGATTCATGGCGGTTTGCAGCTCCCTGCAGATCATTCCTCATCACTATATGAGCGCGGATCTAAATCCCATCATTCCTGCATTGTCTGCTTTATTTCACCCTGTCCCAGACTGCGGAAACCTCCAGCCGCTGATTACAGCTTAACGCACCTCGCTAATTGGACCTAATTACTGCAGACTGCTGGCAGGACCGCCGTCTGTAAGAACGAAGCGAATGAACGCAGCGCGGCTCCACCCTCATCACTATAGCTCTGCTACCTGACACAACGCTGCCGGGACCCCGGGAAACCAAACAACGAGCTATAGTCACCGAATGGAGGTACACCCGTAACTGACACCCACGCCTGCTGAAGTCTATGACAGCGGGGTGATCATTACTGCCGTTCTGTGACTTTCATGCCAAGTATTGCTGAATGTGTACTAAGTCTTCCTGCGCTGTAACCTCTGCCTGCTGAAGTCTGCTGGATTGTATGGAGGCGTCACTAGTGAAGTGAAGGCCGGCCCTCCCGGAGGACCCGAGGTGCTGTGCACTTGTCCATTGTCATTAATGCACCGTGTGTGAATGCCGGTGTATGGAACGGTGGCGTCACGAACTGACAACTACAACCCCCATCATTGTCTGCCGTTACAAGTAACAAGAAAACTGTATATAGTTCAGCCCTCGGCCCGTCTACAATTTTTGGCTTCATGAACAGGCATGTTACAACTATCTTTGGCTCGCAGGAGATTTATATATAGATTTGCAGAGTTGTAGACCACACGGCCATTAAACACATCTTCATTTATTCTTACTTCATTTCTTCACAGTTTTCAAGTTCTCTGCTTGATGTGTGAGGGTGAGGGGGTGGAGGGGGGGGGGGGTGAGTGACATAGCCACTGACTTCTGTTATGGTATTAAGTACATTAGAGTCCTAGACTGGTAGAGTTGGGAGGGTCCTCCAGGGTCATCGGGTCCTCCAGGGTCATCGGGTCCTCCGGGGTCATCGGGTCCAACCCCCTGCTCAGTGCAGGATCACTAAATCATCCCAGACAGATGTCTGTCCGGCCTCTGAAGACTTCCATTGAAGGAGAACTCCCCACCTCCCGTGGTAACCTGTTCCACTCACTGATCCCCCTCACTGTCTAATATCTAATCTGTGTCTCCTCTCTTTCAGTTTCCTCCCATTGCTTCTAGTCTTTCCTTGTGCAGATGAGAATAGGGCTGATCCCTCTGCACTGTGACAGCCCTTCAGATATTTCTAGGCAGCTATTAAGTCTCCTCTCAGCCTTCTCTTCTGCAAGCTAGACATTCCCAGATCCTTTAACCGTTCCTCATAGGACATGATTTGCAGACCGCTCACCATCTTGGTAACTCTTCTCTGAACTTGCTCCAGTTTGTCGATGTCTTTTATAAAGTGGGGTGCCCAGAACTGGACCCAGTATTCCAGATGAGGTCTGACTAAGGTTAGAGTAGAGGGGGATAATGACCTCACGTGATCTAGACTCTATGCTTCTCTTAATACATTCCAGAACTGTGTTTGCCTTTTTTGTTGCTGCATCACATTATTGACTCATGTTCAGCCTGCATTCTTTTATTCCCCCAACAGCACAGGGAAGATCAGCTGATGTTCCATCTACTTTCAGAGAGAAAACAGATACAAAATAGGACGTAAAAGTTCGTCCTTCTCAACATCATTCTTAACCAATTCACCATTTTCATCCTGTAAGCATCCAATAGCATCTTTGACTTTTCTTTTACTTTTAACTCTTCAAAATCCTTTTTTATTGCTTTTGGCTTCTGTTGCAAGCCTTAGTTCAGTACTAGTGTATTATGTCGCCACCGGAAGTTAAGGGTGGCCACATAATATACCAGTATTGACAGTTGTTAATGCCCCCAGCTTCTGATTGGCTAGGGGTGTGTTTAATCCCACAACTCCTGCTGTGGTTGGGGAGCACAGCGTGACCAGTGGAAGCGTCAGCACCTATTCAAGTGCTGTCATGGTCCAGGAGGAGAGGCCAAACATCGCAGCGGCACGGATGGCAGAGACAGCAGCTGCGGTGGCCCCTATTAATGTTGCGTCCTGGGAGACGCACGGGTGGCAGAGACGACGGGGGCCCTATTGAATTTCTGTCCTGGGAGTGCTGGCGGCAGGGCCTTTTTCAAGTGCCGCCATATTGGCAGCAGCACAGGCGGCAGAGACGGTGGCGGCGGCTCCTATTGAAGTTGCATCCTGGTCGTGCAGCACAGACGGCCGAACATAGGGAGCTGCAGCGCCGGAAGCAGCGGCACAGTCACCGGCCAACAGAAGTGTCACGGTGTGCAGCCAGAATGGAGCACATAGGCAGTATAGCAAGTGCCAGAAGTGGCGGGGTAGCGGTTGCACAGCGCTGATGGAATGGGAACCCTCAAGGCCGGGTAAAAAGCTATACACAGGCTGCTGCTTTCAGTCGTCCCACAGCAGGCGTCCCCCTTCCATCTGCCAATTCTGCCAATCGGGAGCAAGGGGTGTGACAGGGGCATTCCTCTATTTAACCCCAGTCAACCCCTGAGCTTCTGGTGGTGACAAGATACACCAGTACCCCTCAATTCATTATCAGCTTTATCTTTTCTGACACTTGCCCTACAGTTTCTGCAGACCCCATTATATTCTTCTTTAGATATTCCCCCTCTTCCCATTTGATAAACATATTTTTCTTCCTCTTTAACATGTGTACAAGTTCTGTGTTCCTCCATCCGGGTCTCTTTAAATGCTTCCCATTCTTCCTTCTTCTAGGGATTGGTAACGATTGTGCTTTGAGAGTCTCACTCACTTCTGAGGGGTTTTCTGGTCTTCCGCATTGGTAGCCTATTGGTGTATTCAGACGTGCATTTTTATATACAGATCGATATGGGATATAAAAATAAAGAAAGAAATTTTTAAAAATGGCAGCGCGTCCTGTGGTGGTCCGTATTCACAGAGCAAGATCGGTCATTAAAGTCTACAAGAACCTTTATGCGCTTGGTGACACACGGATGCAACATGGACATAAAAATGCACATATGCAACAAACACACAGCGAAAACAGCGCATTTTTTGGACTACAATCACATTCGCCGGCGTGAACGAACGCTCACAGAAAACTCCAGTCAAGCCGTCGGGGGAGGGGGGATGTATCAATAGTTTCTCTGGTGTCAAACCCCCACTCCTCACATTTGTGCTAAAGTTTGCGCCTTTTAAGTTTCCTTGCTACTTTTTAAAAGTGACAGTAAAAGTGAGGGGGCGGGGCCACCGGCTGCCCGACCGATTAGCCATCATTTATCCATAAATTGGCGTAAATTATATGAAAATACACGCCAGTGCAAAGCCGATGACGATTTCTGTTTGTGTCGCCCGAGCGGCCCTCAATGAGCTTGGCGTGTCTTAGTAAATGAGGCGCCTCCTGCCGCAGCGCGCTGGATATCCGGACCGGACGGTTAGCGTTCAAACAAGTGAAAACGAATCGTTCCGTGTAATCACAGCCCGCGATCGAACGGCGAATGGTAAATTGTTGGCTTTTGATTTATCGTTCATCTTATGCATAAAACTCATTGATGCCTCGTTTGCTAATCGTTGGGTTTAATTAGCGATCGTTCAGTCGCTCTCACTTATACGGCGAATGTACAACGAATCTCGTCTGAAGGAGCCGCGATGTATCTGCTGTATAAACAGGCTGCCGAGCCAACTCCGACATCATCCGCTCGTTCAAACGAGAACTTGGCAGGTTTAAACGGGTCCTTTATAAATGTGCCCAATTAACTTTAGTACCTTGAATAGAATGTAAGAAGCGCAGTTTACACTGACCCTCCTGCTGAAGAAGAGAAGCTCCTGGAGAGTAACAGAACTCTGCATAACAAATAAGTATGAAACCACCTTATCCTGTTCATGGCTCAGCAGGCGCAGCGCTGTACGTTGTTTAGTGGCCGGATCTGGTGTTGCAGTTCTCTGCAGTCTGCGCCTGGCAAACAATGAAGAAGACGTCACTTGTTGGTCAAATGATTGGCGGGGGAGGGGTGTTAAGAGTTGTAACTCCACCGCTCTTATATTGCCGGAGGAACACTGGGAATGGCATTGATAGCGCCAATAGGCAAGATGCCCGACACATGTCCCAAGCATCGAGCTTTGTCTGAAGTGACAACTATGCCCCCAGCAGTGGCTGCCATAGAAGTGCCGCCTTTAGTGATCCCAACAATCCTGCTCCCTGTGGTGATCCCACTAGTAACGGTTACCCCTCTAATACTGCCCCCTGTGGTACCCCACTAGTAACGGTGACCCATCCAATACTGCCCCCTGTGGTACCCCACTAGTAACGGTGACCCATCCAATACTGCCTCCTGTGGTACCCCACTAGTAACAGTGACACCCTCCAGTACTGCCCCCTGTGGTACCCCATCAGTAATAGTGACCCCTCCAATACTGCTCCCTGTGGTACTCCACTAGTACCGGTGACCCCTCCAATACTGCCCCCTGTGGTACCCTACTAGTAACAGGGACCCCTCCAATACTGCTCCCTGTGGTACCCCACTAGTAAAAGTGACCCCTCTAATACTTGCCCCTGTGGTATGCCACTAGAAAGGGTGACACCTCCAATACTGCCCCCTGTGGTACCCCACTAGTACCGGAGACCCATCCAATACTGCCCTCTGTGGTACCCCACTAGTAACAGTGACACCCTCCAGTACTGCCCCTGTGGTACCCCATCAGTAATGTTGACCCCTCCAATACTGCCTCCTGTGGTACCCCACTAGTAACAGTGACCCCTCCAATACTACTCCCTCTCGTACCCCACTAGTAACGGTGACCCATCCAATACTGCCCCCTGTGGCACCAAACTAGTAATAATGACCCCTCCAATACTGCCCTCTGTGGTACCCCACTAGTAATAGTGACCCCTCCAATACTGTCCCCTGTGGTACCCTACTAGTAACAGTGACCCCTCCAATACTGCCCCCTGTGGTAGCCCACTAGGAACCCCTCCCTGTCAAGTCTAGAACTTACCTTCTCGTAAAAGCTGATCAGGTTGCAGCAGAGGTGACCCACCAACATCCCTTTAACCCTTAGCAATCCAATTTTGGATTCAGAGGCCCCTGACCACAGAGTGGCCGGTATTATACAGTAAGAATACCCTGCCGGACGTCTTCTGACATCAGAGCTGTACAGCCTTCAATCAGAATGTCTGAAGACGTCAGACAGTGGATTGGAAAGGGTTAAGAAGCAAAAGCACAGGGCCGGATTGGGGCCCATAAGGGGAGGCCCCACACGACAGGGTTGCAAGGAAGATAAAGAAGGGAATAAGGGGTTAAAAACATAGAAGTGGAAGAGTTAGATGAGGGGGCGTGGTTAATAGTGGAGAGGGGATGAGATGAGGAGGATAGGAAGGGTTAAAAGGATGGAGGTTTAGGCGGGAGTGCCATATTTGAAAAGTATAGGGAGAAGAGTCCAGCCCGCCCTACATGGAGGAAAAAGGTCGAATTTACTGAAATGTAAAGAAAGTAGAGTGATATGGCTGAATAATAAGAAATGTGCATGTTCTGTCGTGGCGGCCGGTGCCGGCTGGGGGTCCTTGGAGGCAGTTTTGTGAGTACAGCCTCACCTTTAGGACTTCCCCCTCTTTTGGTTCATCGTGGTTGGGTCTGGTGCATTGGGGAAGGCCAGGGAAGGGATCCCGGGTGGCCTGGATCATTTTTTGAAATTCTATCCTCTGAGGGGGGAGGGGCGGCTAGTAGGCTCTCCAAGCCGGGGGTACGGTTGGGGGGCGTGGCTCTGGGCGGGGGTAAGGTTAAGGGGACGCCCCTGAGCCAGGGGTATGGTTGGGGGCAAGGTTTGGTATTTTAAATAAACTACCAGACCCTCCGTTTTGGTTGGGCCTCCAAGGGTCTCCTCTCCGTATCGTTTTAGGTGGTGTTTTTTGTAATGTTATGATGTTAATGTAAAATGGCTGCTGTGGCCAAAATATCCAAATGAAAAGTTGTTCTTCATCTATCATTAGGCTCCTGTCCACGGGCGATTGGTAATTGCGTTACCCACGGCGATAACCAGCCACGGGTAACACAGTGAACACTTTCCATAGCTTTGCTGTCCACGAGCAGAGAATCATAGCGGTTCTCCGCTTGTGGGATCTAAATCGCGGCTGCAACGGCCGTGGACAGGGGGCCTTAAGGGTACATTTGGAGGTCATAAGCCGGAAGGGAGTCTAATCCTGAAGTGTATGTGTCCAGGAGTGGAGTCATACAGATAACTAGGACTGTAGGCCCGGTGTCATCTTGTGTCCCGGTGTGTGTGTTTTGGAGGAGTGGAGTCATACAGATAACTAAGACTGTAGGCCCAGTATAATCCTGTGTCCCAGAGTATATGTGTCAAGGAGTGGAGTCATGCAGATAACTAGGACTGTAGGCCTGGTGTGATCCTGTGTCCTCGTGTATGCGTCCAGGAGCAGAGTCATACAGATAACTAGGACTGTAGGCCCGTTGTCATCTTGTGTCCCAGAGTGTGTGTGTCCAGGAGCAGAGTCATACAGATAACTAGGACTGTAGGCCCAGTGTCATCCTGTGTCCTGGAGTGTGTGTGTTCCGGAGTGGAGTCATACAGATAACTAGGACAGTAGGCCCGGTGCCATCCTGTATGCCAGAGTGTGTGTGTGTTCAGGAGCGGAGTCATACAGATAACTAGGACTGTAGACCCGGTGTCATCCTGTGTCCTGGAGTGTGTGTGTCCAGGAGCAGAGTCATACAGATAACTAGGACTGTAGGCCCAGTGTCATCCTGTGTCCCGGAGTGTGTATGTATTCAGGAGCGGAGTCATACAGATAACTAGGACTGTAGGCCCGGTGTCATCCTGTGTCCTGGAGTGTGTGTGCCCAGGAGCAGAGTCATACAGATAACTAGAACTGTAGGCCCAGTGTCATCTTGTGTCCCGGTGTGTGTGTTTTGGAGGAGTGGAGTCATGCAGATAACTAGGACTGTAGGCCCGGTGTCATCCTGTGTCCTGGAGTGTGTGTGTCCAGGAGCAGAGTCATACAGATAACTAGGACTGTAGGCCCGGTGTCATCCTGTGTCCTGGAGTGTGTGTGTCCAGGAGCGGCGTCATACAGATAACTAGGACTGTAGGCCCGGTGTCATCTTGTTTCCTGGAGTGTGTGTGTCCTGGAGCGGAGTCATATAGATAACTAGGACTGTAGGCCTGGTGCCATCCTGTGTCCCGGAGTGTTTGTGTCCAGGAGTGGAGTCATACAGATAACTTTTACTGTAGGCCCGGTGTCATCCTGTGTCTTGGAGTGTGTGTGTTCAGAAGTGGAGTCGTACAGATAACTTTTACTGTAGGCCCGGTGTCATCCTGTGTCCCGGACTGTGTGTGTCTAGGGGTGGAGTCATACAGATAACTAGGACTGTAGGCCCGGCGTCATCCTGTGTCCCGGAGTGTGTATTTTGGCGGAGTGGAGTCATACAGATAACTTGGACTGTAGACCCGGTGTCATCCTGTGTCCCAGAGTGTGTGTGTCCAGGAGCAGAGTCATACAGATAACTAGGACTGTAGGCCCGGTGTCATCCTGTGTCCCAGAGTGTGTGTGTCCAGGAGTGGAGTCATACAGATAACTAGGACTGTAGACCCAGTGTCATCCTGTGTCCGAGAGTGTGTATGTCCAGGAGCGGAGTCATACAGATAACTAGGACTGTAGGCCCGTTGTCATCCTGTGTCCCGAAATGTAAGTGTCCAGGAGTGGAGTCATACAGATAACTAGGACTGTAGGCCCGGTGTCATCCTGTGTCCTGGAGTGTGTGTGGCCAGGAGCGGAGTCATACAGATAACTAGGACTATAGACCCGATGTCATCCTATGTCCCGGAGTTTGTGTTTCCAGGAGCGGAGTCATACAGATAACTTTTACTGTAGGCCCGGTGTCATCCTGTGTCCCGGACTGTGTGTGTCCAGGAGCGGAGTCATACAGATAACTAGGACTGTAGGCCCGGTGTCATCCTGTGTCCTGGAGTGTGTGTGGCCAGGAGCGGAGTCATACAGATAACTAGGACTATAGACCCGATGTCATCCTATGTCCCGGAGTTTGTGTGTCCAGGAGCGGAGTCATACAGATAACTTTTACTGTAGGCCCGGAGTCATCCTGTGTCCCGGACTGTGTGTGTCCGGGAGTGGAGTCATACAGATAACTAGGACTGTAGGCTTTGTGTCATCCTGTGTCCTCCTCCCTGACCTTGTTGAACTGCCCTTCCTGCACTGGTGTGTGAAGTTGTAAGGCGGAAAAGTGAAGCTCCAGTCACTGCCCGTTCCCAGTGATTGACCTTTCCTTATACAGGTAACCGCTGTTCCAGTGTTGCATGGAAGAGGCCTAGTGGTGCCTTGGCTGAGGAGTTGGTAGAGCCACCATGATAAGTGCCATCTGTACCCTACCAGCTCCTCAGCGCGGGCCTCGTGTCTTGGTTGCTGCACCGGGTGTGTGTGTGTGTGGGGGGATGGGTGTGGTGTGCGTGCGGTGTGTGCAGAACGGCGTCTGAATCTGCACCAACATCTGACTTATATCACTGGGATTATGAAGACGGAAGCGGACGTCCTCCCCGCAGCGCCGAGCTATTATGTAACCTGTTATTACGATGTGGCGACCGCGCCGTCATGTCACCTGCTGATGGATGTTCAGGTGTTTCTAACTTTCACGCTGTGGGTGGGTCACCTCCGCTGCGACTCGGCCGGCTTCACACAGCTTATTGATTTCAATGACTTTATTCACATTTCCGTATTTCGCACACATTCCAGTTGCGCAAAAAATAGAACATGTTTTATATTTCTGTGTATTTGTGCACCAAATATCCCAAAGAAGTCAATGGTGGGTGCGCTAAGACACGCGCAAAACTCAAGGCGTGCGTGAAACGCTGCGCAAAACACAAGGCGTGCGTGAAACGCTGCGCAATTTCACTGCTAAAAGAACACAACTAAATAGCCATTTAATTCGCTGCATCTTTATTTCCGGCGTGAGATGAGCCGCTCCCCTGCGCTCCACCAACAGACCCCTCAGCTCTGTCCACGCGGGGCGGATTTGCTGCGGATAATCTGCATTGAAAAACGCACTAGTTTGGCGGGAGGGGGTGGGGGTTGGGGTCCGGCTCCACCCTGTTGTCAAAGTAGCATTACTGTCTGGTGTTGGTGTGAATGAGCCCCCGGGGGGGGGGGCAGTTACCTCTCCACAAGGGGGATTTGGGGATTGTAGTAACATTCTGGGTTTTCTTATGGGGACAGAAGTTGCTTGGTGGCTCATTAAGAGTCGCTCAGGAGTTTCCCCTATAAGAAAACTTTGAGTTGTCGTGAAATCTCAGCCTTAAAGATCTTCAGCTGTAAATCTCTAATCGCCAATCAGGATAAGTCATCAATAGTAGATCAGTGGAGACGCATTGCCCCAGTCCCCTGCCAGCCGACTGTTCATGGGCCGCTGCTTTCATGCACTGAGCTGATTGCTGGAGGAAGTAGAGAGCTCAATTCTCACTGCAGTGGCCAGGATTGGTATTACAAGCAATTCACATCAATTAGAACTTTGCCTGTAATACCCAGTCTGGCCACTGCAGTAGGAACGGAGCTGTCTGCTTCTTGCAGAAATCAGCTCAGTGCATTATCACAATGGCCCACGGAACAGCTGATGGTTGGGGGTCCTGGGCAGCAGACCCCACTGATCAACTATGGTCCACCACACCACTTATTCAGGTAACTGCAATGACTCCGGTTTTCTTTGTCTAATGTAAAGATTAAAAATCATTCAGTGTGTCACATTTTCAACAATAGGGGGCGTATAGAAGGGTGTCAATGCCTTCGCATAGGTACAAGTGTGGAGAGTTGTGCCAGGAACAAAAGGGTTAATCAGTGTGGAGATCATCCCATAGATTGGCATCTGCGGCTCCCAGTGAAGATCAATCTAGTGCCATAAATTCTCCAGGTGACCCAACATGTTGGCCCCAACCCCGGTGTCAGCTGACAGCGGCATGCACAAGGGCCAGGGGCCGCAGTGTCTGTACCTGTCTGCACCTGTCTGCAGGTACGCATCGCCCCGAGTCATTGTGCAGCCCTGAAAGAATTCTTCACCATAAGCAAATGGCTTATCTGTTGGAGCGCCTCCTGCAGGCCAGCTAGAACAGTTTATCATGTTTCTAATCACTGAAATTTCATGCTATTTTTTTTATTAGGATTTTTATTTGGTCTGATTATTGAGCCTGCTGTGCCGGCAGCTGCCTGACATTGAGATGATCAACCAGTGAAATGATATAGTCTGATGTCAGATTACAGAGCATCCGGGAACAAAAGGGCTCGGTGCCCTGCCAACAAATCCATCCATATCAGAGCCCACATAACAGAACCCTCATAGTGATGCCGGATATGTCACAGCAGCTCCATAACACCTGTAAACGGGGACGGCGTTGGGTTAGATGGAGCCCCGTGCAGAATATTTGTTCCCATCCTAAGTATGTAATATATTGCACTGAGAAGCGGTGTAGAAAGCAGCTAGATGGCAGCGTAACCGCACAGAACCGGGAAGGAAGCTGCACCAGCACCAAGCTGATAACATAAATACGGCACCAGAACAGCTCAGCGAGTACCTACTTCACCAGCAGCGAGCTCAGCGTGGGAGAGCAGCACCGGCACAGCTCACATTGCTCACCGCCCGTTCCTTTACTTCTTTCTTGCCTCCCATATTCTGTCCATGAGAGGCGCTGCGTTTTTACTGAAGTAAATCTGGTGCAAATGCCTTTTTTTCGTGAGTGAATTCACGGCGCTGTTTTCCCGCGAGCCCAAACTGATGTCACTAGTTTTTTCCCCTACATATTTGCCGCATTTTTGTCGGTCCCGTAGACTTTAACGGGTGATTTGGGTTTGTATCCAAATAGGACAGGCTGCCATTTTATTTTAGGTACACGGAATTCACAAGTAAAGTGCGCATGTGTGAACGCCCGATGCCAATCCGTGCGGCGAATGCTGTCCGCGTGCATGTGCCATATATACGGACAGAGGGACCCCCGTGGGAATGAGCCTTACGCGGACAGGTGCGGAGCGTGTGCACATTAGACACATCTGCAGCGGCTGATCGTCGGCTCGTTAGATGCGTCCGTGATTGCGGGATGTATAACGCGGCCGTCACTCATTGGGTTGCTGATAATAATCTCATGGCCAATCTACTAGACGCAGCGCTCTACCGACCGTCCAAACGCCTTCAGGTCTACTTCAGTCACTGGACGGGATGAGCTGTAATCAGTGGGGGGCCTCCTGTTGAGTGCTCAGTTCTTGTGCAGCGCCTCCACAGGGAATGTGATGCATTACACTGCTGCCATTGAAACCAGTGGTTGCCTCCGTAGTGTTGGGTCCTCCACAGGGCGGGACTTCTTGTAGCCGCTCCCTGCGGTCAGTCCTGAATGTCTAAACCTCATTCACGTCGTGGAATGCAACCCTTTGGGAAATGACATTTTGGGCCACACGAGGCGAGTATTTCAGTTTGTCGCAGTGCGTCCTGCGTGCGTCCTTTACGACTTCACGTGAACGATATTATAGCCTCGATGATGGCCAATAATTCCTCTTGGCCCCTTGCGGCCGGCGCGGTCTTCTCCCATCGGGGGCTGCGATGCTTCATGAGCGCTGTATTATGTGTCCGCCACCTCAAATTCCCCACACATTCCAGAGATCCGGGGTTCTCAGCCGCACAATGTCAGCGTTTCATCTGACCCATCATGTACTCCAGTGAATGCGCCGGTAATGGGAGTGCCGAATACACCCACAAACCCCTCATTAACCCCCGCAGAACAAAGAGCGGCGGGAGCAGATGGGGCCTTCGTGGAAAGTAGACACCCAGAATCCATGGATCCGTCTAGAATCACAGAAGGAAGACGTGACGACATTCAAGGTGCAAAGCTTACAGGTCTTCGTCCTCCAAGGACATAACTACTTCCTGGGAGGCTTTGAACCCTCTCTGACACGTCGGCATCTGATATATAGAATATTTGCAGTTGGAGGTTGGACTGGATGAGCTGAAGGAGACGGCGGGGCATCGGCGATGAATCCCCGGGATCATTATAGAGCCCAATGGAGGTGGTCCTGAAACGGAACCACTACAAGGGGGCATGGCTTCATGATATGGAGGACTATAATAATGGGCACTCCTGTAGACCTCCCGCAGGACCTGAATGGGCCTAAACAAGGCAGACGAAGAGTAATGCGCCATTTACACAGGACAGTTATCACTCAAAATTAATTCAAGCAGACGACTTTGAGCAATAACCGTTCCGTGTAAATGCACAGAAATCGCGCACCTTTTGTTCAGAAGTTGTTAAGCTGACTTTTCATCTCTGGATCGCGGCTTGTCGTTCCGTGTACGCGCTCCCCGCTGTGTTACACATAGGAGCTGAAGCGCTGAGTGACAAGTTCGCGGTCCAGGGGTGAAGCCTGTCAGAATAAACGTTCTGTACAAGCGCTAACGACCTCAGTGCTGACATCAGCGCTTGTGTAGTCGTTTACCCAACTGTCCGTCCATGCAAAAGGGCCATAAGAAGGCGCAACAATAAGACCCGCCAACAATTGGGCATCTCTATTGCTGGCTCTATAGATGAATCCATGAGCGAATCGAATGGTAGTTCCTTTCCAGACAGAGTAACCACCACTCGGATAAGAGACAAAGAGGTGGTTGTCTACGAGAGTGTCGTAAACATAGAAGATCGTATAAGAGATGCTCCAAACAGGGCATGCCTCCCTGGACAATAACAAGATCTGTGGCAGCCATGCGCAGGCCCTAGCGGGGAGACAGTGGGGAACAAGATGGTTGTCAATGGGGGCTCTACTGCCCCTCCCTGATATGTCCAGATGCGGCCTGACTTGGCTGCGCACAGTGGCAAAACAACAACAGTAGCAAAAAATGATATTGTTTTAAATGTTCTCGTGACGCCAGTACCTCTTAAATGAAACATTCTGGTAACAATGAAATGAAGACTCCAAACAAGACTTAAGAAAGTAAACCAAAGGTACACAGTTTACTCCACGCTTGAGAAATTCAGAACAATTCACAATTCGTAGCTAGCATTATGTTCAAACAATTTTCACTGGAGCAGAAATACAAGTACTTATTCCTTAACTTTTTCCTTTGCTTGGAGGAACCGAGTCCACCAGTCTCTGGGGTTGTTTTCTGGCAGTCTCCTCCACCTGCCGACCTCCAGTAGTTTTCCCAATTGCTTCCGCTCTCCTCCACCTCCAATGACCAACTCCCTCACTTCCTGCCATTTTCCCGTACTTTGTCCCTTTTTATGACACACTTCCTCCTCCACCCCGATCACTCTCCCGGGCTTGACTAGACTCCTCCCATTCCAAGAGTCCGAGATTTTACTGACAAGCAGTCAATCAGAGAGAATGGTTGCTGAGCAGACTAACAGCAGCCCGATCTCTGGGAAGGACCGTGTCTTCCTCTGAATGATGCCTGCTATGTCTCTGGAAGAGCTCACAGCCAGGTATTCAGGTCTTCACTGACTAGTCGACTGCCCTGTCGTACCCTCAGGGTCACTGCAGATCTAGTGGTGAACATTTCGGATGAACAGGTATCCTTGCGTCTAACGGTTTGTCTTGTTGCCCGCTTCCCGGTGTTGATGGCTTCCACCTTGACCTTCATTTGCACAGCTTCTTTAGGAGACTCAGATTGAAGACCTTCTTCTCCAAACAAAGTGCAAACTTGGTGCCGACCGGCAGCCATGATCCTTCTCCTTGGTTGGTGTCGGTCTGCATAACAAAAGTGATCTTCAGCCTCCAGCGACCATTTATCAGAGTGGTAAAAGACGATGCTGAGGAGTTAGAAGGAATGAGCGCTTCCATCCTATATGTGACAACGTGAAGGTGACGCTCCGTTACAATTGGCTCAGGATGATTGCATGGAAGTGGGGAGGCGATGGAAGAGATTGAGCGTCATGTGATGAGGATAATGTCTGCGAGCGTCTCAGGGGGCCCGCTGAACGCTGTACTTCAGGCCTTACGGATGGTGTTATAGATCAGAGACTGTTTGTCATCTGACTGCCCCCCCCTCCCCCCTCGGCGCCGGCGTTATATACACTTCCAAAGACACACAAACTTGGAGAATCCAGCTATTGTTTCAGGGTCTTTATTCAAGGTGCGGCGAGGTTCATGGACGGGCGCTCTGCAGTTTTGCTGTGAATGTATAGATAGGTGATACGGGTAATTAAGGCCGGGCTTACACATATCAGGTGGACGCTGTGCCCCCTGTGATACGTGATACGGGTAATTAAGGCCGGGCTTACACCTATCAGGTGGACGCTGTGCCCCCTGTGATACGTGATACGGGTAATTAAGGCCGGGCTTACACCTATCAGGTGGACGCTGTGCCCCCTGTGATACAGGTAATTAAGGCCGGGCTTACACATATCAGGTGGACGCTGTGCCCCCTGTGATACGTGATATGGGTAATTAAGGCCGGGCTTACACCTATCAGGTGGACGCTGTGCCCCCTGTGATACAGGTAATTAAGGCCGGACTTACACATATCAGGTGGACGCTGTGCCCCCTGTGATACGTGATACGGGTAATTAAGGCCGGACTTACACATATCAGGTGGACGCTGTGCCCCCTGTGATACGTGATACGGGTAATTAAGGCCGGGCTTACACCTATCAGGTGGACGCTGTACCCCCTGTGATACATGATACGGGTAATTAAGGCCGGGCTTACACTCATCAGGTGGACGCTGTGCCCCCTGTGATACGTGATACGGGTAATTAAGGCCGGGCTTACACATATCAGGTGGACGCTGTGCCCCCTGTGATACGTGATACGGGTAATTAAGGCCGGGCTTACACCGATCAGGTGGACGCTGTACCCCCTGTGATACGTGATACGGGTAATTAAGGCCGGGCTTACACATATCAGGTGGACGCTGTGCCCCCTGTGATACGCGGTAACTTGCAGGCAATCCATTACATGCCTCATGCAGTTCCAATCACATTAGCGTGTTGGAATTGTGTAATACGCGAACACAAGCGGGAACGCAGCGAGATAGAAGCCATTGTTCTCTAATTAGGCGATGTATGAGGACAGCGCTTTGGGATGACAATATAATCCAACTACATCAGCAATGGTTAGAAAACTAAACGGGGGAGGACTCACCTGTGGGAAGAGCCGGAGCCCGGAGGTATCGGCCGTCACCCCCCCAGAAGGCAAGGAGATGGAGACCCCAGAATCCACATTAGGGGGAGCATCTAGGAGCACCCCAAAACCAAGGAGAGGACTGGGTGGGATAACAAAAGGTCTATCACTTATGTAATATTCAATGAGAGATATGAAGAGGCTCCAACCTGAGAGCGGTCCGGGGGAACAACAGACCCCCCAAATGACGAAACAAAGGCGGACAATCTCACAAAGGATCTTTTACTTGAAGAAGGGAACATAAGACAAGGGTTGGGGGGCCGTGCGATGAAACCCCCTTTCTCAAGCATAGCAGACCGTCTAGAGCAGCCTGTATATATAGTAGGAAATCAAACAAGTGGGCGGGGCTACATCAGACAGCGGGCGCTGCGCGTCCACCAGCCTTGGGAGAACGGAGGGGGACCCCACACTTATCATGTGATAAGAAAGTCGGCGGGGACTATCCCGCAGGCGCTGGGGGATGCCAATGAGAGCGCTGGTTTATTCATTCTCTCCCTTGTCCCCATGGCAACTGGGACGCCATAGAACCTGCTCCAGGAGGAACAATAGCAGAGGGAGAGAGGAAACACAATGAAACAATGCAAAAGAGGCTTAACCCCTTAGTGACCAGGCCACATTCCGTGGCGGGATTCCCCGCAGAATTTCCGCCCCTGGACGCCTGCATAGGATTGCATTACAATACGTAATCCTATGCAGACGGCCGCGGTTTGTCCATGTGAAATCCCGCGCAGAAAACAAACCGCGGCATGCTCTATTTCTGTGCGGGGTTCGCAGAGCCCCGCACAGAAACGTCCCTCCCCGGCCACTGGCTCCGCTCTGCGCATGCACACATGAAAGATCCGGAGCTGCTGGAGCGGGTGAGTCCGCGGTGCTCTCTGCAGGCGCTCGGGTCAGGTCCTGCGGCGAGAATTCTTGCAGCCAGATCCGACCCGGCCGTCTGCAGGCGGCCTTAGGCTGCCTATCCATGGGCGGGTTTTCACTCGTTCCGCGGACACGGGGAACACAGTGAAAGCTATGGAGAGCGCTTCCCCCCCTGTCCACGAGCGGAGAATCATAGGGATTCTCACTCGCGGACGGCAAATGTGTTAGATAGGCTGCAGCGGAGATCCACCGCAGGATACCACAACCGGGGACAGGGGGCCTTAACATAGAATAACTCCCTTACGGTTCTGCAGATCCCGCTGATTCTGATGTTTTTATGCCACATGTTGGGCTTCATTTAGGGGGTCAAAATAGACTGATAGAATTTGTGGATATTTTCAACTGCATATCCCCATCTGTTTACTTTATTCTGGAAGCACATTGCAAAAACGTAAGTTTTTTTTAACCATGTAGGAGACGGACAGATTGACATTCAATAACTTTTTGAGGGACATTTTCCTGCACCGACCCAAGAGTAACGATGCGCTCAGCATTCAATCATTATTATGAAGCAGGGGAAAATAAATAAAATGGGATTTTTTTTCACAAATTTGTCACTTTCAGGACAGTTTTCTTTGTTACAAGAAAAAAAAGCTGGAGAGACGAGCCCAAATATTATAGCACTAGTTCTTCTGTGTTCAGCCATACCCCCATTTGTAGCCTGATCTACTTACAGGACACGTGGCTCGGCCTATAATGGACTGAAAACACGCTGGATCTCAGGGCACAGCTGAGGTTGGACTGGATGAGCTGAAGGAGACCGCGGGCATCAGCGATGAATCCCCAGGATCATTATAGAGCCCAATGGAGGTGGTCCTGAAACGGAACCACTAAAGGGGGGCATGGCTTCATGATATGGAGGACTATAATAATCCCCCCCCCCTCTTTTTTGGCGTTTCCTAAATCTTAGATAAAAGTAATAATGTAAACTGTGTGGTCCGCAGACAGGGGTAACCACGGGGGCCGGCTGGGATGGGCGCATGGGGCAATAACAGCGGGTATCCCCCCTCCTCACACACCAGAGAGGGGGACGCAAACATGAGAGGTCCCGCAAAGGAAAGAATAACAAGGCCGTAAACTGGCCCCCTGTGATAGGCGGTGGCTTGCAGGCCACCAGTTACATGCCTTACACGTCCCAATCACATTAGCGTGTCAGAATTACATAATATGCGAACGCAAAAAAAGAACACATGTTCTATGTCAGCGCATACATGTGAGATAGAGTCCATTGTTCTCTATGGGCTTGTTCATACATGCGCCCATACACAATTACATGTAAACAGCCAGTCCGGCCTTAATAAGATCAGTGGTTGAATGTAACAGATCAGACTGCTTTGGCCGCCTTGGATCGCTATGATAAGAGCCTTGAGGCAGTATAGCGCATCTAGCGGGCTCGGACCTCTGGCTGGGTCACTCGCCCTTATGCCTCCGGAGTTCATTCTCAGGAACAATTACTTTGTTTTTGGCGATGTTTTCTACAGACAGAGGTAAGGGACTGCCATGGGGTCCAATACGACCCCTACTGATGCTAACATCTATATGGCGGATTCACGTATACTGCTACATACTGGCGGGAGTGTGGGGCTTGGTGGCGTTATATCAATGATATATTCGTTATTTGGCTCTCTCTGATCTTCTGGCTTTACATATAGAGATCAGTAGCATGTATCCGAAGCTGCAGGCTACCCTGACACATTCTGGCGGCAGCATCCATTTTTTGGATGTTATGATTTGACGTAAAGACAACGACTTGATCTGATTTGTTTGTGAAACCGACTGATAGAGACAAACAGTCTGTTGGTTTATCCGGGCAGCGTTCGGATTCCTGAGCTTGGAGTCAGCGACACGGACCGAGGCGGATTGTTAAAGAGGAGTTCTGTGTTTAGAGGTGAGCCCAGAACTTTGGTCCTCCGATACATAGAGCAAAGAGACAAGAGAGAAGGCCGGCACCAAGGCTCAGGCACGCAGGAGGAGCCCTGTTACTGTTTGTTTCTACGTATTCCCCCTTGAGTGGGAAGGTTTCACATATTTGGAAGAAGCTTTAGTCTCTGCTTACAAAGGGCTGTACTAACACAATGGGATTTGGACTCCCTCCATGATGACCATGCTTTACCACGGCTCCTGCGGCCTTGTGTTGGCTGTCAGAACTGCTGATACAGGCTGAGCTTCTAAGCCCACCCCATATAAACATCTTATAGCTCGAAGGGGGTAACTAATTTGGTACATTTTAGACTGTCCTAGAGTCAAAACACGAAATCTACCGCTGCTGTGAGAAGACGAGGATTAGCGCCAAAATTTGCATAATCTTTTGGTTGAAGGGGCTTAAAGGGGTTTTGCCATGAAACGTGGACTGTGCTGCCATTCACTTCAGTTGGACCGCTGGAGTTATCCATGTTCAAGGACTCCACTGTCTCAAGCAGTCCCGTGAAATGAACAGAGCAGCGGGGCTTATGTGCCATCACGTCATTCATTTGGGGAGGTTCTAAAGTCCCTTTCTTGGTGTCAGAGGGGCTTCCAGGGGTCGGACTCCCACGATCAACAAGTTACAGTATCTCCTCTCTTGTGAATAACGTGTTTTCGTGGTGCAACCCCTTAATAGGCTTACCTAAGAGTTGTTGGCCCGTCCCCTGCTAAACCGCACCCTGTTTTACAACTTTTGACAAGTCTGGTGTAAAATGTGACATTGTTTTTAAACAAATTGCAACTTTTTAAATGTAAATTGTGATTATTGGGGGCGCAGTCTACGCCAAAACCGGTCAGACACTGGTTAATAAATGTGGGCCAGCGGTGAGTTCTACAACCTCAGTGTGAAAGTGTCTCCCAGCTGTTGCGCACCTCCTGAGGCGACTGAAGTAACGTTATTTCACCACCGCACTTTGTCTTGTTTACCACAACAGATAGAAGAACTGGCGATGAACTTCCTGATCTGTGCGGAACACTCTGTAGCTTTCTGTCCGCTTTACATAACCAGAGTCCCGGCGCTCCCTCCTCGCCTCGCTGCGCACAACACACTTCTCACAGTTGGGTGGAGCTGGTTCTTCATCTTGGACAGGAGACGTCGGTGCCCGGTGTCCAAGACCGAAAATAATGGCACAAAGTGACTCTCTGCCAAGCCGTCATTCCTGCCAGTAGCCTCTTCCAGCGGCACTGTATGTGCAGCGGCTCTGGGGGTTCAGTTAGACCACCGTAACCAGTATGGTGCTGGGGAGTAACGGACCGACACTGGTGGCTGGTGCAAGCTACAGAAGACGGCAACCGCGCGACCACAGCCGATGCATGTAGCGATGGCTTGTCTGTTTAAGGGAGTGTCTTCCCACCAATGCTGCCACGTGCGAGAGCCCCCTATACAACACATATATATATATACCCTATAAGGAACATGGAGACGATGGCAGTATCGATAGCTGAGTCCTCCGTGAGGTTTCATGCATGGTCGCCTCCATCCATTATTGTATTGTTCGCTGTATGTCGGTGTGCTTCAGCTGCCGGCTGCGCGTTCCTCTCGGTAGCTTTGTGGCCCCTTCCTGCTATAATGTTGTTACACCTTTTGTGATTTTATTAGCGCCCTCAGAGACGGTTATGGGATTCTGGACGGAGAATATAAAAACATTTTCATCTGCTCAAGAGAGAAGATGAAACAAACGTCACCAGGATGGATGCGCGGAACGTATTCGCAGGCCGAGTGTTACATTCACGTGGGCTAGTGAGCACCGGACCCCCACGAACCCAGACTGATAGGGAACACCGGGTGAACTGTTACAGATTCGCTCCTCTCCCTATCTTCTACCTGGGCTAGTAACGCAGACCTACCTGAACGGGGACATCGCCCCAATAAAGGGCGGCCCAGCGGTCTTCGCATCAGGGACCTTGCTGCTCCTAGGACCCCCGCACCCCAGCTCGGACACATACACATGCCACCACCGACAGGGACAACTGGACAGAATAAGCTGACACACAGAGCCGGAGTCACACCATACAGCAGCCAATACACAACCACTAGTAGCAGGTGTTAACACTATAAATGCCAGGTATTAGTTTACATTGTGATCAAAATATGGAAGCTAGCGGGCCACGTCACGGCTCCTGGCTATACCGCTAGTCCCTACACTAACCAGGAGTCCAGCAACACAACCAACCACAAGACACAAACCTTTCTTGCAGCCACCAAACACAGAACCTGCTCACACCACACAGAGAGAGAATGAGAACAGAGAAAGCTGACCACAGCCACACCTGGGAAGACAGCTGACCACAGCCACACCTGGGAAGACAGCTGACCACAGCCACACCTGGGAAGACAGCTGACCACACCCACACCTGGGAAGACAGCTGACCACACCCACACCTGGGAAGGCAGCTGACCACAGGCACACCTGGGAAGGCAGCTGACCACACCCACACCTGGGAAGGCAGCTGACCACACCCACACCTGGGAAGACAGCTGACTACACCCACACCTGAGAAGACAGCTGACCACACCCACACCTGGGAAGGCAGCTAACCACACCCACACCTGGGAAGACAGCTGACCACACCCACACTTGGGAAGGCAGATAACCACACCTGGGAAGACAGCTGATCACACCCACACCTGGGAAGACAGCTGATCACACCCACACCTGGGAAGGCAGCTGACCACACCCACACCTGGGAAGACAGCTGGCCACACCCACACCTGGGAAGACAGCTGACCACACCTGGGAAGGCAGCTGAACACTCCCACACCTGGGAAGACAGCTGACCACACCTGGGAAGACAGCTGACCACACCCACACCTGCAAAAACAGCTGACCACACCTGGGAAGATAGCTGACCACACCCACACCTGAGAAGGCAGCTGACCACAGCCACACCTGGGAAGACAGCTGATCACACCCACACCAGGGTAGACCGCTGGCCACACCCACACCTGGGAAGGCAGATAACTACACCCACACCTGGGAAGAAGCTGGCCACATCCACACCTGGGAAGACAGATGATCACAGCCACAGCAGGCTGGACCACTGGCCACACCCACACCTGGGAAGACCGCTGACCACACCCACCCCTGGGAAGACAGCTAACCACACTCATACCTGGGAAGGCAGCTAACCACACCCACACCTGGGAAGGCAGCTGACCACACCCACACCTGGGAAGACAGCTGACCACACCCACACCTGAGAAGACAGCTGACCACACCCACAACTGGGAAGGCAGCTAACCACACCCACACCTGGGAAGACAGCTGACCACACCCACACCTGGGAAGGCAGATAACCACACCTGGGAAGACAGCTGACCACACCCACACCTGGGAAGACAGCTGACCACACCCACACCTGGGAAAACAGCTGATCACACCCACACCTGGGAAGGCAGCTGACCACACCCACACCTGGGAAGACAGCTGGCCACACCCACACCTGGGAAGACAGCTGACCACACCAACACCTGGAAAGTCAGCTGAACACTCCCACACCAGGGAAAACAGCTGACCACACCTGGGAAGACAGCTGACCACACCCACACCTGCAAAAACAGCTGACCACACCTGGGAAGACAGCTGACCACACCCACACCTGAGAAGGCAGCTGACCACAGCCACACCTGGGAAGACAGCTGATCACACCCACACCAGGGTAGACCGCTGGCCACACCCACACCTGGGAAGGCAGATAACTACACCCACACCTGGGAAGAAGCTGGCCACAGCCACACCTGGGAAGACAGCTGATCACAGCCACACCAGGGTGGACCACTGGCCACACCCACACCTGGGAAGACCGCTGACCACACCCACCCCTGGGAAGACAGCTAACCACACTCATACCTGGGAAAACAGCTGATCACACTCATACCTGGGAAAACAGCTGATCACACCCGCACCTGGGAAGACAGCTGACCACACCCACAGCTGGGAAGACAGCTGACCACACCCGCAGCTGGGAAGACAGCTGACCAAACCCGCCGCTGGGAAGACAGCTGACCAAACACGCAGCTGGGAAGACAGCTGGCCACACCCACACCTGGGAAGACAGCTGGCCACATCCACACCTGGGAAGGCAGCTGACCACACCCACACCTGGGAAGGCAGCTGACCACACCCACACCTGGGAAGACAGCTGACCACACCCACACCTGGGAAGGCAGCTAACCACTCCCACACCTGGGAAGACAGCTGACCACACCTGGGAAGACAGCTGACCACACCCACACCTGCAAAAACAGCTGACCACACCTGGGAAGACAGCTGACCACACCCACACCTGAGAAGACAGCTGACCACAGCCACACCTGGGAAGACAGCTGATCACACCCACACCAGGGTAGACCGCTGGCCACACCCACACCTGGGAAGAAGCTGACCACACCCACACCTGGGAAGGCAGCTAACCACTCCCACACCTGGGAAGACAGCTGACCACACCCACACCTGCAAAAACAGCTGACCACACCTGGGAAGACAGCTGACCACACCCACACCTGAGAAGGCAGCTGACCACACCCACACCTGGGAAGAAGCTGACCACACCCACACCTGGGAAGGAAGATAACCACACCCAAACCTGGGAAGAAGCTGGCCACAGCCACACCTGGGAAGACAGCTGGCCACATCCACACCTGGGAAGGCAGCTGACCACACCCACACCTGGGAAGGCAGCTGACCACACCCACACCTGGGAAGACAGCTGACCACACCCACACCTGGGAAGGCAGCTAACCACTCCCACACCTGGGAAGACAGCTGACCACACCTGGGAAGACAGCTGACCACACCCACACCTGCAAAAACAGCTGACCACACCTGGGAAGACAGCTGACCACACCCACACCTGAGAAGACAGCTGACCACAGCCACACCTGGGAAGACAGCTGATCACACCCACACCAGGGTAGACCGCTGGCCACACCCACACCTGGGAAGAAGCTGACCACACCCACACCTGGGAAGGCAGCTAACCACTCCCACACCTGGGAAGACAGCTGACCACACCCACACCTGCAAAAACAGCTGACCACACCTGGGAAGACAGCTGACCACACCCACACCTGAGAAGGCAGCTGACCACACCCACACCTGGGAAGAAGCTGACCACACCCACACCTGGGAAGGAAGATAACCACACCCAAACCTGGGAAGAAGCTGGCCACAGCCACACCTGGGAAGACAGCTGATCACACCCACACCAGGGTAGACCGCTGGCCACACCCACACCTGGGAAGACAGCTGATCACACCTGGGAAGACAGCTGACCACACCCGCAGCTGGGAAGACAGCTGACCACACCCGCAGCTGGGAAGACAGCTGACCACACCCACACCTGGGAAGACAACTGGCCACACCCACACCTGGGAAGACAGCTGGCCACACCCACACCTGGGAAGAAAGCTCTTAAGTGTACTGACCTAGAGTAATTGGCTGACTGGAGACACGAACACACAGCAAGCACAATCCCCACACCTGAGCAGGTGAACTCCAGAGCACCTGTAGAACCACAGATGTTAGGAGAGAGACGTGACACCGAGACAGGCAGATGGTGATCCCTGTAAGGGCGGCTTTGTGTATTTGTGCTATGCGAGTCTTGCTCTGCGTGTTCCAGCGTGTAGTCCTCGTTTTCGGGTGTGTAATAGCTGTGCATTTGTGCACTCAAAGACAAACCTGCAAACAGCCCCTCCAGCTGCCATCGCTGTGCCAGCCCACTGTACTCACCCACAAACAGGGCAGACATGCAGTGTGGGGCCATCCTGCCCGGCTTCTTGTACTTTCTGTGTGAGGTTGTCGCTGAGCTTGCAGACTTGGCATCTGATGATGAGGATGCTCTTCAGTCTCGGAGAGGTGCCAGAGATTCCTCCAAGAGTTCATCCTCGCGTTGCAGCATTTCCCTCCTCTTTCTGATGACTCGCGGTGCCGTCTGGATTAGCTCATCGCCTTTTGTCGCTTGCTGGTTCAGCTCATCGATAAACTTCTGGAGGCGGAGCGATGCGGAATTTTTGAGGCTGTTTTTACCTTTCCCAATTGTTTTTCTTTGTTATGTTCGTTCCGCCACTGGAATTCACTGGATTTGAAGCTTCTGTTGCGCATATTTATGATTTGTGGGATTGCCAGGAAGCCCTGTGATGTCCCTTGGCAGCGTGTGGTACAGCCCACAGCACACGGATCCCCAGCGTAGACCTCATACACTCCACGGCACGCGGATCCCCAGCATAGACCTCATACACCCCACGGCACGTGTTACCCCAGCATAGACCTCATACACCCCACGGCACGCGGATCCCCAGCATAGACCTCATACACCCCACGGCACGTGTTACCCCAGCGTAGACCTCATACACCCCACGGCACGTGTTACCCCAGTGTAGAGCTCATACACCCCACGGCACGTGTTACCCCAGTGTAGACCTCATACACCCCACGGCACGCCGATCCCCACCGTAAACCTTATGCACTGCACAGCATGTGTTACCCCACCATAGATCTCATACACTCCATGGCATGTGTTACCCCAGCGTAGACCTCATACACCCCATGGCACGCATTGTGACAGCTGTGGCACGTCCGCGGTATACTCCCTATGTTTTCAGAGGGGTTAGCGCTGCTGCCGCCGTCCCCATTGATATCGCAGATTTCTTCTCTGCGATGTGAAGCTGAAGTGAAAAATCGCAAATTAGTATGAAACCATTGAAAATCATCGCTGTCGCATCGCAGGGAAAAATATAACTAATGGGCAAGGGCCCAAGGCTGAACAAATAATTGTGCAATTTGAGGCAGTAAAGCGGACCGACCTCAAGGTGAGCATCGAGGAAGCAGAAGGTTTGCTAACTACAACGAGCAGGCCGGCGGAATCCGAGGATCTGAAGAAGACGTCACAAGAGAAGCTCTGTAAATGAGAAGAATTGATTGTTGCCACAAAAAGAGAGGAAGCAGGAGAGATGAGACTGACTGCCGGAAGCGCTGTCTGAGGCTCCTGCAGTCTCCTCTCGATCCCTGGCACTGTTTTTCTGCATCTCTTCTGGCTGGGGATTGAAAAATCCCCGCCTCCTGGAAACGCTGGCTGTGATTGGCTGACGCTTAGCCAATCACAGCCAGCTCTTAATGAACCAATCATAGCCATTCATCAAGCACTGGCTGTGATTGTCTGGGCATCATCATTTTTCAATCCCCGGCCAGAAGAGATGAAACAGTAGACTACCGGGGACCAAGAAGAACCTGCGGCGGATCCCCGGACAGCGCTTCTAGGTGATGTTTCCCAGGCGGAATATGTTGGCGGCATATAAATAAAGATTATTTTTATGTATACTTTTTTTTTCTGCAGTTATGGCTTATTTTCGGAGTAGGGCTTATATTTAACCCCCCCCCCCCCCCCCCCGCAAAACAAAATCCTTGCATGTGGCGCTACAAAGTTGCACGACTTTGTAGCACCACATGTGACTTTGTAACACTACAAAATTGCGTTATTATGGTGAGAAATCGCAGTGATATCACACGGAGCGACGATGTGTGATATCAGTGCGATGCTGTGTTGCCGCTGTGAAGGAGGCCTAACGATGATTTTGGAAGGTGAAGTCCTCTGTGTTCCTAGGAAAAAGAGGAATTTGGGAGAAAATGCGTAGAAGGATGCGCCGTGTGAATAATTGCAATGTCCTACTGGTGAACAATGTAGGTGGAAGATTTACTCACCTGGTGCACGATGGGTTAACCCTGGCTAGGGAAATCCCATTGGCACCCTGAATCCATGTGACAAACAATCTTAGCCCACGATGGGGTACAAGCCGGCTGGGTAACCAGAAGCTTGGCATAGAGCCTAATGGAAATGTAACAAGCCCCGCGCTCAGTATGGCTTGGAGTAAAACCGTATTAGCGGTATATGGAAACTTAGCATGATGGATTCCAGACGGATTTATGTGCTACACGTTTCGGCACATTCCCTTTTTCAAGCATCAAAAAAGCCACGGGGATGTGCCGAAACGTGTAGCACATAAATCCGTCTGGAATCCATCATGCTAAGTTTCCATACACCGCTAATACGGTTTTACTCCAAGCCATACTGAGCGCGGGGCTTGTTACATTTCCATTAGGAATCTGGGAAATATATTATCAATTATCACCAAGATCCTTTTTTTCAATACAACCCAATCCACATTGGCCGGACTGCGAGGGTTAATTAGAGTGTGGAACTGGCTACAAAGAAACACTATTAGTAAACAGCAACAGAATGGATAGTTTCAGGATGAAAAGTTTCACTAACTATGAAACTAATAATGTGGTCTGCGCCATTCTGTGCCCGGCCTGCAGACCCATGTGTGGGGGGTGAAGAGACACGCATTATGGGACATCTGAGAAACATCGAAAATACAAATATGTTCAAGATACATTAGGGCAAAATAGGGCAATACAGGGCAACACGGGGCAATACAGGAAAATACAGGGCAGTGCAGGGCAACACAGGGCAGTACAGGGCAACACAGGGCAGTACAGGGCAGTGCAGGGCAGTACAGAGCAATACAGGGCAACACAGGGCAACACAGGGCAGTACAGGGCAGTAAAGGGTAATACAGGGCAGTACAGGACAATACCGGGCAGTACAGGGCAACACAAGGCAATACAGGAAAATACAGGGCAGTACAGGACAGTACAGGGCAATGCAGGACAATACAGGGCAATAAAGGGCAATACAGGGCAATAAAGGGCAATACAGGGCAAAATAGGGCAACACAGGAAAATACAGGACAATATAGGACAATGCAGGGCAAAACAGGGCAGTACAGGGCAATACAGGGCAAAATAGGGCAATACAGGGCAAAATACAGGACAATACAGGGCAAAACAGGACAATACAGGGCAGTACAGGGCAAAACAGGGCAGTACGGGGCAATGCAGGGCAGTACAGGGCAATACAGGGCAAAACAGGGCAATGCAGGGCAGTACAGGGCAATACAGGACAATACAGGGCAATACAGGGCAGTACAGGGCAGTACAGGGCAGTACAGGGCAATGCAGGGTAAAACAGGGCAACACAGGACAATACAAGACATTACAGGGCAATACAGGACAATACAGGGCAATACAGGGCAATACAAGACAATACAGGGCAGTACAGGGCAATACAGGGCAATACAGGGCAATACAGGACAATACAGGGCAATACAGGGCAATACAGGACAATACAGGGCAATACAGGACAATACAAGGCAATACAGGGCAATACAGGACAACACAGGGCAACACAGGGCAGTACAGGACAATACAGGACAATACAGGGCAATACAGGGCAGTACAGGGCAACACAGGGCAACACAGGGCAGTACAGGGCAATACAAGGCAATACAGGGCAATACAGGACAATACAGGGCAGTACAGGGCAGTACAGGGCAACACAGGGCAACACAGGGCAAAACAGGGCAGTACAGGGCAATACAGGGCAGTACAGGGCAGTACAGGGCAACACAGCGGGTTTTTCCTTTTTCCAAAAAGAAAAGGTAGAAAATATCAGTAACCCAGAGTCAGCCAGGGCTGCTACTAAACCGCGAACCACCATGGATTCTCAGATGAGCAGCGAATACCCAATGGTCTGACTTAACGGCTTTATTACATATATACTGAAGGCCACGGAATGGCAGCGCATCGTTATCACAGATTTCCAATCCATCTTGACTGCAGCTAATCTATAACCTAATTCCAATTAGCTGTCCGTCCGACCGCGGGATCTGCCGGCGCAATATCATAGATAAACCGATACATTCAGCAGATATCTTATATTGTTTCTATCTTCCTATATTATAGTATATGCGCCTGGATGAGCTTAGGATTAGACCGCACCGAGATACCGACATGATACAAGGTGGCAGCGCTCCGGACCCGCTCTCTGCAGGGTTATATAATGACCCCCTCCTATAGGCTCCACCTTTCAGGATAGACAAAGAATAGAATGCAAGGAGTGATATTCTTCTTGTCGTGTGGAGGGCAAACTGGACTTGGGATATCCAACTTTCCAAAAGCTCTGAATAGAAATCTATAGAATCACACAGTTTTGTATTGTTGCCTTATCAGAACACCCAGCTTTCTCAGAGAACTGAATGGTAAATGGTCCGGCTATACATCTCATATCACTTTTTTTGTTTCTGTAGTGACATTTCCATCGTTGTAGAGAATAATAGAGGATGCTGACAGTCAGGATATCCAGCTTTCCTGGAACCTCGTGATGAATCCTCTGCTGCAGAAATGGGTGTAATTACTATTTACAAGCTTGTTGGCGGGATGATTATTGTAATGCACATGTATGTAAAGATGGACCCACACCATGAAAACAGGCTCATGTCTCATCTGGAGCACCCAGCTCTCCTACACTTCACAGGGTACAGACTATGGGGTTATGCAGTGATAACCAGGACTGTCCTTCGGGACACCCAGCTCTCCTAGAGTCCTGAACGACAATATTACTATTGGGGCATTGATTGATCCTCCACTGCATAACCCGACCCAACGACCAGCCACCATGCAATCGTCACATCCAGTCTATAATGGGTTAACAGATTGTGATCTGAACATTAACGTTCATGTAACAAATGTATGGGCCCTCCAGCAAACCCTGGGATGGTCCGCTCATCATAGGCTCCACCCAGGGGGCGGGCTAAGAGACTGAGACCTTCAGAAGATTTAAAGCGGTCCCGCCCGCGGCTCGCCACAGACACACGCTGGCAGAGATTAGGGAAAGTGCTACTGCTGCTATAGGGAAAGTGTTAGCGTCTACATGAACCCCAATGGTCCTTCTTAGGGCCACATCTGGCCGTGTGCATTACTGTTGTGGCTGGCTGGGAGCAGTAGTGCACTATTTTTTTTTTCATCTCGGGCTGTGCAGGCCATTACAGCTAAAGCGTTCTCAGTCTGCAGTCTATTATACAGAGTATAGGGGCAGTATTGGTCAGGCAGGGACAGTGGTAGTGTGGAATCCTGTCTACAAGAACTCCAAAAACACTCCTCCTTAGGGCTACCTCTGACTGTGTGCATTACTGCTGTAGTGGCTCACTATTAGCCAGCTAGGCCTTTCTGCAGCCCAGCGTATATATTTTTTGGGCCTGCAGTGTGCGTTACATAACCGCTGTGACCCTCCAAGTGCAGGCCAGTAATTGCCTAATTTTTTACACTGCTCTGTACGTCCCGTCAACTTCACGCACAGCGTGCGGCGACAGCCCCGATAGAGGGAAAGACGTATACACGCTCTATTCGTAATCCACAATGCTGAGGGGTAGGGGTAGGCCTAGAGGACGTGGCCGTGGACGCGGACACGGAGGTCCAAGTGAGGGTGTGCGCACAGGCCGAGTTCCTGGTCCAGGTGAATCGCAGCGGGCTGATGCGGGATTAGGAGAGAGGCACGTTTCTGGGGTCCCCAGCTTCATATCACAATTTGTGGGTCCACGTCGTAGACCTTTATTACAAACAGAGCAGTGTGAGCAGGTCCTGTTGTGGATGGCAGAAAGTGCATCCAGCAATGTATCGACCACCCAGTCTTCTACGCCGTCCACTGCTGCAACTCTGAATCCTCTGGCTGCTGCTCCTCCTTCCTCCCAGCCTCCTCACTCCATGAAAATGACACATTCTGAGGAGCAGGCAGACTCCCAGGAACTGTTCTCAGGCCCCTGCCCAGAATGGGCAGCAATGGTTCCTCTCCCACCGGAGGAGTTTGTCGTGACCGATGCCCAACCTTTGTAAAGTTCCTGGGGTCCGGGGGATGAGGCTGGGGACTTCCAGTAACTGTCTCAAGAGCTTTCATTGGGTGAGGACGACGACGATGAGACACAGTTGTCTATCTGCGAGGTAGCAGTAAGGGCAGTAAGTCCGAGGGAGGAGCGCAAAGAGGATTTGGAGGAAGAGCAGCTGGACGATGAGGTGACTGACCCCACCTGGTTCGCTAAGCCAACTGAGGACAGGTCTTCAGAGGGAGAGGCAAGTGCAGCAGCAGGACAGGTTGGAAGAGGCAGTGGGGTGGCCAGGGGTAGAGGCAGGGCCAGAGTGAATAATCCCCCAACGGATTCCCAAAGCACCCCCTCGCGCCAAGCTACCGTGCAGAGGCTGAGGTGCTCAAAGGTGTGGCAGTTTTTCACTCAGAGCGCGGACGACCGACGAACAGTGGTGTGCAACCTGTGTCGCACCAAGATCAACCCGGGAGCCACCAGTACCAGCCTCACCACCACCAGCATGCGCAAGCATATGATGGCCAAGCACCCCACAAGGTGGAACGAAGGACGTTCACCGCCTCCGGGTCACACCACTGCCTCTCCCCCTGTGCCCCAACCTGCCACTGAGATCCAACCCCCCACTCAGGGCACAGGCACCTCGCGGCCTGCACCCACACCCTCACCTCCGCTGTCCTCGGCCCCATCCAGCAATGACTCTCAGTGCAGCGTCCAGCTGTCGCTAGCGCAAGCGTTGGAACGCAAGCGCAAATACGATGCCACGCACCCGCACTCTCAAGCATTAAATGTGCACATTGCCAAATTGATCAGCCTGGAGATGTTGCGGTACAGGCTTGTGGAAATGGAGGCTTTCCAAAGCATGATGGCGGCGGCGGTCCCTCGCTACTCGGTCCCCAGCCGCCACTATTTTTCCCAATGTGCCATCCCAGCCTTACACCAGCACGTCTCCCGCAACATAAATCATGCCCTCACCAACGCGGTTACTGGGAAGGTCCACTTAACCACGGACACGTGGACAAGTACTGGCGGGCAGGGCCACTATATCTCCCTGATGGCACATTGGGTGAATTTGGTGGAGGCTGGGACCGAGGCAGAGCCTGGGACCGCACACGTCCTACCCACACCAAGAATAGCGGGTCCTTCCTCGGTCTTGGTATCTGCGGCGGTATATGCCACCTCCTCTAAACTCTCCCTCTCCTCCTCCTCCAACAATGAAAACATTCTTGGTAAATGCTTTCGCTTTGGTCCGTCTTGCTCTGGTCCAAGAATTTTACCTCTAGCGGCACAATACGAATGCCCCCGGCCGTCCCTCTTAATCATGGCCCTAGTTCCGAAAACCAACAAAATAGAACTGGAGTCCTATTCCATTATTCCTAGCTGAAGCATTCAGCTGACCCCGGTATAAGGAGAACCTTTCCACTCTCATTCCCGAAGAGGAAAGGGGTTCGAGAGTGATGCAATACCACAGGGCCCTGGTGGACAAACTGATGGTAAACTTCCCATCTGACAGCGCTAGTGGCAGAAGGTGCAGTTCCGAGAGCCAAGTAGCAGGGGAGGCGTGGAGATCAGGCAGCATGTACAGCGCAGGCAGGGGAACACTCTCCAAGGCCTTTGCCAGCTTTATGGCTCCCCAGCAAGACTGCGTCACCACTCCCCAGTCAAGGCTGAGTTGGAGTGAGCACCGTTAAAATATGGTGAAGGAGTACGTAGCCGATCGTACCACCGTCCTCTGTGACGCCTCTGCTTTGTACAACTACTGGGTGTCAAAGCTGGACACGTGGCCCGAACTCGAGCTGTATGCCCTGCAGGTGCTGGCTTGCCCTGCGGCTAGCGTCTTGTCAAAGAGGGTGTTTAGTGCGGCTGGGGGAATCATCACAGATAAGCGTACCCGCCTGTCAACTGACAGTGCCGACAGGCTTACACTCATAAAGATGAACAAAGCCTGGATTTCCCCAGACTTCTCTTCTCCACAGGCGGAGAGCAGCAGAACCTAAAGATTATTTTCGCTGCAACCGCAGATAAAAGCACTCTTCTCTATCACCGGCAAAACGGCGCATTTATCTTTGTCAATTTGTCTCTGACATTAGTCCTCCTTCTGCTACTCTTCCTCCAGAAACAACATGTCATTGCGCTGAACTGCCAATTTTTCTGCGGCCCAAAAGGCTCATGTACATCTACCAATTTTTCGAAGTTTCAAAAGTATTGAAACTTTAACATGAACCAATTTTTTCACAGGGCTGCCTCCAGGCACTGTTACAAATTAAGCAACAGTGAGCTGTATCTATAAAAAAAATGTTTATAGGTTTCACCTGCCCTCTCGGTTGATACATTTTTCAGGGGTGCACTTGCACTCTTGGTACACTAATTTTCCGGGCCCACGCCTACACTCTTATCCAACTAATTTTTCCGGCCTCAACGACTTCAACTTCAATTCTTTCTTGCCCGTTATACTGCTGGAACCAAGCGGTGAAGCCAGAGCTCCGTGGGCACAATTGTCACCACCGGGATGCAAGGCAGGGAAGCTACTCTTTATCTCTACCTTTTATACCCCAGCATAGACCTCATACACCTCACGGCACATGTTACCCCAGCATAGACCTCATAACCTCAGGCCACATGTTACCCCATCATAGACCTCATACACCACACGGCACATGTTACCCCAGCATAGACCTCATACACCTCAGGCCACATGTTACCCCATCATAGACCTCATACACCACACGGCACATGTTACCCCAGCGTAGACCTCATGCACCCCACGGCACCTGTTACCCCAGCATAGACCTCATACACCTCACGGGACATGTTACCCCAGCATAGACCTCATACACCCCACGGCACGTGTTACCCCAGCGTAGACCTCATATACCCCACGGTACATGTTACCCCAGCATAGACCTCATACACCCCACAGCATGTGTTACCCCAGCGTAGACCTCATATACCCCACGGTACATGTTACCCCAGCGTAGACCTCATACACCCTATGTCACGTGTTATCCCAGCATAGACCTCATACACCCCACGGCACATGTTACCCAAGCATAGACCTCATACACCCCACGGCACGCGTTACTCCAGCAAAAACCTCATATTACCACAGCACGCATTACCCTAGCATAGACCTCATACACCCCACAGCATGTGTTACATCAGCATAGACCTCATACAGCCCACGGCACGCGTTGCTCTAGCATAGACCTCATACACACCACGGCACGTGTTACCCCAGTGTAGACCTCATACACCCCAAGGCACTTGTAACCCCAGCACAGACCTCATACACCCCACGGCACGCCTCACCCCCGCATAGACCTCATATACCCCACGGCACGCCTCACCCCAGCATTGACCTCATACACCCCACGGCACGTGTTACCCCAGCATAGACCTCATACACCCCAGGGCACGTGTTACCCCACCATACATCTCATACACCCCACGGCACGTGTTACCCCAGCATAGACCTCATACATCCCACAGCACATATTACCCCAGCGTAGACCTCATTCACCCCACGGCACTTGTTAACCCAGCGCAGACCTCATATACCCACAGCACGCGTTACTCTAGCATGGACCTTATATACCCCATGGCAGATATTACCCCAGCATGGACATCAACACTCCCAACAGAAGGCGTTAACCTAGCATAGACCTCATACACCTCACAGCACGTGTTACCCCAGCAAAGACCTCATACACCCCACAGCATGTGTTACCCCAGTGTAGACTTCATACACCCCACGCCACATGTTCCCCAATTATAGACCTCATACTCCCCACAGCATGTGTTACCCAGCATAGACCTCATACACCACATGGCAGGTGCTACCCCAGCTTAGAACTCAATTACCCCACGGCAGATGTTACCCCAGCATAGTCCTAATACACCCCACGCCACATGTTACCCCAGCATAGACTTCATGCACCCCATGGCACACATTACCCCAGCATAGACCTCATACACCCCACGGCATGCGGTACCCAACCGCAGACCTCATACACCCCACAGCACGTGTTACCCCACCGTAGACCTCATACACCCCACGCCACATATTACCCCAGCATAGACCTCATACACCCCACGGCACGCGGATCCCCACCGTAGACCTCATACACCCCACGGCAGGTGCTACCCCAGCAGAGACCTCATACACCCCACAACACGTGTAACCCGAGCATCGACCTCATACACCCCACAGCACGTGTCACCCCAGCGTAGACCTCATACACCCCACAGCATGCGGTACCCCAGCAGAGACCTCATACACTCCACAGCATGTGTTACCCCAGCATAGACCTCATACACCCCACGGCACGCATTACCCAGCGTAGACCTCATACATTCCACGGCACGCAATACCCAGCGTAGACCTCATACACCTCACATCACACGTTACCACAGCGTAGACGTCATGCACCTCATGGCAACATTACCCCACTGTAGATCTCATACACCCCACAGCACGTGTTACCCCACCGTAGACCTCATACAACCCACAGCACGTGTTACCCCAGCATTGACCTCATACACCCCATGGCACATGTTACCCCACCATAGACCTCATATACCCCAGACGCGCGTTACCCCAGTGTAGACCTCATATACCCCACAGAACGAATTACCCTAGCATAGACCTCATAAACCCAACAGCACGTGTTACCCCAGCATAGACCTCATACACCCCCCGGCACGTGTTACCCAGCATAGACCTCATACACCTCACGACACGTGTTACCTGAGCATAGAGCTCATACACCCCACAGCACGTGTCACCCCAGAATACACCTCATACACCCCACGGCACGTGTTACCCGGCATCGACCTCATACACCCCACGGCACGTGTTACCCCAGCGTAGACGTCATACACCACACGGCACGTATTACCCCAGCATAGACCTCATACACCCCAGGGCACGCGTTAGCCCAGAATAGATCTCATACACCCCACGGCACGCGTTACCTGAGCATAGACCTCATACACCCCACGGCACGTGTTACCCAGCGTAGACCTCATACACCCCACGGTACATGTTACCCCAGAGTAGACCTCGTACACCCCACAGCACGTGTAACCCTAGCATAGACCTCATACACCCCACAGCACGTGGTACCCCAGCATAGACCTCATACACCCCACGGCACGTGTTACCCCACCATAGACCTCATACACCCCACGGCACGTGTTACCCCACCATAGACCTCATACACCCCACGGCATGCGGTACCCCACCATAGACCTCATACACCCCACGGCATGCGGTACCCCAGCAGAGACCTCATACACCCCAAGGCACACGTTAACCCAGCATAGACTTAATTTACCCCAGACACGCTTTACCCCAGCGTAGACCTCATATACCCCACGGAACGCGTTACCCGAGCATAGACCTCATACTGCTCACGGCACGTGTTACCTGAGCATAGACCTCATACACCGCACAGCACGTGTCACCCCAGAATACAGCTCATACACCCTACGGCACGTGTTACCCGGCATCGACCTCATACACCCCATGGCACGTGTTACCCCAGCATAGACCTCATACACCCCACGGCTTGTGTGACCCCAGCGTAGACCTCATAAACCACACAGCACATATTACCCCAGCATAGACCTCATACACGCCAGGGCACGCGTTACCCCAGAATAGATCTCATACACCCCACGGCATGTGTTACCCCAGCATAGAGCTCATACACCCCAGGGCACGCGTTACCCCAGCATAGACTTCATACACCCCACAGCACGTGCAACCCAAGCATAGATCTCATACACCCCAGGGCACGCGTTACCCCAGCGTAGACCTCATACACCCCACTGCACGTGTTACCCCAGCATAGACCTCATACACCCCACGGCATGTTACCCCAGCGTAGACCTCACACACCCCACTGCACGTGTTACCCCAGCATAGACCTTATACACCCCACGGCACGTGTTACCCCAGCATAGACCTCATACACCCCACGGCTCGTGTTATCCCAGCATAGACCTCATACAACCCACGTGTTACCCCAGCATAGACCTCATACACCCCACGGCACGTGTTACCTCAGCGTAGACCTCATACACCCTACGACACATGTTACCCCAGTGTAGACCTCATACACCCCACGGCACGTGTTACCCCAGCATAGACCTCATACACCCCACGGCACGTGTTACCCCAGCATAGACCTCATACACCCCCTGACACGTGTTACCCCAGCGTAGACCTCATACACCCCACAGCACGTGTCACCCCAGCGTAGACTTCATACACCCCACGGCACGTGTTACCCCAGCATAGACCTCATACACTGCAGAGCACGTGTTACCCCAGCATAGGCCTCATACACCCCACGGCACGTGTTACCCCAGCGTAGACCTCATACAATCCACCGCATGTGTTACCGCAGCGTAGACCTCATACACCCCACGGCACGTGTTACCCCAGCGTAGACCTCATAACCCCACGGCACGTGTTACCCCAGCATAGACCTCATACAACCCATGTGTTACCCCAGCATAGACCTCATACACCCCACGGCACGTGTTACCTCAGCGTAGACCTCATACACCCCAGGGCACGTGTTACCACAGCATAGACCTCATACTCCCCACGGCACGTGTTACCCCAGTGTAGACCTCATACACCCCACGGCACGTGTTACCTCAGAATAGATCTCATACACCCCACGGCACGTGTTACCGCAGCATAGACTTCATACACCCCACGACACGTGTTACCCCAGCATAGACCTCATACACCTCACAGCATGTGTTACCACAGCATAGACCTCATACTCCCCACGCACGTGTTACCCCAGCGTAGACCTCATACACCCCACGACACGTGTTACCCCAGTGTAGACCTCATACACCCCACAGCACGTGTCACCCCAGCGTAGACCTCATACACCCCACAGCATGCGGTACCCCAGCAGAGACCTCATACACTCCACAGCATGTGTTACCCCAGCATAGACCTCATACACAACACGGCACGCATTACCCAGCGTAGACCTCATACATTCCACGGCACGCAATACCCAGCGTAGACCTCATACACCCCACGGTACATGTTACCCCAGAGTAGACCTCATACACCCCACAGCACGTGTAACCCTAGCATAGACCTCATACACCCCACAGCACGTGGTACCCCAGCATAGACCTCATACACCCCACGGCACATGTTACCCCAGCATAGACCTCATACACCCCACGGCACGTGTTACCCCACCATAGACCTCATACACCCCACGGCACGTGTTACCCCACCATAGACCTCATACACCCCACGGCATGCGGTACCCCACCATAGACCTCATACACCCCACGGCATGCGGTACCCCAGCAGAGACCTCATACACCCCACGGCACACGTTAACCCAGCATAGACTTAATTTACCCCAGACACGCTTTACCCCAGCGTAGACCTCATATACCCCACGGAACGCGTTACCCGAGCATAGACCTCATACTGCTCACGGCATGTGTTACCTGAGCATAGACCTCATACACCGCACAGCACGTGTCACCCCAGAATACAGCTCATACACCCTACGGCACGTGTTACCCGGCATCGACCTCATACACCCCATGGCACGTGTTACCCCAGCAAAGACCTCATACACCCCACGGCACGTGTGACCCCAGCGTAGACCTCATACACCCCACGGCACGTGTTACCCCAGCTTAGACCTCATACACCCCACACGTGTTACCTCAGCGTAGACCTCATACACCCCAGGGCACGTGTTACCACAGCATAGACCTCATACTCCCCACGGCACGTGTTACCCCAGTGTAGACCTCATACACCCCACGGCACGTGTTACCTCAGAATAGATCTCATACACCCCACGGCACGTGTTACCGCAGCATAGACTTCATACACCCCACGACACGTGTTACCCCAGCATAGACCTCATACACCTCACAGCATGTGTTACCACAGCATAGACCTCATACTCCCCACTGCACGTGTTACCCCAGCGTAGACCTCATACACCCCACGACACGTGTCACCCCAGCGTAGACTTCATATACCCCACGACACGTGTTACCCCACTGTAGACCTCATACACCCCACGACACGTGTCACCCCAGCGTAGACTTCATACACCCCGCGGCACGTGTCACCCCAGCGTAGACCTCTTATACCCCGCGGCACGTGTTACCGCAGCATAGACTTCATACACGCCGCGGCACGTGTCACCCCAGCGTAGACCTCATACACCCCACGACACGTGTTACCCCAGCGTAGACCTCATACACCCCACGGCACGTGTTACCCCGGCGTAGACCTCATACACCCCACAACACGTGTTACCCCAGTGTAGACCTCATACACCCCACAGCACGTGTCACCCCAGCGTAGACCTCATACACCCCACAGCATGCGGTACCCCAGCAGAGACCTCATACACTCCACAGCATGTGTTACCCCAGCATAGACCTCATACACCCCACGGCACGCATTACCCAGCGTAGACCTCATACATTCCACGGCACGCAATACCCAGCGTAGACCTCATACACCCCACATCACACGTTACCACAGCGTAGACGTCATGCACCTCATGGCAACATTACCCCACCGTAGATCTCATACACCCCACAGCACGTGTTACCCCACCGTAGACCTCATACACCCCACAGCACGTGTTACCCCACCGTAGACCTCATACACCCCACAGCACGTGTTACCCCAGCATTGACCTCATACACCCCATGGCACATGTTACCCCACCATAGACCTCATATACCCCAGACGCGCGTTAACCCAGTGTAGACCTCATATACCCCACAGAACGAATTACCCTAGCATAGACCTCATAAACCCAACAGCACGTGTTACCCCAGCATAGACCTCATACACCCCCCGGCACGTGTTACCCAGCATAGACCTCATACACCTCACGACACGTGTTACCTGAGCATAGAGCTCATACACCCCACAGCACGTGTCACCCCAGAATACACCTCATACACCCCACGGCACGTGTTACCCGGCATCGACCTCATACACCCCACGGCACGTGTTACCCCAGCGTAGACCTCATACACCACATGGCACGTATTACCCCAGCATAGACCTCATACACCCCAGGGCACGCGTTACCCCAGAATAGATCTCATACACCCCACGGCACGTGTTACCCCAGCGTAGACGTCATACACCACACGGCACGTATTACCCCAGCATAGACCTCATACACCCCAGGGCACGCGTTAGCCCAGAATAGATCTCATACACCCCACGGCACGCGTTACCTGAGCATAGACCTCATACACCCCACGGCACGTGTTACCCAGCGTAGACCTCATACACCCCACGGTACATGTTACCCCAGAGTAGACCTCATACACCCCACAGCACGTGTAACCCTAGCATAGACCTCATACACCCCACAGCACGTGGTACCCCAGCATAGACCTCATACACCCCACGGCACATGTTACCCCAGCATAGACCTCATACACCCCACGGCACGTGTTACCCCACCATAGACCTCATACACCCCACGGCACGTGTTACCCCACCATAGACCTCATACACCCCACGGCATGCGGTACCCCACCATAGACCTCATACACCCCACGGCATGCGGTACCCCAGCAGAGACCTCATACACCCCACGGCACACGTTAACCCAGCATAGACTTAATTTACCCCAGACACGCTTTACCCCAGCGTAGACCTCATATACCCCACGGAACGCGTTACCCGAGCATAGACCTCATACTGCTCACGGCACGTGTTACCTGAGCATAGACCTCATACACCGCACAGCACGTGTCACCCCAGAATACAGCTCATACACCCTACGGCACGTGTTACCCGGCATCGACCTCATACACCCCATGGCACGTGTTACCCCAGCATAGACCTCATACACCCCACGGCACGTGTGACCCCAGCGTAGACCTCATACACCACACAGCACATATTACCCCAGCATAGACCTCATACACGCCAGGGCACGCGTTACCCCAGAATAGATCTCATACACCCCACGGCATGTGTTACCCCAGCAGAGAGCTCATACACCCCAGGGCACGCGTTACCCCAGCATAGACTTCATACACCCCACAGCACGTGCAACCCAAGCATAGATCTCATACACCCCAGGGCACGCGTTACCCCAGCGTAGACCTCATACACCCCACTGCACGTGTTACCCCAGCATAGACCTCATACACCCCACGGCATGTTACCCCAGCGTAGACCTCATACACCCCACTGCACGTGTTACCCCAGCATAGACCTTATACACCCCACGGCACGTGTTACCCCAGCATAGACCTCATACACCCCACGGCTCGTGTTATCCCAGCATAGACCTCATACACCCCACGGCACCTGTTACCGCAGCGTAGACCTCATACAATCCACCGCATGTGTTACCGCAGCGTAGACCTCATACACCCCACGGCACGTGTTACCCCAGCGTAGACCTCATAACCCCACGGCACGTGTTACCCCAGCATAGACCTCATACAACCCACGTGTTACCCCAGCATAGACCTCATACACCCCACGGCACGTGTTACCCCAGCATAGACCTCATACACCCCCTGACACGTGTTACCCCAGCATAGACCTCATACACCCCACAGCACGTGTCACCCCAGCGTAGACTTCATACACCCCACGGCACGTGTTACCCCAGCATAGACCTCATACACTCCAGAGCACGTGTTACCCCAGCATAGGCCTCATACACCCCACGGCACGTGTTACCCCAGCGTAGACCTCATACACCCCACGGCACGTGTTACCCCAGCGTAGACCTCATACACCCCACACGTGTTACCTCAGCGTAGACCTCATACACCCCAGGGCACGTGTTACCACAGCATAGACCTCATACTCCCCACGGCACGTGTTACCCCAGTGTAGACCTCATACACCCCACGGCACGTGTTACCTCAGAATAGATCTCATACACCCCACGACACGTGTTACCCCAGCATAGACCTCATACACCTCACAGCATGTGTTACCACAGCATAGACCTCATACTCCCCACGGCACGTGTTACCCCAGCGTAGACCTCATACACCCCACGACACGTGTCACCCCAGCGTAGACTTCATATACCCTACGACACGTGTTACCCCAGTGTAGACCTCATACACCCCACGACACGTGTCACCCCAGCGTAGACTTCATACACCCCGCGGCACGTGTCACCCTAGCGTAGACCTCTTATACCCCGCGGCACGTGTTACCGCAGCATAGACTTCATACACCCCGCGGCACGTGTCACCCCAGCGTAGACCTCATACACCCCACGACACGTGTTACCCCAGCGTAGACCTCATACACCCCACGGCACGTGTTACCCCAGCGTAGACCTCTTATACCCCGCGGCACGTGTTACCCCAGCATAGACCTCATACACCTCACAGCATGTGTTACCACAGCATAGACCTCATACTCCCCACGGCACGTGTTACCCCAGCGTAGACTTCATATACCCCACGACACGTGTTACCCCAGTGTAGACCTCATACACCCCACGACACGTGTCACCCCAGCGTAGACTTCATACACCCCGCGGCACGTGTCACCCCAGCGTAGACCTCTTATACCCCACGGCACGTGTTACCGCAGCATAGACTTCATACACCCCGCGGCACGTGTCACCCCAGCGTAGACCTCATACACCCCACGACACGTGTTACCCCAGCGTAGACCTCATACACCCCACGGCACGTGTTACCCCGGCGTAGACCTCATACACCCCACGACACGTGTTACCCCAGCGTAGACCTCATACACCCCACGACACGTGTTACCCCAGCGTAGACCTCTTATACCCCGCGGCACGTGTTACCCCAGCATAGACCTCATACACCCCACGACACGTGTTACTCTGATACACAGAGATCTGCTCTCTTCTCTGAGGCTCCACAGAGAAATAAATCTCCTTCTCTCTCAGCTCGGAGACAAAGGGAGTCGCATCCGTCCGCCTCGTCCTATTTAATAGGTATAAGGGAGCAGCGAGCCGTGGAGCCTCTTACAGAAGCCGCCCTATTAGATGGCGACACCAGGGTGACCCTCTGTACAATCCCTCTAATATACAGCCACATAAAAGTGATGCACGGCGCCCGCGGCTGCCTATCTCTGCGCTGGCTATCGCTAGACCTTATTAGGCCGCGCATTATCTCCGCCGCCGCAGGCCGCCACGCACACAAATGACTTCTTAAATGCCGCTGTGCTGCTCTCAGATAGATGCGGCGGCCGTTATGCCGGCTCAGGATTGCCATCATTTGTCTTGTTTGATCCATGTAATAAAAGCGGCGGCGCCCGCACGCTATAAATGGCTTCTGCTGCCATTGTGGGGAGCTTCATCTGTCTTCATACTGGCAGAAACATGTCAGAGGGAGAAGATATAAAGTAGCACCATAAAATGTAGAATCCTTTCCTGCCTGTCGTCTCCAACCTCTTCATAGCCTTCTGCATCCAGACAGATGAAAATGTAGCATGCAGCACCCGGGGCCAGTGCCCCGCCGGCCCCACCAGCCTGCTGGGTGTTAGAGCACATGGCCGTCATCCATCCCTTTACAGTAATGGTCCCAATCACAGAGTCCCGTTATAGTGGAATGACACAGTGTGAAGCTCTGGGGCCTCGGAGTAGAATCAGTAGCAGGGGCCACAAACCGGCAGATTCATCTTGTGGCCCCGTTTGTAAGCATCATTCATCAAAGCTGTCTAACAGCAAGACTGTCCTTGTTGCCCATAGCAACCATAACGTTTTGGATGGCCAGTGAGCAGCGCTCGTGGTTACGGGGTAACAGATTCACCTCCCGTCTGTGCGCCTGGATGCTTTTACTTTATCCCAATGTTTACCCTCTAAGCGGCAGCAGATGACGGGATGTTGGGGTCTCGGTTAGTTGGAGCCACGCTGCTGGTTTACAGAGCAATATGGTAAGTTCATTAATACAAACCTATTTCCCGGTTCAAAAAGGAGGGACAGTTAACCCCTTAGGGACCAGGCCTGCATGCGCCTTAGTGGTGGAGCCAAATTTTGGAGATCTGCTACGTGTCACCTTAACTCCGTAAAGGTTCTGCAGATCCCAGTGATTCTGATGTTGTTTTTTCGCCACATGTTGTGCTTCATTTAGGGGGCAAAAGTGGACCGATGGACCTTGTGTATGTTTATAAAAAGCACCAAAATTAGGAAAGTGCTGAAAAAGAATTGACAGTTTTTTCACATTTTTAACTGCAATATCTCAATTATGTGCAAACACACGGCGCACATGTTTGATAATATATATATCCCCATCTGTTTACTTTATTCTGGAAGAACATTGGAAAAACTTTAGGTATATTTTTAACCATTTAGGAGACGGACAGATTTGACATTAATTATTAACACTTTATTTTCCTGCACCGAGCCAAGATTGTAAAGACTCATGGGTGTCAGAATGATAGATCCCCCACAAATGACCCCATTTTATAAACTCCGCCCCTTATTGTACTCACTGAGGGGTCCGGAGGATTTGGATCCCACAGATTTTTTCAGGAATTAATCCAATTTAGAGGAGAAACAATAAAATATCCTATTTTTATTTTTTTTTACAAATATGTTATTTTAAGGACAGTTTTTTTTTTATAGTGAACATAAAAATGAGGATTTACACCCCAAAGTGGATCCCCCCGTTTGTCCCGTGTTCAGACACATCTCCATTGTGGCCCCAATCTACTTACAGGACACATGGCTCGGCCTACAATGGAGGAGCACCCGCTGGATCTCAGGGCACAGCTGGACACATTCCGGGCCCCGCTGCTCATTGCGGCTCCTGTCAGGCTTCACACGGCGAGACAATTGCAGGAGATTTGTGTGTTGCGAGACGCGTGACTATGACCCCGTACACAGACAGGAGTCGTACCCCTGAGCAGCGTGTTCTATCTCGCCTCGTGTTCTCACATCGCAGCCCCCACTGTCCTCCATGGGGCCGGCGGCAGCATTGCTCCCCATGATAGGTGCAGGCGGTGCGATGTGAGGAGGCACCGACAACAATGGGGGAAACTCCGAGATGCTTTGCCGCGGCCGACAGCGACTTCCCCCAAGTGATCAGAGGCGGTTCTAAAAACCTGCAGGGAAATTGGGGAGTGTGAAATCAGGCTGTGACTGACGGCCCGCAGCGTGGCTTCCCTGTGACGTTACCTCGGGGGTCTCGCGGGTGTGTCCGCTTTGGGTTCATGTAAATCTCACCGTTTTCGCTGCAGGCATATGTGTGTATTTGCTGCGAATCCAGTTTTTACGTGCGCAGAAAAAGGACCGCTGGATGTCACCTTTTACAGGGTCTCCTGGCCTCATACATAGAAAGCGCAGGGAAGAGGCACGAGGCGTGTATTCACTGCCTTGTCCTAACGCTCCCATAGACTTCAAGGGGAGGTTTTAGTCTGCAATACGGAAAATATGTGAGTGAAGGCAAATGTGAGAATGCAGCCGTGGAAGCCAGCGGCGTTCTGTGCGGTCCCTAATATTATGAATGAGCCTAAATACCACGGATTCGCCGTGCGGACAGTCTGGATGGAAAGTCTGCGGTAAATCCCCCCGTGTGAACGCCGCCGTACTGTCAGGTGGGATTTATTTGGGACAAAACGTGTTCTGTGGCCTCATTTATGAAAACGAACAGTAAGGCGATCCCGATGCCCACGGCAGCCAATCACAGCGCAGCTTTCATTTTTCCAGAGCAGTTTGATAAAAGCTGCGCTGTGATTGGTTGCTGCGCACATCGGGATCGCCTTACTGTTAGTTGGTTCTGATATATGAGACCAGTACGTAAAAGATACGTGCGCCAGTTTTCTGGTAAACTAAAAGACTCCAGTTTTGGCGCACGCCTTTTTGTGCAAAAATCTGTGACTGTTTTAGTTTTTCCAAACAGTGGGCGGGCTTAGCAGTAGTGGGTGTGGCCTAACGACTGTACTACGAGGGCTTGTTCACTCCAGCGGCGGTCTGTTTGGAGCCTCCATCATGGATTTCTGTTAAAAAAATGGATAAGGTAGCGCTGCATGCAGCTGCAGAATGGCGGCCGGCGGCGGACTGCGTGGACCTCATTGTAGTCAATATGGCAGTACGGCGCCACCGCATTCTGTCCTGAGGATCCGTACGGCCAGTGGGAGCGGATGGGAGGCAGCCTGAGGAAGGAGAGTTGGTCCAATTTTGGTCCATGCAAAACAGAACAGTTTTATTTCTGTTGCACTGAGTGCAACAGCTGTTTACATCCGTGCGTCATCCATGTGACGTGTCTCATCCGTGTGACATCCATGTGTCATCCGTGCAACATCTGTGTGTCATCTGTGTCTCATCCGTGTGACATCCATGCGACATCCGTGTGACATCCGTGTGTTATGCATGTGACATCCGTGAGACATCTGTGTCTCATGCGTGAGTCATCTGTGTCCCATCCGTGTGACAGCTGTGTGTCATCCTGTGACATCCGTGTGTCATACGTGTGACATCTGTGTGTAATCCGTACGACATCCGTGTGTTATTCATGTGGCATCTGAGTGTCATCTGTACGGCATCCGTGTGTCATCCGTGCGACATCCGTGTGTCATCTGTGTGATATCCGTGCGACATCCTGTGTCATCTGTGCGAAATCCGTGCGACATCCGCTGTTTACATCCATGCGACATCGGTGTGTTATCCGTGTGACATCCGTGTTATCCATGTGACATCCGTGTCTCATCCGTGTGACATCCGTGTCTCATCCGTGCAACATCCGTGTGTTATCCATGTGACATCCTGTGACATCCGTGTGTCATCTGTGTGACATCTGCTGTTTACATCTGTGTGACATCTGTGTGACATCCGTGCGACATCCGTGTGTCATCTGTGCTTTTTCCTCCCAGGCAAAAAAGTGGATGGAGGCCTCATTCCCTTGCAGCGCTGCTCAGTGACGATCTGTGACCCACGAGGCGCGGACGTCATCTGTGGGGTTTTGCGCACTTATTGACTTGAATGAATGATTTAATCCAAAAAAATGAAACCCGAAGGACAAACTGCATGTTTTTTACACAGAGAATACGCGGATATCTGCTGCAGCTGCCGGCACTTTGCATCTATGAAGCAGCGTGGGCGGGGCCATGTGTCGGCGCGGCGGAGACGCACATACGAATTACTGGCTGATTGGAGGGCCACACGGCGCCCAATAACTGCCCACACATGACAGTAGGTGGACTGGCTGCAGCGAGTCAGCTTTACGGTCACCATGCACGGCGCCCTCTTCCTGCCCCGCAGGCGCGGCACCTCCGCACTGAGCGCCAGACGTTGGAAACATGACAGCTTCACAATCTACAATGTCCTGGTCCTTCTCATCAGGTGGCGGCTGCACCGTTACACCAATGTCATCATGTGATGCGTAACCGAACGTAATACACGTCATATCGCACCCTTGGGGCAGGCATTGCGCCTTCCACATGAAGATCCTGCAGCCTCAGGCCTCTGCTCCTTTCTGAGCCCATGGTCCCACCCGCTGTTCTCTGAGGCTGGCCTCACTTACGTGCACTTGGCAGGAGACCCCCGACCGTGCATGATGCCAGTCCATCCTCTTCTCTGGTTACTTCAGCCCTTTTGGTCCTCCACTTGCCCCATGGTCTTCGGGGCCTTTTTCTCCACTGCTGCCCAGCCATTGAGTATCATGCAGTCCTTACGTTGTTGCTGCTGTAGTGGCCCAGCAGGTCCTACACTCACGGCACACCTGTCCTGTCTCACCTGTCTGTATGCTGTCCCATGATCCAGAAGGTGCCGTCTGTGGGGGAGACCCTGTTTCTCCCCTTCTGCTCTAAGCTCATCACTGATGTCAGCTGGCTCCTCATTGGCTGACAGTCAGGTTTAATCTTATTGGTGCAGAGCCCAAAGGAGGGAAGCAGATATACAAGTCCCTATGCAGGAGGAGGAGTTCAGCAAGTGCAGAAGGAAAGAGAGGTTATAAAAGGGAGAGACAGAGAACACTTAGTCAGACTCAGCCAGGTGTGAGAGAGGAGAGGCTGCAGCTCCGTGGTCGGAGAGGAGGAGTCGGTTTCATCACGTGGTCAGAGAGGAGGAGTCAGTTTCATCACGTGGTCGGAGGAGGAGTCAGTTTCATCACGTTTGTTACCCAAGGTAGAGGGAGGGGAAAAAAACCCGCTCCCTTGGCCCCCTGCAGCAGCAGAGGAAGAAAAGGAGAGCCTGTCTGAGGTCCACCTTCATCTAACAGTGAGTTATAGCCCGGATTAGCCTCACAGCCACTGGTTCCTCCGCTTCATAATAAGCTTCAACCTAACTTAAATCTAAATCCACTAGTGGGGAAAACTGTCCACTTAGACCAATCTACAGTAAAGCAAGGGGGGAGCTGTAAAGTCAGCGCACCATCGAGTCCACACCGCTACATCTTCTTGGTACTCAAGGTACCTGTTTCTTGCTGCAGACACGTTACAGAGAGCTGCTAACTCAATTCATACTGCAAGTTTCAAAGTTTAGTAAATCTGCACTAAAATACCGCTGGACTCGTCTCCGTTATTTCTGCAGCATCTCATCCTTAGTGTCCAGTTAGAGTGTTGGCGTCATGTGACAAGGACTAGGCCTCCGGCCATACAGACAGTAAGTTTATTGGGGTGTTACACTGCCCAATCACAGTGCAGCTCTTTCATCCGCTGCCTCTTCTGCACTCTGCTGAAGGCGCAGCTATAAATCCTTGTGTGTCCAACATGGCTGCCGGCATATCCCGTTAGAGGGGGGGGGGGGGGGGGCAGCACGCATGCAAATAAATAGTCACCCGTCCGTTCACTTGTGCGAATAAATATTGGCTATGGGGCCTGAATGTTCACTAAGGCCCCCGCATGGACCCCCTTACATTGTGACGGCAGCCCCCATTGTTAGTTATAAAACAGATTATAGGGTTAAGTCTTCCAAGTTGTTGAAAAATTGTGGAGAAGGCAGGAAACTTAAAAATAAAATACTAGGTTCTTCTCGCCGCTCATCTCTCCGCTGCTCCAGCGCCATTTACTTCGCTGTAGCAGTGATGTTCCTTCTACAAATGTGCACTGCAGCCAATCATTGGCCTCCACAGTACGCAGCACATGACAGCGGAGGTTACTGATTGGCTGCAGTGGTCACATCTAGTACCCCAGAGTAAGGGGTTCTACAGCAATAGTATTACTACCTCATATAAATGTGTGAGGGAGTGTATAACTAGGTGTTTATTACTTTAAATGGTTGGTAATGGGTTAAGGTCTATGGCTGCTACCACCCAACACTACATTACTATGCAGAATACACCCTAACCTGCTGTAATCCTTGTCAGTCACCACTAGCTAGATCAGGGTTTGGCTAGTCAGTTTTTCCCTAGCTCAGAATTGATTGACAGGAAGAGTATAAAAGGTAGAGAGTGGGTGGGGTTAGCCAGTCTAGCCAGCTCAGAACAGACTGACGGAGACTGGGGAGGAACCAGGTGAACATCTACCATAGCCGGTGCGGTGGGAAGCAACAACTAAATGTGAGTACGATACTAAGTTTATGCTGGAGAGAGAGAAGAGAGAACAGAAGAGGAAAAGGAGTAGTGACAGAAGCAAGGCACCAGTTAACTCTTTCCCGTTCCCAGACACTGACTTGATCTACAGTGAATGATGCACATGGCGTCTGTGATCTACATGAGGTCCCCGGAAGGTGGTGATGTAACTGCAACCGGGAAGAAGATTCTTATCTTAAAGGGGTTGTCCGGCGGCAGCAAGTGGGGTATACACTTCTGTATGGCCATATTAATGCACTTTGTAATGTACATCGTGCATTAATTATGAGCCATACAGAAGTTATTCACTTACCTGCTCCGTTGCTAGCGTCCCCGTCTCCATGGTGCCGTCTAATTCTGATGTCTTCTTGCTTTTTTAGACGCGCTTGCGTTGTGCGGTCTCCTCGCCTTCTGCTCGGTCCAGGCACGAGCGGCGTTCTGGCTCCGCCCCCTTCTACGCATCATCGCGTAGCTCCGCCCCATCATGTGTGTCGATTCCAGCCAATCAGGAGGCTGGAATCGGCAATGGAATGCACAGAGCCCATAGTGCACCATGGGAGAAGACCCGCGGTGCACCATGGGAGAAAACCGCAGTGCATCCCTGGGAAAGGACCGGCGGCCATCTTGGGAGAAGATTTTTTAAAGTCCTTATTTCGTCGGATCGGTAAGTAGCAAGCGGCTTAAAAACCGCTTTACTTTGCTATTTTATGCCAGGGGGGTGACAGGGGGAATGGGGTAAGGTAAAATGTTGAGGTTTGCCGCGAGACAACCCCTTTAATAAAGTGTGGCATTGTTTTACCATCTAAAGCCGACTTCCTGGAGTCTCTTCCCACCCCCTGCCACCACTGCACTGAGTACCACATGACACTACAGGAGTGCAAGGACTACGACCCCCATTAGTGTTTATTTCTCCAATGTTTTTATATTTATTATTTTTGCCTGGCACAGGTCCCTACCCGTATACAGACTGGCGTCATGACAAACTAACATCTTGCCCTCTCCGACTCAGCGGGTAGCAGGTTGTAACAACTACCTATTTTTATTAGTTATTCTTTTTATCACTGGCTGTAGTTTGACCCTCAGACCGGCATTTTTTCCACTCTGCCAGGAGGAGCAGCAGAGCCACCGTGACTACCATCTTATTTTTGCCCCGCTGCTAAATACCTTCGAAGTGTGGTTAGGTCACCGCTGGGGAGGACGGAGTGGCGGTGCAGGAGAGGGGAGTATTCTTAACCATTTCCTGCCCTCTCCACAATCCCCAACAACTAATCTCCTCTAATATGTTTTTCCCACAAGATATTATTTGGTTTCCGGTCTCAGATGTCCGATTCTTGTTCCATCCCGGGATGGTGTGTTCACACGTTACTGCAATCCAACATATTCCTCCACCTTCATCTGGCCGCTCTGCAGCAGAACTACAACTCCCAGCATGTCGTGTGCTGATGACCCTCTATCATGGCAAAGAAAAGACTGGCAGATCACACCAGCCGCCCCACATTCCAACAGCGCAGCATGTAGTAGGACAGGCAGATGCGGGGGAGGGGAAGGTCAGGCGATTAGTCCCGCTGGGTAAGTGATACGTTCCGCTGGGTTAACCTTCTGACATTAAACAGGTGGGAAGCCTGTAATAACCCAAGGGTCCATGAAACTGATGCCCAGGAGGAATATATGCCATGCGCAGCGGGCGGCGGTCATACACGGATAAGGCGGTGGGGCTTCAGAGTAGTTTGGCTTCTATGCCTTTGTTCCTGGTGGCCGGTCAGCGGAATGAGTTGGCGCTAAACAGATAAAGCTTCTTATTATTACGGATCTGCAGACCACCCGCTCGTTGGGGTATATAGCGCCCGGATTGCATCTGTACCTACTAGATGCCCCCGCATCCTCTCCCGGCTCGGGCCGTATAGCATAAAGGTGCAGCTCACGCAGACGCCGCCGCGGGCACTGTACGCCATACATGTTCCCTGCGGCGACCTCTACAGGGAAACTTTAGTATTACCTGCCGATTCTGCAAATGAACGGCTGACCGTGAAAAAACCGACCGACCGACTGACCGACTGACTCACTGACCGACTGACTCACTGACGGACTCACTGACTGACAGATATTGTCTCAAGCACACCTGATGCTAAATCAAGAGGCGGGTCCAAAAACTTATGGAAGCGGTCTTTGCCCTGTGCAAACACAGAAACATACAATGTCCCTAGAGATACAGCTGGGAGCAGCTCACAAGTTACAGGAGCACCAGCTGCACTACCTGGATGTGGCAGGAAGAGGGCGCTAGCATCAGCTGCATTACCAGGACAGGGCAGAAAGAGGGCGCTACCACCAGCTACACTACTTGGACGAGTCAGGAAGAGGGCGCTACCACCAGCTACACTACCTGGATGGGTCGGGAAGAGGGCGCTACCACCAGCTGCACTACCTGGATGGGTCGGGAAGAGGGCGCTACCACCAGCTACACTACCTGGACGTGGCAGAAAGAGGGCGCTACCACCAGCTGCACTACCTGGTTGGGCAGGAAAAGGACGCTACCACCAGCTACACTACCCGGACAGGGCAGGAAGAGGGCGCTACCACCGGCTACACTACCTGGACATGGCAGGAAGAGGGCGCTACCACCAGCTATACTACCTGGATGTGGCAGGAAGAAGGCGCTATGACCTGCTACAGTACCTGGACGGGGCAGGAAGAGGGCGCTACCACCAGCTGCACTACCTGGACGTGGCAGGAAGAGGGCATTACCACCGGCTGCCACCACATCCATGAGGAGGCAGGTGGTCATCAACCCTACAGCTACTGTAAGAGACCAGCAGCGGGATCTAGTGGCGGCAGCACAGAAGTTTTTTGTTTGCGCAGTAAGGTGCTATTACATTTGTGCTTGGTGCCAGTACAGTGCCCTCCACTGATGCCACCAACATGTCAGATGAAGACATAATTAAGGTCCGTAATGGACCAATATAAACATGCATAATAACACCAAAACATGGGGACAGAAAATAGGGCAAGTAACGGAAACAGAATCCGGGGATGGGAACACGATCCCTTCGCGGCAGACCCTGCCTAGAAGCAGGGCGATCACCCTAACTGGAGTGGCCCCACATCAGGAACCTAGGGGGCCTAGTCCATACCCAGATGGGGAAGGCAAGATGATTAATGCAGGTGGACTGCAATGTATATAACACCGTACAAGGTAGAAGAACAATAATCCGCACCTGTCATGAGATACATGATATATATATAGGGAAGAACTGAGAGTATTTATGCTCGAAAAAGGCATCTTGTAGAACGCCGAAACGCGTTGCATTTCGCTGTGGGTGAATACCCAGTGTTACCTCTTGTTTGTCATTTTGGACTTTTAATAAATTTTTGGCATTATTATAAGAAAATCGTGGAGGACAGTATACGTCACTGCGGAGTCTGCAAAAAGCGCGGATTGTTTTTTGCTTTCCTATAAGGTAGAAGTGAATAAGCCTCATAGAGTAATTAGCCCCAGATACTTGGCTGACAGGAGTCCGCTGCCTCACCAAACACCTCAGGCAGGACAATAACCAGCGCCCATGTAGAGGCGGGCACGGATAAATCCAGAGTGGTGTTTCTGTCCTCTAACTTACCCCATTGTTATGTTTTACCAATGCTGGATTGGAGACGCAGGTGTAGCAGCCATGCCAGTCGGAGAGTAGTCAAATGGAAGACAGAGGTCAGCAGCAGGAGGTATCAGTACAATTGCAGAGGAACAGGAGGAAGAGGAGCTTGATCAAGATGGTGGAGCACACTAATCACACACTGGATCTGATGCATGGTCAGGCTTTTATAGGAAGTCCTAATTAGTAGCAGGGCGGAGCCAGACCAGGGAGACAGGAAGTGGATCTAGCAGGAGCAAGGAGACAAAGAACAAGGGGCAGGAAGAGGGCGCTACCACCAGCTACACTACCTTGACAGGGCAGGAAGAAGGCGCTACCACCGGCTGCACTACCTGGACGTGGCAGGAAGAGGGTGCTACCACCAGCTGCACTACCTGGACGTGGCAGGAAGAGGGCACTAGCATCGGCTGCACTACCTGAGAATATCCCAGTCAGGAGCGCAAGAGTTCCCGGGTTCAAGTCCTGACACCACTCCCTTTCTTCCAGGATGGCCACTGGACATCCCAGGAGCTGGCTTACCTGGGTACAGGAGATGAAATTCCCTAGTTAGCTGAGAAGTGTGAACATTGGAGGGCAATTCCCAGGAATTCTCCTCTGAGCCATATCCTCTATGTTTTCTGGAGTCCAGGATCTGATCTAACAGGATTTCCTCTTCACTTTGAAGGAAGCGGTGCCCTGAAGACTTAGGCAGAAGGCGGCTTGGCCCACTTTTGCAGAAATCTGAAAGGGGGCAATAAATTTTTGCCCCAATTTGAGAGCGGATTCTTGGTTGATAACCATACCTTTTCTTCCATTTGGAAGGCAGGGGCAGCTTGGCGGTGTTTATCCGCTGCCTCCCTCTAGGCCTCTTGGGCTTCCCGTAAGGCTTCCTTTAACTCTTCCTGAGTTCTAGCCAGCGCTCTCAGTCTCTGGGTGACATTTGGCGACGGAGTATTGATAGGGAGGCCAGGAATAAAGGCAGGATGCATACTGTAATTGGTGTAAAACGGTCTTGACGGTACAACTGTGTTTAGCATTATTACCGGTGAACTCGGAAGTCGATAAGTAATCCATCCGATTGTCCTGGAGATGGGAGATGAAGAAGCGAATATACTGCTCCAGGGTCTGATTTGTTCTCTCAGTTTGGCTGTTGGACTGTGGAAAGATTCACGGAGGCTCCCAGGGCCGTCAGAAGTGTTTCCAGAGATTTGAGGTTAACTGAACCCCTCTATCAGAGACCACATCCTCAGGAATCCCAAGCAATCGCAACGCTTCTCGGATCATCAACTCAGTGGTGTGCTCAGCGGAGGGAATCTTCTCTATGGGGATGAAGTGAGCCATCTTCGTGAGCCAGCTTCACCCTTCTGCCATCTTCTCACAGGACCTCCTGTGACTGGCTGAATCATAAAGTGTCTGCTGTCTGACCTGGAAGTCTTTTCCTCTATTCCATCCTAAGAAAGACGCAATCTGAGTCAAGGAAGGCATAGAGAGATCTGGTCGGCTGGAGGATCGGGGTCGGCACAGCGCAGGTCATGTGGATGACAGAGCTGATATGTCGTCCGTATAGGGAACCCCAAGTGCATCTTCCTGCACTCCTCTAAAGGGAAGACCCCCCCGGACCAACTTTATAGAATGTGCTAGAAAATGATACCATTAGCAGTTACTTAAATCCAAGGGCACACAGTCCAGGGCCACAACCGAGTTCATTCACGTTCCGCTGATATCACCTGATTTTGTTTGGATTTTTTTAGATATGAAAAATTTATGTTGGGAGAAGATAATCCGATGCAAGAATGATATAATGTGGCGTATAGGAGCGGGCCGGAGGGCCGGAGGGCCGGAGCTGCACATTCCAGAGACATCCCATTAATAATATACAGTGTATCCATGGAATCTCGGGATGTATTAGAGTCCTGCTGGTATTTGCACACACCAAAGGGACGCACATACACCGACTTGTGGGATCTGTCAGACATATTGAGATGTCATAAGAATGAAATATGAATTTAATTTTGCATTCGGTGACATTTGCTGCGTTTTTCATCATCCTCAGTATTCAAATAGACATTGCTAACAAAATATACATATTCAGATGCAGAAATCCTGACATTAAAAGCTTCAGAACAAAGAATACTATCGGGGTATCAGGAAAATGACGTCACGAGGACCCTTCATGTCTTTGTGCCATGTACCTTACATGTGATGACCGCAAAACAAAAATCATCTTTAACAAACCTTTACCTGTTGTGAGACACCGAAGGAGTTATTCCTGGACGGTCGCTATATTTCGCCTGGATTCAGGTATTATGCCCGTCAGGTGGAGGGAGTTCATGTTTTACTACGTGGGACTCGGGAAAAACCAGGGGTGACGTGAACTCCAGCAAAGGTAGTTGCTGGAGATGTTTTTGTAAAAACATGTTTGGGCCTGTTTTTTTTTGGAATGGATGGCAGGCTTGGTAATGGGGCTGTCCATTCCACCCCCTCCACCCCAGGTCTTATTATGGGGGATTAGCTCTCCAGGTGTAGAGGCTGGGTAATTACCCAGTTCATAAAGTCTGCAGCTATGTAGACAGAGGGGAGGCCGGGTGCAGCTAGGAACGCTGGAAGCTGCTGGTCTCATGAGATGCCTTATCCCTGACCAAGGGACAAACTGGACTTTTGTCCACATGTGTATGGTTTTGGTGCGGCTGAAGCAAGCCGTCCGTATAGTCAGGGACGGACTCTGTATAGTAAGTGCTGGATAAGCAGGATTTTGTTTTATGCCTGAGTTAAGGCTGTATTTTGTTTATGTTTTATGCTTGCCAATAAACACAGACCGAGCCTGTAAGCACTTTATCTGCTGTTGTGGTCTCTGACTGCAACCCTGCGCTCTACCTGAGCTGACTCTCCCACATATGGTGCTTCGGAGCGGGCAGTGAGCAAATTCAGTCTTAAAGAGACATACCCGGAAAAGGACTGTCATACTGTGCTGACACTGCATGTCCTGGGTGAAAGCGGCAGGTGACCTGCATAAGAAGGCCACTGCCATGGAGGACCTGGTCGGACAGATAGTGCAGGCCCATCTGCAGCAACAGGAAACCAGTCGCCTACTGATGGAGCAAGTGGTTGCACTGCGAGAGGGGATCTCTATACAGCGGAGAGTCAGGAGGAAGTTCCTGACATGCCTGAACTGGAAATGTTGCGTGAGAACTTTGGCACTGCTCAACTCCAGGATCCCACCCTGTTAAGGGCCCGGGAAAATGTGAAAGTTACTAACAGTGTACCTCAGACCCCTGGGGCGAACGCGGAATACCCTTACATAGCGATTAACAGTGACTTACTGTACCAGGTAGATAAGATACGCGGGGAGGAGTTGGAACAGCTAGTTGTGTCCCAACCATACCGCCGTGTAGTCCTAGACCTGGCCCATAAACATGTGCTAGGTGGTCACCTGTGGTTTTAAAAAGCATGGGGTTGTAACAAACAAGTCATGCCAGACTAATTTAATTTCCTTCTATGACAGAATCACCGACTGGGCTGATCAGGGAAATGCGCTGGATATAGTATATCCTGACTTTAGTAAAGCATTTGACAAAGTATCTCATACCAGACTTATTGAAAAAATGCCCAAATCTGGGATTGACAAGGCAACTGTTAGGTGGATTCACAACTGGCTGAGTGATCGTACTCAGAGTGGTCATAAATAGCTGCACATCCAAGTGGAAGAATGTATCAAGTGGGGACCACAAGGCTCTGTCCTAGGCCCAGTGTTGGTCAACATTGTTATAAATGATCTGGAGGAGGGAATTGTGGGAAACTGATCAAATTTGCCGACGACACAAATCTAGGAGGGATAGCTAACACTAGGGAAGAGAGGGAGAGGATTCAGAAAGATCTAGAAAAGCTTGCACAGTGGTCGGCGACTAACAGAATGGTATTTAACAAGGAGAAATGCAAAGTCCTACAGCTGGGCAAGAAAAATGAAGAAAGCACAAACAGAATGGGAGGAATTGGGCTGAGCAGCACATGTGAAAAAGACTTGGGTATACTAATAGATCATAGACTGAACATGAGTCAACAATCTGATGCAGCAGACAAAAAGGCAAACCCAATTCTGGGATGTATTAGGAGAAGCATAGAGTCTAGCTCACGTGAGGTCATTATTCCCTCTACTCTTCCTTAGTCAGACCTCATCTGGAATACTGTGTCCATGTTACGATCGTGTGGGCAAACTAAAGCACGGGGCCCACACGATCGTGACCAAAGGATACACACAGGGTTTCAAGCAACTTGCCCTGTGCTACAAGGAGGGTGACGTGGCCCTACCTGAGTGGGGACATCGCCCTGATAAAGGGCAGCCCAGTTGTCTTCGGAACTGGGCCCTAGCTCCACCTAGGAACCATGCCACAGAACAGGACACATACACATGCCACATGACAGGGCAAGTGGACAGAAAAAGAAGACACACAGAGCCAGAAAACAGCATACAGCAGCCAAGATGCAACCACTAATAGCAGGTGGTAAGGCTGAGAATAAATGCCAGGTATTAGTTGACATTTTGATCAAAACATGGAAGCTAGCGGGCCACTTCATGGCTCCTGGCTATACCGCTAGTCCCTACACTAACCAGGAGTCCAGGTGCACTGGACACAGTTCACACTGCAAGCTGCAAAAGCACAGACAACAGGACACAAGTCACACAGCAAGCTGTACAAGACAGACAACAGGACACGTCACACAGCAAGCTGTACAAGACAGACAACAGGACACGAGTCACACAGCAAGCTGCAACACAACCTTTCTCGCAGCCACCAGAAATAGAACCTGTTCACACCACAAACAGACAGAATGAGCACAGAAAAGGACTGCTCACACCAGACTACAACAGGTAGTGTATACAACACGGACTCCACCCAGAGCTCACATGCACACAGATGAAACACCACAGCAAGTCTATGTGTCCTCATACCAGAGAGATAGACAGTCAGCCACCGTGCGGACATAGGGAACTGTGTGAGAGATCCACGGACACACAGACGAGACATAAGGTGGAGGCCGCACCTGTCAGGGGAAGGGAAAAGGGGAGCCGCATATGATAAGAACTACAAGTGTCCAAACCATCTTTAGGGAAGCAGAGAAACACAACAGACCTACATGCAAACACAGATCTGAGTGGGCACAAGACAGATACATCCAAACAGTACAAAGACCACCATCAACTACTGAGAGATGCTGGTTCCTATGTGCTGCAGATTAAAGGGGATTGGCTGCTGGAGAATACCACACCCACCTCAATTAACCCTTACCTCCTGAAGGAGCTGTGCTGCTAGGAACCTTAGTACTACAGATCCCAGCAGCACACGTAACAGTCCAGTTCTGGGCACCCCACTTAAAAAAAGATATTGACAAACTGGAGCAAGTTCAGAGAAGAGTTACCAAGATGGTGAGCGGTCTGCAAATCATGTCCTATGAGGAACGGGTAAAGGATCTGGGAATGTTTAGCAGAAGAGAAGGCTGAGAGGAGACTTAATAGCTGCCTACAAATATCTGAAGGGCTGTCACAGTGCAGAGGGATCAGCCCTATTCTCATCTGCACAAGGAAAGACTAGAAGCAACAAGATGAAACTGAGAGGGAGGAGACACAGATTAGATATTAGACAGTGAGGGGGATCAATGAGTGGAACAGGTTGCCACAGGAGGTGGGGAGTTCTCCTTCAATGGAAGTGTTCAGAGGCCGGACACACATCTGTCTGGGATGATTTAGTGATCCTGCACTGAGCAGGGGGTTGGACCCAATAACCGCAGAGGACCCGATGACCCCGGAGGACCCAATGACCCCGGAGGACCCAATGACCCTGGAGGACCCGATGACTCCGAGGTCCCTTCCAACTCTACCAGTCCATGATTCTAGGATTAGATATTCTCCTTGGACTCACTGTGGATTATATTGCACCTTCCTGTTGGACGGCATCCATACCATCTGTGTTTTTCTGCATTCATGTTGAGGGGCTCTTATTGATGAAACCCTCCTTAAGTGTTTTACTCTGTGTTTTCATATGTTGCATGTGCAGCAGCGCAGACCCTGACTATATATATATATATATATCTTGTTTTTTCTGTGGTCTTCCTTCTCGGATCCCTGTATCTGCTGCTCTCCCCCTTCCAGCGGGTTTAGGGGGGCTTCACACTTGCGTTTCTTCCGTGATGCGTTTTTAACATTATAAAGTCCTATTGACATTCCCATATAAAGCGCAGTGATACCGCGATCGCCGGTGTGAAGGCGCCTTAGTTATAATTATGAAGTTTCAGCACCGCTTGGTCTTTATATCGGGGAGAACCCTCTGATTTTGGTTTGTGTGTATATTTCATCCGACTCTCGTGAGTCTTCTCCGCTCTCCCTCTCGCCGGCAGCCATGACAGCTAGGCTCTTGTTGATCAGTCCTTTCTCTCTACCTTCAGACCACGTGGTGAAGAGTAGAAGATCCTCCCGGCGTTCCACATGACGGTCTTGCCTGGAATGATTTCCACTTTCGCCTTTGGTCCTTTATTTGGCCGTTCAGTAGATAATTAGCGAATAAACTCCCCAGTAGGGAAGGAACTTTCAGGAATGGCTGCAACAAAGGCTTCTCCAACGGCACAGCCTCCCTGAGATAATACCCCCCCCCCCATGCTTGTATTGTCTCCCGGTAATTGTACTCCCCACATTTTATGGCTTTTTGGCTCTCGGAGTAACTCCACTCCATTCAATGAGCCTAAATCCTCTCTCGCTGATGGACGCCAAGGCGGAGCCAATAAATACATTTCCCCGTAGACTTGTAGATCCACCACAAAAGCTTCACTGCGTGCGCCAATTTACCTCAAGAGTGATTTAACACATCACTGACCACCTAAACATCCTCCTGGATGGAGAAGAGAGTCAGATCTACACAATGTCAGGCTGGCGGTGCACAGCTCAGCAGGTGAGGCCATATTGGGAGGGCATATTGTTAGAGGGAGTGAACTTTATCACCAACCGGTGAACAATACGGACTGTAGACTTTTATACAACCACGCTGGTCTTTACTGAAGATTCCCGAAGATCGATGACGTCACTTTCCTTTTCTTCTCCATCATCTTGGCTGCTGATTTCAGGGTAAAGAATGCGGTAAACACTCAATTCCCCCCATGAGGGCTTATTTAAATATCGCACATAAAACGCGGCCATGTGAATTATTGGATCTCAAGCGGTTCAATCAGATGACCAATTTTTTCCCACGTGATACAAGATCGGAGCGCCGCGACCGTTTTCGGTCCCCTTTTTTATACGTGAGCAGATAAGTCTTGCCCTGTCTTTTGCTGTGATACATAGTACACCCCCATAAACTTCTATGGCAGCTGGTAAGAAGGGGAGGGGGAGGAGCTACCCTGTGGACAATGCTGGGAAAAGCAGACAGCTCGCCATAATGAGGCATTAGTTGTCATTCCGAGCATTTCTTTCATTCGTTGCTCGCCATCGCTTCAGCGCACCCAAAGTGATTGGCTTGAAATATGCAAATGAAGTCCGGGACTCGATCGGGTCAAATCTTCATTAATGCGATAATACAGTGCATATGGGCGAACGTAAAAACGCGTAAGTCATGTGAAGGAGGCCTAATGCTGCATTTCTTACGCAGGTTGCTTTGCCGCTGGGAGGAGAAAAAAAGTTATGACATCATCAGCTTGTCTGCGCTTTATGGTGCAAAAATACGCAGTAGAAATGTAGGGAAATCCGTACAAAAATGCACAAAAACGCCGCTCTGCACGCAGTAAATCCGGTGGTGTGAGAGGGACCTAAAGCTCATGGATCGCAGTCTATCTTGTGCACCACGACTATGGAGAACAAGCAGCCTTGCTTAGACTGCGCCAGTCCAGGTTTGGTTACTGGGATTTCACAACTTGAGCCGGTAGCCACTAAACCTGGGAGTCCTTCCCTAGTTCTGCTTCAGACTCTATTCACATTCTATACGGCTTGTGTGGCGGATGTGGGCAGCGTATACTGGACCTCTTTGGCCAATGTAACCACTGCATGTCTGAATGGTCACTGCATGAGGAAGAGCTGGCATGTGATCAGCAGTAGCGTGTGACGGACGTGTCACAATCTGCTTACAGGTAATGTGCTGGCCTCTCCTATGCAGCAGAAGGTGCAGCATCCGAGGAGATGGCGGGGTAGATAAGGCTGATTATGTCACGGGACTCTACCATCTCCTCCCCTGGGGGATAGCTCAGGACCCATCCAAGAAACAGCTGTGGGGGGGGGGGGGTCACAGGGAAAAGTAACCAGGAGTTACCTTAAAGTTCCTTGTCACTCGTGACGCCACCATTCCATCCTCTGCGGTGAATCTTGGTGAAGCTAATAATTTAGTCCACATGCAGTGAAACCTTCTGGACAAACCGGGAATGGTCGGTAGTGTCAGTTTACTGTAACTTTGGCAAATCCCAATTTACAACACTAGTTTGGCACAATTACATGCATAGAAGGTGGTGTGACAGGCAGGACTCTCGGGATAATCCGGACAATCCACAGTCCCGGTTATCTGTGTGATCCCGCTTCCAGTGACTCTCCAACACTCTACTGGTCAACACTCACGCTTCTGGTGCTTTCCTCTCTCTCAAGCAGTGATCCTTCCTTCTCACTCAGTACTTAGTGGTAGCACGGGCGCATCCTGGGCAGATGGGTCCCAGGCCAAGTAGAAGGGTATCTCTCGGCTTCTTCCATTCTCCACACACAGACTGACCCGTCTCTGAGGTTCAATCAGCAGACTTGTCAGAAACTTTCTTTGCACTGACTCAGACTGCCCCTCTTTGACTTCCTAACATAGCATCCTTGCAACCACAGATATATAAAACATAGTCACATGACACACAACATGATACATCTTCCAGACATAACCCAGACATTAACCCATTTAGTGCTACAGAGTTGCAATACAAATACCAAATGCACACTACACATAAGACACTGACAAAACAAGGGCATGAGAAAAACATATAACATTATGGAGGGGCCACACTAACTCTGGGCCACTACAAAGGCACCACTTGGCAGTCATGGGTAAACATGGTGATTTGGGTGACTTTGACCTACTTGTTGGTGTCAGGATTTTGCACTTGTTGGCTGTTCCCATACTACGGTATCAAGAATGACCCAAGACCAGTTGACCCGCTGCCAGACATCCCACAGAAGGTCACACAGTGGCAGGCCACATGTGGTTGATCCTAGAGGCGAGTGTTGGGTGGCACGTCTGGTATCTCAGCAACAATGTGCCACCGTGGATCAACTGACCCAGCAAGTTCCAGGTTAGACAAGTCTCCACTATGGCCACGCGGTGTATCCTGCATTAAGTGGGGTTTACAAGCCAAATACCAGGAAGGTTACCCCTAATGACCCCGCCCAATCAACATGAACGCCTCGCATTGAGCCAGGAAAGACATCAATGGACCTTGGACGCTACATGGTGGGACTCTCCTGATTATGTGGAGGGTAGTAAATGTACACTATACGCTGTAAGGGATTATGCCGCACCAGTATGTTATGTGTAAATTGTTGTGGGTGTTTACAATTTTGTGATTAGTGTTTTACTTTATGTGTATTACTATTTAACTGTTAAATGCTCACATAATACTGCCCAGTAAGGCACACATTATACTGCCCCGTAGTGTACACATACTGCCCTATAGTACACACATAATACTGCCCTGTAATAAACATATAATACTGCCCTGTAATGCACATATAATACTGCCCTGTAGTACACACATAATACTGTCCCATAATGCATATGTAAAACTGCCCCATAGTGCACACCTAATACTGCCCTCTAGTACACACATACTACTGCCCTGTAATACACATAAAATACTGCCCCATAGTGCACACATAATACTGTCCCAAAATGCACATGTAAGACTGCCCTGTAGTGCACATATACTGCCCCATAATGCACACATAATACTGCCATGTAGTGCACATATAATACTGCATTGTAATCATAATACTGTCCCATAATATACATGTGAAACTCCCCTGTAGTGCACATATAATACTGCCCTTTAGTGCACATATAATACTGCCCTGTAATACACATATAATACTGCCCTGTAGTACACACATGATACTGCGCCATAGTGCACATATATTACTGCCCTGAAGTACACACATAATACTGCCCTGCAGTGCACATATTTTACTGCCCTGAAGTACACACATAATACTGCCCTTCAGTGCAGACATAATACTGCCCTGTAGTGCACATATACTACTGCCATGTAGTGTACACACAATACTGCCCTGTACTGCACACAAACTACTGTCCTGTAATACACACATAATACTGATCCTTGGTGAACATATAATACTGCATTGTAGTACACAAATAATACTGCCCCATAGTGCACATATAATCCCCCCCCCCTGTATTGCGCACAAAATACTGCCCTGTAGTTCACACATAATACTGTCCTGTAGTGCTCCCATAATACTGCCCTCAAGTACAAACATAATACTGCCCTTTGGTGAACATATAATACTGCATTGTAGTACACATAATACTGCTCCATAGTGCACACATAATACTGCCCCGTAGTGTACACATACGGCCCTGTAGTACATACATAATACTGCCATGTACTGCACACACAATGCTGCCCTGTAGTGCACACATTAAACTGCCCCATAATGCACACATAATTTTACCCTGTAGTGCCCCCCAAATACTGCCCTGTTGTGTGCAAATAATACTGCCCTGTAGTGCACACATAATACTACTCCTTGGATAAAATGTAATACTGCATTGCGGTACACACATAATACTGCCCCATTGTGCACACATAATACTGCCCTATAGTGAACACCTTATACTGCCCTGTAGTGCACACATAATACTGGCCTGTAGTGCGCCCATAATACTGCCCTGTAGTGCACACCCAATACTGCCCTGTAGTGCACACATAACACTGCCCCTTGGTCAACATATAATACTGCTCTGTAGTGCACAAGTAATACTGCCCTGTAGTACACACATAATACTGCCCTGTAGTGCACACCCAGTACTGCCCTGTAGTGCTCCCATAATACTGCCATGTAGGGCACACATAATAGTGCCCTGTAGTGTTCCCATAATACTGCCCTGTAGTGCACACATAATACTGCCCTGTAGTGCACACATAATACTGCCCCATAATGCACACATAATTCTACCCTGTAGTGCACACATAATACTGCCCTGTTGTGTGCAAATAATACTGCCCTGTAGTGCATACATAATACTACCCTGTAGTACACACATAATACTGCCCCTTGGTGAACATGTAATACTGCATTGCAGTACAGACATAATGCTGCCCCATTGTGCACACATAATACTGCCCTGTAGTGCACACCTTATACTGCCCTGTAGTGCACACATAATACTGGCCTGTAGTGCGCCCATAATACTGCCCTGTAGTGCACACCCAATACTGCCCAGTAGTGTCCCCAAAATACTGCCCTGTAGTGCCCCCATAATACTGCCCTGTAGTGCACACATAATACTGCCCTGTAGTGCTCCCATGATACTGCCCTGTAGTGCTCCCATAATACTGCCCTGTAGTGCACACACAACACTGCCCCTTGGTGAACATATAATACTGCCCTGTAGTGCACACCCAGTACTGCCCTGTAGTACTTCCATAATACTGTCCTGTAGTGCATACATAATACTGCCCTGTAGTGCACACCCAATACTGCCCTGTAGTGCACACATAACACTGCCCCTTGGTGAACATATAATACTGCCCTGTAGTGCACACATATTAGTGCCTTGTAGTGCACACATAATACGGCCCTGTAATGCACACATAATACTACCCTGTAGTGCACACATAATACTGCCCTGTAGTGCTCCCAGAATACTGCCCTGGAGTGCATACATAATACTGCCCATTGGTGAACATATAATGCTGCCCTGTAGTGCTCCCAGAATACTGCCCTGTAATGCACACATAATACTACCCAGTATGGAACACCTAATACTGCCCTGTAGTGCTCCCATAATACTGCCCTGTAGTGCAAACCTAATACTGCCCTGTAGTGCACACATAATACTGCCCTGTAGTGCTCCCAGAATACTGCCCTGGAGTGCATACATAATACTGCCCCTTGGTGAACATATAATACTGCCCTGTAGTGCTCCCAGAATACTGCCCTGTAGTGCTCCCATAATACTGCCCCATTGTGCACACATAATACTGCCCTGTAGTGCACACATAATACTGCCCTGTAGTACACACATAATACTGCCCCTTGGTGAACATATAATACGGCCCTGTAGTGCATACATAATACTGCCCTGTAGTGCACACATAATACTGCCCCGTAGTACACACATAATATGGCCCTGTAATGCACACCTAATACTGCCCTGTAATGCACACCTAATACTGCCCTGCAGTGCACACATAACACTGCCCCTTGGTGAACATATAATACTGCCCTGTAGTGCACACAAATTAGTGCCTTGTAGTGCACACATAATACGGCCCTGTAATGCACACATAATACTACCCAGTATGGAACACTTAATACTGCCCTGTAGTGCACACATAATACTGCCCCGTAGTGTACACATACGGCCCTGTAGTACATACATAATACTGCCATGTACTGCACACACAATGCTGCCCTGTAGTGCACACATTAAACTGCCCCATAATGCACACATAATTTTACCCTGTAGTGCCCCCCAAATACAGCCCTGATGTGTGCAAATAATACTGCCCTGTAGTGCACACATAATACTACTCCTTGGATAAAATGTAATACTGCATTGCGGTACACACATAATACTGCCCCATTGTGCACACATAATACTGCCCTATAGTGAACACCTTATACTGCCCTGTAGTGCACACATAATACTGGCCTGTAGTGCGCCCATAATACTGCCCTGTAGTGCACACCCAATACTGCCCTGTAGTGCACACATAACACTGCCCCTTGGTCAACATATAATACTGCTCTGTAGTGCACAAGTAATACTGCCCTGTAGTACACACATAATACTGCCCTGTAGTGCACACCCAGTACTGCCCTGTAGTGCTCCCATAATACTGCCATGTAGGGCACACATAATAGTGCCCTGTAGTGTTCCCATAATACTGCCCTGTAGTGCACACATAATACTGCCCTGTAGTGCACACATAATACTGCCCCATAATGCACACATAATTCTACCCTGTAGTGCACACATAATACTGCCCTGTTGTGTGCAAATAATACTGCCCTGTAGTGCATACATAATACTACCCTGTAGTACACACATAATACTGCCCCTTGGTGAACATGTAATACTGCATTGCAGTACAGACATAATGCTGCCCCATTGTGCACACATAATACTGCCCTGTAGTGCACACCTTATACTGCCCTGTAGTGCACACATAATACTGGCCTGTAGTGCGCCCATAATACTGCCCTGTAGTGCACACCCAATACTGCCCAGTAGTGTCCCCAAAATACTGCCCTGTAGTGCCCCCATAATACTGCCCTGTAGTGCACACATAATACTGCCCCATTGTGCACACATAATACTGCCCTGTAGTGCACACATAATACTGCCCTGTAGTACACACATAATACTGCCCCTTGGTGAACATATAATACGGCCCTGTAGTGCATACATAATACTGCCCTGTAGTGCACACATAATACTGCCCCGTAGTACACACATAATATGGCCCTGTAATGCACACCTAATACTGCCCTGTAATGCACACCTAATACTGCCCTGCAGTGCACACATAACACTGCCCCTTGGTGAACATATAATACTGCCCTGTAGTGCACACAAATTAGTGCCTTGTAGTGCACACATAATACGGCCCTGTAATGCACACATAATACTACCCAGTATGGAACACTTAATACTGCCCTGTAGTGCACACATAATACTGCCCCGTAGTGTACACATACGGCCCTGTAGTACATACATAATACTGCCATGTACTGCACACACAATGCTGCCCTGTAGTGCACACATTAAACTGCCCCATAATGCACACATAATTTTACCCTGTAGTGCCCCCCAAATACTGCCCTGTTGTGTGCAAATAATACTGCCCTGTAGTGCACACATAATACTACTCCTTGGATAAAATGTAATACTGCATTGCGGTACACACATAATACTGCCCCATTGTGCACACATAATACTGCCCTATAGTGAACACCTTATACTGCCCTGTAGTGCACACATAATACTGGCCTGTAGTGCGCCCATAATACTGCCCTGTAGTGCACACCCAATACTGCCCTGTAGTGCACACATAACACTGCCCCTTGGTCAACATATAATACTGCTCTGTAGTGCACAAGTAATACTGCCCTGTAGTACACACATAATACTGCCCTGTAGTGCACACCCAGTACTGCCCTGTAGTGCTCCCATAATACTGCCATGTAGGGCACACATAATAGTGCCCTGTAGTGTTCCCATAATACTGCCCTGTAGTGCACACATAATACTGCCCTGTAGTGCACACATAATACTGCCCCATAATGCACACATAATTCTACCCTGTAGTGCACACATAATACTGCCCTGTTGTGTGCAAATAATACTGCCCTGTAGTGCATACATAATACTACCCTGTAGTACACACATAATACTGCCCCTTGGTGAACATGTAATACTGCATTGCAGTACAGACATAATGCTGCCCCATTGTGCACACATAATACTGCCCTGTAGTGCACACCTTATACTGCCCTGTAGTGCACACATAATACTGGCCTGTAGTGCGCCCATAATACTGCCCTGTAGTGCACACCCAATACTGCCCAGTAGTGTCCCCAAAATACTGCCCTGTAGTGCCCCCATAATACTGCCCTGTAGTGCACACATAATACTGCCCTGTAGTGCTCCCATAATACTGCCCTGTAGTGCACACACAACACTGCCCCTTGGTGAACATATAATACTGCCCTGTAGTGCACACCCAGTACTGCCCTGTAGTACTTCCATAATACTGTCCTGTAGTGCATACATAATACTGCCCTGTAGTGCACACCCAATACTGCCCTGTAGTGCACACATAACACTGCCCCTTGGTGAACATATAATACTGCCCTGTAGTGCACACATATTAGTGCCTTGTAGTGCACACATAATACGGCCCTGTAATGCACACATAATACTACCCTGTAGTGCACACATAATACTGCCCTGTAGTGCTCCCAGAATACTGCCCTGGAGTGCATACATAATACTGCCCATTGGTGAACATATAATGCTGCCCTGTAGTGCTCCCAGAATACTGCCCTGTAATGCACACATAATACTACCCAGTATGGAACACCTAATACTGCCCTGTAGTGCTCCCATAATACTGCCCTGTAGTGCAAACCTAATACTGCCCTGTAGTGCACACATAATACTGCCCTGTAGTGCTCTCAGAATACTGCCCTGGAGTGCATACATAATACTGCCCCTTGGTGAACATATAATACTGCCCTGTAGTGCTCCCAGAATACTGCCCTGTAGTGCTCCCATAATACTGCCCCATTGTGCACACATAATACTGCCCTGTAGTGCACACATAATACTGCCCTGTAGTACACACATAATACTGCCCCTTGGTGAACATATAATACGGCCCTGTAGTGCATACATAATACTGCCCTGTAGTGCACACATAATACTGCCCCGTAGTACACACATAATATGGCCCTGTAATGCACACCTAATACTGCCCTGTAATGCACACCTAATACTGCCCTGCAGTGCACACATAACACTGCCCCTTGGTGAACATATAATACTGCCCTGTAGTGCACACAAATTAGTGCCTTGTAGTGCACACATAATACGGCCCTGTAATGCACACATAATACTACCCAGTATGGAACACTTAATACTGCCCTGTAGTGCTCCCATAATACTGCCCTGTAGTGCAAACATAATACTGCCCTGTAGTGCACACATAATACTGCCCTGTAGTGCATACATAATACTGCCCCTTGGTGAACATATAATACTGCCCTGTAGTGCTCCCAGAATACTGCCCTGTAGTGCATACATAATACTGCCCTGTAGTGCACACATAATACTGCCCTGTAGTGCACACATAATACTGCCCCTTGGTGAACATATAATACTGCCCTGTAGTGCATACATAATACTGCCCTGTAGTGCACACATAATACTGCCCTTTGGTGAACATATAATACTGCCCTGTAGTGCACACATAATACTGCCCTATAGTACACACATAATACGGCCCTGTAATGTACACATAATACTGCCCTGTATCTAACACCTAATACTGCCCTGTAGTGCCCCCATAATACTGCCCTGTAGTGCATACATAATACTGCCCTGTAGTGCACACATAATACTGCCCCTTGGTGAACATATAATACTGCCCTGTAGTGCACACATATTAGTGCCTTGCGGTGCACACATAATACGGCCCTGTAATGCATACATAATACTGCCCAGTATGGAATACCTAATACTGCCCTGTAGTGCTCCCAGAATACTGCCCCTTGGTGAACATATAATACTGCCCTGTAGTGCACACATATTACTGCCTTGTAGTGCACACATAATACGGCCCTGTATGGAACACCTAATACTGCCCTGTATGGAACACCTAATACTGCCCTGTAGTGCACACATATTACTGCCTTGTAGTGCACACATAATACGGCCCTGTATGGAACACCTAATACTGCCCTGTAGTGCTCCCATAATACTGCCCTGCAGTGCATACATAATACTGCCCTGTAGTACACACATAATACTGCCCTGTAGTACACACATAATACTGCCCTGTAGTGCTCCCATAATACTGCCCCTTGGTGAACATATAATACTGCCCTGTAGCACACATAATACTGCCCTGTAGTGCGCCCATAATACTGCCCTGTAGTGCACACCTAATACTGCCCTGTAGTACACACTGCCTTGTAGTGCACACATAATACGGCCCTGTATGGAACACCTAATACTGCCCTGTAGTGCCCCCATAATACTGCCCTGTAGTGCATACATAATACTGCCCTGTAGTGCACACATAATACTGCCCCTTGGTGAACATATAATACTGCCTTGTAGTGCACACATAATACGGCCCTGTATGGAACACCTAATACTGCCCTGTAGTGCACACATAATACCTACGGCTGCTCGCGCCCACAATGCTGTGGATGGTCAGCTGTACGTCTCTCCATTTATGTGGGAAGTGTGCAGCGGATTAGCGAGTGTTTTTATGAAAGTTCCCATCAGGCGATGAACGAGCGTTTACTTATCAGCTGATGATTTGCAGTTTTACGTCATCAGACAAGCAAACGTTTGAGCGAATGATTCTGATTAATGGGCCGTGTAAGTCGCCCTTAGAGGGACCTTCTTACCACCCGGAGGCTTGCGTCTCCACCGCCCACCGCTAGGGGTATTATCCGTTGGTTTTCCCGCTGTGTTCAGGCGGATCGGTCATATGGGGGTGTACAGGGCCAGCCCCCCCCCCATAGGATCCTTCTTCTCCGGGGTCTCCTTGTCTCTCTTTCTCATTACAGACCTTCCTTCCCAGTAACTTCTCTGCCATCTGTCACATCGCACCGCCGGCGACCCTCACCTCCAGCTTCACGCTCTCAGCAGGAGTCGCGCCCCTCTTTTGATGTTCCCTGCTTCTTGTCCATATTCCCAGCGTAAATATCCTGGCAGTGAGACATCTCGGGTCACAATCTCCATGTCTTGTGGCTGCAACATAGTAAGGTCACCAACCGAGAAACATGTAGATGCCGGTTGTTACGAATGACCCTGGATGTAATTCAGCCAAACGGTCACCAGTGAGGCTGTGCGGATTTGCGCAGGCACCATTATTAGATTTACCCATCTCTATTAAGCTAAACGCGGTGCCAGTGGGCGCGGGTTGGTGTAGCAGTCAGGGCATCCCCACACGTTCATATGTCTGCATTTGCGCACCTCCTATAGACCTCCATGGATTTCTTTGATGCGTACAACATAGAAATGAACGGGTTCGATTCTCCGCGTTTTGGGAGTAGGATTCTTCTGTACACAACAATATGCTTGTGTGATGCTGTTACATGGATCTACTACAGAGACTGGCTGGAGGGGAACACAGACCCTCCTGTCACAGTCACTGATGATAATCACACAGGTATAATAAAGGAGATCACAGCTCATCCACCTGGATACTTCTGGTCGGCAGCTCATTTAGCTGAATATAGAAGGTAATGATAATTAAACTGTCCCTCTAGCAGGTGGAATGGTACAGCCTCTAGCTAATGCCGGGCTGATTGCATGAGGGATAGATGGATATTTGTGATACAGGAGAATATATGGGGCCTTTTTGCATTTTTTTTCCCACTGCGTTTTTTACACAAACAACAAAATGCAAGAAGGAACAAATACGCAGTAAATCCGGGCAGTTTTGGGCCGCTGTATATTTCACGAACTGAAATTGCGGGTGCCGGTGTGAATGAGCCCCTGTCATTCCTTATGCATACAGTTACGGTAGAGATCCCCTGCTCTCTGTTGTCTCCGCTGTGAGAAAATGTAGCAAGATGTAAAAAGTAACCTGTTGTGTCCTTATGAAACAAACCCAAATACATGAGTGGATGCAGCGGCGGGACTCGATATGTGCGCAGAAAATAAGTCATAAATGCCAGAAAAAACAGCGCAGAAACCAACTGCAGACCCAGAGAGGCTGAATAACTGAAGATACTCAGGATATACAGCAGCAAATATAAGTGTAGACTGAATGCAAGAAGGGAGGGGGGGGGGGGGGATGACTGCCCCCCCCCCCCCCCCATGGGCAGTCTACATCCTGAGAAGGTTCCAGATGAGGCTTTTCCCTTTGGCTCTCTTACTGTGCTCCTTGGCTTCTTGACCTCCCTTCTCACCTTTGTCCTCTTGGACCTCTAATCATCAGCTCCTAAGCTTTGTACTTGCCAACTGGGCCCTTAAGACCCCTAGCTTGTCTTGCATCCGAGCCCCCGCTGTTGCTTTGTGTCCCCCCATTGTCATGTAGTATATTCTTCTTTATTGTCTTTAGGCTTTTCATGACAAGTAAAGCCGATCCTGAACCCTCCGCCCTGTGCCTGATTGTAAAGGACTATGGAATATATTGGCGCTACGTAATCCAAGATCCATCGTTGTTGTGGCGGCGGCCTCGGGAATCCATATTTATACGCAGTACTATACATAATACAGTCACACATTCCAATAATCCAGAATAATTCAGGCTGCCGGATTACTGACTGAAGAAGCATGAAAAACTAACTTTTATTTGTACTAAATAATGGACAGACCAATAACAAAAAGGAAAAGGCAAACGGGCATCAGCCTGGTACATGGCTGCTCACCAGACTGATACATGGCTGCTCACCAGGCCTGGTACATGGCTGCTCACCAGGCCTGGTACATGGCTGCTCACCAGGCCTGGTACATGGCTGCTCACCGGGCCTGGTACATGGCTGCTCACCAGACTGATACATGGCTGCTCACCAGACTGATACATGGCTGCTCACCAGACTGATACATGGCTGCTCACCAGACCTGGTACATGGCTGCTCACCAGGCCTGGAACCTGGCTGCTCACCAGGCCTGGTACATGGCTGCTCACCAGGCCTGGTACATGGCTGCTCACCAGGCCTGGTACATGGCTGCTCACCAGGCCTGGTACATGGCTGCTCACCAGGCCTGGTACATGGCTGCTCACCGGGCCTGGTACATGGCTGCTCACCAGACTGATACATGGCTGCTCACCAGACTGATACATGGCTGCTCACCAGGCCTGGTACATGGCTGCTCACCAGGCCTGGTACATGGCTGCTCACCAGGCCTGGAACCTGGCTGCTCACCAGGCCTGGTACATGGCTGCTCACCAGGCCTGGTACATGGCTGCTCACCAGGCCTGGTACATGGCTGCTCACCAGGCCTGGTACATGGCTGCTCACCAGGCCTGGTACATGGCTGCTCACCAGGCTTGGTACATGGCTGCTCACCATACTGATACATGGCTGCTCACCAGGCCTGGTACATGGCTGCTCACCAGGCCTGGTACATGGCTGCTCAACAGGCTTCGTACATGGCTGCTCACCATACTGATACATGGCTGCTCACCAGGCCTGGTATATGGCTGCTCACCAGGCCTGGTACATGGCTTCTCACCAGGCCTGGTACATGGCTGCTCACCAGGCCTGGTACATGGCTGCTCACCAGGCCTGGTGCATGGCTGCTCACCAGGCCTGGTGCATGGCTGCTCACCAGGCCTGGTGCATGGCTGCTCACCAGGCCTGGTGCATGGCTGCTCACCAGGCCTGGTGCATGGCTGCTCACCAGGCCTGGTATATGGCTGCTCACCAGGCCTGGTGCATGGCTGCTCACCAGGCCTGGTGCATGGCTGCTCACCAGACTGATACATGGCTGCTCACCAGGCCTGGTACATGGCTGCTCACCAGGCCTGGTACATGGCTGCTCACCAGACTGATACATGGCTGCTCACCAGGCCTGGTACATGGCTGCTCACCAGGCCTGGTACCTGGCTGCTCACCAGGCCTGGTACCTGGCTGCTCACCAGGCCTGGTACATGGCTGCTCACCAGGCCTAGTACATGGCTGCTCACCAGGCCTGGTACATGGCTGCTCACCAGGCCTGGTACATGGCTGCTCACCAGGCCTGGTACATGGCTGCTCACAAGGCCTGGTACATGGCTGCTCACCAGGCCTGGTACATGGCTGCTCACCAGGCCTGGTACATGGCTGCTCACCTGGCTTGGTACATGGCTGCTCACCATACTGATACATGGCTGCTCACCAGGCCTGGTACATGGCTGCTCACCAGGCCAGGTACATGGCTGCTCACCAGGCTTGGTACATGGCTGCTCACCATACTGATACATGGCTGCTCACCAGGCCTGGTATATGGCTGCTCACCAGGCCTGGTACATGGCTGCTCACCAGGCCTGGTACATGGCTGCTCACCAGGCCTGGTACATGGCTGCTCACAAGGCCTGGTACATGGCTGCTCACCAGGCCTGGTACATGGCTGCTCACCAGGCCTGGTACATGGCTGCTCACCAGGCCTGGTACCTGGCTGCTCACCAGGCCTGGTACCTGGCTGCTCACCAGGCCTGGTACATGGCTGCTCACCAGGCCTAGTACATGGCTGCTCACCAGGCCTGGTACATGGCTGCTCACCAGGCCTGGTACATGGCTGCTCACCAGGCCTGGTACATGGCTGCTCACAAGGCCTGGTACATGGCTGCTCACCAGGCCTGGTACATGGCTGCTCACCAGGCTTGGTACATGGCTGCTCACCATACTGATACATGGCTGCTCACCAGGCCTGGTACATGGCTGCTCACCAGGCCAGGTACATGGCTGCTCACCAGGCTTGGTACATGGCTGATCACCATACTGATACATGGCTGCTCACCAGGCCTGGTATATGGCTGCTCACCAGGCCTGGTATATGGCTGCTCACCAGGCCTGGTACATGGCTGCTCACCAGGCCTGGTACATGGCTGCTCACCAGGCCTGGTACATGGCTGCTCACCAGGCCTGATACATGGCTGCTCACCAGGCCTGGTACATGGCTGCTCACAAGGCCTGGTACATGGCTGCTCACCAGGCCTGGTACATGGCTGCTCACCAGGCTTGGCACATGGCTGCTCACCATTCTGATACATGGCTGCTCACCAGGCCTGGTACATGGCTGCTCACCAGGCCTGGTACATGGCTGCTCACCAGGCTTGGTACATGGCTGCTCACCATACTGATACATGGCTGCTCACCAGGCCTGGTATATGGCTGCTCACCAGGCCTGGTACATGGCTGCTCACCAGGCCTGGTACATGGCTGCTCACCAGGCCTGGTACATGGCTGCTCACCAGGCCTGGTACATGGCTGCTCACCAGGCCTGGTACATGGCTGCTCACCAGGCCTGATACATGGCTGCTCACCAGGCCTGGTACATGGCTGCTCACCAGGCCTGGTACATGGCTGCTCACCAGGCCTGGTACATGGCTGCTCACCAGGCCTGGTACATGGCTGCTCACCAGGCCTGATACATGGCTGCTCACCAGGCCTGATACATGGCTGCTCACCAGGCCTGGTACATGGCTGCTCACAAGGCATGGTACATGGCTGCTCACCAGGCTTGGCACATGGCTGCTCACCATACTGATACATGGCTGCTCACCAGGCCTGGTATATGGCTGCTCACCAGGCCTGGTACATGGCTGCTCACCAGGCCTGGTACATGGCTGCTCACCAGGCCATGTACATGGCTGCTCACCAGGCCTGATACATGGCTGCTCACCAGGCCTGGTACATGGCTGCTCACAAGGCCTGGTACATGGCTGCTCACCAGGCCTGGTACATGGCTGCTCACCAGGCTTGGTACATGGCTGCTCACCATACTGATACATGGCTGCTCACCAGGCCTGGTATATGGCTGCTCACCAGGCCTGGTACATGGCTGCTCACCAGGCCTGGTACATGGCTGCTCACCAGGCCTGGTACATGGCTGCTCACCAGGCTTGGCACATGGCTGCTCACCATTCTGATACATGGCTGCTCACCAGGCCTGGTACATGGCTGCTCACCAGGCCTGGTACATGGCTGCTCACCAGGCTTGGTACATGGCTGCTCACCATACTGATACATGGCTGCTCACCAGGCCTGGTATATGGCTGCTCACCAGGCCTGGTACATGGCTGCTCACCAGGCCTGGTACATGGCTGCTCACCAGGCCTGGTACATGGCTGCTCACCAGGCCTGGTACATGGCTGCTCACCAGGCCTGGTACATGGCTGCTCACCAGGCCTGGTACATGGCTGCTCACCAGGCCTGATACATGGCTGCTCACCAGGCCTGGTACATGGCTGCTCACCAGGCCTGGTACATGGCTGCTCACCAGGCCTGGTACATGGCTGCTCACCAGGCCTGATACATGGCTGCTCACCAGGCCTGATACATGGCTGCTCACCAGGCCTGGTACATGGCTGCTCACAAGGCATGGTACATGGCTGCTCACCAGGCTTGGCACATGGCTGCTCACCATACTGATACATGGCTGCTCACCAGGCCTGGTATATGGCTGCTCACCAGGCCTGGTACATGGCTGCTCACCAGGCCTGGTACATGGCTGCTCACCAGGCCATGTACATGGCTGCTCACCAGGCCTGATACATGGCTGCTCACCAGGCCTGGTACATGGCTGCTCACAAGGCCTGGTACATGGCTGCTCACCAGGCCTGGTACATGGCTGCTCACCAGGCTTGGCACATGGCTGCTCACCATTCTGATACATGGCTGCTCACCAGGCCTGGTACATGGCTGCTCACCAGGCCTGGTACATGGCTGCTCACCAGGCTTGGTACATGGCTGCTCACCATACTGATACATGGCTGCTCACCAGGCCTGGTATATGGCTGCTCACCAGGCCTGGTACATGGCTGCTCACCAGGCCTGGTACATGGCTGCTCACCAGGCCTGGTACATGGCTGCTCACCAGACTGATACATGGCTGCTCACCAGGCCTGGTACATGGCTGCTCACCAGGCCTGGTACATGGCTGCTCACCAGGCCTGGTACATGGCTGCTCACCAGGCCTGGTACATGGCTGCTCACCAGGCCTGGTACATGGCTGCTCACAAGGCCTGGTACATGGCTGCTCACCAGGCCTGGTACATGGCTGCTCACCAGGCCTGGTACATGGCTGCTCACCAGGCCTGGTACATGGCTGCTCACCAGGCCTGGTACATGGCTGCTCACCAGACTGATACATGGCTGCTCACCAGGCTGATACATGGCTGCTCATCAGGCCTGGTACATGGCTGCTCACCAGGCCTGGTACATGGCTGCTCACCATTCTGATACATGGCTGCTCACCAGGCCTGGTACATGGCTGCTCACCAGGCCTGGTACATGGCTGCTCACCAGGCCTGGTACATGGCTGCTCACCAGGCTTGGTACATGGCTGCTCACCATACTGATACATGGCTGCTCACCAGGCCTGGTATATGGCTGCTCACCAGGCCTGGTACATGGCTGCTCACCAGGCCTGGTACATGGCTGCTCACCAGGCCTGGTACATGGCTGCTCACCAGGCTTGGCACATGGCTGCTCACCATTCTGATACATGGCTGCTCACCAGGCCTGGTACATGGCTGCTCACCAGGCCTGGTACATGGCTGCTCACCAGGCTTGGTACATGGCTGCTCACCATACTGATACATGGCTGCTCACCAGGCCTGGTATATGGCTGCTCACCAGGCCTGGTACATGGCTGCTCACCAGGCCTGGTACATGGCTGCTCACCAGGCCTGGTACATGGCTGCTCACCAGGCCTGGTACATGGCTGCTCACCAGGCCTGGTACATGGCTGCTCACCAGGCCTGGTACATGGCTGCTCACCAGACTGATACATGGCTGCTCACCAGGCCTGGTATATGGCTGCTCACCAGACTGATACATGGCTGCTCACCAGGCCTGGTACATGGCTGCTCACCAGGCCTGGTATATGGCTGCTCACCAGACTGATACACGATTGCTGAATACCAGGGGGTGTCGGCTGCACCTTATCAGCAATGCCTTATGCACTTACTCATCTCTGGAATCAGCAGCAGAGATAACAGCGGCTACAACCCCAGTGCTGGAGGCATCAGACGGTCCGTATACAGCCCTGCATGTGGCATACAGACAATTGGTCCCCCTCCTAATAGTTGTATATACACGTAACATTACAAGAATGTGTAATGTGTCTGTTAGTGCTGAACTCTTGTATAGTGATAGCGGAGCATGTTAGGGGTTAACTGGTGGACTAGTGGTCCCCTAAGCCCGAGTGCGAGCTATCAGCGCTGTACTGTCTAGTATTCTAGCCCTTAGACATTACTAACATGGAGCAGAGAGCTAATAGTCCACTACTAGCCTAATTCTGGAGAGCGCTGGTCACTGTATATGGGGACGCGGGTGAACCTGTGCCATGTGACTCGCCGCTATGTTTTAGGAGGCGCCAGTTTAATGCAGGCTGGCAATTCCCTTTTCACTTCACATAGCACAGACAGTTATCATAGCAGGGCAGAGGCCAATGCCCCATTCTGTGTGACACTGTGGGGGACTTGTATATGGCCACTCACTGTCTCACAGTAGTAGCATTAATGCTTACTTGCTGGATGCTTGCACCACAAGGGCCACGCTGGGACTGACTGGTTGATGGTGCCAGACAACCCACCACAACTACCATGTTTCCCCGATAATAAGCCCTACCCTGATTTTCGGAGTGGGTGACTTGAAATGATTGGATCGAGCGCCAGCCAATCATGGCCGGCGCTCGATCATTCACAGCCATTCAGTGAATGACATCACTGAATGGCTGTGATTGGTTCATCGAGCGCTCGATCCAATCACAGCGCTTACTTGCTGGAGGCGGGGGAATTCCAAGCCCCGTTTACCCAAGAGAGAGATGACAGCGGGGAGGATTACAGAGCAGCCTGCCACACCGCCGGGGAGACCATCGCTGGGGATACAGACGCCTTAGCAACGAATGCCGCTGCCAAGGAGAAAGTGCATGCGCGGCGCTGGTGAACGAGCGCTGCCTTTATTCATTCAGAACAGGTCATTTATATAGTGTCTGCACCGGCTACTGAGGATGCAGAATCCATGCCGGAGGATTGTCTTTAGTACATGAAGAAGCTACAAGTGATACATAGTTATTCTTATTTCTTGTCAAATTTAAGACATACAAAGCCAGTATGATGTAGAATAAAATGATAAAGGGCACCTTCAGGGCAGATGGATAATGGGCTCCTGGGCTATATAGGGAACCTCCTATGTGCTGGAGTATCCCTTTCAGTAGTTTAATCAGAACCTCATTGGTTACCATGTCTACCATATTTATACACTGGCTAATATCTTTAGTGGCATCCCACAATATTCAAGATGGCAAAGTGTAATGGATACTTTTACATATAATGTTGAAGACACTCAATAGTAAATCCCTATCGAATCTGCAGATGATGAAGCTCTTCTCCATTTCCCAAGATGATGTCAGTATTGGTGGTGTGTATCAGATGAAGGATGCGTATGAGATGCACTCATTAGGGCCTCCAGGGTGCAGGATTCTACCCTGTGAATCCACATGCATTCTTTTTGGAGCAGTTTCTGATCAATGTTCCCCACTTCTTCCATTAGATCTGATTAACCGGATTCCTTAGTAGTGAGGACACTAGGATCACCTTTGTGTAATTCCCTGACGTGTGTTGCCCCGCTCATGTGTTCTCCTCTATTGATATTGCCCACATGGGTGAGGATTCTTCTTCTCAGTTGTTTCAATGTCTTGCCCACATAGTCCATTGGACAAGGGCACAAAGCTGGGTAGACCACTTCAGGGCTTTAGCAGTTTATAAAGCCCCTAATCTCGTATGATCTTGTTGTTCTTGAGTTTATGAAGTTAGGACCCTTCTTGCTAAGTCTACAGGCCCTGCAGATAGAGCCCGGGTACGTTCCTTTCACCCTATTAGATGTGCATCATGTTTCTACAAAGGGTCCTTGTGTTACATGGCTGTGGACTAGCCGTTCTCTCAGGCTCCTACCTCTCTGAAAGGTTATTGATGGTCTTTCATTCAAGCAGACAGATCTTCATCCTTTAATAAGATATTCCAATATTTCTCTAACAGCTTCCTAACATTCCGACTGGCATCATATGTTCCCACAATCCTAATGAGCGGCTTCTCTTCTCTTATGGGTTTTTCCATTGGGTTCACTTCTGACTCTTTCGTTAGCCGATCTAGTACTAGTGAGGGTATCAATCGGGTATCCTCTATCCAAGAATCTCATTTCATCCACTTTTACATTAAAGTCCAATTCTTCAGCACAGTTCCGTCTGGCACGTCTGAATTGTCCTCTTGGTATTCCTCTCTTTGATGGAACGAGATGGTAACCGTTCCAGTGGAGGAGGTTATTGGTGGCAGTGGGTTTCCGGAATATTGTTGTCTGCAGTAAGTTTACCTGACCAAAGGCTGAATATGTCGTCTATGAATCTTAAACAGGTCAATGAAGGTAGTCCAGCTATCATTAGATGCCTTGAACACATGAATTTCCTCTGACCAGCCCAGGTATAGATTTGCGCACGTGAGGGCACAGGGGCTGCCCATTGCGGTGCCCCTGAGCTTGTGGAAGTACTTGCCATCAAACAAAAAATAGTTGTGCTCTGTGATGAAGAGGAGTAACTGTAGGAGGAAGTCATAGTGGGCTCTTAGATGTATTCCTCTCTGTCCCTCCCGCCTGGGGATATTGCTGTACAGAGCTTCCACGTCCAAACGTGCTAATAGTACAGGCTGCTGGATTATATTTTTGCGCCATGCTACCAGAAGCTCACATAATGACCTGCTGCCAACCCCAAGGATATTATTCTACCTTGCCACAGTTGAGATACCACTTTAGAGGTGAGATCATTTCTTGTTAAACTGGCATTTCGAGTATTTTTGTTGCATGCAGTATTAACTGAATTTCAAACTTTCCCTTGGAATGCTTCACCCATTGCTTTCAGTGGGTCCGGCAAAGCTTCGCACGAAGTTTAAGGTGCATGCGGATGTAATGCATTTTAATTTCCCATTGAAAACAATGGAAAACACTCCGCGATCCTCCATGACAGCTAAAACCCGTAGCGGAGGATCGCTACTATGCTGAAGTGATGCAAAGCATTTTTAACACAAAAGCGTCTCACATCCGCTGGAAAATCACACGTTGGCGGCACAATATCAGGATGAGAGTCACGGCCCGATCTCGCACTTACCTGTGTGAAATTAGCTTTATTAGAAGACGTGAGGGCAGTTTCTGGTCAGTGTTTTATCTCATTCTGGTACTGGATTTATACATAAACACTGCTAAGTGCTGCTGGTTAGTTGTATAAAAAGTTAATGCTGCCTCTTCTGTAAATTTGCTACAGGGGGAATCAGAGTGTCATATTCTCTGTATGTTGCGTATAGAAGAGAATATAGTGGCAGTCTACACCCACCAGCTCAGAGGGAGATGAGATCCTGCTCTCCTATGTGTACAGTGTATGGAGACATCATAGCAGCAGTCTACACCCACCAGCTCAGAGGTAGAGAAGAGATCCTGCTCCCCTATGTGTACAGTGTATGGAGACATCATAGCAGCAGTCTACACCCACCAGCTCAGAGATAGAGAAGAGATCCTGCTCTCCTATGTGTACAGTGTATGGAGACATCATAGCAGCAGTCTACACCCACCAGCTCAGAGATAGAGAAGAGATCCTGCTCTCCTATGTGTACAGTGTATGGAGACATCATAGCAGCAGTCTACACCCACCAGCTCAGAGATGGAGAAGAGATCCTGCTCTCCTGTGTGTACAGTGTATGGAGACATCATAGCAGCAGTCTACACCCACCAGCTCAGAGAGAGAGAAGAGATCCTGCTCTCCTATGTGTACAGTGTATGGAGACATCATAGCAGCAGTCTACACCCACCAGCTCAGAGATAGAGAGGAGATCCTGCTCTCCTATGTGTACAGTGTATGGAGGCATCATAGCAGCAGTCTACACCCACCAGCTCAGAGATAGAGAAGAGATCCTGCTCCCTATGTGTACAGTGTATGGAGACATCATAGCAGCAGTCTACACCCACCAGCTCAGAGATAGAGAAGAGATCCTGCTCTCCTATGTGTACAGTGTATGGAGACATCATAGCAGCAGTCTACACCCACCAGCTCAGAGATAGAGAAGAGATCCTGCTCCCCTATGTGTACAGTGTATGGAGACATCATAGCAGCAGTCTACACCCACCAGCTCAGAGGGAGAAGAGATCCTGCTCTCCTATGTGTACAGTGTATGGAGACATCATAGCAGCAGTCTACACCCACCAGCTCAGAGATAGAGAAGAGATCCTGCTCTCCTATGTGTGCAGTGTATGGAGACATCATAGCAGCAGTCTACACCCACCAGCTCAGAGATAGAGAAGAGATCCTGCTCTCCTATGTGTACAGTGTATGGAGACATCATAGCAGCAGTCTACACCCACCAGCTCAGAGATAGAGAAGAGATCCTGCTCCCCTATGTGTACAGTGTATGGAGACATCATAGCAGCGGTCTACACCCACCAGCTCAGAGATAGAGAAGAGATCCTGCTCTCCTATATGTACAGTGTATGGAGACATCATAGCAGCAGTCTACACCCACCAGCTCAGAGATAGAGAAGAGATCCTGCTCTCCTATGTGTACAGTGTATGGAGACATCATAGCAGCAGTCTACACCCACCAGCTCAGAGAGAGAGAAGAGATCCTGCTCTCCTATGTGTACAGTGTATGGAGACATCATAGCAGCAGTCTACACCCACCAGCTCAGAGGTAGAGAAGAGATCCTGCTCTCCTATGTGTGCAATGTATACAGACATCATAGCAGCAGTCTACACCCACCAGCTCAAAGATAGAGAAGAGATTCTGCTCTCCTATATGTGCAGTGTATAGAGAAATCATAGCGGCAGTCTACACCCACCAGCTCAGAGATGGAGAAGAGATCCTGCTCTCCTATGTATATAGTGTATGGAGACATCATAGCAGTCTACACCCACCAGCTCAGAGGTAGAGAAGAGATCCTGTTCTATGTGTACAGTGTATGGAGACATCATAGCAGCAGTCTACACCCACTAGCTCAGAGATAGAGAAGAGATCCTGCTCCCCTATGTGTACAGTGTAAGGAGACATCATAGCAGCAGTCTACACCAACCAGCTCAGAGATAGAGAGGAGATCCTGCTCCCCTATGTGTACAGTGTATGGAGACATCATAGCAGCAGTGTACACCCACCAGCTCAGAGATAGAGAGGAGATGCTGCTCCCCTATGTGTACAGTGTATGGAGACATCATAGCAGCAGACTACACCCCCCAGCTCAGAGATAGAGGAGAGATCCTGCTCTCCTATGTGTACAGTGTATGGAGACATCATAGCAGCAGTCTACACCCACCAGCTCAGAGATAGAGTAGAGATCCTGCTCTCCTATGTGTACAGTGTATGGAGACATCATAGCAGCAGTCTACACCCACCAGCTCAGAGATAGAGAAGAGATCCTGCTCTCGTATGTGTACAGTGTATGGAGACATCATAGCAGCAGTCTACACCCACCAGCTCAGAGATAGAGAAGAGATCCTGCTCCCCTATGTGTACAGTGTATGGAGACATCATAGCAGCAGTCTACACCCACCAGCTCAGAGATAGAGAAGAGATCCTGCTCCCCTATGTGTACAGTGTATGGAGACATCATAGCAGCAGTCTACACCCACCAGCTCAGAGATAGAGAAGAGATCCTGCTCTCCTATGTGTACAGTGCATGGAGACATCATAGCAGCAGTCTACACCCAGCAGCTCAGAGATAGAGAAGAGATCCTGCTCTCCTATGTGTACAGTGTATGGAGACATCATAGCAGCAGTCTACACCCACCAGCTCAGAGATAGAGTAGAGATCCTGCTCTCCTATGTGTACAGTGTATGGAGACATCATAGCAGCAGTCTACACCCACCAGCTCAGAGAGAGAGAAGAGATCCTGCTCTCCTATGTGTACAGTGTATGGAGACATCATAGCAGCAGTCTACACCCACCAGCTCAGAGATAGAGAGGAGATCCTGCTCTCCTATGTGTACAGTGTATGGAGGCATCATAGCAGCAGTCTACACCCACCAGCTCAGAGATAGAGAAGAGATCCTGCTCCCTATGTGTACAGTGTATGGAGACATCATAGCAGCAGTCTACACCCACCAGCTCAGAGATAGAGAAGAGATCCTGCTCTCCTATGTGTACAGTGTATGGAGACATCATAGCAGCAGTCTACACCCACCAGCTAAGAGATAGAGAAGAGATCCTGCTCCCCTATGTGTACAGTGTATGGAGACATCATAGCAGCAGTCTACACCCACCAGCTCAGAGGGAGAAGAGATCCTGCTCTCCTATGTGTACAGTGTATGGAGACATCATAGCAGCAGTCTACACCCACCAGCTCAGAGATAGAGAAGAGATCCTGCTCTCGTATGTGTACAGTGTATGGAGACATCATAGCAGCAGTCTACACCCACCAGCTCAGAGATAGAGAAGAGATCCTGCTCCCCTATGTGTACAGTGTATGGAGACATCATAGCAGCAGTCTACACCCACCAGCTCAGAGATAGAGAAGAGATCCTGCTCCCCTATGTGTACAGTGTATGGAGACATCATAGCAGCAGTCTACACCCACCAGCTCAGAGATAGAGAAGAGATCCTGCTCTCCTATGTGTACAGTGCATGGAGACATCATAGCAGCAGTCTACACCCAACAGCTCAGAGATAGAGAAGAGATCCTGCTCTCCTATGTGTACAGTGTATGGAGACATCATAGCAGCAGTCTACACCCACCAGCTCAGAGATAGAGTAGAGATCCTGCTCTCCTATGTGTACAGTGTATGGAGACATCATAGCAGCAGTCTACACCCACCAGCTCAGAGAGAGAGAAGAGATCCTGCTCTCCTATGTGTACAGTGTATGGAGACATCATAGCAGCAGTCTACACCCACCAGCTCAAAGATAGAGAAGAGATTCTGCTCTCCTATATGTGCAGTGTATAGAGAAATCATAGCGGCAGTCTACACCCACCAGCTCAGAGATGGAGAAGAGATCCTGCTCTCCTATGAATATAGTGTATGGAGACATCATAGCAGTCTACACCCACCAGCTCAGAGGTAGAGAAGAGATCCTGTTCTATGTGTACAGTGTATGGAGACATCATAGCAGCAGTCTACACCCACTAGCTCAGAGATAGAGAAGAGATCCTGCTCCCCTATGTGTACAGTGTAAGGAGACATCATAGCAGCAGTCTACACCAACCAGCTCAGAGATAGAGAGGAGATCCTGCTCCCCTATGTGTACAGTGTATGGAGACATCATAGCAGCAGTGTACACCCACCAGCTCAGAGATAGAGAGGAGATGCTGCTCCCCTATGTGTACAGTGTATGGAGACATCATAGCAGCAGACTACACCCCCCAGCTCAGAGATAGAGGAGAGATCCTGCTCTCCTATGTGTACAGTGTATGGAGACATCATAGCAGCAGTCTACACCCACCAGCTCAGAGATAGAGTAGAGATCCTGCTCTCCTATGTGTACAGTGTATGGAGACATCATAGCAGCAGTCTACACCCACCAGCTCAGAGGGAGAAGAGATCCTGCTCTCCTATGTGTACAGTGTATGGAGACATCATAGCAGCAGTCTACACCCACCAGCTCAGAGATAGAGAAGAGATCCTGCTCTCGTATGTGTACAGTGTATGGAGACATCATAGCAGCAGTCTACACCCACCAGCTCAGAGATAGAGAAGAGATCCTGCTCCCCTATGTGTACAGTGTATGGAGACATCATAGCAGCAGTCTACACCCACCAGCTCAGAGATAGAGAAGAGATCCTGCTCCCCTATGTGTACAGTGTATGGAGACATCATAGCAGCAGTCTACACCCACCAGCTCAGAGATAGAGAAGAGATCCTGCTCTCCTATGTGTACAGTGCATGGAGACATCATAGCAGCAGTCTACACCCAGCAGCTCAGAGATAGAGAAGAGATCCTGCTCTCCTATGTGTACAGTGTATGGAGACATCATAGCAGCAGTCTACACCCACCAGCTCAGAGATAGAGTAGAGATCCTGCTCTCCTATGTGTACAGTGTATGGAGACATCATAGCAGCAGTCTACACCCACCAGCTCAGAGAGAGAGAAGAGATCCTGCTCTCCTATGTGTACAGTGTATGGAGACATCATAGCAGCAGTCTACACCCACCAGCTCAGAGATAGAGAGGAGATCCTGCTCTCCTATGTGTACAGTGTATGGAGGCATCATAGCAGCAGTCTACACCCACCAGCTCAGAGATAGAGAAGAGATCCTGCTCCCTATGTGTACAGTGTATGGAGACATCATAGCAGCAGTCTACACCCACCAGCTCAGAGATAGAGAAGAGATCCTGCTCTCCTATGTGTACAGTGTATGGAGACATCATAGCAGCAGTCTACACCCACCAGCTCAGAGATAGAGAAGAGATCCTGCTCCCCTATGTGTACAGTGTATGGAGACATCATAGCAGCAGTCTACACCCACCAGCTCAGAGGGAGAAGAGATCCTGCTCCCCTATGTGTACAGTGTATGGAGACATCATAGCAGCAGTCTACACCCACCAGCTCAGAGATAGAGAAGAGATCCTGCTCTCCTATGTGTGCAGTGTATGGAGACATCATAGCAGCAGTCTACACCCACCAGCTCAGAGATAGAGAAGAGATCCTGCTCTCCTATATGTACAGTGTATGGAGACATCATAGCAGCAGTCTACACCCACCAGCTCAGAGATAGAGAAGAGATCCTGCTCCCCTATGTGTACAGTGTATGGAGACATCATAGCAGCAGTCTACACCCACCAGCTCAGAGATAGAGAAGAGATCCTGCTCCCCTATGTGTACAGTGTATGGAGACATCATAGCAGCAGTCTACACCCACCAGCTCAGAGATAGAGAAGAGATCCTGCTCTCCTATGTGTACAGTGCATGGAGACATCATAGCAGCAGTCTACACCCAGCAGCTCAGAGATAGAGAAGAGATCCTGCTCTCCTATGTGTACAGTGTATGAAGGCATCATAGTAGCAGTCTACATCCACCAGCTCAGAGATAGAGAAGAGATCCTGCTCTCCTATATGTACAGTGTATGGAGACACCATAGCAGCAGTCTACACCCACCAGCTCAGAGATAGAGAAGAGATCCTGCTCTCCTGTGTGTACAGTGTATGGAGACATCATAGCAGCAGTCTACACCCACCAGCTCAGAGATAGAGAAGAGATCCTGCTCTCCTATATGTGCTGTATATGAAGACATCGTAGTGGCAGTCTACACCCATAAGTGTCCATGCAGCAATGCCATAAAGTAGTTATAGGTAGACATCATATAGCGATTCCGCACACTGGTGCACATAGAACCCACCTCACTAGAGCTCACATGGATCAAGTGAAGGTTATGTTCCCCTTATTAACCCCTTAGTGACCAAACCTGTTTGCGCCTTAATGACCAGGCCAAATTTTGCAAATCTGACACGTGTCACTTTAGCATGGAAAAACACCAGAAAGGTTTTGCATATCCAAGCGATTCTGACAATGTTTTTTCGCCACATGTTGTACTTCATTTAGGCGGAAAAAATAGACCGATAGAATTTGTGTTTATTTATTAAAAGCGCCAAAATTGGGAACATTTTGAAAAAAATCATCATTTTTTCACATTTCCAACTGCAATATCTCAAATATGTGCAAACATAATATAGAAATTTTTGCTAAGATTTATATTTCCACCCGTTTACTTTATTTTGGGCGCACATTGGAAAAACTTTCGTTTTTTTTAACCATTTAGGAGACGTACAAATTTAACATTACTTTTCAGCATTTTGAGGAACACTTTGTTTTCCTACACCAAACCAAGATTGGAAAGGCTCATAGGAGTCAAAATGATAGATACCCCCACAAGTGACCCGATTTTAAAAACTACACCCCTTAACGTATTCACTGAGGGGCGTTATGAGTATTTTAACCCCACAGTTTTTTTTAGGAGTCAATGCAATTTAGAAGAGAAAAACCAAAATTTCATATTTTTGCAAATATGTCATTTTAAAGACAGGACTTTTTTCTATAGTACACATAAAAATTAGGATTTGAACCCCAAAATGGATACCTCTGTTTATCCTGTGCTCAGAAACATACCCATTGTGGCCCTAATCTTACGTCTGGATGCACAATGGGGCCCAAAATGAAAGGAGCAACCGGTGGCTTTCGGAACAGAAATTTTGCTTGAAGGAGATTTAGGCCCCATTGCCCACTTGTAGAGCTCTTGAGTGACCAAAACGATGGAGAACGCCCACAAGTGACCCCATTTTGAAAAGAAGACCCCTTAACGAATTTATCTAGGGGTACGATGACTTTTTTGACTTCACAGTTTTTGAATGAATCTAAGCCAAGCAGAAGGAAAAAATTATGATTTTCATTTTTTTGGCAATTGTGTCAATTTAAAAACAGTTTTTTTGTACAGTGTACATAGGAATGAAGACGTTCACCCCAAAATGGATCCCCCCGTTTGTCCCGTGTTCAGAAACATACCCATTGTGGCCCTAATCTACTTAAAGGAGACATGGCTAGGCCTATAATGGAAGGAGCACCCGTTGGATTTCAGGGTACAACGGAATAAATTCCAGTCCCCATTGCCCACTTGTAGAGCCATTGAGCGGCCAAAACGATAGAGAACCCCCACAAATGACCCCATTTTGAAAACTAGACCCCTTAACAAATTCATCTAGGGGTGTACTGCATATTTTGACCCCACAGTATTTGAATGAATCTAAGCAAAGCAAAAGGAAAAAATGACGATTTTCATTTTTGTTTTTTTACAGCACACATAGAAATGAAGACGTTCACCCCAAAATGGATCCCCCCATTGGTCCCGTGTTCAGAAACATACCCATTGTGGCCCTCATCTACTTACAGGACACATGGCTAGGCCCATAATGGAGGGAATGCCCGCTGGATTTCAGGGCAGAACTGAATAAATTCCAGGCCCCATTGCCCACTTATACGGAAAAAAATTTGATTTCCTAAAAATAACCCTCCCCCCCCCCCCGCCATCCCCATTTGTTTGGCATTCCCTAAATATTAGATAAAGGTAATAATTTAAACTGCGTTTTATGTCCAAAGACAAGGGTAATTACGGAGGCTCCTTGGGATGGGCACATGAGGCAAGAAAACCGGGTATCCCCCCCCCCTCTCATGTATCCCCCCCCTCTCATGCTTTTTGGGGGTATTTCGTGACCTCAGTGGCGGGTATGGGGTGTAAAAAGTGGCGTTCAGTGAGTCTTCGTAAGCTTGATGAGGTGCGGCGGTCTCACACAGAAGGCGCTCAACAAACTGCTCCTGGAACTGCAGGAAGGCGAGCGTTCCCGGGGCTTCTTGTAAATTACGGATTACAGGTAGCGGTCTGAATAACGCGGGGCTCACGCAGCCGTAGGTGGAATCCGCTTGCCGAGGCCCACAGCGGATTCCAGCTGTGAACCGGTTGTGACCCTGCGTACGGCCATGTACTGCGTATAACAGCCCTCTCACACAGGCGGTCATGCGCAGTACACTGTTTTTTTGTTTTTATTTCCCGCGCCGTCGCTTAGCGATGACTCGGGTACCCGCAGCCCGTACACAATGTGTTTGCATATGGGCTGCGGGTATATCCGCAGTCATAGAGCACAAGGGGCTCTAGGTCGCGGATATTCGCGGTAAAATATAGCATGCCGTTTTCTGTTTTCTGCGAGTGGATTACGTAATTCCGACCCGCTAATTGGGGGGAATTGTGTAATCCAATGCATGCGATTGATCCGTGGATTACCGCTGATCAAGCGCATGCAGAACCCGTAATTCCTCTCCGGTCATGTGTGACCGGCCTAATGTTAGATCGCTACATTATCACGTGACCGGGGACCGCTCAGCAAGGCCGCCGGTCACTGCTCCAAGCACTCAGCAACCGTTGGTCGCTGGGAGCAAGGGGATTTAAAATTTCCTGGGCTCCCCGGCTCCTGCGAATGTGTCCGGCATTTTGCCGGCGGGCGCGTGCGCAGCAGCTGGAAGGGTCCAGGGAGGATAATCGCATCTGGATTCAAATGCGGAAGCCTCCGAGAAGATGTTTCATCTCCTCTCACCGATCGCATCGGTGAGGGGAGATGAAACTGCCACTTTTTAAAGAACTTTTACCATTATGCATTGGATAACGGCGATCACGTGACCAGTAACCACATACCGCGGCCCCCCGTGACATCTTCAGGCTCTTAGCTACCTTTGGTAGCCAGCAGCAGGGAGATTTTACATTTCTTGGGCAATCTTTCACTTTTGCGCATGCGTCCGCCATCATGCTGACGGGCGCATGCGCAGAAGCTGGGGTAAGATCTGCGGATCAACATCCCACCAGGGAACAAATCCAGGACCTTGGGTACGTAATTTCAGCCCCCCTTACGGATACGATCTGTAAGGGGAGATGAAACTTTAACTTTTTAAACTTTTTTTTAACGGTGATCATATGACTGGAAACCGCATACAGCGGTCCCCAGTCATATCTCCCTGCACTCGGCTAACTGTGACAGCCGGGTGCAGGGAGATTTTGAATTTGCCGGGCTCGCCGGCCATCTGCGCATGCGCGCCACATCGGCACATCGCAGAAGCCAGCGGGGGTCCCGACACCGGCCGGAGGACATCGGCGGACCTGAGGTGAGTATTTTCAGCTGCCCCCATGGATCCGATCCATCAGGGCAGCTGAATATGTAACTTTTTTTGCAGTTTTGTTTACTTTTTTGGATAGCGCCGATCGCAATGCCGGGGGGGGGGGGGGGGGTCCGAACAGCCCAGGATGACAGCTCCATGCTGTCAGCTACCTGCAGACACCGACAGCATGGAGCTGTCACGTCCACAGCCCGAGGGGCTTTATTCTCTGCAGGACACATGTTTTTACGTCCTCAGTGAATAAAGCCCACTTCGGGAGGACGTAAAAACACTATGGGCTGGTCGTTAAGGGGTTAAACAGTGTCCTACGGGGGACATGATCTTTGTGGGGGAATCTCCTCCACGCTCTGTATGATGAATATTATGACACAGGGGGACACATGATGGCGGTATACAGAAATGTATAGATATGTATGTTCTCTATAGGCCCCATCATCAGCCATTAGTAACACATCACATGTTGCTTGGATGACATTGGCTACTGGAAGCCTCTTTTTATGGCCCTGCTGCTGCTGCAGCCTCTTTCTCTTCGGTACCCCTGATGTCCCCAGTGACGGCGCAGCCCCCCAGCTGTCAGGCTTGGCAGTAGTGTCCCGCTCCACCGATTCATATGCCACCGATTCCTGCAGCAGATGCCTGCAGCTGGAACACGTATCAACCAAAGCAGAGCGGGGTGAGTGCATGGTCTGCGGTGCTGCGCGGAGGGGGCAGAGGAAGAGGGGGTTATATGATTAGAGGGGCTCAGCTGTAATACGTGGGGCAGGAAGGGGGATTCTATAGAAAGGAGGGTCCGCCTATCATTAATGGAGGTCTGCGTACAGTATGTACAGCCGGGTGGGGGCTGCAGGTTTGGGGGGTCATAAGGAGTCCAATCATTTGAGTCAAGTGAAATGTATGTCCAAGAGGGCCATAATGCTCCCACCATTCACTCACGCTACTCACTTGTACCTCGTATAGGCAGATGCCGCCCTAGCTCGCGCACGCCGCGTGTTTTCTGTTCTGACTATATGATGCTCCAGTAGATAAATATACGCCGAGCGCCTCACTTGGGAAATTGGGTATTTTTGTACAATATTTTACCTAATAAGGGTCAGAACATAGTGTTATTGTGGCGTCTTCCAGTCACTTCGTGGTAACATCTGACACCTGTTCAACTGTCTTGTAAGTGGTGGGAGGAGTCTCAAGACACACGTGGCGGATGTTTTCTTCATCAAATGTAAACATTTCTTCCACCAGCGGGGGCAGCAGAGAGTCGTTCTGCTTTGTGAAACTATGTTAAGTTACATTATATCAGGGGTGTGAAACTCATTTTCACGAAGGGCCACATCAGCATGAAGGTTGTCTTCAAAGGGCCGACTGTAATTGTAGGGCTGCCTGTTCACGGGCAATTATTCATTGCGTTACCCGCGGCGATAATCTGGCCGCGGGTAATGCAGTAAACGCTTTCCATAGCAACAGAAAGCGCAGCTGCGGTGTCCACGAGCAGAAAATCATAGCGATTCTCCGCTTGCGGGATCAAAATCACGGCGTGCCGCAATTTGTCGCAGTGAGCCTATTTGTCAGATACCCCCCAGAGACCTCAGCAGTAATAGTGACCCCCGCAGCATCCCCAGTAGTAATAGTAACCCCCACAGCATCCCCAGTAGTAATGCTATAACTACTGGGGACAATATAGGGGGCACTATTACTAACAGTATCCCCTATATCAGTAGTAATAGCGCCCCCTGAAATCCATAGACTTACCAACCTCCTCCTCCTCCTTGTGGAAGTGCCGTTGCTCCTCTGCTCGCTGTTCCTGGCGCTGACTGCAGGTGCACACTGTGACGTCAGTATGCATATCCAGACGCCTCCTCCCTTCTGCTCTCACGGAACCAGGTGAGGGGGAGGAGGATCCCGGGTGCACACTGATGTCAAAGTGTGCGCCTGGGATCTGCGCCACTGAGTGAATACCGGCAGGGTAGCTGCGGCCCCCCAGCTGGTATTCACTTCTGTGGTAAGCGGCCACCGGCTTGTGATGCCGGCCGTGCTCGCGGGCCACGTTGTGTTTGACATCTGTGTATTATATGTTTGGAAGCCCGGCGGACGTCACATATCTGCAGCCTGTGCAGCTGTACAGGGGACCAGGACATAAGGGCCCCAACCGCCATCTTAGAAGAAGGTCCCTACTGTCTATTAGATTGTATACAAGAGACTGAGACAACGAATCTCATTGGACCCACTTACTGGTCCACAGAGATGGACTGTTGAAGACCTTGGGGCCCGTACACTTCACAGGGCCCCTCCTCTGTCTCCCCTGATTCAAAATATAGAAAAATAACCCCGTCTGAAAGAAAAAAATTACATAGGGATTTTATTTTTGCAACTTTTATCACACTTTTTTTTTTAGGACCCCAAACATTTGTCTTTTTTCTGTCAGCGGTCTGAGGGGTTTTGTGGGAGGAGTTGTACTTTTTAATGGTACCAATTGCTGATCCAGGAGACGTTTTGATCCCTTTCTATTCCCTACTTTTCAAAGCAATATAGGCAAAATTAGCTGTTTTTTCCAAGTTACATGTTTTCTTTTTCATGCGGTGCCCTGTGTGGGGTAAATCAGGTGCTAATATTTGTCTCTGGGGTTTATACATTTGTGTCTTTATTATTTTTTTAATGCTTTTTTAGCTTTTTACTTTTGTTCTAATAGAGGACTTGAATACCATCATACTACAGTATAGCAGTGTATTAGAAAGCCTATGAAGCTCGGCCAGAGGCTGAACCCCATAGGCCACCGTAATTGGCAGTCCCAGATGCTATATTCAAGCTTCCGGGTGCTAAAGCAACCCATAGAGCCCCCACAATCACATCACAGGGGGCGAGTGGTTGAGAAAGGGGACCCTCTCCCTCTGTTAGCCTTTTCCATGCTGTGGTCGCACCGACCGCAGCATGTAAAGGGTTAAACAGCAGGCATCAGAGGTTTCTCTGGTCCTCCCTGTTGGAGCAGGCACCAGGCTGTTATCCAACAGCTGAGCACCTGCTCTCCTTGGCACTGGAGATAAAGCCCCTAAACGCCCGCCGCCAAAGGCTAATGTTACCCGCCTGATATCGCGCTCGCCAACATGTGATCCCCGCAGAGGTGTTTTTATATAAAAACTGCCCTGCAGAACGTTGGAAGCAGCTTCAGGAGCGGCGGAGGATCGCGGAGTTTCTCACATTGCTTTCAATTGGGAGACCTGGCATTGTGCACACCTAGCAAGAGCTGCGATGCCGCCGGCCCCATAGAAGACTATGGGAGATGCGATGCAAAGGCACGCCCACAGCTAGGACGAGCCGCAATCGGTTGCATCGCACCGCTCATGTGTATGACCATTCAGAAAATGGGCTTCATATTCGGGTAAGATTTACTCAGTAGTGTGAAAACAGGCAAAAGGAGTATGGGCGGTGATTAAGGGGTTAAAACCCCACATACAGTGCCTGTCCGTTAATCCCACATACAGGGCTGTCAGTTCCGCATATTCTTCCCAGTTAATATCACTGTGGAGAATCCGTAACATTCCCGTACGTCCGTGTGAAGCCGCCGTACAAAGTATATGAGCGCCGCAGACGTCCATTGTGCAATCATCAGGCCTCGTAACTCACAGCTGAGCCGTCCTGTCTTAATGGCTGGAGACACTTGGGGGGCACAGGGGGACGTTTCTTGTAGGCTGCAGACGCTTGGGGGGGCCGGGGAACGTTTCTCGAAGGCTGCAGACACTTGTGGGGGCCGGGGAACGTTTCTTGGAGGCTGCAGACACTTCGGCAGGTCGGGGGACGTTTCTTGGAGGCTGCAGACACTTGGACAGGTAGGGAGACATTTCTTGGAGACTGCAGAAACTTCGGGGGGCCGGGGGACGTTTCTTGGAGGCTGCAGACACTTGGGGGGGCCGGGGGACGTTTCTTGGAGGCTGCAGACACTTGGGCAGGTCGGGGCACATTTCTTGGAGACTGCAGACACTTCGGGGGGCCTGGGGATGTTTCTTGGAGGCTGCAGACACTTGGGCGGGCCGGGGGACGTTTCTTGAAGGCTGCAGACGCTTGGGGGGCACAGGGGGCCGTTTCTTGGAGGCTGCAGACACTTGGGGGGGGGGCGGGGGACGTTTCTTGGAGGCTGCAGACACTTGGGGGGGCACAGGGGGACGTTTCTTGTAGGCTGGAGACACTTGGAGGGCGCAGGGGGACGTTTCTTGGAGGCTGCAGACACTTGAGGGGGGGGGGGGGGGACGTTTCTTGGAGGCTGCAGACACTTGGGGGGCCGGGGGACGTTTCTTGGAGGCTGCAGACACTTGGGGGGCCGGGGGATGCTGGCCGGCTTCTCAGCCTTAGAACAGGTTACATCAGTGACATTCGCACGTGGGACTCGCGGAGCCACAAAGCCACCAGATTGTCTCACCAACAATGTGTAACCAAGTTCTGGTCTGATAAAAGAATATCTGCAGTTTCATCGTTGCTTGTTTGTTGTTTGCGCTCCATCACCGCTAACCGAAGACGCAGCTGATGGGCGGAGCTAAAGATGCTCAAGACCGACTTGTACCATCAGATAACAACGGAGCTCTTCTACAATAAGCCGGAAGGAGAGACCTTGAGCGATGAAGCATAAATCCATTGTGATAGTAACTGATTGAAGAGCGACTCCAGGAGTCACACAGAGAACAGTAAACCCACAATAATGGGGATTCCTTATAAAACTCCTGATGGACCCCGCAGCGTCATGTGACTTTACATTGGCGTAATGAAAACAAAGGTTTGGTCCTGTAGAGAACAATGTGATTGATCAGCAAGACAAACCACGAGGTCTTGTAGATGTGAGACCAACAGAAATACATGATATTTATAACCCAAGAGGTCCAAGAGCCGCGGTAACATCAGCTGTGTCTGTGGGCCAGTAAAATGTATCACATCCACAAGATGACTTGGCTTCTCTTGCTGGGAACAATCACACTTTACATTTACTCCTGTACATAGTGATATGGAGCATGCTGGTATAACCTGGGGATCTCCTGTATATAATTATATATGTACAGCTGGTATACGTTATACATCTCCCTGTATATAGTGATATGGACCATGCTGGTATAACCTGGGTATCTCCTGTATATAATTATATATGTACAGCTGGTATAAGTTATACATCTCCTGTACATAGTGATATGGAGCATGCTGGTATAACCTGGGGATCTCCTGTATATAATTATATATGTACAGCTGGTATAAGTTATACATTTCCTGTATATAGTGATATGGAGCATGCTGGTATAACCTGGGGATCTCCTGTATATAATTATATATGTACAGCTGGTATAAGTTATACATCTCCTGTATATAGTGATATGGAGCATACTGGTATAACCTGGGGATCTCCTGTATATAGTGATATGGAGCATGCTGGTATAACCTGGGTATCTCCTGTATATAATTATATATGTACAGCTGGTATTAGTTATACATCTCCTGTATATAGTGATAAGGAGCATGCTGGTATAACCTGGGTATCTCCTGTATATAGTGATATGGAGCATGCTGGTATAACCTGGGCATCTCCTGTATATAATTATATATGTATAGCTGGTATTAGTTATACATCTCCTGTATATAGTGATATGGAGCATGCTGGTATAACCTGGGGATCTTTTGTATATAATTATATATGTTTTCGCTGGCGAGCACACCGCACTGTACTACCGTCATCTGGCGAGTGCATTGTAGGATGTGAGAACTTGAATGAAGTGGCAAAGGCTGACAAGGTGCGAAAAAGGTGCAAAAAAGTCCCGCAAAACAAACTTCCGGCCAGTCTAAGTTTCATGCGCACGGCGATTTTACTCTGGTCAGACGGGCGTTTTGCTGCGACCATAAACGCGGCTAGGTGCTGATTTTCCTGCGATTTTTCGCCCCCGGTCACGCGATTTGCGCATGCGCATCCGTCATGCGATCCGCAAATCGCGGGAAAAAACGCCCGTCTGACTAAGGCCTCAGTATGCAGAATGCCTGCTTACAGCCCCCTCCAGACCATTCTGCGCACAGCTTTGCCACAAGTGCGATGCAGCATGCCGGTATAACCTGGGTATCTCCTGGATGTGATTGCACACTTTACGCACAAAACTTGCATACGGTTAAATTTTTATTTTTTTTAAAAAAAATGCGTTTTTTAATAGTATTTGCAGTTTTTCACAAACGCACGGACCTTTTGAATGTTTTTTTTCATTGTGATTCAAAAATACAACAAAAACAGCTGAAGACGACTGAAGGGGCGCAGACACGTATCACGCAGTCCAGGAAATGAGTGCTTGGAAAACGGATGCCGAGTGGCTAGATCATGTATGTAAACTGGCCCTGCAGCTGTATGCAGCGCGGTTTAGGTACGGGTGGCGGAGGCCGAGCTGAACTGTTGCACCGGAGCCCCCAGCCTTTATCTATGCCCCTGCATATAAGAATCAGTCTCTGTCCGCCGTTCTCCATCCCTTTGTGGGGCGGTCGCACCCTCATCAGTTACAACGGGCCGCTGCGCCGCAGTCATTCAGCTGGAGATATTTCTCGCGATGAGAGTCCATTCGGCGCGGGACGTTCGCTTTACACTTTACATTGCTATAATAGGTGAGCGCTCGGCCGGCGCTGCGGTACGGATCAATATATGTGCCGACCGCGCTGCAGCGAATATCGATAAACCGCGCTAATCCGTAACACAAGTCTGACGGCTGGAAGAATCGTTTTCTTTGTACCTGAAATAGAATGAATGTGGAGATGAAGGCTGGAGTGCGGCACGCTGCTGCCCCCCGGGGGCTGTGAGTGGATGGCGCAGGACGCTCACATTCCTTTGTGTTGGGGTTATTGTTGTCATCTTTTGTTACATGAACATTGCACACATTATTGGCGTCTACAACCTCGTTTTCCATTGCGGCCAATCACATCTCAGCATTTATGTGTTTAAAGGAATTCTGGAGGCAAAACATATGTTCTGCGCTATACATAGTGCGGGGTTGGAGGGGGCGGGGCCAGACCTCCCAACGCTTGATGATATTGGCCAACGCTTGGGTGCAGATGTTTTTAGAGGACCCCCGTGCTTTGGCCCCTCGGGGTTCCCAGCTCTGAGTGCCAACATGTAGCGCTGCATTTGTCCTGCGGGGAGAAGACACATTTGGGGCCCCACAAGGGACGGCTGCCTTGTACTTTATTATTTAGGGCTCCTTCACACGGGCGACGGTGAAGGAGCGTCTTCGTTCCGGCGATCTTTGGGGGTCAGCGATGCTTTTTGCTGACCATAATCTCGCATTGCGTTTTTCTAACGCAAAAGTCAATTGGAGTTTCTAATGTTAAAAACGGATCGCAAAAAAAAATCGCAAGTTTGTGCGCTGCGATAAAAGGAGGGAAACGCAGACAGACAGAGCGAGCGCGCCGCCACCTTGTATCACTCTACATCGCATGGTCAAAAAAAAAACCCCAAATGGGAATAAAACCATTGAGAATCACGGCGGCCTCATTCTTCGCTTTCCCTCGCATTGCGTGATTTTCTCCCGGGTGTGAAGGCGCCCGGAGGGGTTGGGGGCCGATTGGTGTTGGCAGACTCATACACATACTTCAGCGCGACCCATTCCGCTCTGAACAAGATGGATTTGCACGCATATCGGTGCATTGTAATGCATTTTTTGCACACGCAGAGCGGTCACTTGCACACGGCAGCCGAACGCGCCCTGATTTAAACAGCTATTTGGCGGGATTGCACAGCGTGTGGCGCCCCCCCCCCCCCCCCCATAGAGGGGAGCTTTGCTGTGCAAATGTGCAGGGCGATAGAACATGTCCTATTTTTTGCGTGTGTGAGGAATGCGCACACAAAATGAGAATCAACCTACTGAAACCAATGGGGCCTATTCTCTGCGCATCCCAAATATGCTCTTGTGAAGGAGCCCTCAGTAGTAGATCAGCAGGGTCTGCATACCAGGGATCACAGTGGTCCGCTGTTTGCTGTGCCAATGTATTCATGATTTCTGCAGGAAGCAGACAGCTCCGTTCGCACTGCAGTGGCCGGACTTAGTATTAGAGGTCATTCATTTCAGTAGTAACTTTGCATGTAATACCAAGCCTGGCCACAGCAGTGGAAACAGAGCTGTCTGCTTCTTGTGGCAATCAGTTCAGTGCATTAAACCTGAGAACAGCTGATCAGCAGGGTTTCTGAGTGCAGATCCCCATTAATCTACACTATGCTGACAGAAGTATGTGCCCCCCAAGAGTCCGCTGCGGTCAGGTGATGTGTGAGCATTAGGTATAAAGGAGAGGCTCACACAGGAGATTCCAGTACTCTACCATTAGTAGGGAAAGGCATGTGAAGGGTTAACATGTATGAGCGGCTGCACACAACATCCCAGCAGTGGATGCACAGCGGCGCAGGCGATGGGGCTTGGAGCGACGGACTGTAAGTGAGTGGAAGCAAGTGTTGTGGATGACTCACAGGACACCGTCCTCGCCATCAGGGAGGGTAAGTGTTGAAATAGCTGTAGGTGCTCCAGGTAGTGTAAGCCCCGCCCCACGTGCCCCCCCATAGTGTGCCGCACACTTTCAGAAGTCTCGCTACAGTTGGAAAATCAGGAAAACCCGGGAATATTCTCATCATAGACAAGTCCTTCTGCTATTACTGCCATCCAGAATCTATTCAGCTGCAGCTCCTCTAAAATGTACAGAAATCCTTTAAGGAGACTGAATGCTGCAGCGCCCCCTGCAGGATGGACACATCAATACACTGCTGGTAGGTTCTGGGTTCTCTGCGATGAGGGCTGCTGGAGAAATGGCCATTCACCGAATGTCTGATGGAACATCCCCAGCCGCCCCCGGCCTCAGCGCCGAACGACCGAACACAAAGCGGCGAGAAGAAGGAAACGCGTCGTTATCACTTAAAGAAAGAGTAGAGAAAATCCGGCGCTGAACAAGAGGCGGGCGTGGAGAGAGTCAACCAATATATATATAATGACTGTATTGCAAAAATACCTAAAAACACACAGGGTGGTAAATGCAACGCGTATCAGCGATACTATGAGAAAGGTGGCCGCCAAAATGCAAGAAAATGCCAGATGTAGGCACGACTTGGGTATGGCTTACCCTCATCATGCCAACAGCTGAATATGGTAACGCCCGTATGAATAAAGCCTCAAGTGAAGGCAAACTGAAGGGAGGAAGTCTGCACCCCAATCCATGAGAACATGTGCAGCGGACCAGCGTCCTGGTGGGACCTACGGCAGTGGAGATACCTGTGGGCTCCCCTCTGTGGGCATGTGGCTCCAGTACTTTGGGTGGGATCCCCTCATGGGGGCATTACATCTCTGGATCTGTTCTCGGGGGCCCCACACCTCAGCAGGTATCTTCCAGGTAGGAATTACTTTTTTGCTTGAAGTCTTCTCAAACCTTCCTTCCTATATCTTAGGCTGCATAAGTGCTGGAGGATGAGCTGATCCCTGAGTATAACCAGCAGCTGTTCAGTACTGAACGGCTGCTATGTGATGCCAATGGAGAGGGGCGGGGGAGCGAGGAGAGAAATCTCCTGCAAGCGGCCCGCTGTGAGCCAGCAATACTAACTCCCCTGCATCAATACCGCAGCCAGTATGTGGGGGACGAGGGGCGGCCATCGTTTATGTAGGAGCACCGCAGCCAGATTGTGCAGGACGAGGGGCGGCCATCGTTTATGTAGGAGCACTGCAGCCAGTATGTGGGGGACGAGGGGCGGCCATCGTTTAAGTAGCAGCACCGCAGCCAGTATGTGCGGGACGAGGGGCGGCCATCGTTTATGTAGAAGCACCGCAGCCAGTATGTGCAGGATGAGGGGCGGCCATCGTTTATGTAGGAGCACCGCAGCCAGTATGTGCAGGACGAGGGGCGGCCATCGTTTATGTAGGAGTACCGCAGCCAGTATGTGTGGGACGAGGGGGGGCCATCGTTTATGTAGGAGCACCGCAGCCAGTATGTGCGGGACGAGGGGCGCCCATCGTTTATGTAGGAGCACCGCAGCCAGTATGTGCGGGACGAGGGGCGCCCATCGTTTATGTAGGAGCATCGCAGCCAGAATGTGGGGGGGCGAGGGGCGGCTATCGTTTATGTAGGAGCACCGCAGCCAGTATGTGCAGGACGAGGGGCGGCCATTGTTTATGTAGGAGCACCATAGCCAGTATGTGGGGGGACGAGGGGCGGCCATCGTTAATGTGGGAGCACCGCAGCCAGTATGTGCAGGACGAGGGGCGGCCATCGTTTATGTAGGAGCACCGCAGCCAGTATGTGCGGGACGAGGGGCGGCCATCGTTTATGTAGGAGCACCGCAGCCAGTATGTGGGGGACGAGGGGCGGCCATCGTTTATGTAGGAGCATCGCAGCCAGTATGTGCAGGACGAGGGGCGGCCATCGTTTATGTAGGAGCACCACAGCCAGTATGTGGGGGACGAGGGGCGGCCATCGTTTATGTAGGAGCATCGCCGCCAGTATGTGGGGGACGAGGGGCGGCCATCGTTTATGTAGGAGCACCGCCGCCAGTATGTGGGGGACGAGGGGCGGCCATCGTTTATGTAGGAGCACCGCAGCCAGTATGTGGGGGACGAGGGGTGGCCATCGTTTATGTAGGAGCACCGCAGCCAGTATGTACAGGACGAGGAGCGGCCAACGTTTATGTAGGAGCATCGCAGCCAGTATGTGGGGGATGAGGGGCGGCCATCGTTTATGTAGGAGCACCGCAGCCAGTATGTGGGGGACGAGGGGTGGCCATCGTTTATGTAGGAGCACCGCAGCCAGTATGTACAGGACGAGGAGCGGCCATCGTTTATGTAGGAGCATCGCAGCCAGTATGTGGGGGGATGAGGGGCGGCCATCGTTTATGTAGGAGCACCACAGCCAGTATGTGGGGGACGAGGGGCGGCCATTGTTTATGTAGGAGCACCGCAGCCAGTATGTGGGGGACGAGGGGTGGCCATCGTTTATGTAGGAGCACCGCAGCCAGTATGTACAGGACGAGGAGCGGCCATCGTTTATGTAGGAGCATCGCAGCCAGTATGTGGGGGACGAGGGGCGGCCATCGTTTATGTAGGAGCATCGCAGCCAGTATGTGCGGGACGAGGGGCGGCCATCGTTTATGTAGGAGCATCGCAGCCAGTATGTGCGGGACGAGGGGCGGCCATCGTTTATGTAGGAGCACCGCAGCCAGTATGTGGGGGACGAGGGGCGGCCATCGTTTATGTAGGAGCACCGCCGCCAGTATGTGGGGGACGAGGGGTGGCCATCGTTTATGTAGGAGCACCACAGCCAGTACGTGGGGGACGAGGGACGGCCATCGTTTATGTAGGAGCACCGCAGCCAGTATGTGGAGGATGAGGAGCGGGCATCGTTTATGTAGGAGCACCGCAGCCAGTATGTGCGGGACGAGGGGCGCCCATCGTTTATGTAGGAGCACCGCAGCCAGTATGTGCGGGACGAGGGGCGCCCATCGTTTATGTAGGAGCACCGCAGCCAGTATGTGGGGGACGAGGGGCGGCCATCGTTTATGTAGGAGCACCGCAGCCAGTATGTGGAGGATGAGGGGCGGCCATCGTTTATGTAGGAGCACCGCAGCCAGTATGTGTGGGACGAGGGGCGGCCATCGTTTATGTATGAGCACAGCAGCCAGTAAGTGGGGGACGAGGGGCGGCCATCGTTTATGTAGGAGCACCGCAGCCAGTATGTACAGGATGAGGGGCGGCCATCGTTTATGTAGGAGCACCGCAGGCGGTATGTGTGGACGAGGGGCGGCCATCGTTTATGTAGGAGCACCGCAGCCAGCATGTGCGGGACGAGGGGCGCCCATCGTTTATGTAGGAGCACCGCAGCCAGTATGTGTGGGGACGAGGGGCGGCTATCGTTTATGTAGGAGCACCACAGCCAGTATGTGTGCGACGAGGGGCGGCCATCGTTTATGTAGGAGCACCACAGCCAGTATGTGCAGGACGAGGGGCGGCCATCGTTTATGTAGGAGCACCGCAGCCAGTATGTGCAGGACGAGGGGCGGCCATTGTTTATGTAGGAGCACCACAGCCAGTATGTGGGGGGACGAGGGGCGGCCATCGTTAATGTGGGAGCACCGCAGCCAGTATGTGCAGGACGAGGGGCGGCCATCGTTTATGTAGGAGCACCGCAGCCAGTATGTGCGTGACGAGGGGCGGCCATCGTTTATGTAGGAGCACCTCAGCCAGTATGTGCAGGACGAGGGGCGGCCATCGTTTATGTAGGAGCCCCGCAGGCAGTATGTGGGGGACGAGGGGCGGCCATCGTTTATGTAGGAGCACCGCAGCCAGTATGTGGGGGATGAGGGGCGGCCATCGTTTATGTAGGAGCATCGCAGCCAGTATGTGCAGGACGAGGGGCGGCCATCGTTTATGTAGGAGCACCACAGCCAGTATGTGGTGGACGAGGGGCGGCCATCGTTTATGTAGGAGCATCGCAGCCAGTATGTGCGGGACGAGGGGCGGCCATCGTTTATGTAGGAGCACCGCAGCCAGTATGTGGGGGACGAGGGGCGGCCATCGTTTATGTAGGAGCACCGCAGCCAGTATGTGGGGGACGAGGGGTGGCCATCGTTTATGTAGGAGCACCGCAGCCAGTATGTACAGGACGAGGGGCGGCCATCGTTTATGTAGGAGCACCGCAGCCAGTATGTGGGGGACGAGGGGCGGCCATCGTTTATGTAGGAGCATTGCAGCCAGTATGTGCAGGACGAGGGGCGGCCATCGTTTATGTAGGAGCACCGCAGCCAGTATGTGGGGGACGAGGGGCGGCCATCGTTTATGTAGGAGCACCGCAGCCACTATGTGCAGGACGAGGGGCGGCCATCGTTTATGTAGGAGCACCGCAGCCAGTATGTACAGGATGAGGAGCGGCCATCGTTTATGTAGGAGCATCGCAGCCAGTATGTGGGGGATGAGGGGCGGCCATCGTTTATGTAGGAGCACCGCAGCCAGTATGTGGGGGACGAGGGGCAGCCATCGTTTATGTAGGAGCACCGCAGCCAGTATGTGGGGGACGAGGGGTGGCCATCGTTTATGTAGGAGAACCGCAGCCAGTATGTACAGGACGAGGAGAGGCCATCGTTTATGTAGGAGCATCGCAGCCAGTATGTGGGGGGCGAGGGGCGGCCATCGTTTATGTAGGAGCACCGCAGCCAGTATGTGCGGGACGAGGGGCGGCCATCGTTTATGTAGGAGCACCGCAGCCAGTATGTATGGGACGAGGGGCGGCCATCGTTTATGTAGGAGCACCGCAGCCAGTAGGTGGGGGACGAGGGGCAGCCATCATTTATGTAGGAGCCCCGCAGGGAGTATGTGGGGGACGAGGGGCGGCCATCGTTTATGGAGAAGCACCGCAGCCAGTATGTGGGGGACGAGGGGCGGCCATCGTTTATGTAGGAGCACCGCAGCCAGCATGTGGGGGACGAGCGGCGGCCATCGTTTATGTGGGAGCACCGCAGCCAGTATGTGGGGGACGAGGGGCGGCCATCGTTTATGTAGGAGCACCGCAGCCAGTATGTGGAGGACGACGGGCGGCCATCGTTTATGTAGGAGCACCGCAGCCAGTATGTGGGGGACGAGGGGCGGCCATCGTTTATGTAGGAGTACTGCAGCCAGTATGTGCGGGACGAGGGGCGGCCATCGTTTATGGAGGAGCACCACAGCCAGTATGTGGGGGACGAGGGGCGGCCATCGTTTATGTAGGAGCACCACAGCCAGTATGTGGGGGACGAGAGGCGGCCATCGTTTATGTAGGAGCACCGCAGCCAGTATGTGGGGGACGAGGGGCGGCCATCGTTTATGTAGGAGCACCGCAGCCAGTATGTGGGGGACGAGGGGCGGCCATCGTTTATATAGGAGTACTGCAGCCAGTATGTGCGGGACGAGGGGCGGCCATCGTTTATGTAGGAGCACTACAGCCAGTATGTGGGGGACGAGGGGCGGCCATTGTTTGCCCCACATTCATGCCGTCTACATGGGTCTTTAGGTTGCTGATATACTGTTGCCTTGCTGCCGCTTACTGGCTTTATGTTGCTAAATGCTGACATTGTGCCTTCTGCTGTCAGAGCGGATACTCGAGCAGATCTGCCCCCGCCCCCCCTGCTCCTTCCTGCTCACTCCCGCAATCCACCGCTCACCCCCGCCGGCACCTGAATCTTTGCGGACGAGCAGGCAGATACTCGAAAAGGACGATACTCGCTCGCTCATCACTAATAACAACCAACTGAAAGCAGCAAAACCAAAAAACATGGAGAGAGTGCAGCATCCCAACGGCCACCCAGACTGAGGAGCTGGCGGGGTAGAGATGGCACTTGTCATGGTGGCTTTACCAGACTCCTCCCCGGAGGGATACACAGAACCTCTGCCAAGGCACCGCTAGGCCTCTTCCAGGCAACACTAGGACAGCGGTTACCTGTATACATGCGGTAGACTAGATTTGTCACGTGTGACGCCACCGTTCCTTCTCACCTTAGCTTGTACCTGGCGGTTAAATGAAGAGTCCACACACACAGCTGAAACTTGATAACTCGGTCACTGGGAACGGGCAATGACCGGGGAACTTTACCAGAAGCTTTGCAGATTACAGCTTTACACACCAGTGCAGAAAAGACAGAGACTGTGAGGTCAGGGGGGAGACACAGGAGGATGCCGGTGCTACAGGCCACGTTATCTGTAAGGTGCCGCTCCTGGAAAGCGAACACTCCGGAGGAGGACGAGGGAAGGGAACACTCCAGAGATGCTCACTCAGTACTTGAAGACAGCTCTGCACGGCGGACTCTTCACTCTCTCTTCAGAGGTGGCTCCCTGCATGGAAGGCCTCAGGGTACCTCTCCTCTTCCTCCATCACTTCACCACATGAGGGCTGATGGTACCCCCATGTGGCCGGCACCCCACTCTTAACTGTTGAAGATCAGCAACTCACTACCACACCCCAATCCCTCACATTTATAGGGTACAGACATCACGTGACTAGACATACTGATACATTTGGAGACATATCCCAGCCACTATCAGACATTAACCTCTCACATGCTGCAGCTGTGCAATACACATAACAGCAGACAAGACACTTTGCACAGAGCATCCATATTGAAGACACGACATGTATGGAGTGGTCCAGATATAGGTGTTTCCGGCCATTACAGGAACTCTCCTTTAGGGTCACCGAGGGGCGTGAACGGCTAACAACAAGATTGTGTATTGGGTTACCGGAGGGGTAGTAGTAGTTATTATATGACACTCCCTTGTGTTTTGAACATTTTCTTTCTTGTGTCCATTCAAGTGTGTGGTCATTGATATTGGCCTTAATGGCGGTGCCAGTCATACTTGTTTTAAGCAGTATTCGGAGGTGGGAGGAGCTTGATATGTGCAGGCTGCGAGCTGGCGGCGCCCCTGTTGGTGCCTAGTGACAGCTGAAAACAGATACAGTTTAAACTGCTGAATTTGAGTCAAAATCCGCAACCTCATACAGAACTTCACAAAGCTGCACCTTTTTATTCTGCAGGCTCACAGTGCCCCCCCTAGGTCATGAATGGCATTGCAGGACAAATACTACATTAATGATTCATAATAACAATGTAACAAACACTACATGGGTCAACGAATATTTAGAAAAGTCATGTTACTGAAATAAAATGAGTCATTTCTTATCTCTTATGAGTGCAACACGAATGTGGCAATCAGAACGCAAAATTGGCTCTATCTGTTTTTGTCATCTGCGATAATTGTTTCCATCACAAATTGCATGCCGATAGTAATAGGCCGATGGGTAATGCCTGTAACAAGCCACTGACTAGGTCTGAGATCTCTTGGCCAGCTGTTCGGGGGGTCTCTTTGGAGGGTCCAGCAGTAGTCGGCCAGCAGGGTAATGCAGTAGTCAGCCGCCACGGTAGGGGACCCCCCCCCCCCCCAGGGGACCCCCCCCGGTGTCTTTGTTCTGTTGTTGCGATATCATGATGAAACATTGGCCATGTTCATCACTAACCAAAACACCGAAATCCAGATGGGAATGAAGGAAGTGGATCTTTAGAGATATCGCACCCTGGTTTCTGATGCTGCATCCGCACGCCTTTTTCTTGTAGTCTTCTGCCCCAACATTCCCCAGAAAGTTTGTAGACACGAGGTGAAGAGCACCCCATGCTTGTTGAGGTGAAGAGCACCCCATGCTTGTTCAGCATCACCCTGCAGCAGGTTGTTGACCGGTCATCTCTGAAGATCTCTCCAATCTGAGGACCCACAAATACTCCCTCTTTAATCTTTACCTCGCTGAGTCGAAGGAATTTTTCATGAAGGTATTAGAAAGCTGGCGAGGTTGGGGTTAGGTGTGAGGTAATGAGCTCAGAGGCAGCGACTGGTCACATGATGGTGACATCACAGGTCCTGTAAGCACACGGCTGCAGGCTGGCTCAGGATCTTGTCACAGTCCTCCTGGATACATTTACACGGTGGAACGCAGAAAATTAATGATATGAAATATCTTTTTTTTTTTTAAACAATTTCTTTTTATTGGAATAATGGTATAACAATGCCGGATATAAGGACATGCATATCAGCCACGCAGGGCCAGTTTGAGAATAACCATTCAGTTACAGACATCAGAATAAATATAACGCTTCTGTCATTTATAGCATACTTCCGGCCAGGTAACGGGGAGGACAATCAGGGGTATAGGCGGGGTGGGGGGGGGGGGTGAGGGTGCGAGGTGTAACAAGAAACACCCCTAGGGGAACCGGGTATGATCAGGTGGGGTAGATTTAGGAAAAACAATTAGGGAAAACAATTTGGGAGAACAAACAGCAAGATGTTGTCTTTATATTGTGGTGTGAACATAGGCAGATCCTTTATTTTAGGTTGTGGCGAGATCTGGATTGTCCTGAAAGCAGATCCATGGGGTCCAAAGGGCCGTGAAGTCGTCCCTGGTGTTGGCCTCCCACGCCAGGATCTCCTCAAACCGAAAGATTTGCGCTATCCTGTCTAACCACTGGCGGATTTGTGGAATCTCTTTCTCTTTCCAGAAGAGGGGTATCAGGAGTTTAGCTGCCGTTAAAAGGATTGTAGGCAAACTTTTTTTTGAGGGTTTGAAATGGTTTGTGGGGAGCCAGATAAGTATCTCCTCCGGTCTAAAGGAGTAAGAGGCATGGCATATTTTGTTGATAATGTTGGTGACTGACCGCCAGTAGGGCTTAATTTTTGAACATTCCCACCAGATATGGAGGGCTGTCCCTTTTTCTTCCTCACATCTCCAGCAGACGTCTGTAGATGTCGGGTTCGTTTTGGAAGTTGTGACCGGGGTTCTATACCACCTGGTCAACAGCTTGTAAGAGTTTTCCTGTGTGCGAACGCATTTTGAGAACCCGTGGGAATTCCTCAGGACTTTTAGGGTATCTTCTCGACTGAGAGTAAGTCCCAGTTCTCTTTCCCATTCCCTCAAAAACCAGGGCCTTTCTGAGGCTTTTTGCAACAGAAGTCCTTTATAAAGATGTGTAACCAACTTTTTTGGTCGAGAGGGTAGGGAAGTATATGTCTCAAACCATGTCGGGTCCCTCGAGTTCTCAAGGTGGGTGGCTTGGAACTGTCTCAGTGAGCGATATAGAGTAGCCCTTTCCAAGAAGTTGCGCGGCGGTTGTGGGAGCCAGCTGTCTAGCTGCATCGGGTCTGTCAAAGTGGGGCCCTTAAGAATATCGTAAATTGTGGTGGATTGGAGTTTATCCCATATTCCTTCACTTCCCCGTGGTTTATTGGCTAGGATAGAGGGTATTATGGAAGCTGGTGTCATGGGGGGGAGGGACTTTGCACTTGTCACTCCCATCCGTGCATGTTTCAGTATCTTGATGGTGCATTTTGTGATAGGGTTAAGGTGCACATGTTTATCTTGTGTGAGACCATTAACCCAGAGCAGACCTTGGTTATCCTTCCCAAGTATTGTCCTTTCCATACAAAGTGTTGGGGAGGCAATTGTGTTATCTATTAAGAGGATCCATCTGGCGATGTGAATCGCCTTGTGGTATAGCTGGAGGTCTGGGAGTCCCGTACCTCCTTGGGGGCGCTTTTGGCTCAGGAATGAAAAGGCCAGTCTCGGATTATGCCCTCCCCAGATATAGTCACGGAACAATTTGTGCATTTGTGAGAAGAAGGTAGCGGGTAGGTCGATTGGCACCGAGTGCAATATATAAATAATGGGCGGGAGGATATATGTAGAAATAAGGTTTTTCCTACCTAGCCAGGAAATAAGTGGTATTTTTAGTTGGTCGAGCTGGTTCTTCACTTTTTTAATCAACGGGGTGTAGTTTGTGTCATATAGGAGGGAGGGGTTCGCCGTCAGGGTGATGCCTAGGTATTTAATTTTTGATGTGGGCCATTTGAATGCAAACTGTTCCCTCAGGTTGCTAACTGTGCGGGGAGGGGCCGTTATATTTAGTATCTCCGACTTGTCATAATTGATTTTAAAATTGGACAACCTACCAAAATGTTCAAACGTCTCTACAAGCGCCGGCAGGGCCCTCCTGGGATTGGTGGCCATCACCAGGAGATCATCAGCGTAGGCTGCGGTGGTGTGGGTGGCCTCTCCTATTTGGAGGCCCTCAATATCTGGGTTCTGTCTGATATCTTGGAGTAACGTCTCCATCACTAGGATGAAGAGAGTGGGCGATAATGGGCAGCCTTGCCTAGTGCCGTTCTTGATGGGAAAGGGTTTGGATAACGTGCCATTGACCTGGACTCTCGCCGTCGGCTCAGAGTAGAGGGTGAAAATAGCTTTTATGAACGGCAGGGGGAATCCAAATCTAGACAGGGTGCTGTTGATGAAATTCCAGCTTACCCTGTCGAAGGCCTTCTCAGCATCTGTGGAGATTAGGATCAGTGGGCGTTTATTGTGTTTCGCGTAGTGGATAGCCTGAATTGCTCGGGTTGTGTTAAATTTCCCCTCCCTACCTGGCACAAAACCTACCTGGTCTGGGCTTATCAATTTAGTCAGTAGGGGGGCCATCCTATGGGCGAGCAATTTTGCCCAAAGTTTAATATCTACATTCAGTAGGGAGATGGGGCGGTAATTTCCACAGGATTCTGGGTCCTTGCCCTCTTTGGGGATAAGCGCTATGTAAGCCTCTTGGGCTTGCTTGGGTAGTACTGAGCCTGAGAGAAGGGAATTGCAGAGTTTGGTCAGTTGTGGGACAAGTATGTTAGCAAACTTTTTGTAGTAAGCAATGGGGAGCCCATCCGGGCCCGGGCTTTTCCCGTTCGGGATGGAGGTTAGGACTTCGGCTACTTCATTCTCCGTCGCTGGGTCTAAGAGCGAGGAGGCCTCTTCCTCAGTCAGTCCAGGTAATTTTAAATTATTTAGGAAGTTGTGCACGGTGTCCTGTTGGGCCCCGGTGTCCCTCTCTAGATTATATAAGGTGGTGTAGAATTTTTCAAATTCCGCAGCCACCTCTTCTGTAGATGTTACTGTGGCTCCCGTCGTTGTCTTGACCTGGGAAACAAAGTGTTTCTCTCGTTGTTTTTGGATTAATCTTGTCATCGTTTTAGAACCTCTGTCGCCATGTATATATATCTTATATTTGGAGGTAAATAACGTTTTAGCTGCTTTGACGTTTAAGGTGTTTTTCAACTTGTCCCTCAGGTCTTTAAGCTCTTTTAGTGTGTTGTTATTGGGGCCTTCTTTATGCTGTGCCTCCTTATCTGAGATTTGGGTGAGTAGGGTATTGACCTCCTCCTCCCTCCGCCGCTTGACTCTGGTGCCCAGGGATATCAGCTCCCCCCTAATGTAAGCTTTATGTGCCTCCCAGATGAAGGGAACCGGTACCTCCGGGGAGTCATTAATCCGGAAGAATTCCTCCAGTTTCTCTGAGATACTCGTAACATTGTCCCCTCCACTGATCAGTGTGCAATTGAGGCGCCAATTCCATTCTCTCCTCGGGAGACTATCCACAATCAGAGAGAGAAAGATAGGGGCATGATCTGATATGGTGATGGGGCCAATATCCGCTGAGGTAATCGCGTGCAAAAATCTGCCTGAGACCAACAAGTAGTCAATTCTGTGGTAGGTTGCATGTATGTGAGAGAAGTAGGTATATTCCCTGAGCCCGGGGTTCCTCAGCCTCCACGCGTCGCGCAGATTTGATTCAGCTAGTAGGCTTCTCAGTCTGCGGGTCAGCGTCTTGGGTGTCTGTGTAGCGCCCGAGGTGGTGTCTATCGTATGGTCTAATGCTATATTAAAGTCACCTCCAACTATTTCTAAGCCTTCTGCAAATTCTTTGAATTTAGAAATAGTGCGTATTAGCCACTGGGCCTGATTTTTGTTTGGGGCGTATAGGTTAGCGAGAGAGATCACTCTGTGTGCCACTGTGCCTTTCAGGAATATGAATCTGCCGGCCGGGTCTGATTCAGACTTGGTGAGAATAAAAGGGATATTTTTGCTGATCGCGACGGAGACCCCCCTTGAGGCTGAGGAATGCGTGCTGTGGAACCATTGATTATAGTTATGGGTTGGGAGTTTGGGTATGCGATTGTGACGGAAGTGAGTTTCCTGTAGGAACATCACGTCCGGGCTATGTTTTTTGGTAAGGATAAATGTTTGTGCTCTCTTCTGGGGATTGTTCCAGCCTCTGACATTAAATGAGACAATTTTAACTTCCGCCATTAGTCGACCATAGGGGAACTATTTTCTGTAGGGGGTCTGTCTTTTTCACATCTAAGATTTTGCTAACCATCTTGCTGTTCCAACTGGGGGTAAAAACATACTCCACGTGAAGTGGGAAAAAGAGGAAATTTGTTAGGCACGAGGTGGGGGGAGGGCCATTCCCAAAGGGACCCTGAACCTGTTCCTCACTCAGGGTCAAGGGAGGGGCGTTAGCCCCATGGCATCTCCTAGCCCTCGCGTACTTGGGGGGTGGGTGGACACGCACCTTGTCGGTTTGGTGCGACCCCCGGTAACCACATAAACCTAAATTGATCAAAAAAAAATTTTTTTTTTCCTTTTTAAACATTTTCAAACCGTAAGTTTTGTTAAGTTATGAAACTAGCATACATTATAGACTGGACACAGATCCGCACACTTTGGAAGAAAAAATACAGTGTGCATTTACATCACATTAAACATTAAACAAACTGTGTAGGTCTAGGCCATGCAACGGACGCGCGGGGTGCCGGCAGAACCGGGCAGCGGTGTCTAATCAGCTGATTAGCAATATGTAAGGGGAGAGCAGGAGGGAGCAGAGGGGGGGGGGGGAATATCCCCCCCCCCCCCGCCCCCCCAGCGCAGCCCCCATCCCCAGCGCCCGTCCCACGCCCAGACCCCCGCATATTCACCGTGAACTGATTAGTTGCCTCCTCCTTTACTCCTGCATCCCGGCCCCTCCGACCTCCTCGATAGAACTGTCCGTTATCTTGTTTAGCTGGTGGAAGAGAAAAGAAGGGAGGGAGGGGGGGAGAGAACGAGAGAGATATCGTTCCGAGTCATTTGAAGAAAGGAAGGTGGGCCGTCCTCAGGCCTCCGCCTGCTGTTTTTTCTTTTGCCTAGGAGTTTTCGGAGGCTTGTTAATCGTCCATTGCTCGGAAGCCTTCAGTTGGGGCAAACGTGCTTTAGGTTGGAATGGCAGCCAGGATGGAATTGCAATAGGTGTTATTCCAAGCTTTTCCCATGCCTTCTCGAGGTCGCTTGGTGATCTGATGGTAATCTGCTGTCCATCTTTAAAGGTCGCAAGACCAAACGGGAAAAGCCATCTGACCGGGAGTTTTTTAATGCGTAGGGCTTCCGTCAGGGGTTTAAGTAAGCGTCTTTTAGCCAGGGTGCTGGGGGCGATATCCTGAAAAATAAGGATTTTATGGTCTTCAAAGAAGATCTCACTTGTTTCTCTGGCCTTATGCAGTATTGCTGAGGTGTCCACGAAGCTCAGGAGGCCGCAGACGACGTCCCTTGGGGGTTCAGTAGCCATTGGTTTGGGTCTCAGAGCTCTATGTATCCGCTCAATCACGATTTTACCAGTTCTATCTTCGCCTAGCAGGGACTGAAATATTTGCATAGCAGTCGAGTTTAGTGCTTCTGCGGCTATTGATTCTGGCAGACCCCTAAAACGGATATTTTTCCTGCGGCTCCTGTTCTCCTGGTCCTCAATAAGGAGCATCGCATGGTTCAATTGGTCTTGTTGTTCTGTTAGGGCGTCTTGGAGGGCTGTGTTATGTTGCATCAGTTCTTGTTGTGCATTCTCCAAGTCCTCCACCCTGTGGCCAATTTGTTTCACCTCAGATTTTATGTCCGACAACTCTTTCATTACTGGAGAGATTGTCTGAGTCAGGATTTCTTTAAGGAAAGATCGTGAGATCGGTTCCCTGTCCATGTCCTCAGTGTGGTCCGGGGCAATAGAGGTGCTTTCTATGTCTGAGTCCTCTCTGTGTTGGCCAGTAGCGCCTTCTTGTGGAGCTCTCTGTCGCCGTGCCGCCGGAGAGCTGTGCTTTTTCTTTAGGAATTTATCCATCTCTGCTTGGCTTTTGTCAACCCTGGGTGCCTCCGCGTGCTCCCTGCTTTTATCTCTCCCGATTTTCACCATAGCGCGACCTCAGATTAGAATGCTGTATTATGCACTGTTAACTCGAAATTATTCGTTTGCGCGGCGGTCCGACCAGCTCGGTTTGAAGTGGTTACATGGGTCCCGGGGGTCTTTCTTTACATGGCGAACATTAACTGCCCATCTTGTCCGGTTCGGGCATTCTACTCGACTGCACCTCGCTGCTTAGAGAGGAACGCCTCTCTGTGTCTGGCAGCGTCCGCTGTTCGGGAGGGGCAAGTGGGAGGCAACGTTCACGTTTCAATGCAAGTCCGGCAGAGATTCTCCCAGGGGGGGGAAATATGGCGGTTGTCCGCTCAGGTGTCCACTCTCTGGTGCCGTCCCGTTGCCCTCTTTTAGCAACTTTGATGCTGTTACCCTGCAGGTGTGTAGGCTGTGGGCTGCCTGCCAGTGGGGTTTCAGTCCCACTTTGTGCAGTTGATCCTGCCAGGGACTTCTGCGTGGGGTTTGGGGGCTCAGTGTGGCGATCTTCCTGTCCCTTGCTCTGTCCCCCACATTAATGCTTTTGGCCCTTCGGGGTGTTGGTGGTTGCAAGGGGGGAGGGGGTGAACAATGGCTGCTGACCACGTCTCTGTGTCCCCGTTCCTCCGACCGACAGCTCCGTGAGGTGAGGTGGATGGGGGGGGGGGGACGTGTTCTGCTCCTGCAGGAGCTCCCTCCTGCTCTGATGTCAAGGGGTGCTGTGGGCCTACTCACTGATGCAGGCCTGCCGCTGCCTCCTCTGCCCGTTCCCCAGCGCAGTCCAGGCCTCCAGCAGCTGCTCCTCCACTCTCACCGCTCTCCCGCTGCGTTTTTTCTCCTTCCGCGGCCAGCCTTCACTTCCGGTCGGCCGCGAGTATTAATTTAGTCCCAGGCTTCGGCCGGGCCTGTAGGCCGCAAAATCGCGGCACCAGCTAGAGACCCGCGGAAGGTCTCTAATTGAAGCTTGGGGTCCGGTGGTGTCAGCGGTGCCGTTATCGGCGGTGTAGGTGCCTGTGTTTGGGCTAGAAAGCCGACGGCGCGGTCCTGCTGCCTGGAGCTCAGGTAAATGTGTGTGCTCCGGCTTCCGGTTAGCCACGCCCCCCATATGAAATATCTTTAAAACCAGAGCCAATAAAAATGTTTCCTGGTCATATTGGTGTTCAGCGCAGCGAGATCCTTCGGATTAGGAGCTCCGAGTCAGTAACAAGCCCAGCGTTAGAAGGATACAATTGTCATAAAAAAAAGCAACAATGTAACAATAAATATGAAGAGATCTCAGGCTTAGGGCGCCTACCCACTTGCGATTTTTTTTCCTTTGCGTTTTGCGTTTTTTCTGAAGATTAATTAGGATAGAATGTGTTCTTGTCCATTTGCGTTTTTTTTTTCGGTCCGTTGCAATTTTTAACATAGGAACTGTCAGTTGCATATGGCCACCTGCACACGAGCGGGTCGGATCCGGCAGCGAGAATTCTCGCCGCGGGACCCGACCCGAGAGCCTGCAGGGACGAGCACGTACTCTCCCGCGCCTGGCGGCCCCAGCTCTTTCATGTGCCGACTGCGGCGCAGCCGGCGCATGCGCAGACCGGAGCCGGCGGCCGGGTGAGTGCATGCCCCGCACGAAAATAGGACATGTTGCGGTTTGTTTGCCGCGCGAGATTTCGCGCGGCCAAACCGTGGCCGTCTGCATAGGACTGCGTATTGTAATGCACTCACATGCAAACTTTCAGTGGCGGAAATCCCGCCGCGGGATTTCCGCCCGTGTGCAGGCGGCCTATGTGTCCTTATTTTTCTCTTAATGCACCCATGAATGTCAATGGAAATTAACGGAAAAGGCGCGAAAATGCCGGGAAAAACGCGCGGAAAACGCTGCGTTTTTCACGCACAAAAATCGCAAACGCCAGTGGGTAGGCGCCCTTACAGAGCAAACCCTCTCTGACAGCCCCTCTTATCAGCTGGAGACTGGCAGAAGCTTTACGGCCTGCTTCCTCCTGAGGGCGCTCTCACACACTTGCGGTTTTTTCACGCGATATCACTGTTTTTTTTTTTTTTAATACGATTGTCAGTAGGACTTTCTAATGTTAAAAACGCATCACACAAAAGTCACGAACCACCAACTTGTGATGTGTTTTTAACATTAGAAAGTCCCATTGACAAGCGCTATAAAAAAAAATGCAGCGTTAAAAAACGCAAGTGGGTGTGCGCCCTGAGAAGACCGCCTTAGGGCGCCTTCACACTGGCGATAAAATCTCGTGATATTCCTGCGATGTGAGAAAAAAAAATCAGCATCTCCTATCTTTCTGCATTTTCTTAATCTTCCATGTTTCCCTGCGGAGCCTTTTTATCGCCTCGCAAGGCAACTACTTGTTTAACAGTAGAAGGTCCTAGTGACTTTCGCATTATAAAATAGCGGCCAAATGCGTGAAAAAAACACGTGGGAAAATCACAAGTGGCAGGGATGGTTTTTGCGTGAAAAAGCAGTGCTGATGCTTAAAAATTGTGGGAAAAAAAGTTGTGATTTTGCCGCGATTTTCTCGTGGCGAAATTGTGATCGCCAGTTTGAAGGAGCCCTAATACAGAGCTTCTGCTAGTATATATCATGGATAGTGGAGATGCGGAGCGCCCACCCATGGACACCGGCTCCCCTGCCACAGTGACTGTCACAAAGTGCCTCGAGGAAGAGCGCCATCAATGTGCCACGAGAAATAAGACCATCAGAGCGCCCCTCCACAGAAGAGTGAGCTCACTAAGATAACACCGCCAGCAGATTGTCCCAGATATACGAAGTACCGCTGATAGCCCCAGCCAATTAGGAAACACTTCACAGTGCGGCGGAGCTCAAAGAGTTAACCTGCTTCCCCTTGACTTAAGAACATAGTAAGTGAATGTGCCATGAGCTCCCCCTAGTGGTGGCTGCCGAAAGCTTCGGTCAGATACACTTGCTCTGCTAGAGACTCACAGACATCAGTGAGTGGAAGAAAACCTTTTTACAGACCTCTCCTCATCTGATTATGAAAGAGTGACAATTCATATGGCTGCACCAATTTTTTTAAAATCAGGTTGTCCCCTTTTAAGCTAAGCCAGACCCTTTGTTTCCTTACAGGAGCAGAGTATTATAGCGCCCCCCTCAGTATTAAAGCCCCCCACATATCTCCTCAGTAATAACACTGCACACATGACCCGGCTCAGTCATAATGCCCCCACTGAGTAATAATGCCCCCATATGTCCTCCTAGTAATAATGCCCCCACTGAGTAATAATGCCCCCGTATGTCCTACCTGTAATAATGACCACGTATGTCCTCCCAGTAATAATGTCCCCTGTATGTCCTCCGAGTTAAAATGTCCCCCGTATGTGCTACCAGTAATGTCCCCCATATGTCCTACCAGTAATAATGCACCCAGTGTGTCCCACCTGTTACCATGCGGTGGTTGCTGGTCCTCCCGGGGCGGCGGTGTGCAGGGTCTCGCGGTTGGGGCCCGTCCCCCCCCGGCTTGTTGTCTGGCTGCCGGGGGTGCGGGTGCCTGGCCGGCGTGGTTCTGGTGGCGCGTGGCACCAGTGAGTCCAGCTGCCACGCACAAGCTCCCTTTTGGTTATGTTCTGTTGGGAGTTGGCTGTCTCCCTCTCTCCGCCCCTGGGCGGAGGCTTTTGTTTTAAGGACGGGCAGAGACTGGCAATGACTGCCAGTTATTGGTTTCCCTCAGTGTGTTAGCTAGTCTGCCTCTGTTGGTCTCCTGCTTCTGTCAGCTTGTCTGCTATACTTTGCTGTTATCCGCCAGGTTTTTCCATCTGCCTCAGTTCTGCTTAGTATTGTTCGTGTTGGTTATTTACATCTGCCTGTCCTGTCAGTATTGTACCCTTTCCATTCAGGTACGCCAGCATCCCTTTTCGGTCCCTAGTGAGAGTAGGGACCGCCGCCCAGTTGCCCACCTAGGGTTAGCCAGGAGTGGAGGTAAGTAGGCAGGGACAGGGGTTGTGGGTGAGATCTAGGGCATCCGGGCTGGCGTATCAAGGGTAGTATACTGTAACATAGCTGGCCCTTTAAATTGCTCTCCTATGGAGGCCATGAGTGCCCTCACAAGTCAGTTGCAGGATTTAGTGGTCGTGATCCAAGACCTGTCCGGTCGTATGGTGGCCCAGGAGCAGCGGGAGTTAGTGCATGTTTCTGACGCCCTTTCTATTTCTGAGCCCAAGTGTCCGCTTCCTGAGGTATTTTCAGGGGAGAGGAGCAAGTTTTTTGTTTTTCAGCAGGCATGTAGATTGTATTTTCAGATGTGGCCCCGCTCATCCGGCTCAGAACCCCAGAAAGTTGGATTGATTATGTCCTTACTTCGGGGTTCCCCCCAGACGTGGGCCTACTCCTTACCTGAGAGTTCGGCTTGCCTGCAGTCAGTTGATTTGTTTTTTCGGGATCTTGGAGGTATTTTTGATGAGCCGGACCGTGCGGGGTTGGCGGTATCTCATCTCATGTCTCTACGTCAGGGGCAGCAGTGGGTAGAGCACTATTGCTTTAAATTTAGACAGTATGCAGGTGAAACCTCTTGGAACGATAGCGCCCTTAAAGAGGTGTTTTTGTTGGGTCTTTCTGAGGCTGTCAAGGATCTACTCATCTCTCATCCCGCTCCCGTGACACTCAATGATGCGATGGAATTGGCGGTCAAAGCTGACAGGAGGCTGAGATCTAGAAAGGAAGAACATCAGGGCCGTAAAGCTAGGGAATCCAGCAGACCCACTCCCACTTCTCCCATGCCAACTTCTGGTGCCGAGCCTATGGAGGTGGATCAGCTAAGTACCGAGGAATGGCGATGGTTCCGGATAATGCAGCGTCTCTGTCTCTATTGTGGGAAAGCCGGACATCGTGTAGTGACCTGTCCTCAGAAGTGTCTACAACATCAGTCCGAACCGGCGGAAAACTTCAGATCCTAGGCGATTTTTTTATTTATTTATTTTTTTGGGAGGATCACAGGTACTCCCTAAGTTGTTGGTGCCTTGTCAGATTGGCTTCCGGAATTTCACTCGGTCCGGTCAGGCTCTTATTGATTCGGGTGCTGCCACCAATTTGATTAAAGTTTTGTCAGACCCCTGATGGCTGAGTTCTCAGCATTGGAGACGCCCATACGGTTCACTAGTATTGATTCTACCCCTCTGTCTGCAGGGGTTGTACAATGGAGGACTCCCATGTTACAGTTCACTGTGGGCGTTCTCCACTCTCAGAATCTGTTGTTCTTGGTAATGGAAAGGATGTCCGTTGATGTAGTGCTTGGTATGCCCTGGTTGGCACTGCACAATCCCCGATTTGATTGGTCCACTTGAGAATTGACATATTAGCTGTTTTCCTGTCATAGTCACTTAGCTACTATATCCATGTGTTCGGCAGATACCATACTTATTCTGGAGTATTTGTCTGATTTTCAGGATGTATTTTGCAAGAAGCTGTCTGAGACTTTGCCTCCCCATAGGGAGCGGGACTGTGGTATTGACTTTATCCCCGACAGTCCCATACCTAAGGGAGCCATTTTCAATTTGTCGGGGCATGAGCACGAAGCCCTTAAGTCCTACATCTCAGAGTCTCTGGCCAAACGTCATATCCGGCCGTCCAGGTCTCCTGCCGGGGCAGGTCTCTTCTTTGTAGAGAAGAAGGATGGGACATTGAGGCCTTGTGTGGATTATTAGGCTTTGAATAAAATCACAGTGAAGAACCAGTGCTCCTTGCCCCTGATTCCTAACTTATTGAATCAGGTGGTAGGGGTGCACTGGTTTTCCAAATTTGACTTAAAGGGGTTGTCCGGCCACACAGGGTAAAAATTTTTATAATGCTGCTGCTTTCCTTTCAGTAAAGATAGTAACAGACAGCATACAGGGGCTCAAACCGGCCGGCAGATCAGCTGGAATGTCAGTTTCTTACCTTAGATTCTGATCTTCACTGCAGCTTTCAAAGATGGCGCCTCTGTGCTGCCTTTCCACAATGCTCTGCGCTCTCCCTCTTCTGTGTGCGCGCTCCCGATGGCAGTAAGAGACATGAAAAGGCAGGATTTCCCTCAGCTCACGTCCTAGCCCCGCCCACGACACGCCCACCTCTATCGAACTGCTCTACAGTCTCTCCCCGCCCAGGCCACGCCCCCTGCTGCATACTATAATCAGAAGGGGTGTGGCCAGGGGAGACTGTGTTATACACTCATGTCAGGATAAAATCCTGGCATGAGTGTAAACAGCATTACTGTGCATAGTGAATGGAGAGGGGCTGGGGAGAGCCCAGAGAGAACTCTCCTGCAGCCCCCCACTGCAAGGCTACCTACTGCCCCCCCACCCTGCTAAAGTGAAACAAAACATTTCCCCACACACACATGCCCTCATAGTGCCCCTCCCACAGCGACCCCCACCTCACAATGACCCCCCCCCCCCACAGTGCACTCTCCCACAGTGCCCCCCTAATGATCCCCCACAGTGCCACAAACAGTGCCCTCTACAGTACCCCCTACACATGCCCCCCAGTGTCACCCCTACAGTGCCCTCCAAAGTAGCCCCCCTCATTCCCCCCAACCACAGCATTCTCCACAGTCCCCCCTCAACAGTGCCCCCCCAGTATTCCCCCCCCACAGTGCCCTCCGCAGTACCCCCCCTCCACATACCCCCCATCCACAGCGTCCCTATACAGTGCCCTCCCCTGTGACCTCCCCCACAGAGTCCCCCTTTACAGTGCCCACACACAAGTACACTAACAGCACCCCCCCCCCCTCCCCCCGGGACTTCTGACAGCCGGGTCTCCTGACATTGCACATACACACACACACACACACACATCACATCACTGCACCCCCCCTCCCCCCTCCCCCCGGGACTTCTGACAGCTGGGTCTCCTGACATTGCACACAAACACATATCACTGCCGCTGCCGCCCCCGCCCCCCCCCCCCCCCCCCGGGACTTCTGACAGCCACTTGCACACATCCATCCATCCCCCCCCCCCCGAGAGCCCGCCCCTCCTCTCATTCTTACCTTGGAGTTGAAGAGCCAACAGACACGCCTGCAGGCAGAACTGAGCTTCCCAGGCTGAAGTTCTTCTGCACATGCGCAGAGCTGTGCTGGAGAGGCGCGTCCCCGGTCGTCCCGACAAGAAGAGGACTAGAGACTTGTCGGAACCAGGAACCATGGCAACCGAGGAGCAACACATGGGGGGGGGGGCAACCCTAAAGGTAACTGAATAACTTCTGTTTGCCTAATTTACAATGCACAATGTATATTACAAAGTGCATTGTATTGGGCAAACAGAAGTAATGAGACCTAATGTTTATGGCCGGACAACCCCTTTAAGGGGGGCTTACAATTTAATTCACATCCGAGAGGGAGATGAGTGGAAGACCGCGTTCAACACCTCGTTCGGACATTTTAAATGTCTAGTCATGCCCTTCGGACTTTGTAATGCCCCCCGTGGTGGGATGTATAAATGCGGTCTTCCACGACTTCCTGGGGGTATTTTTGGTCATAAATCTCGATGACATTCTGGTGTACTCCCCAGACTGGGACTCACATGTGCGGCACCTGAGGTTGGTTCTGACCCGTTGGCGTGAGTACTAACTTTTTGTCAAGTTGGAGAAATGCAATTTTTGGTACTAAACAAGTGTCTTTCCTCGGTTATGTGATTTCACCCACAGAGATTCAAATGGAGTCTGATAAAGTGGCAGCAATCTCCCAATGGGTCAGACCGGATAACCTGAAAGCTCTCCAGCGGTATTTAGGTTTCGCAAATTTCTACCGTAGATTCATTAAGAATTATTCTGTTATTGCGCAGCCCCTGACCGATCTGACCAAGAAGGGGGCCGACTTGTTAAGATGGTCGGCAGAGGCCCTAGAGGCTTGCAGTCATCTCAAAAGGGTGTTTACTGCTGCCCCAGTGCTAGTACAGCCTGACGCGCGGCGACTGTTCTTCATTGAGGTCGATGCGTCTGAGGTGGGGGAGGGGGCTGTATTGTCTCAGGAAGTCAGCGGGAGGTCTGGGTATAGCCCATGTGCGTTCTTCTTGCGGAAGTTCAGTTCAGCAGAACGTAACTACGACGTGGGTAATCGTGAGTTATTGGCAATTAAGTGGTCTGTAGAAGAGTGGCGTCACCATCTCGAGGGGATAAGGCATCCCATTATTGTGTATACTGATCATAACGCTCATGGAGTTTTGGTTCGCTGGAAAGTGAGACAGTGACTTCCGAGAATATCCTGGCACCTGAGGTGGTGGTGGCAGCTGTAGAATCTGATCCCGTTCCTCATCTACAAAATTGTGAGCAGGACGCTCCCTCGGGGGTGCCGGAGGGCAGATGGTTTGTGCCTGAGACTTTGCGTCTCAGAGTCATTGAAGAGTCTCACTCATCTGTTCTCACAGGTCATCCGGGGGTTCAGGGGACTCTGGATCTTTGTACTAGACACTACTGGTGGCCAGGCATGTCTCAGGAGATCCACAACTTTGTTAAGGGATGCTCTATCTGTGCACGCAGTAAAAGTCATTGTCGGCGTCCGGAGGGACCTTTGAGACCGTTACCTGTGCCGTCTCGTCCGTGGTCGCATTTATCGGTAGATTTTATCACTGATCTACCTGAGTCTCAGAAGTACGCCACTATTTTAGTGGTTGTAGACCGTTTCTCGAAGATGGCACATTTCGTGGCATTAAAGAAGCTTCCTTCTGCGATAGAATTTTCCAAGATTTTTGTAAAAGAAATCATTTGCCCACATGGGGTTCACGAGAACATCATATCTGATCGCGGGGTTCAGTTTGTTGCGCCATTCTGGCGAGCCTTCTGTAGAGACCTGGGAACGTGGCTTTCCTTCTCGTCAGCATTCCACCCGCAGACTAGTGGTCAGACGGAGCGGAAGGACCAGGATTTAGTGCAATATTTACGGTTGTTTGCTGGCAAGAAGGCTCATCAGTGGGCAGAGTTCCTGCCGTTGGCAGAGTTGGCACTAAACGACTGTATTAGTTCTTCCACTGGGGTATCTCCATTCCGTTGCGCATATGGTCAGCATCCTCGCTTCCTTACAGCTATCTCTACTCCGTCTGTATGTCCTGCAGATGATGTCACCACAGATGCGCTGCAGGGGGTATGGAAAGAAGTACAGAAGAACCTGGAAGCATCGGGGGCTCGTATGCAGTTGTGTAGTGGGAGGAGTCTGTCAGTATCTGAACCTTACAGGATGGGACAGAAGGTATATTTGTCTTCTAGAAATCTCAAATTGAAGGTTCCCTCTTTAAAGCTGGCGCCGCGTTATGTGGGTCCCTTTGTCATCACGCAGATAGTAAACCCGCTTCCTTATGAACTTGATTTGCTACATGGAGGGTCCATAGGGTTTTTCATAAGTTATTATTGAAGCCTTTTGTCCCTTTGGGGCGGCTGTGTGTGGGGTCCCACGGTCGAGGCGCTTCCCCCCGGCTTGTTGTTCGGCTGTCGGGGGTGCGGGTGCCTGGCCGGCGTGGTGCTGGTGGCGTGCACCTGTGAGCGCAGCTGCCGTGCGCAAGCCCCTTTTGTTGCATTCTGTTAGCAGTTATCTGTCTCCTTCTCTCCGTCCCTGGGCGTAGGCTTTTGTTTTAAGGACGGGCAGAGACTTGCAATCACTGCCAGTTATTGGTTTCCCTCAGTGTGTTAGCTAGTCTGCCTCTGTTGGTCTCCTGCTTCTGTCAGCTTGTCTGCTATTCCTTGCTATTATCCACCAGGGTCTCGCGGTTGGGGCCCGTCCCCCCCCCGGCTTGTTGTCTGGCTGCCGGGGGTGCGGGTGCCTGGCCGGCGTGGTTCTGGTGGCGCGTGGCGCCAGTGAGTCCAGCTGCCATGCACAAGCTCCCTTTTGGTTATGTTATGTTGGGAGTTGGCTGTCTCCCTCTCTCCGCCCCTGGGCGGAGGCTTTTGTTTTAAGGACGGGCAGAGACTGGCAATCACTGCCAGTTATTGGTTTCCCTCAGTGTGTTAGCTAGTCTGTCTCTGTTGGTCTCCTGCTTCTGTCAGCTTGTCTGCTATTCCTTGCTATTATCCACCAGGTTTCTCCATCTGCCTCAGTTCTGCTTAGTATTGTTCGTATTGGTTATTTACATCTGCCTTTTCTGTCGGTATTCTACCCTTTCCATCCTGGTACGCCAGCGTCCCTTTTTCAGTTCCTAGTGAGAGTAGGGATCGCCGCCCAGTTACCCGTCTGGGGTTAGCCAGGAGTGGAGGCAGGTAGGCAGGGACAGGGGTGGTGTATCAAGGGTAGTATACCGTAACACTACCAGTAATAATGCCACCCATATGTGCTACCAATAATAATGCCCCCTATATGTCCTACCAGAAATAATTCCCCTGTATGTCCTACCAGAAATAATTCCCCTGTATGTCCTACCAGTAATAATGTCCCCCGTACTATATTAGTATGTCCCCTCAGTAGTAATATCCCCCGCATGTCCCCTCAGAAATAATACCCCCGCATGTGCCCTCAGTAATAATACTCCCGCATGTTCCCCCCAAGTAATTATACTCCCCGCATGTCCCCTCACTAATGATACCCCCGCATGGCCCCTCACTAATGATACCCCCGCATGGCCCCTCACTAATGATACCCCCACATGGCCCCTCAGTAATAATACCCCCGCATGGCCCTTCAGTAATAATACCTCTGCATGGCCCCTCAGTAATAATACTCCCGAATGTCCCCTCAGTAATCATACCCCCACATGTCCCCCCAGTTATAGTACCCCCGCACGTCCCCTCAGTAATAATACCCCTGCACGTCCCCTCGGTAATAATACCCCCGCACGTCCCCTCGGTAATAATACCCCTGCACGTCCCCTCGGTAATAATACCCCCGCATGGCCCCTCAGTAATAATACCCCCGCACGTCCCCTCAGTAATAATACCCCTGCACGTCCCCTCGGTAATAATACCCCCGCACGTCCCCTCAGTAATAATACCCCCGCACGTCCCCTCAGTAATAATACCCCTGCATGTCCCCTCGGTAATAATACCCCTGCATGGCCCCTCAGAAATAATACCCCTGCATGTCCCCCCAGTTATAGTACCCCTGCACGTCCCCTCAGTAATAATACTCCTGCTGAGCAGTATTACCCCTAAGGTCACCTGTCCACATCCGCGATGGAATATCGCTAGTGATATTCTGCCACAAGGTAACGCTGTAAGGTCTCAGCGATGAGCGTATCTAATTGGTAGGCTCACGGAGGAGAATCACGGCATACTGCGATTTTAATCCCACGAGCGAAGAATCGCTGTCATTCTCCGCCCGTGGGCGTTAGTGTGTCATGGCGGCTCAGTCATAATGCCCCCCATATGGCCCCTCAGTAGTAATACCTCTTCACAGGTCCTGCAGGTCACTAGTGGGTCAGCCCCTCCATAATGGATAATGCAGGGCTGACCAGCCCCCAGCTCACAGGTCCTGCAGGTCACTAGCAGGTCAGCCCCCTCATAGGATACAATGCAGGGCTGACCCCGCCCCACTCACAGGTCCTGCAGGTCACTAGCGGGTCAGCCCCTCCATAAAGGATAATGCAGGGCTGACCCAGCCCCCAGCTCACAGGTCCTGCAGGTCACTAGCAGGTCAGCCCCCTCATAGGATACAATGCAGGGCTGACCCCGCCCCACTCACAGGTCCTGCAGGTCACTAGCGGGTCAGCCCCTCCATAAAGGATAATGCAGGGCTGACTCAGCCCCCAGCTCACAGGTCCTGCAGGTCACTAGCAGGTCAGCCCCCTCATAGGATACAATGCAGGGCTGACCCCGCCCCACTCACAGGTCCTGCAGGTCACTAGCGGGTCAGCCCCTCTATAAAGGATAATGCAGGGCTGACCCAGCCCCCAGCTCACAGGTCCTGCAGGTCACTAGCAGGTCAGCCCCCTCATAGGATACAATGCAGGGCTGACCCCGCCCCACTCACAGGTCCTGCAGGTCACTAGCGGGTCAGCCCCTCCATAAAGGATAATGCAGGGCTGACTCAGCCCCCAGGTCCTGCAGGTCACTAGCAGGTCAGCCCCCTCATAGGATACAATGCAGGGCTGACCCCGCCCCTTGCTCACAGGTCCTACAAACTCACTAGCAGGTCAGCCCCCTCATAGGATATAATGCAGGGCTGACCCCGCCCCCCGCTCACAGGTCCTGCTGGTCAATAGTGGGTCAGCCCCTCCATAGGATATAATGCAGGGTTGAACCCGCCCCCAGCTCACAGGTCCTGCAGGTCACTAGTGGGTCAGCCCCTCCATAATGGATAATGCAGGGATTACCCCGCCCCCAGCTCACAGGTCCTGCAGGTCACTAGCGGGTCAGCCCCTCCATAGGATATAATGCAGGGCTGAACCCGCCCCCAGCTCACAGGTCCTACAAACTCACTAGCGGGTCAGCCCCTCCATAATGGATAATGCAGGGATTACCCCGCCCCCAGCTCACAGGTCCTGCAGGTCACTAGCAGGTCAGCCCCCTCATAGGATACAATGCAGGGCTGGCCCCGCTCACAGGTCCCGCAGGTCACTAGCATATCAGCTCCTCCATTGGATATAATGCAAGGCTGACCCCGCCCGCAGCCCACAGGTCCTGCAGGTCACTAGCGGGTCAACCCCTCCATAAAGGATAATGCAGGGCTGACCCCGCCCCCAGCTCACAGGTCCTACAAGCTCACTAGCAGGTCAGCCCCTTTATAGGATATAATGCAGGGCTGGCCCCCCTGACAGGTCCCGCAGGTCACTAGTGGGTCAGCCCCTCCATAGGATATATTGCAAGGCTGACCCTGCCCCCAGCTCATAGGTCCTGCAGGTCACTAGCAGGTAAGCCCCTTCATAGGATATAATGCAGGGCTGACCCCTCCCCCACCTCACAGATCCTGCAGGTCCTTAGTGTGTCAGCCCCTCCATAGGATATAATGCAAGGCTGACCACGCCCCCAGCTCATAGGTCCTGCAGGTCACTAGCGGGTCAGCCGTTCCATAGGATATAATGCAGCGCTGAACCCGCTCACAGGTCTCAAAGGTCACTAGCGGGTCAGCCCCTCCATAAAGGATAATACATGGCTGACCCCGCCTCCCAGTTCACAGGTCCTGAATGTCACTAGAAGGTCAGCCCCTCCATAAAGGATAATGAAGTGCTGACCCCGCCACCAGCTCTCAGGTCCGCCCTTTTATAGGATACAATGCAGGGCTGGCCCCGCTCACAGGTCCCGCAGGTCACTAGCGGGTCAGCCGTTCCATAGGATATAATGCAGGACTGACCCCGCCCCCCCAGCTCAAAGGTCCTACAAGCTCGCTAGCGTTTCAGCCTCTTCATAGGATATAATGTAGGGCTGACCCCGCACCTTGTTCACAGGTCCTGCAGGTCACTAGAGGGTCAGCCCCTCCATAGAGGAAGATGCAGGGCTGACCCCGCCCTTTGCTCACAGGTTCTACAAGCTTACTAGCGGGTTAGCACCTCCATAGGATATAATGCAGGGCTGACCCCGCCCCCAGCTCACAGGTCCTACAAGATTCCTAGCAGTTTAACAAAAGCCACAAGGCATCAGTAATTTCCCTGCCCTGCAGTTTGCTTCTCCTGTGTTTGATAAGTTGTGCTCGTGGGCCGCATGAGGACTTTATACCTTGATTGGAGCTACGCGTGTGGCAGCCAACTAGAAGCAGCAGGAGGCAGACCAAGGGGGGCGTGAGGTGCAGAAGTTATGGAGACAAGACATGATCGGAAAGACACGGACCGCGTGGAAGAAGAGGAAGACAGGACTCTGTCCCAGAAGAGTGCAGCACCCTGGATCCAAGCCCGGAACACTGACAGCCGCTGAACGTGTGCAGCTGGACGCTGGAGATTAGTTATGTGCACGCTTAATGGACTAATCGGACTGCGATGGATCTGACACGCCATCCTGAATCCACAGTGCACCATCCTGAACCCGCAAAACGCCATCCTGAACCCGCAGTGCGCCATCCTGAACCCGCAGTGCGCCATCCTGAACCCGCAGTGCGCCATCCTGAACCTGTGATGCACCATCCTGAACCCGCGAAACGCCATCCTGAACCTGCAGTGCGCCATCCTGAACCCGCAGTGCGCCATCCTGAACCCGCAGTGCACCATCCTGAACCCACGATGTGCCATCCTGAACCCACGATGTGCCATCCTGAACCCGCAGTGCACCATCCTGAACCCGCGATGTGCCATCCTGAACCCGCAGTGCACCATCCTGAACCCGCGATGTGCCATCCTGAACCCACGATGTGCCATCCTGAACCCGTGATGTCCCATCCTGAACCCACGATGTGCCATCCTGAACCCGCGATGTGCCATCCTGAACCCGCAGTGCGCCATCCTGAACCCGCGATGTGCCATCCTGAACCTGCAGTGCACCATCCTGAACCCGCGATGTGCCATCCTGAACCCGCAGTGCGCCATCCTGAACCCGCGAAACGCCATCCTGAACCTGCAGTGCACCATCCTGAATCCACAGTGCACCATCCTGAACCCGCGATACATTATCCCGAACCTGCGACGCGCCATCCTGAACCCGCAATGTGCCATCCTGAACCCGCAGTGCACCATCCTGAACCCACGATGTGCCATCCTGAAACTGTGACGCACCATCCTGAACCCGCGATACATTATCCCGAACCTGTGACGCGCTATCCTGAACCCGCAGTGCACCATCCTGAACCCGCGATGTGCCATCCTGAACCCGCAGTGCACCATCCTGAACCTGCAGTGCACCATCCTGAACCCGCGATGTGCCATCCTGAACCCGCAGTGCACCATCCTGAACGCACGATGTGCCATCCTGAACCCGCGATGTGCCATCCTGAACCCGCAGTGCACCATCCTGAACCCGCGATGTGCCATCCTGAAACTGTGACGCGCCATCCTGAACCCATGATGTGCCATCATCCTCAGCGTGCCAATTCATACGTGTGACACGCCAACCTGAACATGCGACGGCTAGACAATGACCCAAACTCAGCAGATAAAATATGTAAAATGTTCTGCTCTGCATTTCGTCACCGGAGTTCCCCTTTAAATATCAGAAATCTTCTATCACAACTTTTCTCGGCTTCAGCAGAACACAAAGTTTCCTGGACGTTTCGCTGTAAATTGAGCTGTTCTAAAAAATGACAAATTAAGAGACTGGTGGCGAATTCTCCGGGAGCCGGTCAGGTGCAGAAAGCTCTTTAAAAAAGAACAATCTTTCACACGCCGGAACATGGCGGTAAATCATTGATCAACACAGCGGCCTGACAGAAAAATCTGTTTTACCCCGTCAGTGGCGAGGGAGCCGTCATATTTTACCTGCCGCCGTATTTCTTGGTCTCTACAGTCTGCGCCGGCGCCAGCAGCGGGGGGGGGGGACGTTGGCGGTGATGATGCCTCAAAGCTAATATCTCTCTTGTATTCCAAATCACAGAAACTACCGGCGCTTCAAGAAGGTTTGGACAGCCGACCCACCGGGGACACTTGTGCGCCGCTGCGTTGCCGACCGATGGCGGCCGAGAGTCCATACAACTCATGAATCTTGGCGTTATGGAGGAATATTTGACGGTGTCAGTTTGATCCAGTTTCGCTCTCTGTGATTCTCAGTCTGTGACTTCTCGCTCGTCTCATCCTCAGGAGCGCCAGGAGTTGCACCGTTAACCCCTTCACTCCCAGACCGCCGGGGACTTTACCCTCATCTTCACTCTTTAGGCATTATGTGGCAGTATTACTTGTTCACTGATGGTAGCATTGTGGGAAATACATCGCAGTGTTGGAAGGACTTGAAAAAGGCCTTCTAAGGCCGAATCGTAGGCTACCTTTTTAGGACCATGGAATAATAACATTTGATATTTTATGAAGTTTTTGCACGCTGCCACTACCGTGTAATGGTACGTCATTACCGGGTGATAAAGTGCTTGTGTTCCACCATTGCTTTCATTCTGGTGTTCAGGAGGCGACCTGCAGCTGAGAGCCGGCGGGCCAGAAACCCAACAAGTATTGAACTCGCTCTGTCTGCAGCTCCCATCCAGCTGCCTCTCCTGTAGTCAGTGACCCCCACACGGCAGCACAGACACCGGCGGGAGGGGGGTCAGGGGCTACAGACTGATTACAGCAGCGGTGGACGGAGTGAGTTAAATGCATAACATTGCTGGCTGGGGCCACTATTACTACTGAGACCACTTTTTGGAGGTCACATTTGCTACAAAGACCGCTATGGGGGTCACTATTACTATTGGGACCACTAGGGGGTGTCAGTATTGTAGTGACCCGGTGCATCATGCTGGTCCCCTCCATAAGGGCTTATTCAGACATGCGTATATCGGTCCGGTTTTCACACCCGGCCAATGTACGCTGCCCCTCTCTGCAAGGGGAGGAGGCGGGATGGGCCGGAGCAGTGCACTGAGCTCCTGTCCCCTCTCCGCCCCTCGCCACTATTTGCAATGGGAGGGGGTGGGGCCGAAGTCAGCTCCACCCCTGTCCTGCCCCTCCCATTGCAAACAATGCTGAGGGGTGGAGCGGGGGCGGGAGCCCATGCACTGCTCCCGTCTCGTCCCGCTTCCTCCCCCTGCAGAGAGGGATAGCATCTAACGTCTGGATCGCCACGTACGCCGTTTGTCTGTCATAGCCACGCGTCTCCAAGACTGGGTGGAGGTACTACAAGATCGTAATCTCTGTTCACACATGTGTGTGTTTGAGCCTGTGGGAGTCGTGTGGAGGTACTAAGTTCTGAAATCTATTCATTTTCCTGCACTGTGAAATCTACAATTGAACTGCCTTGTATTATCTGTTTCCAATTTGAAGAAATGTTTATGCCGGGCTCTAACCGTTCCCAGAGACCCGTGGTACAGAGAACTGTCTGAATTATCCGCTGAGTGTTATACCGGTGTGTATAGGAACGGTGGTGGCACGCGGGACCATTAACCCCGTTATCCAGTTCAGTGGGCATTCCCTATCCTAGGGGTGTCCAAGGTGGGCTGCAGTGGTACTCTGGCCTCGGCTGCGTGTGTCCCTCTGGGAAAGAGCCTGGTAGTGCCATCACTATACCCTCCCAGCTCCCCACACATCTCTGGTGTCCGGGGTCTTCCCATGGGACGCTGCACTATTATTACTGGGACCAATATGGGAAACACTGTTACTACTGGGGCCAGTCTGCGGGGATCACTATTACTATTAAGGCCAATTCAGGGGACACTATGGGGATCACTATTACTACTGGGACCAATTTAGGGGGTCACTATTAGTACTACAGCCATTTAGGGGGTCACTATTATTATTAAGGCTACTTTGGGGGACACCGTTTCTGCTGGGGCCATGTTGGGAGTTACTGTTGCTAGTGGGACACCTAATGAGCTCATTATTACCAGGGTGCCCTGAACCTCATAAATATAACTGCTGGGGACACTATTACCCTTTCACTATCTTGTGTATTGACACTCAGAGCCCAGCCAGTCTGTCATGTCAGCCGTGTGCCATTACTTAATGAGGCATAAAACCACTAAGTTGATAGTCAAGAATGGGGATGCCATTTTCTGCACATTATTGTGCTTTCTCTTCAGGAATTCTTCTCTTTGAACAATCAGATTGTTTGTTTTGCTCCTTCAGTTCGCGGCTCCCGATGGAGAATAATGGTGCGTTTCACATCTTACACAGAAGCTTTAGGACAGATCATTGCGTCAAGTTGTGAAGTTTCTCCATGACCCGGATATAACAGAGTTGTTACCAGCTGTAGACTACTCACCTCATTCTTCCCATTACTACCCCACACCCAGTACATCCCAAAGAATGACATACACTTATTAATTTTGGATACTTTGGCCACAGCAGCCATTTTATTACAAGCAATTTACATAAAATTAACCCAATTTACCTGATTGATTAAATATTCACCATCCACCAAAAGAGGGGAGGTCCTTGGAGCCCCAACATCTGTTACCTCGTCATTTAAAGGGAAATATCCCAATTGCCTCCAGCTTTACTACAACTGATTCGGAAGACCCAATATCCCAAATTGCCTCCAGCCTTACACCTCCCAATTCTGAGACCCACTAGCCTTTACAAGGCTAGACACACCACCATCACTGCAAGGATCACACCCTGTCAGAACCAAGAGGTGACAGACACCAACACAGACCATCCAATGAGAGGGGGGAAGGTGGCTATCAACCCTGCCCCCCCCCTCCCCCCTTGACCAATTTTAGAACCAACTGCAACCCCCCCCCCCACACACACACACCTGACAGAGCAAGCAGGGCTTGACCACCTCAAGTCTGCGACACCCCCTACCATACCAAGGCTCTCTCGATCCCCTCTTGGACCGTGAATGAACATAGGTCAATGCCCACTGCATTTAAGTGGACACCATCACTCCTTCAAAAATTCCCATGTCCAGATTCCAAATCCACATGCCTAGTGGCCACTCCCCCCTCACAAGCTACATAAAACCCTAAATCGCTGTTTAATTTTTACCCGTGCTTTATTCAACCTGTCCACTGATGTTGCGTGGCCCACAAATTACGCAGCACTATCTTCGACCGTGCCATCTTAAACCTGGAAACAACGTCAAGAGACACAAAACATCGTAATGAATATCCTGCAAAATCTCCTGAAACGGCCTACAACCAAGATCATTCCCGCCGCCGTGTAACTCCAAAATATTAGGGACCCTATCCAAGCCCACAAAGTCCGGAACGACTCTATACCATGCTATACCGCACCACCCTATCCACCTTATTATTGCAACTTGCCACACAAACCTTAACTGTCTCCCATTTGGGTGGATGTTTTCCCTCTCTGCAGCCCATTAAACATAGGAATGGCCTAGTATCCCACAGGGGCCGGGCGGTGATCTGTAAAACAAGGGAGGAAAAATGCCAAAAAAACCATAACTAAACATCAATATATTTATGCATTCAGGCCGCCATGCAGGAGCCCCCCAGCCTTGTTTACTCTACACTAGGTGCGGCCTTATATAAGACCTAAAACGACTGGATTTCCATCTGCCAATCCTCTTCACCACTTCTGAATCCAAGCCCCATATAGCCGCCTCTGTTGCAGCACCCATCCAAAAACAATGAGACCTGAAAAAGGGAACTATCAAGTCCCAGGCTCGACAAAACCTTGCCAAAAAAACCATAAATAATAATCTGGACAAAAAGGAACCGCCTGCATGACGCAGCAATGGCCCTAAAAATATCCCTGAGACCTTTTTTTAAATAACATCCCAAAACTTGACCAGACACCTTTGTGCCCCGTCAACCTGCCCAATAACGATCCTTTGACCTTTTCCCATTTAGTCTGTCTTAGAACGACAAATCCAAACCTCCAACCGATCATCAACGGGCTTCACATCTCCCATATATAAACCACCTCCCGTCTTCTTACTGAGAGAAACCAACTCCCCGAGATATAATGCCCCAAGGAACAAGGAAGAAGCTCCTCTAAGTAAGGCCAATTCAAAAGAAGTTACACATTTTCCTCAATACTTCCCCCAATTGTTCCAACAATTTAAACAACATGGGCCTCCATTGCGTCCGGTCACCTCTTCCCCTCCCTGAAACATTTTCTGGGCCTGGCCTGCCAAAAATTATTTTGTCACAACTCCCCCCCCCCCTAATTTATAAAACTGAAAGCCAAAGCCGCTATAAAGCTATTACTTCAGCTACCGACCAGCCCACCGTGGATGCATTCCCCAACCAACATAATAAAGCTTGCCCTTGTCGTCATCCATCCGTGTGTCACACAGGGACAATCCCCGATCTTCCCATTCCCAACTGGCTGCCTCACACGCTGTTAAGTTACTCGGCCCAAAGATGCAAGCATCAGAGGATTCACTGCTTGCCGCCCCATCTCCAAAACCATGGCGGCACCTCCTGCCCTCCTCTTCTGCTTCCGTAGGTAACAATCGAAAATACTCCCACTGAAAGCGAGAAAGAGAATCTGCAATTAAGTTTTTTACACGTGGTCCGTGTACGGCCACAATCCAAAGACTCCAGCGCCAATGCTTGTAACACCGGATAACACAGCAAATTCACTACCGGGGGAGGATACTGTTAAATTGTTAATAGCTTGAACCGCCCCTAAACTGACACAATGAAATGAGCTTCTTGTTCCGAACCATTCGCCCCATAATGTCACTGCAACAATAATCTGGAAAAGCTCAAGCACCACCAAATTTGTTACCAACCTCTCTCATATCTATCTAACACCTCCCATACACTTCACAAAAAATCCCGCAAAGCCCCCCACGCACATTTAAGCCGAATGCTGCACTACCGTACCCCGACCTAACCTGATACCTGCGAGTGCCATATGATTCTGAAAATTGTATGGACATGACATGAACACCAGGCTGCGTAGGAGCTGTGATCCCACCAGCCGCTGTCCTAAGATCCTGACAAGACGCCTCCGCTTTCTCTGCACACTCATTAGGAACCTCCGACATCCTGACCGTCTGCGTCAAAACTGCTGATCCTAAAGCCACCACCGCTATCCATGATGAATCCCTCCTCTGTGCTTTAGGACAGGCTGATTGCCGTCGCTTCCTTCCGCCACGTCGATCTCCAGACCGATCCACCTCAGGACATCGGGCATCCACATCTCGGCTACTTCCACCCAAGCGTCAGGGAAGCTCCCTGATCCGTACATCGCCAGGTGAGCTTCCCCTCGTAATGCTACTGCTCTCTAGTGTCAGCCAAGCACTAGGCCCTGCCCCTTTTTCAGATCAAAGTCTAGCACCCAGCGCTGAGCCTCACCGTCTAATAGGATACCTCCCAGGTAGGTGTTGAAAGGGAGACTCTGCCTGAAGGGCCCTCAGAAGGGGTCCACAGATGGCATGTGGCTCTACACAGTTCAGGGATCTTCTCAGCCTCCTCTCAGTCAGCAGCTCAGGGGTCTCATCAGCCTCCTCTCTGTCGGCAGCTCAGGGTTATCATCAGCCTCCTCTCTGTTGGCAGCTCAGGGGTCTCATCAGCCTCCTCTCTGTCGGCAGCTCAGGGGTCTCATCAGCCTCCTCTCTGTCGGCAGCTCAGGGGTCTCATCAGCCTCCTCTCTGTCGGCAGCTCAGGGGTCTCATCAGCCTCCTCTCTGTCGGCAGCTCAGGGGTCTCATCAGCCTCCTCTCTGTCGGCAGCTCAGGGGTCTCATCAGCCTCCTCTCTGTCGGCAGAGTCGGTCCCTCATCAGCATCCTATTTGTCAGCAGCATCGCTCCCTCATCAGCCTCCTCTGTGTCGGCAGCATCGCTCCCTCATCAGCCTCCTCTCTGTCGGCAGTGCCAGTCCCTCATCAGCCTCCTCTCTGTCGGCAGCGTCGCTCCCTCATCAGCCTCCTCTCTGTCGGCAGCGTCGCTCCCTCATCAGCCTCCTCTCTGTCGGCAGCATCAGTCCTTCAACAGCATCCTCTTTGTTGGCAGCGTCAGTCCCTCATCAGCCTCCTCTCTGTTAGCAGCTCTGGGGTCTCCTCATCCCCCTCTCTGTCGGCAGCCTTGGTCCCTCATCAGCCTCCTCTCTGTTAGCAGCTCAGTGGTCTCTTTAGCCTCCTCTCTGTTAGCAGCTTTGGTCCCTCATCAGCCTCCTCTCTGTCGGCAGCTCAGGGGTCTCATCAGCCTCCTCTCTGTCGGCAGCTCAGGGGTCTCATCAGCCTCCTCTCTGTCGGCAGAGTCGGTCCCTCATCAGCATCCTATTTGTCAGCAGCATCGCTCCCTCATCAGCCTCCTCTGTGTCGGCAGCATCGCTCCCTCATCAGCCTCCTCTCTGTCGGCAGTGCCAGTCCCTCATCAGCCTCCTCTCTGTCGGCAGCGTCGCTCCCTCATCAGCCTCCTCTCTGTCGGCAGCGTCGCTCCCTCATCAGCCTCCTCTCTGTCGGCAGCATCAGTCCTTCAACAGCATCCTCTTTGTTGGCAGCGTCAGTCCCTCATCAGCCTCCTCTCTGTTAGCAGCTCTGGGGTCTCCTCAGCCCCCTCTCTGTCGGCAGCCTTGGTCCCTCATCAGCCTCCTCTCTGTTAGCAGCTCAGTGGTCTCTTTAGCCTCCTCTCTGTTAGCAGCTTTGGTCCCTCATCAGCCTCCTCTCTGTCGGCAGCTCAGTGGTCTCCTTAGCCTCCTCTCTGTTGGCAGTCGGTCCCTCATCAGCGTCCTTTCTGTCAGCAGGTCAGTGGTCTCCTTAGCCTCCTCTCTGTTGGCAGCTCAGTGGTCTCCTTAGCCTCCTCTCTGTCGGCAGCTCAGTGGTCTCCTTAGCCTCCTCTCTGTCGGCAGCTCAGTGGTCTCCTTAGCCTCCTCTCTGTTGGCAGTCGGTCCCTCATCAGCGTCCTCTCTGTCAGCAGCTCAGTGGTCTCCTTAGCCTCCTCTCTGTCAGCAGCTCAGTGGTCTCCTTAGCCTCCTCTCTGTCGGCAGCTCAGTAGTCTCCTTAGCCTCCCCTCTGTTGGCAGTCGGTCCCTCATCAGCATCCTCTCTGTTGGCAGTGTCGGTCCCTAGTCAGCCTCCTCTCAGTCAGAGGAGATCCAGATTTCTGTTGCTGATGGGAGGTCAGAATTTGGTGCAAGCAGCAAGAATCGCTGACCCCCTCCTGTCAGCCGGTCAGAACATGTCAACACCTCCATCTAATCTGCAGCAACTACAAGAAGCTTCCTGTCCACAGGGGCCGGTATTCCTGCAGGACGGTTTCATCGCTGAGTGGAATCTACACCACAACGAACCAAAGGAGTCTAACGCCATTAGATGGGGGCTAATAAGGGGCCGTCGGTGTAGGTGTGGAGGGTAGAGATGGACGGGTCGTTTCCCAGTCTGGAAGCGATAAACCTCTATTAATTTACAAGATAGATGAGCGCTATAAGATAAGAAAGAGCGACACGTAAGCAGACGAGCGCCAGGATTTATATTCTAGATCCGATCGCTGAATTCTTAATGCTTTCTTAATATCCTTTAAAATCCAGTTTAGGCGGCAGAACGCGCTCACCTCACTAATGGCGATCCTGAGGGAATACGAAGCTCCATGAGCTGGAAAACCAGCCACCCCGCACAACCCCCCGCGTCCCAGCGGACAATTAAATGGCGCGGCAGCGCAGGGAGAGGGATGTTATTTTCTATTTTCTGTAAATGGTTTAAGCAGCGAATTCTCAGCGGAACAGAAATACATCAACTAAGCAGCTTTCTAATCCACAAATCTCTACAAGCTCATTACGGCTGGAGGGGAGAGATTACTTACCAGCAATTGTCTTACAATCTAATTAGTTTTAGAACTTGCCTAATCAAGCAAGAAATCGCAGCGAACACCGTTATTAGTTGTCACTCGTTACTTGTACTCTATAATGAATTAGTCTGTAATCAGTAAACGCTCTCTGACGCCCGGCGCCCTCATATTACCCACCACTCTGCGGTGCGTTCAGTGTTGTTGACGCACAACGCTATTTTCTTACTTTTATATAATTGCCTAGAATGTGATCGGGGAATCTCATCTCTCCATATTGCATCCACAACAGAACACATCGGAGGGGGACAGCTTTCCATTTCATTTTAAAATATTAACTCATTTAGAAATTGTTTTTCCAGGTAACTGCTATCATCAGGATGGGTCATCCATAGTTGATCAGCGTTGGTCTGCAGGATCCTGGCCAATCAGTGGATCAGTCGGAGCAAAAGCAGTTAGCTCTGACCCCTGGAGATGTAGCAGACACAAGCTTCCACTGTGATAAATCATGTGACTCAGCAGAAAAAAGAAGCTCCCTGATTGGTCAAGGGGCGGAGCTAATCACAGCTGAGCTAAAACAAGCTATCTGAGTGGACTAGGCTGGATTATTTCCCATTTCCTCTGATCTGTGGTGTAGTAGATACATTTAAAAGTGTTGAGAGGTGGGGAACGAGGCAGTCAGTGAAGTGAGGGGAGAAGCAAGAAGGGGAGGGGGAGGAATGTTTGCAGCCAGGTGAAGCCATCTTACTGGTTTCACCCCTGTGCTGTAACTGGAAAAGCTTTACTTTTAACTTCAAGAAATCCTGTGTGTGGCTAATCAATCATTCACGACACTGAGAGAAGTCTGCATTTTTCGTTAAGACCTGAAATCCTTTCAAGCCATTCTTCCACCAGTCAACACGGCCACAGCATCGCAGACTGCAAAGATCGCAGAATTTACAGAGGATCCCATGGAGTGAGTACTGGAGAATCTTAGTTTGTGTTTCAGGTTGGCAAAAACTGCTAGTTGGGTTAATAGTCCTCATTAGGCTCTCTCTATAGTTTCCCCATATCTCAGGTGCTGCCTCTCCAGGGCTTATTTATCCATGTTTTAGGGTTTAAACTGTGTATATGCAAGCTCTACTGTGTAAAAGCCTTGCAGACTGTCACATTCAACAGTAAATGGTGTGCCTGCAGTTTACTCAAATATGTGTGCTAGTCTTTTAAGTCAGGCACTAGCGTCACATTCACCTAATTCCATTAGTTGTCCATATCCTGTTGTCTACCTTCATCTGTGGATAAGATTACATAGAGCACACTGAACTCCACTGTCACATGGCTCCTCAGCCCCCCCTTAGAAACCACTCAGAGAGTGCAGACCTCTTCCGCTTGTGGCAAGTTGCACTTACTGTGCCTTGTTGGAGTTGGGAAGGAACTCCCCCCCCCCCCCCCCCAAATGGGGTAAATTGGCTTCTGCCTCATTGGGTTTTTTTTCCTTCCTCTGAATTAAGAAAGGGGTGGGTGGAAACGAGCTGAACTGGATGGACATGTGTCTATTTTCAGCCTTGCATACTATATTACTGTTATGTTACAATGTTTTGTTCTTCTCTCAGCTGTCATGGGTTGTGAGTAAAGGAATACAATGCAGTCAGTGGAGCACAAAAGAAGATTTAGGCCAGTCTCACACACGGCATCGGTAAAGCGCTATGATTTTGATGACAGTGTTTTACTGTGATTTTTTATCTGCATTTTTGAATGCAGGTTATGGCGTATGACGGTAGTTTTTAACGCACTCCATTATTGTGAAAATGGATGTAAAAACGCACCAAAATAAAGTAGACAGCTCTTGAAAATTACATTATTAGAAAACGCCGCGTTCAAGTACGGGTCTGCTGAAATCAATGGGAGTGTGGTGCTGCGATTAGTGTTGTGTTCAAAACCCCTCGGTAATCGTGGTAAAAAGCACATATGTGACAGTGGCCTAATAGTGTTTGTTTCTGAACACAGGGCTGAAGGTAACAGTCAGTTCAAGTAGAAAAAACACCTCAATAATAATGCACTATTATTCAATGTTCCTGGATCTTACTATAGCCCGAAGGTAAACCTATTAAAGGCGAATCAAACTACTAACGACCACTTGTTCGTTAGTATGTATGTATGTGTGTGAGTGAGTGCTTTCATGCTTCACCCCTGGTAACATTATTGCTCCGTCCCTGGTGACATCATCATAGGTCCTACAGTATATACCGTGTTTCCCCGAAAATAGGTCCTACCCCAATAGTAAGACCTATCAGGTTTTCGGGGAAGGCTTGAAATATAAGGCCTCCCCCAAAAAAAGGACCTATCCCGGGTGCCCCACAAAAAAAACCCAAATAACAATACTCACATGGTCCGCGGCGATGGTTTCCGGTGGCGCTGCAGCCGCGCGGCGTCCTCCTCCATCTCACAGCTGCCTTCTGCTGGCGAGGGGGCTTTGAATACCCCGCCTCCAGCAAAGCAAGTGCTGTGATTGGCTAATCCAGCGCTGGCAGCCAATCACAGCCGGCGCCCGATGGCTGTGACTGGCTCATTCAGTGAATGACATCACTGAATGGCTGTGATTGACTCATCGATTGCCGGCTGTGATTGGCTGCCAGCACTCGATTAGCCAATCACAGTGCTTGCTTTGCTGGAGGCGGGGTATTCAAAGCCCCTCGCTTATCTCGGACACAACTCAGCGGTCCTGACAGAAGACACCGACCTATGGCCACCACAGAGATCCAGTGGGCTGAAGGACCTGTGGTGATGTCACTGCTGTGGGAGGAGCCTTTCTGGTGTTTGGTAGAATGTACTATATACTGTATAAACCAACCGCAGCCAGCAGGACCTGTGATGATGTTATTGTCATGTGATCACCTGTGTGGGTGGAGTCAGGGACCACATGACCAGGGGTGATCACTGTATCCAGGAACTGTGTGTGTGAATCAAGATAGATGTAGCAGAGCTGTGTGTGTGTGGTCAGGATGGATGTAGTAGAGCTGTGTGTATAATGTGTTGTGTGTGATGTGTGAGAATCAGCATGGATATAGCAGAGCTGTGCATGTAATGTGCTGTGTGTATAATGTGTGGAATCGGGATAGATGTAGTAAAGCAGTGTGTGTAATGTGCTGTGTGTGTAATGTGAGGGGTCAGGATAGATGTAGTAGAGCTGTGTGTGTAATGTGTTGTGTGTATAATGTGTGGAATCGGGATAGATGTAGTAAAGCAGTGTGTGTAGTGTGCTGTGTGTGTAATGTGAGGGGTCAGGATGGATGTAGTTGAGCTGTGTCTGTGACAGGTGTGAATCAGGATGCATGTAGTAGAGCTGTGTGTGTCATGTGTGGAAATCACCATGGATGTAGTAGAGCTGTTTGCATCATGTATAGGAATCACCATGGATGTAGTACCGCTGTGTGTGTAATATCTAGCCATCAGCATGAATGCAGTAGAGCTGTGTGTGTAATGTGTGGGAATCAGCATGGATGTAGCCGAGCTGTGTGTGTCGTGTGGGAATCAGGATGGATGTAGTACAGCTGTGTGTGATGCATTGAGTCACGATGGATGTAGTAGAGCTGTGTGTGTCATGTGGGAATCAGGATGGATGTAGTACAGCTGTGTGTAATGCGTTGAGTCACGATGGATGTAGTAGAGCTGTGTGTGTGATGTCTGTGACTCATAATGCATGTACCATGTAGCAGAGCTGTGTGTGCACATCGCACCACCAGAAATACTGGTACTATAATTACCTATAATTACTAGTAAATTATATAACAGACACTAGTAGAGCAATTCTATGACAATTATTCTCGTATACAATTCATGTGTTACAACAGGCAATGTACTATCAATGTGGTGTAGATGAGGCAAAGTTTAGGCTTGAAACGTCTTTGACATGTGGGCTCTCATATCGTTAGTCCAGTTCATTTATTCCACCCCTGCAAGCGATTCCTTATTTTAATGTGGTAATTGCTGCAATGTTCTGTAAAGCAGTGATGGGTCTGCCGGTCGCTACTCGAAAATAAATCTTGTTATTTTTAGAGCGCCAACTTATTCCGCAGCGCCTTCAGGTAATTTATTTATTACTGCCACAGTCAGTGCCGACATCTCCTTTCTCATTGAGGACTTGCTGGAGTCTCCTGTATTGGAAGCGATAGTGGCCCCGCTCCTGGTCACAGCACCAAAACCCCAGAACAAGTCTGTTCATATATGATGTGTTGTTGGCAGACATACTCTGGGGAGTTTCCTTCAAGGTCTCAAAGCCCCATTCCTCTGTCATGGAGAATATGTCCCCCGGCTCTTCAGGTTTGCATGCCGCTGCGGCCCATGACCCCTCGGGACCTTCTATTCATGAGCAATAAGCTCCCACCCATCTCCAAGTCCCTTAATTCTGCGGGTCTGCTGTTTTGCAGAAGAGGAATCCTTCCAACAAATAACTCCTCTCCTATGGTCCTTTACAAAACTCTTCCCTCCAATGGTTTGTTCATAGTAACAGTTTGGTTCTCCTCGTTAGCGGGTGCTCCGATTTGGTGGAGTGTGGTAGCGAGTTGTTTCTGTAACCTCTATTCTTTGCATAGAAGCCCCAAACAAGATCGATTTTAGTGCCCCTCTTTGCGGTCGGCCCGGGGCCGGCAGGGGGATGCGCCTGAATCATTTTCTCCTGCTCTGGTTTTCCTCCAACGTTTTGTACAAGCCGCTGGCGGTTTTTGATCATTTGGTATATCCAGCTGTAGTCCTCTGTTACACAGACCACCCCGACGTTCAACTGCAAATACAGCGGTATTCCTTATCTCGAGTCTGGACATGGCCACCATTGCATCAGTCTGCAGTTTCTATAATGGAAGCACCTACCTCCAACCTACCTTGGTCATCCTGTTCGTAACGCCAAAAGTAAGGGAGGAGGTTCTCTTTAAGAAATTTGCAGATGATGTAGTCGTAACAAAACAATCTAACTTAATTTTTCTTTCTAACAACTGTAGCAGTAAAGGTCACAGATCCCACCTGGTGGGATAACGGTCTACTGCGGGGCTTACAGGAACTCTCCAGGCCCGTGATTGTCACTCCTAACCCTTGCAATCCACTCCCTCTGCTGCTCTTGTAAAGCCTCAGGACAAGACAATCTCTTCTCTTCTATCAGTTGAACAGTGAAATACGGGGTCGGTACATCCACAACCCACATCAGCAATGGTTCCCCAGAGCCTCGTCATCCCTCTCGGGGGAACACTTCTAATTCAGCCGAAAATACAATCTACATGCAGCTGAAAAATCAAAAACTTGCTCCTCTCCCCTGAAAACACCTCAAGAAGTGGACACTTGGGCTCAGGAATAGAAGGGGCAGTAGAAACATGCACTAACTCCCGCTGCTCCTGGGCCACCATACGACGGGACAGGTCTTGGTTGCAACCACTAAATCCTGCAACTGACTTGTGAGGGTACTCATGGCCTCCATTGGAGAGCAATTTTAAGGGCCAGTTATTATGTTACGGTATACTACCCTTGATACGCCAGCCCGGGGGCCCTAGATCTCACCCACAACCCCTGTCCCTGCCTACTTACCTCCACTCCTGGCTAACCCCAGGCGGGCAACTGGGCGGCGGTCCCTACTCTCATTAGGGAGCGAAAAGGGACGTTGGCGTACCTGAATGGAAAGGGTAGAATACTGACAGGAAAGGCAGATGTAAATAACCAACACGAACAATACTAAGCAGAGCTGTGCCAGATGGAAAAACCTGGCTGACAATAGCAAGGAATAGCAGACAAGATGACAGAGGCAGGAGACCAACAGAGGCAGACTAGCTAACACACTGAGGGAAACCAATAACTGGCAGTGATTGCCAGTCTCTGCCCGACCTTTAAACAAAAACCTCCACCCCGGGGCGGAGAGAGGGAGACAGCCAACTCCTGAGAGAACACAACCAAAAGGGAGCTCATGCACGGCAGCTGCACTCACAGGTGCGTGCGCGCACGCTACCGCGTGCCACCAGCACCACGTCGGCCACCTAACCGCGGCCCCGGCAGCCAGACAACAAGCCAGTTGGATACGCCCCAACCGTGGGACCCCGCACACAGCTGCCCCGGGAGGACCAGCAACCGCCGCATAGTAACAGGCTGATTCTGAGCTAGTGACATCATAGGGGCAGGGCCTAGCTGCACGACTTGATGAAGGGGTGGAGCCTTCCCACCACCCCATAGTGCCTGTGTTAACCTCTGGCGGGTAGCTACTTGGGACCTTTCACGCGGGATGGAATAAGTCCACGCGGATGTTTCTGCACCACAATGTTACCCCTTTGAGGCTTGAATTCTGCACCTGTTAAAATCTGCACAGCTTTACTTCAAAACCGCAGAATGAAACTTCTCTGCGGAACTTAAGACGTCTTGTGGAACTTTTGTTGCAGATTTCTAACATACAGGAGATGGAATTCCGCTATTAAAGGGTAAATAAACCCTAGAAATTCCACAAGATGTTCCACAGTTATAAATGCAACAAAATCTCATTGACAAAACTTGCGTCTGTGCTGCGGGCAATTCCGTCCCATGTGAAGGTCCCTTGCCGACGACACCTTCTCCACACAGTGTCACTCACTGACATCCCTTACACAATGACACCTTCTCCACACAGTGTCACTCACTGACGTCCCTTACACAACGACACCTTCTCCACACAGTGTCACTCACTGACGTCCCTTACACAACGACACCTTCTCCACACAGTGTCACTCACTGACGTCCCTTACACAACGACACCTTCTCCACACAGTGTCACTCACTGACGTCCCTTACACAACGACACCTTCTCCACACAGTGTCACTCACTGATGTCCCTTACACAACGACACCTTCTCCACGCAGTGTCACTCACTGATGTCCCTTACACAACGACATCTTCTCCACACAGTGTCACTCACTGACGTCCCTTACACAACGACACCTTCTCCACAGTGTCACTCACTGACAGCCTCTTCCTCATGCATGTGTCCCCTCTGTTTGGCCCTCACACTCCTGTCAATCAACTATCTTACAGCGAGTCGTTACAATTTGGGAATTAGTTCTAAAAGCAACAATACAAACAAAAATAAACAAATGCAAAACAATTTTAAGCCATTTCCAGACCTTACAAAGCAGCGGGAAAGGCCGGACCCCCATTTTACTGCTCCAGGGAGGTCCGAGGGGTTGGGCCTCCAGCGAGCAGTTATTGTATTTTCTCAGAAAGGGCTGCTCATGGGAAGATGGAAGAATGCCTCTACAGCGCCCCCCATTGGAAGGCAATATTGCTGCACATCTATGCAGACCTTTTCATAGGACTTGTAAGAGTATGAGCCCAACCAGAAAGAAAGGGTTACTACTGACTGATGACTAGAAGTTGGCCGCACTCGTATTTCTTGTATCTCCAGCTGCTTGTTATTTCTGCCCCTTAAATCTCCCCACTTCTTGTGATTTCAGGCGGAACGGTTCCTACTTCTACGGCGGCACAAGAGGGAAGGTAGAGAAGCGCATATTCCATAAGATGCCATTTCAGGACGTTCTGCTTTCTGTTACATCTCAGCAATGATTCTGCCGGTCGGATGTTCCAGAAATGAATTGTTTTTGCCACAATTCTCATAGGATTCCGCAGTCGCTTTACCTGTCGTGTCACATTCATCTTCACTCTGCCTCCCGGAGGGCTGACGCCTCCGCCCGCGCCGCCTCATATCCCCCTGACAGTACGTGCCCCGCTGCTGGCCCGCACAATATTTGGTGTTTATCCCCTGCTGGTGCCGAAGGTGGGAAGAACCTCTGGGATCCTACGTCTTGTGGAGAAAAGGTTCAGACTTACAGTCAGCAGCGAGAACAGAAACCCTCCCTGAGACCTCCGCAGTGGTGGCAGACCCTGTGATGGGGGACAGTGATGCCACAATACCTGTTCCTATACTTCACTTTAAAGACACTCTGTCACCTACCTGTAGCCCTGGGAGCTGAGCTTGTGGGCTGATGGTAGGTGACCCGCTTGGTCCGTGGATGCGTTACACCACCTAGCAGTGGCACTCAATGCACTGAAATGGCGGCTTGCAGCGCTCACATTGGGAAACGGCAGGGGAGATAAGTATAAGACATTCCCGGACACAGCGGGGTACCTACCGTCAGCCCACAATCTCAGCTCCCCGGACTACAAGTAGGTGACCCGCTGAGTCCGCACATGCTTTACACTGCCTTGCAGTGTCACTCAATGCACGGCATCAGCGGCTTCCAGCGCTCACATTGAGGAACGGCAGAGGAGGTAAGTATAAGACATCCCCGGACTCACCGGGGCACCTACTGTCAGTCCACAAGCTCAGCTCCCAGGAATACAGGTAGGTGACCTGATGGGTCCTCAGATGCATTACACCACCTAGCAGTTGTGCTCAATGCACTACAGCGGTGGCTTCCAGAGCCCACACTGGGGGACGGAGGGGTAGGTAAGTGTGAGACATCCCCGGACTCAGCAGGGCACCTATTGTCAGCCCACAAGCGCCAAAGACTACAGGTATGTGACCTGCTGGGTCCTGGGATATGTTACACCACCTAACAGTGGCGTTCAATGCACTGCAGTGGGAAACGGCAGGGGAGGTAAGTACGAGACATCCCTGGACTCAGCGGGGCACCTACCGTCAGCCCACAAGCTCAGCTTCCAGGAATACAGGTAGGTGACGGAGCGTCTAAGAAGAAATCATTTACATCACCAGACTCCTAAAACCCAACGGCTTCATATTAACCCTTCGTAGGTCTGTATATCACGTCCAGTTCCAAGATGGACAGAACGCACATGGAAAAGAGGCTGCTCAGTGAATCGGCTCCGTCACACAAGCAGCTTCTCACTCCGATCGAAAGACCAACTTTGGAAAAACGCTCCTATTTGTGGGTGATTCTGGTTCAGTAATTGCTCTGAAGCTTCTGCCAAGTCCGGTAAGATCCAAGTGCGACGCCTTCTTAAAGCATTTCATCCTTGGACCCGCGGGCAATCTGTTCACATGGACGAAAAACGGACATAAAACAGCGAATGAAAATCTGATGCAAATCACACGTGAAAATCACTGAAGTCAAAGGTAAAATGGTCGGTCGCACTCGCCGTGTGAATACGCCCGAACATTGGAAGTAAGACCCAAAACTTGATGCCTACACTGCTTGTGACTTGGAGCATTAACCCCTTATGGACATCTTCCGTAATTGTAAGGCAATTCCTGGTGTCGGTGTATAGAATTGGCTTGTAAGCCATGCCCCCTCTTCATGGCTTGGCTGTCTTTGGCGGCTGACACCTGGCAGCAACAGACATGATTCAATCCTGGACATTTCACCATTTAGATGCTGCAGTGACCGTGGCATGTAAGTGGCCAAGCATAGAATGGGCTCTCTGTGTCTCCTGAACGGCCCCCATGGGGTGACAATTGGTTCCCATGCCAGCCTGGAGCCTAGTCTCCCTTGTATTTCCTCCTTTTAGGCCTGCTTCACAGGACCGTATGCGTTTATACATTGGCCCGTAGACGCCGTATCATCGCAGGAATGAAAAATCAAGTGTCCATCTTCATTCACGTCTTTTCAGCCAATCACACGGACCGCCGCTGCTTATTGGCTGAACAGTATGAAGAAGCGATGAAAGCCGCCAACCGCTGTGAAATGCTCGGAGCGACCAATGATGCTCACGTTGGTCCAGCGTCGTACGCGGCTCCTCCCCCTCCTGTTTTTCCAGTTTCAATTGATTTTTGGGCATGTTTAAAAATTGCATTGGGAGACATAGCAGATATGTGACCGTTCGCGGTCAGCGATGTTATACGCAGCGTGAAGAGGGGCCGAGATAAGGAGGCGCAAAATATGTGACTGAAGCTCTAGACTCGATGACAGCATATCCCCATTCCTGCGATTATACAGCGCAGGGCGAACATAAGCGCATACAGTCAGGTGAATGAGGCCCAAGGCCCATCTTCTCACGCCGCGTATAAAATCGCTGACTGAAAACCATCGCATAGGGTCTATTTTTCCAAACAATATTTTTTTACGCGCCCAAATTGATTCATCTGACTGAATGCATTGAGATCCGAGGCGTCGGACGGGCGCGGCTTTTGGGCAATTCATATACACAGCAAAATGCCTCCATAAATACAGGTTAAGCTGTGCCTGTGGCGGGGCTTAGTAGGATGGCCGGACAGTACACAATACTGCAATGCGGAAGTATGGGGGTGATTGGACATGTGAAGATGACCGCCAGTTCAAGTCCCCTACGGGAATGGAAAGTAAAATAAGATTAATAATGTTTTCAAAGATTAGTAAATGTAAAAAAATATTAAAAGTTTACCCCCCCCCCCCCAGTTGTACAATAAATATATAAACTAATAAATTGTATTCATACACAAGAGTTCAGTTTACTAAAGTATTCCATTTATCCCAGACAGTGAGCACCCCGCCTCCTGGGTCACCCCGGCTCCAAAAAAGATTGAGAATCATCAAATAAAAAGCCATCCAAAAGTCATGTGTCCCCAAAACTACAGGCCGCTGCAAAAAGAGCGCAATCTGTGAAAAATGTCAGCATTACCGGGGTCAAACAGGGGGACCGAAACCAATTAGACATTGCCAGGAAGAGCGCTGGAAGGACGGAAAAACTCCTGTCCAGTTGGATCCACTGAGGTAATGGGACATGTAAGGCTGCAGGGTCTGAGCCTGGAGAAGCTCCTCCACCTGGTGGACTGCTGCTGGCTGCTGACCATTGCTGCAGTTAGTAGTCAGGGTGAACCGCTGCTTACTTCTGTTTTGCTGATTGCACCAACTGTACGATCTGCCAGAGGAGATTGGTTTCCACTGAGTTTCCTGTTATCTCTGAATATCCAAGAAAAATGAAGTTATTCAGGCTTTCCCTTGGACTGAGAGAGCCGCTGCGTTATCACTGCCCCCCCCCCACGCAGACATTGCCACTTTAAGTAGTACAACAGAAAGTATATAAGTTTGGTTTCACTGAAATTGTCCTGAGCCACAGAATAAAGATACCATTTTTACTGCACCGTGAACCATAAAAAACTCCCATATGTCAATGTCTTCTAATCCCTCCCCTTCCCTTAGAAAGTTGTAAAGGTTCTCCAGTACATGATAAGTATGTTAAATGGTCCCATCAGAGAGCGGGGACCTGGTGTATCTGTCAGCTCTGCACCACCCTGGGAGGCCCACCAACTCCTCACCAAAAAGGTTTCCCGGCGGAAATCTCGTTGTTCTTCGCTGCGGCAAAACCGTGTGATTTCTGGTGGGATTCGGCCCTGTGAGAATGCAGACTAAAGCTGATGGGCCCATCGGTGGACCTGAGAGGGGAAGGGCTCACCTACTGCTCCTCTGCGAAGAGCTGCTGGCAAGTGGGCACCTGAGATGCCACAAACTTGCCATTTGGTCATTTTGCCCTTCCAAGAGACCAGACTTTGCTGTAGAGGAAAAGCCATATTTGTCTGTGTATCAAGAGCAACTGATGCTTTCTCCAAGCCGACCAATTAAGCTTGCATTCAATAACCCATCATAAATTGGCATCCAATGTGATCCCTGGTGAAACTGTGCCCCAGGCTAAGAGCAGGGTGCTGCCCGCGGATCCCTCCGACTTTACGGAAGGCAACAGATTGTCATAATGAAATAAAATGCTCCCAATCAATGGATGTCCTCAGACCCCTCACCGATTAGCCCGGTGCCATTGTTAGTGAGATGGAAGAGGAGCCGAGCGGATGAGTCCTGGCATCGGTCATTAGCTGCTGGAGAATATGAGAAGGATCGGTGTGAAAGGACAACTCATCCGGCCACCGCAGGTAATTCATTAAGTTAACGAGATATAGAGACTTGGCAGGATGCATGCATAAAGGTCAGCATTCAGGACAAGCTTAACTATTAGTATAATTGGGACTAATGCTTTATATAGAGAGTCGTCTGTAAGACTTTTGAGGGTATTGAAATGTCTCAGTCTTATGGTGCTCCGTAGCAGAGTCTTAAAGATCTCATGGACAAGGCAAGACTTTATAACACATTATATGAACAGACGAGTGAATCAATTCCCTCCATTTAAAGGGCTGGTACAGAATTAGAAAAACATCTCTGTTTTCTTCCACAAACAGCACCACACTTGTCTGCAGGTTGTGCGTGGTACTGCAGCTTAGCCATATTCATTTGATTACCAGAAGCAACCCATGGATAAATTTGAGACTGATTTTGGAAGAAAGCAGCCGTGCTTTTCTAATCCTGTCAGTCCAGCGTAGACTGGTCAATGCAGCTTGATATTGTCACGAGTTCTTCAGTCAATCACCATTCATCTGTATATATAGATACTAGCCACTCTTGCTAGATGGTGCTGGTGATTATCCATCCTCAAGCTTCCTTCTCATAACTTTGGTATGTGGAGTCCTGCATGCTGTCTTGTTTAAGTCGTTCTCCCACACTCCTCCTTAAGCTGCTCTGGACATCCCGGAATCTCCTGTTCAGATGTTCTGGGGCTCCGTTACCCTTTTGTCATGTGTGGTTCCAGACATCCAATGTCCTTTATGCTGTCAGATGGGTGATGTCTGACACTCCAACAGACCCCGTTGTCAGCTATACACCTGGTGACATCCCCCACCAGACCCCGTTATTAGCTCTACACCTAGTGACATCCCTCTGCCAGACCCCGTTTTCAGCTCTACACCTGGTGACCTTCCACCGCCAGACCCCATTGTTAGCTCTACACCTAGTGACATCCACAACCAGACCCCATTGTCAGCTCTACACCTGGTGACATCCCCCCACCAGACCCCGTTGTCAGCTCTACACCTGGTGACATCCCTCTGCCAGACTCCGATATCAGCTATACACCTGGTGACATTCCCCCACCCCTAACCATTGTCTGCTCCACACCTGATAACCTCCCACCGCTAGACCCCATTGTCAGCTCTACACCTGGTGACATCCCACTACCAGACCCCATTGTCAGCTCTACACCTAGTGACCCCCCCCTACAGACCCCATTGTCAGCTCTACACCTGGTGACATTCCCCATCAGACCCCATTTTCAGTTCTACACCTGGTGACATCCCACCACCAGACCCCGTTGTCAGCTCTACACCTGGTGACTTCCCCCCACCAGACCCCGTTGTCAATTCTACACCTGGTGACATCCCCCCACCAGACCCCGTCATCAACTCTACACCTGATGACATCCCCCCACCAGACTCCATTGTCATCTCAACACCTGGTGACATCCCACCACCAGACCACGTTGTCAGCTCTATAGCTGTAACATCCCACCACCAGACCCCATTGGCAGCTCTACACCTGGTGATATCCCACCACCAGACCCCGTTGTCAGCTCTACACCTAGTGACCCCCCCCTACAGACCCCATTGTCAGCTCTACACCTGGTGACATTCCCCCACCAGACCCCATTGTCAGCTCTACACCTGGTGACATCCCACCACCAGACCCCATTGTCAGCTCTACACATGGTGACATCCCACCACCAGACCCCGTTGTCAACTCTACACCTGGTGACATCCCACCACCAGACCCCGTTGTCAGCTCTACACCTAGTGACCCCCCCTACAGACCCCATTGTCAGCTCTACACCTGGTGACATTCCCCCACCAGACCCCGTTGTCAGCTCTACACCTGGTGACCCCCCCCTACAGACCCCATTGTCAGCTCTACACCTGGTGACATCCCCCCACCAGACCCCGTTGTCAACTCTACACCTGGTGACATTCCCCCATCAGACCCCATTGTCAGCTCTACACCTGGCGACATCCCACCATCAGACCCCATTGTCAGCTCTACACCTGGTGACATCCCACCACCAGACCCTGTTGTCATCTCTACACCTGGTGACATCCCCCACCAGACCCCATTGTCAGCTCTACACCTGGTGACATCCCACCACCAGACCCTGTTGTCATCTCTACACCTGGTGACATCCCCCACCAGACCCCATTGTCAGCTCTACACCTGGTGACCCCCCCCTACAGACCCCATTGTCAGCTCTACACCTGGTGACATCCCCCCACCAGACCCCGTTGTCAACTCTACACCTGGTGACATTCCCCCACCAGACCCCATTGTCAGCTCTACACCTGGCGACATCCCACCATCAGACCCCATTGTCAGCTCTACACCTGGTGACATCCCACCACCAGACCCTGTTGTCATCTCTACACCTGGTGACATCCCCCACCAGACCCCATTGTCAGCTCTACACCTGGTGACATCCCACCACCAGACCCTGTTGTCATCTCTACACCTGGTGACATCCCCCCACCAGACCCCGTTGTCAGCTCTACACCTGGTGACATCCCTCTGCCAGACTCCGATATCAGCTATACACCTGGTGACATTCCCCCACCCCTAACCATTGTCTGCTCCACACCTGATAACCTCCCACCGCTAGACCCCATTGTCAGCTCTACACCTGGTGACATCCCACTACCAGACCCCATTGTCAGCTCCACACCAGGTGACATTCCCCATCAGACCCCATTTTCAGTTCTACACCTGGTGACATCCCACCACCAGACCCCGTTGTCAGCTCTACACCTGGTGACTTCCCCCCACCAGACCCCGTTGTCAATTCTACACCTGGTGACATCCCCCCACCAGACCCCGTCATCAACTCTACACCTGATGACATCCCCCCACCAGACTCCATTGTCATCTCAACACCTGGTGACATCCCACCACCAGACCACGTTGTCAGCTCTATAGCTGTAACATCCCACCACCAGACCCCATTGGCAGCTCTACACCTGGTGATATCCCACCACCAGACCCCGTTGTCAGCTCTACACCTAGTGACCCCCCCCTACAGACCCCATTGTCAGCTCTACACCTGGTGACATTCCCCCACCAGACCCCATTGTCAGCTCTACACCTGGTGACATCCCACCACCAGACCCCATTGTCAGCTCTACACATGGTGACATCCCACCACCAGACCCCGTTGTCAACTCTACACCTGGTGACATCCCACCACCAGACCCCGTTGTCAGCTCTACACCTAGTGACCCCCCCTACAGACCCCATTGTCAGCTCTACACCTGGTGACATTCCCCCACCAGACCCCGTTGTCAGCTCTACACCTGGTGACCCCCCCCTACAGACCCCATTGTCAGCTCTACACCTGGTGACATCCCCCCACCAGACCCCGTTGTCAACTCTACACCTGGTGACATTCCCCCACCAGACCCCATTGTCAGCTCTACACCTGGCGACATCCCACCATCAGACCCCATTGTCAGCTCTACACCTGGTGACATCCCACCACCAGACCCTGTTGTCATCTCTACACCTGGTGACATCCCCCACCAGACCCCATTGTCAGCTCTACACCTGGTGACATCCCCCACCAGACCCCATTGTCAGCTCTACACATGGTGACATCCCACCACCAGACCCTGTTGTCATCTCTACACCTGGTGACATCCCACCACCAGAAACCACTGTCAGCTGTACACCTGGGGGCATCTGATGAAGTCTACTGGGATTCCTGCATGATTTTCTCCTTTATAAGTAACGCTCACACATTACCCGACAGCACAGGATTGGTGGGGGGCCAATACTTTTGTCAACATAATGTACTTGAAACCTAAACTTTTTTGGTATTTTACTACATACTATAGGAAGACCCAGCTTGGAAGAAGTGAAATGAAAACAGAAAGTGGACATCAAGATGGATGGAGAATATCACTGAAATTTTGAATATGTCAAAGAGAAGCTTGAAGATGCAGATATCGGCACATCACAACCTATGGTCTTTACTCCAGTCCTTTCAAAGGAATTTGGTATTTATTTTTCCAGTTGTTGGAGTAATCCTTTACATTTAGATTCAGCAATAAGCTTACCATGTTCTGAGTTCTCTCACATAGCCAAATTAATTAATGATGAGCAGTGGAGAAAGGCCAAGAGACATCAACTGTGTGAAGTCACTGCTGTGCTGTTTCTAAAGAGCCCAACCCAGTTTTAACTTTATTCATAGTGCGAGCAGACAAAGTCAGTATAGTGGTCTGTCATGGTGGACCACCTCTTAACAAATCATGTCAAAGTTTAATGAATAATTATGTGACTAGTGGCCCACAACATCCTAATAAAGGAATGCGGACACATGGACCAAATATGGTCTCTAGAGAATGTCCAAATCCCCCACTTCCAACAATAGCTCAGTCTGGTCTGTGCTGTTTTAAACATTTCAGGCTTAAAGTTGTAGTAACCCATGAATGACAAGTGTAACAATCATCTTAATATTTTTACATCTTCTCTCCTTTCGATTACGCTTTTATTCCCAAACTAGGTGCATCCCGTGGGCTAGTCCCACAGTGGAGACGTCAGTACTTCACCTTCCTGGACATAGCCTTTGAGGAGGTTTTAACTTCACTCCATTCTCCAATTTTTGAACTCCTCTGGGTTAGAGATACCTTGAGCGCTGAATAAGGCAGATTATAGTTGTGACAAGGCGTGAGCATTTTCACCTAGGCGTTCCCAAGGGCGTACAACTTTGGTAACTCGTTTGATTTGTTTCTTACCCAATGTAAGCAAATAAGGTCTACAAATCATTAATATCTTAAATCCTACATAAACAGCTAAGCATAGCAAGAAGAATAAAGTTTGAACACAGTAAAAATCTGGTCATCCACATCCCATGTGTCAAACTCAAGGCCCACCATAACATTTTATGTGGCCACGAGTTCAGGGAGCAGAAGAACCTCTTCTTGATCGGAGAGTCATGAACTGTGCCAGGAAGACCCTCTGGTGCACTGTGGACTTGTTGGCTGTCTACTACTGGGATCGTGACCGCCATCTTGGTCCTTCACTGTAACATTGGGTGCATGTGAACTGAGTGCTGTGGCTGTTACTTCAGCCCCTGGAGCCTAAGGTGTGCATCACTCGTCTGCTTCCCCTGCTGAGCTTATGCTGCAGTATAGCGTTGTTTGCCAGGGCTCAGACCGTGAGGAGGTTTGTAAACCCTGGCAGGTCCTCGCTACCTGTTCCCATCTGCCTTTCCATATCCTGCGAGCCTGCTGCATGGCTTAGAAAGGAGGTTGTGTTATACCGCTGCTTGACCCAGTGAGTTTGGGCTCTGCTCTAAGGATCTTCTGAAATCTTGCACCGGGTTCTGCTTGCTCCTATAATTTTTCCTTTTCTCTGACCACCTGGCCGTTTAGGGTCAAGTGTCAGTTGGGGGACTTGTGCTCCAATTTTTCTAGACTAGAACCTTGCTGTCATCTGCCTGTTCACCTCCTTTTTAATATATTCTTTAAAATATTTTAAAATACAGTCTTCTAATTACAATCGGCCCTTTGAAGACAACCATAATGCTGTTATGGCCTTCGGTGAAATCAGTCTGACACCCCTGCTCTAAATAATCAGTTGCTTTTACTAATTCATCCCACATTTGTATAAGTATTAGATAGAATTCAGAAACAAATATAACATAAAAGCAAATACATTCTTCCATTGTTTTATCATCTTATAATTCTAATAAACGTTTTAAATCATTCCTCCAGCTGCGTACCTCTGAGGAGTAAGGGTGGGCCTAATGACCTTAATTCTCCGGAGAGATAAAGATCATATGGTTGTCGGTTAGAAAAAAACTGATTTGCTCCACACGGTTGCAGTGTCACTCTCTGACTGTCTTAGGCTTTGTCTTAAGACATAATGTACATTTAGCTGTGTGAGTCGTCCTAGGCCCCCTGTCCACAGGCGTTGCAGTATCCCATGGCGAATCTCAGACGTGGGAGCCGCCGCCCAGGAGCAGGAGCCGGCAGCCGGTTCTCCACAGGTCAGCCTATCTGACAGATACTGCCGGCTAAATCACTGCTGTGGACAGGGGGCCTTACAAAGAGCCGAAGTGCTTATTAGTATTGGACTGGCATCATTGACAGATCTACTGCTATGAAGAGCAAAACAGGGTGTAAATATTTCCAGTATACATCTGATAAACAATTCACCAATAACCGTGACGCAGACTCATGCTGCTATCAATGTCTGGAGAAAAACCATCCTGTAATGCCCCCGACCCAACTCTATAGGGTTCAACTATAACTCCCCATCAGATGCAGGGGCTTCGTACCATTCTTCTGTACATGGCTCGCGTCTGCTGTGGGGGGCACAGCTCCTCTTCCTGCCAAAAAAGATCCCCGAGGATGAAGTGACATCTTCCCATGTGGTTCCTGATGGAGTATACAGTAATAAGTAGACATCATCCGCAGGTTCTGTTTCTCCTCTTTGGCCTCGCAAATCTTAAAGGTTGAGGCTCCATTGAGTCTATCTTCCTTGTTGCTACTTTGTGAACCGTGAAGTGTAAGACACTTGTACAATCATCAAGAGATTCTGAACCTTCTCAAGAACTCCATTAGCAAAATGTGGCCCCCTATCACCCTCTATCGTCTCAGGGGTCTCCATAGTGACATATGACCTCAGACAACATTCTTTTCTATTGGCCCTTTACATGGGACAAATATAATTCAGAATTGTTGCAGCGACTGCAGAAATCTGAATGGAGAGCCATTCAGTGTAAACAGCAGACGATAACTTCTAAATGACTGTCTGCTTACTGTGAATGGAGGTGGACGGGGAAGGGATGCTCCCCAGTCCACCTCCGCCTTCATGTTGGCAGTGATGTAAGCAATGCTAGCTATACTCTCTTCTGCGTAATATGGCAGGGGCGGGCATCACTGGGACGAGCTGACGAGCATTGTTCACCCGACAGCTCATCCTGTGCAAATGGACCTTATAGCTGTGGTCACAATCTAGAGATCAAATAGACAAAGATACATTCATATCGTCCGCCTCTGGCTGTTGGATGAGGCCCACTCGCCATCTCTGAAACAGGTAAGATGGTCATATAGTGTGTTGGGCGGGTGCCTTCACCATTTTACCTGGGCTATGACAGGCGCAGACAATACCGATCTGCACAAACCTTGTTACTGCATTTTTGAACCCTGGGGCAACCCAAGCAGAGGCCATTACACCACACATTACCTCCTCTGACTGGTGAGTTGGTCCGTGGCTCAATGTGACATCATAGAGTAGAGCATTTGGGAGAGGCACAGGTGTTTACCTTTCCTCCAGACCACCCTTTTTTCCGTCTGTGCGCCCTCCTTGTGCTGCTCCTCTTTATTTCCCTTTGAAGTCTGTTTCAGCAAAATAGACAACAGAGAGGTATCCATGCCCGGTTCAGTTGCAATCAGGTTAAAGGCTATCAGCTTATTCGGAGTCGGACTGCTGTTTGGCTGCTGTGTCTGCTCTCCGGTTTCCTCGGCCCTCAGCAGTTTTCTCTTTGCTGTGAGCCTAGACTTTGATGATGGTTACCTGTATGGGAAGCGCTAAAGCCTTGTACAACAGAGACATTGCTTCTATATTCCGGATTGGTTTACCTAAGGACCCCACAAAAGCTTTTACTATGCCAATGGGCCAATAATTGTGGGCGATGCTCAAACCTGGACCTTGTGTGCAGATTACCTCTTACCTCCTGCCATTTTACATGCCTCAGTGAGTGCCTTCAACTCATCTCCTAGGCTGGACATCCTAGGTGAGACTGGTTGTCGGAGTAGTACGTCACCTTGTATGGCCACCGCATATCCTGTCTTGCATTACCTGTCTTTCTAATATCTGAAGCCTTCTAAAAGAGCTTAACTACATTAACAATGGATTTCTCTTTGACATTTCTTAATTTTCTGATTTCATGAATTAAAGGCAGTTGTCAGTTGTGGTCTTCCCTTCTTCCTCTTTGTACCCTTATAGGTGGGTTCAACACAGAACATCTCCTAATTGTGTGATTAGATCGGGTTAGGAGAGTACCCTTATATTTAGTGTCTAATGAAGAATTTCCTAAACTACACTAAAGGACCAATAGAATTAAAACATATTCTAGAATTATGTCTGTGACTTCATCTGTGAGGGACGCAGCAGCAACCATGGCACCAATACAAGAAAGGGGCCAGCATCTAGATGTCCAGCAATAAACCTATCTATGGCTTGGAACATCATGTCTTCAAAATAACAATATATATTACCGTTAGAACAAATTACTTTGGAAATTGAGTGTAGACATCTTACTTGGAAAAGATGGCATAGGTCTTTGTTTGTTATCAGACATTCAATCCAAGCAAGCAGTGATACTTCCATTTAATGTGATGTGCAGTCCATATAAATAAACTTATTGGAACGTATTCAATAGAACACTGTTTGTTACCCAGATTGAACATGTAATATGCTTGAAGCAAGCTCTTGTTATTAATGTGACTCTGTTTGCAATGTACCTATCAGGCTCGTCAGCTAACATCATAATTTAACAGTAATCAAATAAGTAAAACCCAATATATTTAATATACCATGTACTTGTGTTGGGGAATTATCTATCTGTCTCCTATCTATCTATCTATCTATCTATCTATCTATTTATCTCATATCTATCTCCTATCTATCTATCTCATATCTATTTATCGATCTATCTCCTATCTATCTATCTATCTATCTATCTATCTATCTATCTATCTATCTATCTCATATCTATCTATCTATCTATCTCATATCTATCTATCTATCTATCTATCTATCTATCTATCTATCTCATATCTATCTATCTATCTATCTATCTATCTATCTATCTATCTATCTATCTATCTATCTCCTATCTATCTATCTCCTATCTATCTATCTATCTATCTATCTATCTATCTCATATCTCTCTGTTTATCTATCTATCTATCTATCTATCTATCTATCTATCTATCTCCTATCTATCTATCTATCTATCTATCTCATATCTCTCTATTTATCTATCTATCTATCTATCTATCTATCTCCTATCTATCTATCTATCTATCTCATATCTCTCTATTTATCTATCTATCTCATATCTATCTATCTATCTCATATCTCTCTATTTATCTATCTATCTCATATCTATCTATCTATCTATCTATCTATCTATCTATCTCATATCTCTGTATTTATCTATCTCCTATCTATCTATCTATCTATCTATCTATCTCATATCTCTCTGTTTATCTATCTATCTATCTATCTATCTATCTATCTATCTATCTATCTATCTATCTATCTCCTATCTATCTATCTCCTATCTATCTATCTCCTATCTATCTCCTATCTATCTATCTATCTATCTATCTATCTCACATCTCTCTATTTATCTATCTATCTATCTATCTATCTCATATCTATCTATCTATCTATCTATCTATCTATCTATCTCATATCTATCTATCTATTTATCTATCTCCTATCTATCTATCTATCTATCTATCTATCTATCTATCTATCTATCTATCTATCTATTTATAACACACTCCACAGGAGTGTTATGACCCAAATTCACCAGACAAGATATTTCTCCCTATTCCAGCATTCTGTCCAGCCAAACAGGGTTACTAAGAACAGCCAGTACTTTCCAGATCTCTGCAGCGTAACTCATGGAGGGGAAACAGGTTGGCAATTTTAACCCATAAATTCCTTGTTCTATCTGTGCATCTTCTAACAACAAATGGGGTGTTATAAATGCACACAAGTCTACAAGAGTCTCTTATTTTCTCCATCTTAATAGATCATATACACTCAGAACAACATAAGCAAGACATTTGATTCATAAATGAGAGAAATCACTTAAGCAGACAGTGAATCCATGAATTGCACGATGACAGAAGTTAAAGCAGCAGTAAAAGTTGTAACAAAACAAATTAGTTTGGTGCACCGAACAAATGTAACACTGGGTTTGCAGATTACCACTGCCATACAATTTGGCGCCCAACGTGGGGCTCTGAGACGCATCCTTCATCTTGCTGACAACCTAGTGACCCTCCTCCAAACAGGATGAACAGATTTCTCAGCTCCATAAAAAAGATTAGAAAAAGTATTTTTCTTACATTTACTATCTGTCTTTCCTTGAGCCTTTCGGGATCCTTGACCGCTAGCCAAAGGAGACACTTTTGTCATGTTATCTCAGGTCTAAAAAACCAGACCGAAAAAGTATATCTTGTTTTGTGCTGGTATGTATGTATGCATGTGCAGGAAAAAGGTGTGACTTGTAGAATTGTTGTGTACTAATATTGTATGGGTGGACAACTCAGTGTTGTTGGGATTGTGTATGAAAAAAATCCTTTTTAACCAAGAATGATAAGATATTGTATGCACTGTAGAGACATAAGAGACATGACAGCACAGGGAAGGCCTGCAAACATAGATACATAGATGGGTTGTGTTGCAGACTACATGATGGACCACATAAAGGTTTATAAGGCTAAATTGAACGTCAAATGACACATGATTTAGGATACAGTAGCTTTATTTGCTTTGAAGAAAGAGTAAGACGTAGCTATCTGAATAAATTACTGTTTGATGAAGATTGCCTTATGGCTGTTGTTTGTTAAAGCCGTTAACACGAGGGATATGAGATTAGAGTTAGAAATTACACTTCTGGCAATTTTGGGATTGTTGTAACTATGGATAATGTTGAAAATTGCTGATATGGGGGTTCCAGAGACAGTGGAAAGTGACAGAGATATCTACGTTACAGGGGAGACCATGAAAGAAATCATGGAATCTTTGGGAATACAACAGGCTTTCCACACCCCCTAACACCCACAAAACAGTGGAAAGGTAGAAAGGATGAATGGAACCCTCAAACCTAAAATACAGAAAGCAATGGCAGAATTAGGAGGGCCGTGGACTGAGCGCCTATCCCTGGCATTGTTTTCGGTCAGGTACATGCCCAATAGGAAGACAGGATTGTCTCCCTTTGAGATCCTCTTCAGATCAGCTTCTAGGACAGGGCTGTACTTTCCGCAGGTGAGGCAGATGCAGCATGATTCCCTCATCGGGTAAGTCCGGGCCCTACAGGAACATTTAAATCTGGTGCATAACAAGAGTATGGTAGCCTACCATGGCGGACCACCTTCCCGAACTTAGCAAATCATGTCAAAGTTTAATGAATAATTATATGATTGTTGCCCACAACATCCTAGCAAAAGAATGATCAAATATAGTCTCTAGAATCTCCAAAACCCCCATACCAGCAAGAGCTCAGTCAGGTCTGTGCTGGGTTAAACATTCAGTCATCTTAGGACTTCAAGGACTGGTTTACCAGTTATTGAACCACTTATATTTCTGTAGCAGAGATTCAATGATATACAATGATATCCTAGTTCTGAAAAGTGTAAAAATATTTCCCAAGATAAAGAGACCAGAAAGTGTTAAATTAATGCGTGGGCTAATTAGCTCAGAAACTCACACCGAGTCTCCGTGATATTAGGAGGCTGAATTAATAACAATCTCCAGCTGCTCTTCCTGCTAAGAATAAATGTTGTGAATATGCAAAAAAAAAAAAAAAAACACTTAAAAAAACTTTTTAAAAACTCTCACCAGAAAGATTTATGGAAAAAAGAACATTCCTTTACATGAAATTAGGAAACTTTCCATTGTCCTGCATAGGTGAGATGAACTTTACCAATCCCTGCTTTACAAACTGAACAGTATAATATGTCAATGATATGAGCCCCACAGGGGGTTACTAGAAGGAACACGCTACATGCAACACACATGTGTATCTACAGGTGCTGGACTCCCCGCCAATCTCTGCAGACGCTCCACAACTTAGTCAGAAGCCGGTAAACCTGAGAGAGAGGTGATAGCAGGCATACATTGATCAGGTATAATGAAAACAAAGGTTTGGTACCGTGTTAGCCAGTAGAGCAAAATGTGATTGTTCCCAGCAGGAGAAACCAAGTCATCTTGTAGATATGATACCTTTTAATGGCTAACAAAAATACATGATGTTATAGCGAGCTTGTGAACCAACGCAGAGTTCTTCTTCAGGCTTAAATGGAATAGATCTAAAGAGGCCTGGATATTTCTACACACTTATAACATGCATACTTATGACAAGGCACAGATATGGATGTGATTGGTTCACACTTAAAAGGAATTCTGCAACAGCAAACAAACTTTTTTTGTCTAGGCACTGATAGCGGAGTGAAAGTTTTATGGTCCCTAAATAACTGTTGGGGGGGGGGGGGAGGTCGTCAGGCTAGAAATGCTACAAGAGGTACACTGACATTTTTAACTAAACACTGATAAGGGAGTGAAAGTTTATGGTCCCTGAATTACTGTTGATGGGGGTCTTATCTGTGCTATAGATGTCTCACACCTCCCATTCACACATAAATGAATAGGAATATAAATTGATAACAATCTTTGACACGCTGAATACGGGGTTAAATGATTCCCCAGGATTTATGGGGAATCTCTCGAGAAAAAAAGGAGGAGGCATGATGAAATGCAATCTACCTGACCCTTCTTCATGCGAATAGCCATCAGAGAGAATGGGAACACCTCCATATACATTACATGTTCAGCCAATCCTGCTGAAATCATTGCCGAGGCTACAAGAAGATATAGGTGCAGGAGATGAACACGTGGAATCTCTGTGGGTAGAAATACAGGGAGAGAAGAATAACAAAATACTGATAGAAGTTTTCTATAGGCCACCAAAAGCAACAGAAGAAACTGAAATCTTATTATTAAGGCAGATAGAAGAGGTGTCAAACCGCAATGAAGTAATTATCATGGGGGACTTTATCGAGCTATAATATGGGAAGACGAAACCTGCGGACCTCACAGGGGTGTTAAGTTTTTGAAGATAATTAAAGATAACTACCTTACCCAAATTGTGCAGGAGCCAACTAGAGGGAGGGCCTCTCTGGACTTAATATTAACTAACAAACTGGACAGAATCACGGGGGTGCAGGTTGAGGGGCACTTGGGGAACAGTGACCACAATATAATCAACCTCCAGCTGTCATTCCATAAGAAGCCTTATCAGGGAGCGACAAATAAACTAAACTTTAGTAAAGCAAAATTTGATCAGCTCAGAACTTCTATCGGTACCATTAATTGGGACAACATCCTCGAAAATATCAGTACAGAGGACAAATGGGAGGAGTTTAAAAGGATCCTAATCACCTCGTGTGAGCAGTTCATTCCCTTTAAAAATAAAAGAACTTCAAGTAGAAAGAAACCAATGTGGCTCGACAAGACGGTAAGAGGGGCAATAAACGAAAAAAAGAAAGCGTTCAAACTACTAAAACAAGAAGGCAGCGAAGAAGCGCTAAAATCGTACAGGGGAAAAAACAAAATATGCAAAGATAAGATCAAAACTGCCAAGGAGGAAGCAGAAAGACGGATCGCCAAGAGCACTGGCCCTTTAATAAATAATGCAGGAGAAACCATATAAGACAATGGGAGGAAAGCAAATCTATTAATTAGCTTTTTTTTAAGTGTATTCATGAAGGAAAAAAAAAGTCACACGAGATGCAGGGGAATAAAACAAACCCCCTACTAAATATCTCATACCTAACACTGGAGGAAGTGCAGAATCGGTTAAAGAAGATTAAAATCGATAAATCGCAGGCCCAGATGGAATACACCCAAGGGTTCCAAGGGAACTAAGTGATGTGAAGCTAGACCACTATTTCTTATATTTATGGACACTATAGAGACTGGGGTTGTACCACTGGATTGGCACATTGCCAACGTAGTTCCAATTTACAAAAGGGGGTCCAAAGAAGAGCCTGGTAACTACAGGCCGGTAAGTCTCACTTCAGTAACTGGAAAAAAATATTCAAAGGGTTTCTGAGAGACGCCATCCTGGAATACCTCAAGGAGAACAACAGAATAACTCCTCACCAGCATGGATTCATGAGGGGGCGATCATGTCAGACCAATCTGATCAGCTTCTACGATGAATTAAGCTCTAGGACCTGGGAGAGTCTATTGATCTGGTATATCTGGATTTCTCACCGTGCCGCAAAATAGGCTGATATATAAAATGAGAAGCTCGGATTGGGTGACAATGTGACAATGTGTATTTGGGTAAAGAATTGGCTCAGAGATAGAAAGCAGAGGGTGGTAATAAATGGTTTGTACTCTGATTGGGCCACAGTCGCTAGCGGGGGCCACAGGGTTCAGTATTGGGCCCCACTCTGTTCAACATATTTATCAACGACCTGATAGAGGGGCTGCACAGCAAAATATCAATATTTGCAGATGACACAAAATTATACAAGATAATTAATACAACGGAGGAAAATGTGCGGCTACAAAAGGACCTGGATAAGGCTGAACTAGATGGACATTGTCTCCCCACATGCTGTGTTACTATGTTATAGTAAATACTGTGTTTGCGCCACACAAGGGCTTAGGTTACACTTAGGCCATGAATTCTGAGGGTTTGGCATCAACAATACATTCACTTTGCAGCTTTCTGGGCCCTCTGGTATAGCAGCGGATGAAGTTCTGCCCCATCCTCAGCGTCTGCAGACCTGCGAGCCGACACCGATTAGTAGGAACACATAGGAGTATTTATGCCTTCATACATGTCCCTTCCAATAGTCCGGCATTACCAGTAACCACAAGCCGGATTACCAGAGCTGTAGTGTATGAAGCGCGCTGCGCCGCGGAGCCGCATCATCTCTCTTATATGGAGTCAGCGCTGAGCGTATTGTAATGTGCGGCTCGTCCGGCGGCCCGCAGTCCCATGTTTCTTCATGACATGTATCGGCCGTAAGAACATATTTATGTGATTAGCCGAAGTATTGTGACATTTCCTGCAGCGGCGTCTCCGGCAGAATGGAGATCTGGGGTCATTAACACAAGTAAGAATTCATTTTTTGAAAGTGCAATAAGCACGCCCTTCACTGCGGCGGGAAGTCACTTCACTCGCAGCGCATAACCGCTGTTAATGAATGTGCGGCATCAGCGGCTCGAGGAGGTTAGTAAGGTCCTCTTGGGGGGGGGGGGGGATATACGTAGAGTCCTGTACCTTCTTGTATGGAATGTCATGGTAGACCCTAAAGGTCCGGTGACCCCAGAAGATCATGTGATGTCGGCGTCAGGATGGGATGTCGCCTGGAAAGAGCTTCTCTACCATTGGAGGAACAAGGCCTGCTGACGGCGGCAGAGATGAATCCTGCAGGGGAATCCAGCCCTGACCGCAGCTGGTGTCCACACATACCGGTAATTTGGCTTCTTCTTTGGTACTACAGATGGACCCGGCAGCTCGCCATCGGACATGCGCAGTACAGGTTTTTTTTCAAAATGCTTATTTTTCCCGCCCCCTGCGAGCTGGCGGAATCCATGAGCTCTCCGCAGTGTTAATTGCGGACGAGCTGCGGGTTGGACAGCTTCCATCGACTTCCATGGAAACCGTCCGGGTGGAATCTGCAGGAGGAAACCTGTTTGAGGAAACCGCAATTGGATTCCTGCAAGTGTGCTGGAACAGCGGCTTTCTATAGCATGTTATAGTATTGGCTGCGTAACTGCGACGTGGACACTGACCACGGATACCACAATCCAGACCCGTCCGTGTACAGGCAGCTTTAAGATGTCCCTATATTACAAGCCATTGATTTAAATGAGCAGTGTGTAATGCATTATCTCCCCTGCGGGGGTGCTGCAGGGTAACACTTCTACCAGGGATTACTACCCTTTGTTTGACTTTGCTGAGATTGCGGCCGCTGCACGCCGGGGTCTTATAGTCCACTAGAGAAACGGACAACTAACAACGGTATACGGCACCATATTTTTAACATGGCAACACAGAGAGTTATTCAGCAGGCACAGACTTTTCACATGCGCTATTCTCATCTGTTTTATCGGCAAGACTCGCCCATTCAAGTCAACGGGGATAGAAAAAAAATGGACAGGCATCCGTGTGCAGTGCGTGTGCCGTGTGTGTGCAGTCCGTGTTCAGTGCGTGTGCAGTCCATGTGCAGTGCGTGTGCCGTGTGTGTGCAGTCCGTGTTCAGTGCGTGTGCAGTCCATGTGCAGTGCGTGTGCCGTGTGTGTGCAGTCCGTGCTCAGTGCGTGTGCAGTCCATGTGCAGTGCGTGTGCCGTGTGTGTGCAGTCCGTGTTCAGTGCGTGTGCAGTCCGTGTGTCATAGAGCCCATGCAGCGGCCGATGTATTCCAACCGGAAAGATAATTCCAAAAGATAGTCACCGCTCCCTGCACCCCCGGGGAACGACGCAGCTGTACTCGCATTACCCCAGCAGTGGCCCCTACAGGGGGAACGCGGTATTACAGATGGCTATTTATAGGAATGGCTGCCCTGTAATAACAGGATTTCGTAAGGTCAGCCAGGATGGGACTTAGAGGGGGTCCGTGGGCTCTTTAACACGAGCATGATGATTTTTAGCCGGCTGTGTCACGGCTACAGCGTGGCGAAAAATAACGTGAATGAGAGGGGGTCCTGAGCGGGGGACCCCGATTTATAATGTCATATGCCCTAGTAGGGGAACAGGGATGCCATCTTGGCACAACTCCTTTAAAGGGGTTTTCCAGGCAAAAGCTATTGATGACCTATCCTGAGAATAGTCCGGGTAGAAAACCCCTTTAAGGCATCATGGAGGACAGATGATTGACCCGCGGGCGTGCGATGGCGCCCCTTTCAGCGCGGATTCTGCTAGTCGTATGGAAGAAGATGAACAGAAAGTTCTGCTAGAAGGATAATTCCCGCCAGGGAGGATTACAGAGGAGCGCCGAACACTTCAGATGATGAAGAATTGAATGCAGAACAAAAGAATTATTACAGTTTATTGGTTTTGAATGGATTCTGTCCCTAATGGCTTCCTACAGAGACGCCCACGCCGCCTCATCACCTGATTCTCCCACATTTATTCTATCACTTATTGTTTTTGTGATTACACGGTATATAGGGGGACGTATACCATCTATCTGCAGACTAGTAGACGGAAAAAGATTCAAAATCAACGCTTAACCCCTTCCCTACCGCCAGCAACCATGTAGAGCGGACATCAGGCATCCGCAGCCAGCCCGGAGCCAAGGCCACCCCAGGTGCAGGAGTTGGCTGTCCTTGACAAGCTGCTACAATGGCCAGGATCAGAGATGACTCAGATCCCCGCCAGTTAACCATTCACTGTCAGTACTGATGGTGGCATTTAAAAGGCTTGACAGAGGACAAGGGGCTCCCACGTGCCTGAGGTCTACGGCAAGGTTTAATAGGAAGACATTAACGGGAGCCAGTCAGCACTAGTCCCACGGTGAAACAATACGGCGATGGTGCTCTTGCTCGCTCTGCCACATGGCTTCTGTGATAAATGTTGCTATAGGATTACCCCTGTAATTGGCATTGGAAGTTCTCTGACGCCGTCTGTAAATGCCGCTGAGCGGTCCAGCAGGGTGGATCAGCTCCCTCGGCTGCTTTCTTCCACTCGGTCAGCCGCTCTGCACTCCTGTGATGTAGCTGGCATCATCCATCCACCCTAGGAAATCTCGCACTGCGCTGTGCCGTCGGCTCCGCAGCGCAGATAACCTACTTGAGTCCGTCCACAAATGGGACCGCTTATTGTGCTTATACAGCCCAATGTACGGAGCTGCCGACCGCCTGCAGCTAACCGCTAGAAGTGGTGCAACCTCTAGGACCCCCAGAGATCCTGAGTGAAGCACAAGCAAATGCCCCATGGGACCACCACTCCACTTCCATGGCCCAGGCAGAGATCGGCGCAGTCATACAAGTAAATGGCGCATCAGGTGAGCACGTCCATCACCGCTGCATTCACATGGGGTGTTCGGGTGCACTGACTTCATGATCACTGGGGGTCCCAGCGGCTGGACCCCCAGAGATCACACATGTATCATCTCTCCTGTGAATAGGGGATAAATGTCTTTATTGGAAAACCCCTTTAAGATTCATAGTTACATGTAAGAAGACGGTCACCTGTGGAGGTTGTGAGGGTGGACATTGGCCAATTCTTAATAATATCCATCGTTATTTATATGGCGCCAACATATTCCGCAGCGCTTAGAAGACGGGGAGCAGATACAGAACCCGTTACATGTAGTGATGGAGACAGTAAGGGTGCGGGGCTCCAACAAGCTTACATACTACAGATAATGGGGGGATACAGAAGGTAAAGGGGTAGAGATGTGCACGGCATGGCAGGGTAGAGATGTGCCCGGTATGGCGGGGTGGATATGTGCCTGGTATGGCGGAGGGGAGATGTGCCTGGTATGGCGGGAAGGGGATGTGCACGGTATGGCAGGGTGGAGATTGGCACGGTATGGTGGGGTGGAGATGTGCATATTACAGCAGGGTGGAGATGGGCGCAGTATAGCAGAGTGGAGATGTGCATGGTATGGCGGGGTGGAGATGTGTCCGGTATGGCGGGGTGGATATGTGCCTGGTATGGCGGGGTGGATATGTGCACGGTATGGTGGGGTGGAGATGTGGATGGTATGGTGGGGTGGAGATGTAAACGATATGGTGCGGTGGAGATGGGCCTCGTATGGCAGGGTGGAGATGTGCCAAATATGGTAGGGTGGAGAAGTGCACGTTATGGCGGGGTGGAGATGTGCCTGGTATAGCGGGGAGGGGATGTGCACTGTATGGCGGGGTGGAGATGTGCACGGTATGGTGGGGTGGAGATGTGGATGGTATGGTGGGGTGGAGATGTAAACGATATGGTGCGGTGGAGATGGGCCTCGTATGGCAGGGTGGAGATGTGCCAAATATGGCAGGGTGGAGAAGTGCACGTTATGGCGGGGTGGAGATGTGCACGGTATGGCAGGGTGGAGATTGGCACGGTATGGTGGGGTGGAGATGTGCACGGTACGGCGGGGTGGAGATTGGCACAGTATGGTGGGGCGGAGATGTGCACGGTACGGCGGGGTGGAGATTGGCACAGTATGGTGGTGTGGAGATGTGCACGGTATGACGGGTTGGAGATGGGTGCAGTATGGCAGGGTGGAGATGTGCATGGTATAGCGGTGTGGAGATGGGTGCGGTATGGCCGGGTGGAGATGCGCACTGTATGGCGGGGTGGAGATGGGTACGGTGTGGCGGGGTGGAGATGGGCACGGTACGACGGGGTGGAGATACTCGCAGTGACTGGCACAGGGCAGAGACGTCTGAGTAGCAGCTGGACAGGAAGATGAGCCTGGCTGCTGCATTCAGGATGGATTGGAGGGGGTAGAGTCTGGCCCGGAGGGGGTGGGTGATCAGCAGTGAGTTGTAATAATCCAGCCGAGAGCAGATGAGTGCAACAGTGAGCGTTTTTGATTGTCCGCGGTGAGGAAAGGGCTGAGTCTTGCGATGTTCTTGTGGTGCGGCTGACATGTTCGGGCCAGAGATTGGATGTGAGGGGTAAAGGAGAGATCAAATATAATGTAATTTTAAAGTGTAGAAACTAGTGATGAGCGATTAGTGGAATAATCAGTTTGTGTGAGTATTGGGCCGATTCTCGACTCCCATTAACCCTTTCCAATCCAATTATTTTTTCTCAGCCATTCTCCCCAGCTCCAAATAAATTGGAGCTGGTGAAAATGGATGAGAAAAAATACATTTCCCTGCACCCTCCTGAACTGACAGAGTTTAGGAGGGTGCAGGTGCTCACTGCACCGTGGGGGGACCTGCTTACCTGTCCGGCATCTTCCGCATTCTCCCTTCTGCCTCCCGGCTCGGCGATCATGTGACCGCTGAGGTCAGGTGGCACCCAGGGGTCACATGATCGCCGAGTCGGGAGACAGAAGGGAGAATGCGGAAGACGCCGGACAGGTAAGCAGGCCCCCCACGGTGCAGGCTCCCGGCTCGGCGTTCATGTGACCGCTGGGGGTCTGGTGACACTGGCGGTCACATGATCGCCGGCCGAAATCTCCGTGCATTACATAGCGCTAATTGAGCGCTATGTAATGTGTAAAGGAGAAGGCAGAAAGGGTTAAAAACCCTTTCTGCCTTCTCCTCAGGGGTCCTCGATGAGGACCAGTGCAGGAGTGTATCTGCACCCGATGTGTCTGACGATCGGGTGCAGATGCACTCCTGCACTGCAGTGTCGGGCCTGCCCCGACATCGGAGCTGTGGAGGGAAATTATAATTTCGGGGCAGGCCCGACATTGGATTGGAAAGGGTTAACCCCTTAACGCCACATGCCATAATGTTACGTCATGGCACTGGGGTACTTAATGAAAAATGACATAACCTTACGTCATGTGGATAGCGCGAGGTCAGAAGAGATCCCGTACCATTCGGCAGCGGGAGCCAGCTGTTAGCGATAGCCGACCTCCCGCTGTCAACCCCCTGCATGCCAATGGATAACGGCGATCGCATAAAAGTGAATAAAAAGTAAAAAAGTAAAAGTTTCAGATCGGATCCATGAGGGGATCTGAAGCTACTCACCTCCTTCCTCTGCGATGTCCGGCGGCGCTCTGGTCCTTCCGGGACCTGGCACCTTTTTCTGCGGATGTATGCCAGATGGAAAATGTGCAGAAAGCCAGGGAGCCCGGGAGATATAAAATCTCCCTGCTCCCAGCTAGCATGAGTAGCCGAGATCAGGGAGATGTCACCGGGGGCCGCTGTATGTGGTTCCCGGACACATGATCGCTGCTATACAATGGACAACCGCGATCGTGTGAAGAAACAAAAGTGTAAAAAAAAAAGAAAAAAAATTTAAAGTTTCTCCTCCCGTCACGGATCCAATCTGTGAAGTAAAATTACTGACCTAAGGGCCCAGCATTTGTCCCCCGACAGGATCTTTATCGGCGGACCTTTCCCCAGCTTCGGCGAATGCACCCATCTGCAAAATGGCCGGGGAGTCCAGGAAATCTAAAATCTCCTTGCTCCAGGCTACTAACGGTCGCTGACAGCCTGGAGCAGTGACCGCTGGCCTTGTTGAGCGGTCCCCGGTCATGTGATAAAAAGGTAGCGATCTACCATTAGGAGAGTCTCACACAACCAGATAGGAATTGCGGATTCCGCATGCGTCTGATTCGCGGTAATACACGGATCAATCAAATGCATTGGATTATACAATTCCGCTCACATTAGCGGGTCGGAGGACGTAATCCACTCACAGAAAACAGAACGCAGCGGGTTCTATTTTACCGCAGATATCCACAACATAGAGACCATTGTACTCCATGGTCACGGATATACCCGCAGCCCATACGCATCTACATTATGTGCGGGCTGCTGGTAGCCGGGTCATCACTAAGCGACGGTGCGGAAAATACAAAGAAAAAAAGGTGTACTACGCATGGCCGCCTGTGTGAGTCCGCAGTGATGCGCAGTGTAAGGACCCGAAGCTGTAGGGTGTATATGGATGGATGCTGCTAGTTCTGTGTATGTATCTCTTTAACTGTGTGAGTGGCGTGCTGGAGAGACGTGAGTAGTTGGAAGGTGGAGTTTAGAAGAAGAGCTTGAGAAAATGTAGTCGGAGGAGGAGGTGGACGTGGCCGCACTGAGCTGAGCGTGGAGTAACGGGAAAGAGATGGGAAGTCAGTAAGAAGCAAGAAACTTGAGTGAATGCTGCTGATGAGTCGGGGGTGCAGACCCCACAGACCATCTATCAGATAACCGGGACTGAAGACGTTCCAAGATCGGAGGGAAGAGTGTCCCCTAGTAAGAGTGTAACGGAGGAGGTGTGGGAGAAAGAAATGCTGGAGCTGAAGCCCAAGGGCTGTAAGTGGAGGCAGGCATGACAGGGTAAACAGGGAGGGAAAGAGTTAATGAAAAGAGGAGGTGCTAGAGAGAGAGAAAAGTGCAGGAAGAAGTGGGAGGAGCCAGACCTGGAGCAGAGCAACAGTGAAGAAGTGGGAAGGACTTGCTGAGGGGACAGTGAAGAGTCTGACAGAAAACCGGAGGAGCCGTGACCTGACCGGGGATGGAGATGTGCCTGGAGAATAGCAGAACGGCAGCAGATGAGAGAGGACGTCCATGACTGGAAAACACGCCGGGAGCAGCGCTGGGGGACAGCAGAGACGGAGCCGGCAGTTGGAGCGGTGAGGGAGAGAAGGCCACGGTGTGGTGCAGCCGGGAGCACAGTCCTGCCTGCCCCCGCATAAGGAGCCCATCACCAGTCCCTCGGGGCCTGTCCTCTCCAGAGACACAGCGGAGGGTAGGCCTGGGGGAATCCTGTCAGGTGGCGCAGCGCAGTGTCTGGCACAAGGCCCTGTGCTGAGAGGGGGGCAGGGCCTGGCACGCGACAGCCAACAGTGAGCAGAGACAGAGCTGAGGGCTGCGCACCTGGCATGGTGTCGGTCAGGGAGCAGCCTGGCAGCAATCAGGGGCATCTGAGGTCCAGGGGAAAAAGAGGGGGACCTGCAGGGAATAGCAGCAATACAAGCCAGGTGATGGAGACCCAAGGACGGCAGGCGGCTGGTCCAGCGGTGGGCAGAAGAGAGGGGGCTGCAGTCGGGATTGGACCAGTCGGACAGAAGAAGAAGCACGGTGGAGAAGGAACATCTGGATGAAGGATCAGCGGCTGGTGGGTTCACAGCCCCTACGCAGCCGGCTAAGTCTACATATATAGCTGTTTTGTCTACTATCATTAGTCAGGTTATGCCTGCAAAGGTTGGCGCAGGATGGCAGCTGCTGGGGTGAGGGATCAGCTGAAGGCGTGCATGGCGGGGGATGTTGGGGTGATACTGGGGTTGAATGTGTGAGTCCTGGCGAGACAGAAAGGAAAAGGGACAGGTCCGTCGCTGGTAGCGTCGTGGGCCACGCCGTCTAGTGAGTAATCTAGCAGTGGGAGTGTTATGGGGGAAACTTGGCTGGGGTGACTGGGGGTTGATCAGATGACTGAGGTAGAAGTATCTATGCAGACGGAGGAGGGGGATGGGGTACCACGTTGGCTCATTGGGCCAAGTGAAGTCTACAGGGTTTTTAAGGGCTCTTGGGGGCACGATTTAAAGGAGTGTAAAAAAAATAAATAAAAAAAGTGTATATGTATGTATATAAGTGAGTGTGTGGAGATATTCTCCCTTCTCCCATGTAGTGTAGTTTAATTTAGACAAGGGTGAACAGGTGGAATATAAAGAAAAATATGAGGAGAAGGGTAGGTGTTTACTAATTGGCGGTACATGGTCGCCATCTTAGGAAGGGTTTTTGGGAGAAGACTTTGGAGAATTGCTCCAGTCTTTTTGCTATTCAGTTTTGATAGGTGAGGCATATAGGTGTTACGGGGGGCTGTCTTGACTGCGCTTTGACGAGCAGTTCAGGCAGCAGAAAGCTGTTCATTTATCCAGGCGATGAGATCAAAAGGTCATCGGGCGGGGGCTTCGGGTGATGGCAATCGGGCGGAGGCTTCGGGTGATGGCAATCGGGCGGAGGCTTCGGGTGATGGCCATCGGGCGGAGGCTTCGGGTGATGGCCATCGGGCGGGGGCTTCGGGTGATGGCCCCGGTGAGACATGGACAGCTTTTTCAGGGAGTGCCAGGCCTGGAGCATCGGAAAGTAGTACACAGGGGAGTAGGTAAGTATGGTCTGGGAGGAGGAAACAGGCTTGGTTTTGTTGGTAATTTAACAAAGGCCAATGCCAATTCAGAGAGGCTGCAGTTTTAAACAAGCAGGCTCCCATGGTAATGCAGCTCACAGGGAGTCACAAAGTGTTTTAGGAAGGAAAAAGAGGGGGGGACAGGAGTTTCTGAAAAGGAGGACACCGGTGAGGCTGGGTGAGATGGTGCCATTACTAAAGTACCAGCATATGAGCAAAGCCGAACTGTTATTGGGGGGTTTCCGGGATGTTTAAAAAAAACAAAAAAAAACGGATGAGGTAGTTACGTTTTCAAAAGAACTTACATTCGGCACTAAGTTACCTGACTGTCATAACCTAAAAGACTTAGCAAGGAGGTTCGCTTAGGTTGCGTGGCAGGACCATTTAAGGAACTTTTGCAGAAATACTTAGTGTCGCCACTAGGGGTAGTGTTCATCACTTATCGTACCCAAAAGGGGGTGTCAATAAAGGAGGGTATAGACCCTGAACTTGTCCAGTGGTATACTCCTCGTTTGACGCTGCGGTCTGGTGGGTAAAAAATATGGGGAGGGGGTGTTGTTGGCAAAAAGCAGATATTGAGTCGGCTTTTTGCCGGCTGCCAGTGATGCCGGAAAGTATTAGCTGACTATAAAGAGGTGTTTTTTGGGACAGAAACTATTTAGCGGATTGGTGTTTGCTCATGAGATGCTCCGTCTCTGGTGTGTGCTTGGAAGCCTTCAGTCTTTTCAGAAATGGGTGGTGAAGTATACCGCAAGAGTACAAATGGTCAGTCACTGCATTGATTACTCCTTGCTGGTAGGGCCTGGAGGGTAGGCAATATGTGAGATATCGTTGGGAACGTTGCAGTGGGTCACCCGTCAACTTGGGTTGCTCCTTGGCCCCTGGACTAGATGGAAGGGCCCAAGTCGTACTTGAATTTTTATGAATTACTGTTGACATGGAGGCAATGGAATGTAGATTGCCGAAAAAGAATTTGCAGGATTGAAAGGCAGAAGTGGAGAAGTCTCCATCAATAAGATCCCGCTGAGGGATCTACAGTCATTATGGGAAAAGCTCAATTTTGATTACAGAAGAATGCAGATGGTGAGGGTGTTTTGCAAGAGGATGGTGTCAGCTACGTCGAGGGTGCGGGCGCCGCAGCATTCCATTTGGTTAAGAAGAAGCCACAAGAGAGATCTGGCACTCTGGTCCACTTTCTTGGAAACGTTTAATTGGAGGTCAGTAGTGATGGAGGAGGTTGTGAGAATGAGATTTGGAAATTGTTCACAGATGTGGCAGGGAGCACAGGTGTGGGAGCTTATTTCCAAGGTCGGTGGTAAATGGCCCGAGATGTGCACAGAATCAGGTCTCGTTTGGGTCTTGGGGTTATCGGAGCTGTTTTCAATAGTTGTGGCGGTTGTGCTTTGGGGTGGTTTCTTTTAGAAGCAAGAAGGTTTGTTTTCATTGAGACAACTTGGGGGTGGTTCAAGTCATCAACACACTGGCGCCCTCATCACCGCCAGCGCTGAATTTGCTTTGTCATTTGGTGACTGAAGTGTTCTCACTGAACGGGAGTTTAGTGGCGGTACAGGTTCAAGGGTTTGATAACCCAATTGCGGATGCTCTCTATTGTTTTCAGTGGGAGCGGTTCAGGCTGGTTGGCCCTGGGAACAGAAGAGGATGGGATGGACTACCCGGTTCAGCTTTGGAACATGCGAAGCGAGCAGTCGGGCACCTCAGTGAAAGGTCGCTGGCTCGGGGTATCCGAGCGGCTTTTTATAGCTGCTTAGTGGGAATGGGAGGTACGGATAGTGCAGGGTCAGCTGTTGGTTCAGAGGAGGATCGGGTGGGGGTGTTATTGAGTGGTTTGGGTAAAGTGTTTATTTATATAAAAAAAAAAATTCTATGTGGGACAGGTGTACCGACTCTTATGGCGGGTGTAGCTTTTGGATGCAAGTTAAGAGGGGAGACCGTCATTACAAGGAACTTTGTAGTGAGGCAAGCTTTGGAGGGTGGGGTGGAGAGACGTGTAGGCCGATTTTGTTCGGCTTGTCCCAGATCATAGAGGTGGTGATAGAAACTGTTGGTGAGAATTAGAGATGAGTGAGCACCAAAATGCTCGGGTGCTCGTTACTCGAGTCGAACTTTCCGTAATACTCGAGAGCTCGTTTCAAGTAATGAACCCCATTGAAGTCAATGGGCGACTCGAGCATTTTTGTATTGGACCGATGCTCTGCATAGGGGATGATTTGTGAAACACCTGAAAACATCAGAAAGTCATGGAAACACCACAGAAATGGATAGAGAAGGGCAGGGGCAGCATGCATGGCTGCATCTGAGGCTCTCAGGTCCCACTATTAAGCCAAAATGGGGCAAGAGCCTGGCGGTCACCCCCCTAACTAATTACTTGGGACAGACCCTCATTAGCAAGGCACACGCGCTGGCACATCTTACCTAAGCACCACACTAGCTCCAACCAAGGAAATCACCGCCTGCGGGTGTCACCACTGCCTCTTCTTCTGGGTTACATGCTGGCATTGCTGTCCAGCCCCCCGCACGACCCTGGGTCCACAGCGCACACAAAAATTTCCCTGCACAGCGTTCAGCTGGCCTCATGCCACACGCTGGCTTTATAGCCACATCACCCTCATGTCGATTTTTAGGTGCGTCTGCCATGAGGAAGAACCAGAGGCACACACTGCAGAGGGTTGGCAGGGCCAGGAAGCGACCCTCTTTGAAAGTGTGGGCGATAGCCCACAATGCTGATGAGAATTGATGATAAATTGACATACGATCATCATTCAAATCCCGTGCCACCTCCATCACAAAATTGTGAGTAGCCGCAAACGTGGGCATAAAGGGAACTCAGGTGCCAGCACTTCTACACATCTCCACAATGCAGCAGCACATACTAACACCAAAGATTGGTTTGAAGTAGGAGGTGTCGCAAAAGTAGCCACCACAGGTATACAGTGACCCTGTGAAAGTCTCATGAAATCACTAACGCTTCTTGTGAATTCTCCAATCCAGTATCTCGGATAACTGTGGTTACGCTGATCCCCAGACCCCAAGCAGGAGGTGGCATAATAAGGCCGAGAAACCATGACCGAGGTAGGACCCGCAATACTCTGTGTGGGAAGCACGTGAGCGGGCCCAGGGTCAGGCTCAGTCACGGCCTCCACCTTGTGTAACCCAAGGTACCGTGAGTGGGAAAGCCTTCTGCGCCCTACCCTAGTCAGTGAGTGTATTTGTGCCAGATAGGTAAAACACCACAATGGGAAATCTTTGTGCACCCACAGCATAGGCGAGCCCATGAAACTCAAAGACAGTATTGCACATGAAGAAATCAGAGTGCCCAAACATGGCAGAGTTTCACCCCACCAAGGACCTCAGCCTCGGCCCACATTTCTGCCCAATTTATTCTTTGTATGTGTCAGATAGCTGAACAACGCAATGGGGAAGCCTTTATGTACCCAGAGTATAGGCGAGCCCCTGGAACCCAGGGACAGTATTAAGCAGGAAGAAAAAAGAGTGCCCAAACATGGCAGAGTTTCACCCTGCCCAGGACCTCGGCCCACACTCCTGCCCTGGTCAGTCAGTGTAGTTGTGCCATATAGGTAAAACACCTCAATGGGAAAGCCGTCTGCACCCTAGCCAAGTCAGTCAGTGTATTTCTGCCAAACAGGTAAACCAACGTAATGGGAAGTCTTTGTGAACCCACAGCATAGGCGAGCCCATGAAACTCAAAGACGGTATTACACATAAAGAAATCAGAGCGCCCAAACAAGGCAGTTTCACCCCGCCAAGGACCTCGGCCTCGGCTCACACCCTCAGTAATCGTGGGCATAAAGCAGACTCGGATGCTAGTACAGCTGTGAAGGTCTCATTAAATCAGTTACGGTTGCTTTAATCGCTCCAAAGACTGGATGAACCACAAAGGGGTTCCACAGGTCATACCTGGCACAGTTGATTCTTCCCCCACAGGACCTCTGCCTCTGCCCACACCCTCAGTAATCGTGTGCCTCAAGCGGACTAGGATGCTAGTACAGCTGTGAATGTCTCATTAATGCAGCAACGCTCCTTTTGTTTGGCCCAAACCACTGTCTCAGATAACTGTGGAAACACAAGATCAAATACATGTTGCCGAGCGTTGATCCCCAGACCCCAAGCAGGAGGATGAGGTGGCATAATAAGGCAAAGGAATCATGACTGAGGTAAGACCCGCAATACTATGTGTGGGAAGTACGTAAGCCGGCCCTGGGTCAGTGAGTTACATAGCTATGGGAAATCCATGTGTCCCCACACACTTCATTCTGTGTGAGTCAGGCAACTGCACACCACTATGGGAAACCTTTGTGCACCCACAGTATAGGCGGACCCCAGTAACATTTCTGTAGCAAGTGTATAGGCGGACCCCAGTAACATTTCTGTAGCAAGAGTATAGGAGGACCCCAGTAACATTTCTGTAGCAAGTGTATAGGCGGACCCCAGTAAAATTTCTGTAGCAAGAGTATAGGCGTACCCCAGTAAAATTTCTGTAGCAAGAGTATAGGCGGACCCCAGTAACATTTCTGTAGCAAAAGTATAAGCAGACCCCAGTAACATTTCTGTAGCAAAAGTATAAGCAGACCCCAGTAACATTTCTATAGCAAGAGTATAGGCAGACCCCAGTAACATTTCTGTAGCAAGAGTATAGGCGGACCCCAGTAACATTTCTGTAGCAAGAGTATAGGCAGACCCCAGTAACATTTCTGTAGCAAGAGTATAGGCGAACCCCAGTAACATTTCTGTAGCAAGAGTATAGGCGGACCCCAGTAACATTTCTGTAGCAAGAGTATAGGCGGACCCCAGTAACATTTCTGTAGCAAGTGTATAGGCGGACCCCAGTAACATTTCTGTAGCAAGTGTATAGGCGGACCCCAGTAACATTTCTGTAGCAAGAGTATAGGAGGACCCCAGTAACATTTCTGTAGCAAGAGTATAAGCAGACCCCAGTGACATTTCTATAGCAAGAGTATAGGTGGACCACAGCAACATTTCTATAGCAAGAGTATAGGCGGACCCCGTAACATTTCTGTAGCAAGAGTATAGGAGGACCCCTGTAACCTTTCTGTAGCAAGAGTGTAGGCGAACCCCTGAAACATTAATGTACCAAGAGTATAGGCGAACACCTGAAAAAATGTGGTTACTAAGAGCGTAGCCGAAGGCCAGAAAAATTAGATAACAGTATAGGCAAGGGCCAGAGAAATTGGTGTACCAAGAGTACAAGTGTACCCCTAAAAAAATTGCTGAACCGCGAGGGCAGGTGAAACGCATAAACGTTTTTTAAAGATACAGCTCGCTATTGCTTAATTTGTAACAGAGCCTGGAGGCAGCCCTCCGAAAAAATTGGTTTCTGTTAAAGTATCAATACTTTTGAAACTTTGAAAAATTGTAAAAAACTTTTAAACAGAGCCTTTTGGGCCACAGAAAAATTGGCAGTTCAGCGTGATGGCATGCTGTTTTAGGAGGAGGAGGAGTAATAATATCCGAGAGTGATTGACAAAGCTAATTCCTTCTTTTTTGTTATGATAGAGGATGCATTTTTCTCCTGTTGCAGCAAAAAGAATCATTAGGTTCCGCTGCTTTCTGCCGGTGGAGAAGAGAAGTCTGGGGAAATCCAGCCTTTGTTCATCTTTATAAGCGTAAGCATGTCAGCGCTGGCAGTTGACAGGTGGGTACGCTCATTTGTTTTTCTCCAGCTGCACTAAACACCCTCTCTGACAAGACGTTAGCGGCAGGGCAGGCCAGCACCTCCAGGGCGTACAGCGCAAGTTTGTGCCACGTGTCCAGCTTTGACACCCAATAGTTTTATGGAGCAGAGGCATCACGGAGGATGGTGGTACGATTGGCTACATACTCCCTCGCCATCTTTTTACAGTGCTCCCTCTGACTCAGCCTTGACTGGGGAGTGGTGACACAGTCTTGCTGGGGAGCCATAAAACTGGTAAAGGCCTTGGGGAGTGTTCCCCTGCCTGCGCTGGACATGCTGCTTGATCCCCGCGCCTCCCCTGCTACTTGGCCCTCAGAACTGCATCTTCTGCCACTAGCGCTGTCAGATGGGAACTTTAGCATCACATTTTCCACCAGGGTCCTGTGGTATTGCATCACTATCATACCCCTTTCCTCTTCGGGAATGAGAGTGAAAAGGTTCTCCTTATACCGTGGGTTGAGAGGAGTGTACACCCAGTAATCCGTGTTGGCCAGAATGCATCTAACACGAGGGTCACGGGAAAGGCAGCCTAACATGAAGTCAGCTATGTGTGCCAGGGTCCCAGTATGCAACAGATCATTGTCCTCACTAGGAGGATGACTTTCAGGATCCTCCTTCTCCTCCTCTTCAGCCTATACACGCTGAACAGATGAGAGGCAAGCAGCATGGGTACCCTCTGCAGTGTGGCAAGCAGTCTCTTCCCCCTCCTCCTCCTCCTTCAAAACGCGCTGAGATATAGACATGAGGGTTGTCTGGCTATCAAGCGACATACTGTCATCCCCCGTCTCCTGTTCCAACCGCAAAGCGTCAATCTTTATGCTTTGCAGCGAACTTCTCAGCAGGCAAAGCAGAAGGATGGTAACACTAATGATGGCCGCATTGCAGTTCAATATTTGGGTAGACTCCTCAAAGTTTCCGAGGACCTGGCAGATATCTGCCATCCATACCCACTTCGCAGTAGAGAATTGCGGAGGCTGACTACCACTACGCCGCCCATGTTGCAGTTGGTATTCCACTGGTTCTCTACGCTGCTCGTACAGCCTGGCCAACATGTGCAGCATAGAATTCCAGCGTGTGAGCACGTTGCACAGCAGTCGGTGCTCTGGCAGCTGAAACCGATGTTGCAGGGTCCTCAGGGTGGCAGCGTCCGTGGTGGACTTGCGGAAATGTGCGCAGACATGGCGCACCTTGCCAAGCAGGTCAGACAAGTGGGGGTAGTTTTTCAGAAACCGCTGAACCAGCAGATTGAAGACGTGGGCCAGGCATGGCACGTGTGTGAGGCTGCCGTGCTGCAGATCCGCCACCAGGTTACGGCCATGGTCACTCACGACCATGCCTGGTATGAGGCTCAGCGGCGAAAGCCAGAGGTTGGTCTGCTCTGTCAGACCCTGCAACAGCTCAGGGGCTGTGTGCCTCTTGTCACCTAAGCTGATTAATTTCAGCACGGCTTGCTGACACTTGCCCACCGCTGTGCTGCCGCGCCGCGCGATACCGACTGCTGGCGACATGCTCACACTTCTTAATTGAGAGGTGAGGTGGTGTAGGAGGAGGGGGAGGGTTTGGAGGAGGTGGCATTAAACGCCGCAGATACCCACACCGAGGTAGGATCCGCTATTCTGGGTGTGGGTAGGACGTGAGCGGTCCCAGGCTCTGACTCGGTCCCAGCCTCCACCAAATTCACCCAATGTGCCGTCAGGGAGATATAGTGGCTCTGCCTGCCAGTACTTGTCCACGTGTCTGTTGTTAAGTGGACCTTCCCAGTAACCGCGTTGGTGAGGGCACGATTTATGTTGCGGGAGACGTGCTGGTGTAGGGCTGGGACGGCACACCGGGAAAAATAGTGGTGACTGGGGATCGAGTAGCGTGGGAGGGCTACCGCCATCATGTTTTTGAAAGCCTCTGTTTCCACAAGCCTGTACGGCAGCATCTCCAGGCTGATCAATTTGGCAATGTGCATGTTTAAAGCTTGTGCATGCGGGTGGGTGGCGGCATATTTGCGCTTTCGCTCCAACGCTTGTGTTAGCGACAGCTGAACGCTGCGCTGAGAGACATTGCTGGATGGAGTGGAGGACGGTGGAGATGAGGGTGTGGGTGCAGGCCGGGAGGCGCTCGTGCCTGTGTCCTGGGAGGGGAAATGGATCTGCGTGGCAGGTTGGGGCACAGGGGAAGAGGCAGTGGTGTGTCCTGAAGGCGGCGAATATTCTTTGTCCCACCTTGTGGGGTGCTTGGCCATCATATGCCTGCACATGCTGGTGGTGGTGAGGCTGGTAGTGGTGGCTCCCTGGCTGATCTTTGTGCGACACAGGTTGCACACCACTGTTCGTCGGTCGTCCGCGCTCTCACTAAAAAGCATCCACACCTTTGAACACCTAGCCCTCTGGACGGAGGCTTGGCACGAGGGGGTGCTTTGGGAAACAGTTTGGGTATTCTTGGCTCTGGCCCTGCCTCTACCCGTGGCCACTCCACTGCCTCTTCCAAGCTGTCCTGCTGCTGCACTTGCCTCCCCCTCTGAAGCCCTGTCCTCAGTAGGCTTAGCAAACCAGGTGGGGTCAGTCACCTCATCGTCCAGCGGCTCTTCCTCCGAATCCTCTGTGCGCTCCTCCCTCTGACTTACTGCCCTTACTACTACCTCATTGACAGACAACTGTGTCTCATCATCCTCATCCACAAAAAGCTCTTGAGACAATTGCTGGAAATCCCCAGCCTCATCACCCGGACCCCGGGAACTTTTCAAAGGTTGGGCATCGGTCACGAGAAACTCCTCAGGTGAGAGAGGAACCATTTTTTCCCACTCTGGTCACGGACTCGAAAACAGTTCCTGGGAGTCTGCCTGCTCATCCGAATATGTCATTTTCATGGAGTGAGGAGGCTGGGAGGAAGGAGGAGCAGCCAGAGGATTCAGAGTTGCAATCCCTAGGCCGGGAGTAGTGGACTGCGTAGAAGACTGGGTGGTCGATACATTGCTGGACGTGTTTTCTGCCATCCACGACAGGACCTGCTCACACTGCTCTGTTTGTAATAAAGGTCTACTACGCGGACCCATAAATTGAGTTATAGAGCTGGGGACCCCAGAAACTTGCCTTTCTCCTAATCCCGCAGCAGCCGGCTGTGATTCACCTGAACCAGGAACTCGGCCTGTGCCCACACCCTCACTTGGACGTCCGCGACCCTTACCCCTACTCCTCATCATGGCGGATTATGAATAGAGCAGCGCCCAAATAAATTACCCCACTGTACAGCGCTGACAACTATGGCTAATTCACCGCACACAGAGACTTGTAGATAGCGGAGGCTCTATGCTGTGACTTGTGTCTTGCGCTGATACCTAGGGGTACTTTACTGCTCGCAGAGACTTGTAGATTATAGAGGCTGTGTGGAGTGGGAGAAGACTCTAAAGCCAGTGGATAGTGCTGGTAACTGCGGCGATCTCAACCCCATCAAGGAAAGGGTATTGTGAGACGCTCTGCACAGCGGCAGAGCTGAAATACTTTGCAGTGGTCCAGGAAATAAAACAGTACTGTTTCACGGTGAGACCTCGGTGTAATGCACTGCAGGCTAAGAACGCTATAACTGAAAGGCTGGGAACAGGCCTAGATGCGAAAAAAAATTGGTGCACTACTGCTCCCAGCCAGCCACAACTATAATGCGCACGGTGAGCAGTAGCCCTAAGAAGGACCATTGGGGTTCTTGTAGAGAGCATCACAACTGTAAAACTTTCCCTATATAAGCAGCTTTGTCCCTAAACTCTGCGTAATGCACTGCAGACACAGAACAGTATAACTGAAAAGGCCTGCACAGCCCTAGATGCTTAAAAAAAAAAAAATTGGTGCACTACTGCTCCCAGCAGCCACAACAGTAATGCACACTATGTGGAGGAGCCCTAAGAAGGACCATTGGGGTTCTTGAAGACGCTAACACTTTCCCTATATCAGCATCAACACTTTCCCTAATCTCTGCCAGCGTGTGTCTGAGGCGAGCCGCGGGCGGGACCGCTTTAAGTACTAGGCGGTCACCTGATCCTGCAGAGCCACTCACTGCTGTTTGCGGGCAGAGGGCTGGCATATTACAGCAGGGAGTGGTAATGCCTTCCCCGCAGGTTTATTGGCTAGAAAATGGCACTAAACATGTGGGGAAGGAAATGCAATTGACTCGAGTACCGCGTGGTGTTCATCTCCAGTAACGAGCATCTCGAGTACCCTAATGCTCAAACAACTGTGCTCGCTTATCTCTAGTGAGGATTAGTTTGAGAGGTTATTGTTTAGGACACAGTTCACGTTGGCCTTTTTGTGGCTTTAAGGGTAAGGGAGTTGGCATCAACTAGCAGAAGAAAAGGGGAAGGATTGTCGACTGAGGATATTAGAATGGTTGAGGGTAAGTTGGAAATTCTTTCCTTTGGCGCTCCAAGACGGATAAAAGGGGTAAAGGACAGAGAATAGCATTGCGAGGAGTTTGGGGGGCGGAGATGTGCCTGTTGCAGTCTTGGGTGAGGAAGTAATGGTTTTAAGGATGGAAACTGTGTTTTTGTTGAGGCATGAGGATGGGTGGTTTTATCAAGGTCCAGTTTAGCATGAGTTTTAAGGAAGTGTTGAAAAAGGTAGGCTTGGACAGTTCGCAGTGTGGAACACATTAGTTCAGGCTGGTGGCAGCCACGGAGGCGATTACACGAGGCATTGGATGGGGAGACAGTAAAGAAGATAGGTAGGTGGGAATCGGACCAATGCAAATTTTACATCAGACCTTAGTTACTGGAGAAGGCTATTGAACAGATTTGTGGATATTGCCAGTGCAAGAGGGAATTGAGCGTGCCTTGTTGTTGGGTGCGACACAGGCTTGAGGGGGTCAAGCCGTGCTGGCTGTGGCGGGTAAGGGGATCCTTGGAGTCAGCACAAAAGTGGGGTGGGGGGGGGAGGCAGGGGCTGGATAGCTACCTTCCCCCCTTGATTGATCGTTAGGTGGGGCTGTCGCCTCTTTGCTTTGAAAGGCCGAAGTCTCTGCAAAGTTGGTTGGTGTGGCTAGCCTGGGTATGGCTAGTGGGCCTTAGTGTCGGGAGGTAGGCGACTAGAGGCTAGTTGGTGAGTGTGGCTAGCCTGGGTATGGCTAGCTGGCCTCTGTGTCGGGAGGTAGGCGACTAGAGGCTAGTGGGGGAGTTGGACAACACTGAACACAATCCTTTTCCCTTTGTCCCACTCAGGAGATGGCGGCTGGAGATACCGTCGCTTCAACACTAAACTTCCCGACTGCTTATCCAGATTTGTCTGCGGGGCCTGGGAAGACTCCGACAACATTGTATCGGGCGCTCTGCTTCTCCCCTGGACTCGGTGTGGGCCGCCTCCCTTCAGCCAGCCGTCTGCACTTGTTGCTACGCCTCATCTCCTTTCTGAAGCTTCTAGAACTGAGCAGAGGGTTTATAGACTTCTGGAATCTTCCATCAGCATAGAAAGACCAGGCAGACGCTGAATAATGCTGATCACAGCGGCTACTCCATCCATCGGAATTAAACTCCTTGGATCTCCCATCACTACCTCAGACAGCCATCAGTTCAGCCCCTACGATGAGGATATTTAGCTATCAGTATACATAGAAAACAAGTAAAACATATATCATCCCATCCTATCTCCCCAGAGTAAGATTGATACTTAGTAGTGAGAGCTCTGGGCCCCTACAGTTGTGGAAGGTGTCCCCTGGCCCCCGTTCAGAGCCTGAAGGCTATATAGGCTCTGCGTCCATTTCATTTTAGGGGGGGTATTTCTTTACATTCCCATAGCTGGGCTGGATGGTTGCGGACCGGGGACACACGGGAGTGTGGGGTGGATGTCAATGTCAGTGGTGGTGATGGTGTTGGTGGCGGCTAAACTTGTGCTCTCTGTTTCCCACTCCTGTCTCTAAAGCCGGCAGCCCAGTTGTCGGTTGCAGAGGAGAGGCCTGAAGTAGACGTGCTACTGCCCCTACAGAACACTGACCCCCTATACTAAGAGGCTACTGCAGGAACAGGCAGGATGGAAGAAGAGGCAGCCGAGGAGGGAGCCAGATGAGGCTGACTCACCTCTCATCCAGACGGGCTCTCCAGGGCAGCGGGTAGGGGGGCGGTCATACATGTTGTGTTCAGGTTGTTTACATTCTTGTTGTGTAAACACTTCCCGCAGATCTTACAGAAGCTTTTCTGTCACCTGCAGTTTTAACCCCTTAGTGACTGCCCCATTGCCTTTTTACATCCCAGCTAAGTGGGCTTTAATCCCCAGGGATGTAAAAACATGCTTCTTCTGAGGATTAAAGCCCTGTGGCCTGAGGATGTGACAGCTCCATGCTGTCAGCTGCCAGAGATAGCCGACAACCTGGAGCTGTCATGAGGGGGCCGGGATATCTGACCCCCAGTCATGTGATCGGCGCTATCAAACGGATATTGACGATCGCATGAAAGTAAATAAAAGGTGCAAAAAATTAGGGGTGCTGAAACTACGTACCCCTATCCTCCCACGACGATCTGGTTCAAAAAGGACTTTCAGCCGTCGTCTGCACATGCACGCTAAATGAAAAATGGTGACGTCCGCAGAAGACAGGATTGTCTCAGGACATTTGAAATCTACTTTCAGTAGCCAGGAGGCAGGAGATGTCACTAGGGACCGCGGAGATGACGGAAAAGTAAAAAAAAAGTGAAATAAAGTTAAAGTTTCACCCCCCCTCATGGATCCATGAGGGGAGGTGAAAATACTCACCCTCGTCCTCCGCAATGTCCCACGGCAATATGGTCCTTCCAGGAACTTAAGTCGTCTTCTGTGCATGCACGCCAGATAATATAATAATAATCATTATTTGTATAGCGCCAACATATTCCGCAGCGCTTACATAGACAGGGGGGAATACAGAAAGACAAAATACAAACATTACAGAACCACGGTTACATAGTAATCAGCTGATGGAGACAATAGGGGTGAGGGTCCTGCTCCAACGAGCTTACATTCTACGAATGGTGGGGTGATACAGAAGGTAAAGGGGCTGGAGATGTGCATGGTATGGTGAGGTGGAGAGGTGCACGGTATGGCGAGGTGGAGATGTGCACGGTATGGCGGGCTGGAGATGTGCACGGTATGGTGAGGTGGAGATGTGCACAGTATGGTGAGGTGGAGAGTGAGGGATGCTATACACATAGACAATGGTCAGACATTCAGCCATGTGACGGCAGAATCGGTAAGACTGCAGGAGGGGCTTATGATGGCTAGCAGGGATTGCAGTCAGTAGGTCAGGGAGCATGTTATCAGGCGGAGTACAGAGGGGTTTGTTTAGGGAATGCGGTATGCCTCCCTGAAGAGGGGCGTTTTTAGAGCACGCCTGAAGTTCTGCGAGTCCTGGATTGCTCGGGTAGCCTTTGGTAGTGCGTGCCAGAGGACCGGTGCTGCTCTGGAGAAGTCTTGGAGGCGGGAATGAGAAGTTCGAGTTAGAGGGGCGCACAGTCTGGTTTCGTTAGCAGAGTAGAGAGCCCGGGCTGGGTGATGGATTGAGATGAGCGATGCAATATAGGGCGGCGCTGCGCTGTGGATGAGGGATACAATATAGGGCGGCGCGGTGCTGTGGATGAGGGATACAATATAGGGGGGCGCGGTGCTGTGGAGGGCTTTGTGGATGAAGGTAGCGAGCTTAAATTGAATTCTGTATTTAACGGGCAGCCAGTGCAGTGACCGGCACAGGGCAGAGGCGTCCGAGTAGCAGCTAGGCAGGAAGATGAGCCTGGCTGCCGCATTCAGGATGGATTGGAGACGGTAGAGTCTGGTGCAGGGGAGGCCGATCAGCAACGAGTTGCAATAATCGAGCCGGGAGTGGATGAGGGCAACAGTAAGCGTTTATAACGTGTCCACAGTGAGAAAAGAGCGGATTCTTGCGATGTTCTTGAGGTGCAGCTGACATGTTCGGGCCAGAGATTGGATGTAGGGGGCAAAAGAGAGATCAGAGTCAAATATGACTCCAAGGCAGCGGGCATGCTGGGAGTTATGGTGCCACACACTGAGATGGAGATGTCAGGAGGAGGTCGGTTAGTGGAGGGCGGAAATACCAGCAGTTCAGTTTTAGAGAGGTTTAGTTTTAGGTAGAGAGAGGACATGGTGTTAGAGACAGCGGACAGACAGTTGGTGATGTTTTGGAGTAAAGGTGCAGAGATGTCACGGGCAGAGGTGTATAGCTGGGTGTCATCAGCATACAGGTGGTATTGGAGGCCAAATCTCCTGATGGTTTTTCCAATAGGGGCTGTGTAGATAGAGAAAAGAAGGGGGCCGAGGACAGAGCCCTGGGGGACCCCAACAGCAAGGGGAAGAGGAGGGGAGGTAGAGCCAGCAAAGGAGACGCTGAAAGAGCGGTCAGACAGGTAGGAGGAGAGCCAGGAGAGAGCAATGTCCCTTAGGCTGATGGAGCAAAGCATACTGAGGAGGAGTTTGCGGTCAACAGTGTCAAATGCTGCAGAGAGGTCGAGGAGGATCAGTAGGGAGTAATCGCCGCTAGATAGCTTACAAGGCGAGAGTAAACTAGGCCAGATGTTTGCACAGAAGGGCTCACGCTCCAGGTGATTTAAAATCCCTCTGCTTCCGGTTAGTATGTGTAGCCAGGAGCAGAGAAATGTCACCAGGGACCGCTGTATGCAGTTCCAGGTCACATGATCACTGCTATCCAATGGTTAACAACGATCATGTAGAGTAAAAAAAGAGTATAAAAACAAAAGTTTAAAAAGTTTAAGTTTCATATCCCCTCAGGGATCATATCCATGAGGGAGGATGAAATTACATACCTAAGGCCCCGGATTTATCCGCAAACCTTACCCCAGCTTCTGCACATGAGCACATCGCCAAAATGGTGGACGCATGTGCAAAAGCTATGGATTGCTCGGGTAATTTAAAATTTCCCTGCTCCTGGCTACCAAATGTAGCTAAGAATCTGGAGTTTTCACAGGGGAAGGGGGGGGGGGGGGCAGTATTCAGTCTCTGATCAATCCAATAGATAATGGCAATCATGTAAAAAAAAAATTTACCTCCCGTCACGCATCCGATTCACCTTTCCCCAGCTTCAGTGCATGCGCCTCTTGGCAAAATGGCGGACGTAAGCGCAGAAGCTAGGGAGGGCCCGGGAAATTTAAAATCTCCTTGCTCCTGACTAACGTTATCCAATGGATAATGGTGATCACGTAAAAGTTTAAAACTGTAAAACTGGTTACAAAATGACATAATTGCCCAAAAAATGAAAATCTTAATTTTTTTCCTTCTGCTTTGCTTAGATTCATTCAAAAACTGTGGGGTCAAAATATGCAGGACGCCCCTAGAGGAATCCGTTAAGGGGTCTAGTTTTCACAATGGGGTCATTTGTGGGGTCCTCTGTCGTTTTGGTCGCTCCAGGGCTCTACAAGGGGGCGATGGGGCCTGAAACACCTTCATGCAGAATGTCTGTTCTGGAAGCCACCGGCTGCTCCTCTCGGTTTGGACCCCGTTGTGCACACGGACAGAAGATTAGGGCCACAATGGGGATGTTTCTGAACACGGGACAAACAGGGGGATCCATTTTGGGGTGTAAATCCTCAGTTTCATGTGCCCTATAGAAAAAAAACCCTGTCTTTACATGACGTATGTGCAAAAATATGACATTTTATTTTTTCTCCTCTAAATTGCAATAATTCCTGAAAAGAAACTGTGAGGTCCAAATCCTCCGGACCCCTCAGTGAGTACAATAAGGGGTGGAGTTTATAAAACGGGGTCTGTCCATGTTGGGTCAAGCGCCTCATCATCTTCCACCTCCTCTTCGTCGTCCTTCTACTGAGTGGCTCAGTCACAGTGAGCGTTGGTAATCGGCACCTCCGTTTCTACATCTCCCTGAGTGCACATAGCCTGCAGAGAGCTGACCACATGCACTGGCCCACCTTCATCTTCCACTTCGGAGGAAACAAATGGTTGGGCATCCGTGCATTCAATGTCTTGGTCTTCTCCCTCTGGCTGTTTGGACTGCCCAGTTGACATCCATGACTCTGAATGATCATCTGCTCCTCAGGCTGATGCATGTGGACGGCTTCGGAGGGTGCAGGGGATTTCCTACTGGGTGAAGTAGTGGGAGATGCTCATGGCTGACGGTGTGCCTGTGACTGGGAGGGTAGAGGAGGCGGTGGTACTTGTGGCATGCTGTGTCCTCCACTCTACGATCTGTTCTGCATGCTGCGGATCGAGCGCCCAGCCAGAACGACTTCTCTGGAATGGCAGCGGGCTTGCCTCGTCCCCTGCAGAACATTGAGCCCCTGCTTCAGTGGGAGCTCCTCTAAGTACCATCTTGGCCCATCTTCTACCACATTTTTTTCATGTTTCCTTTTTATTTTTTTTATTTTTTTTTGTTCACTTTTGGGTGCCGTTTTATGTAACTTTGTAGTTTGCAGTAAATCTGTAAAGTATCAGCGCCAATTGTTTATGGCCTGTAAATAATTCACAGCTGCCAGTCTGGAGACTTTGGATGATGTCTGAGGCCGCAAACAGAGAACTGCGTAGTTTGTCTGTTGTGCTGCTATATACGATGGCAACATTAGGAATCTCCCCCTCCCATATACAGACGGCGTGTTATGTAGGCATCTAAACGGGGTGCGGCTTCTCTGCTCAGCTGTAAATGACTGCTGGTCAAACACTGTTACTACCCTGTTTCCCCTAAAATAAGACGCGTCTTATATTAATTTTTGCTCCCAAATATGCGCTACCTCTTATTTTCAGGGGGTGTCTTATTTCACGGCAAATAAGCGGCAAATCCGTCTGTGGCCGCTAATCCCTCAATTGGCCAGCTTTGTGGACGAAATTTCTCAGAAATCTCGTCCACATGGGACAGCAAATCTGTCACGGCAAAGCTGGGAGAAGCCGGTGTTGTGGTGCGGATTCACCGGCCACAGAAACGGAAAAGCGTGCAGCCAGGTCGCTTCAAAACAAGCGGCTGAGTGCCGGCGGAAATCTCGCTGTTTATCGCTGTGGCCAAACTGCGAGATTTCCGCTGGAAATACGCTCTGTGGGAACCCAGCCTTAGGGCGCCCACCCACTAGCGTTTTTTTTCACTGCGAAATTCACAGTTTTTTTTTTCCTGCAGGGGGTCTATGGGACTTGTAATGTAAAAATCGCGATCGCGCAAAATCGCGATTTACCGATTTCGCAGTAAAAAAACGCTAGTGGGTGGGCGCCCTTAAGAATCACACAGGTTGCCTGACTCACACACAGAGCCATAAAAAAATAAGGGCTGTAAAGTAACGTAGCTGTCTGCAGACAGAAGTTCCTGTACCACTTGTAAGCAGGGATGGTATTGCAGCTTCCGGCCACCAGGGGGAGCTCATCACAGCAGACATGTACAGCAGGAACAGAACATACAGTATGGACTTTTCCAGCCAGCAAGGGGAGCTCACAACAGCACACTCGTACAGCCCAGCAGGGACAGGATAACAACAGACTGTCTGCAGATCTACCTATACATCTGGAGGTAGGAGACAACGGGGATGGCAGCAGGGGACAGGCCTCTTGACTTGCAAATTTCAGGGGGTGCCTTATTTTCAGGGAAACACGGTATGTTATACAGAGCTAGGTCATGTGATGCAGGCGTCCAATGAAACTGCTGCCCATATGCAAGATGGTGAACACGTTTTGTGACATCAGCAAGGTGCTCTGGCTGATGATTGTCCTCACACTGACCTCTGCAGAAAGCATTATGGGAAATTTGATTTTCCTGTGATTTTTGCAAAAAAACTCGATTGGAATAACTCGATTCGATTTTGCAAAAATTGAGACAATTTTATCGCTCTGCCAATCAAAATGAGCGGCACTAGCGGGAAGCACTTTGTAGATTCTCCGTTACTGTAAATTTTGGAAGTGTCTGTGGTTGGAGAACTTCATGGGGCAACAAGGCACCTTACTGGGTGAGCCAGAGCCCTGCCAACAATGCCCCCCCGAGGAGCCGCCAGGATACCACTGATCTTCCACCCTTCAATGCCGATTTGCTTTATTAAATATGAATCTAAATCCTAAGTCCAAAATGCTTTGATGATAAATCCCTCAGGGCTCGGTCACATGAGCGGAGAGCCGTGCGGAAAAAAAAACGCGCCACGTGTGGAAAAAAATCCGGATGACCGCGTCCATTGCCACCCATATGTGCTTTCTTTGGTTGGTGCGGATTTTTGCCCGCACCTGCAGTGCATTTTTTTTCTGCATGGAAAAACGCGCTGATCTCCGCTCATGTGACCGAGCCCTTGCAATAGAAAATAAGTGAACCCTTTGGAGTTACCTGGATTTCTGCATTGATTACTAATAAATGTCATATGCTTACATCTAAGGCACAAGACTTCTAATACTGCGCAGACAGTTTGGTGCAGGTCTCACAGGTGCCTTGCACATTAAATAAAGTCACACAATACCTGGTTGCTGACAGATTTGTGCTTCTCGGTGATTGGTCGGTGTGAGCCGCACATGTATCTTGGCCTATCCTCTTTAATTGCCCAGTTTTTCACCTCTTAAACTGGTCCTGAAATTAAGTTCCATGAATGAGACTAATATTACATTTCCATCCCCTGCTGAGCCTTTGACATAAGATCATTTCTTCTTTGCCGAGGCCCGAGGCTTCCTCTGTACAAGGTGAAATATGACCACGCTGTCTGCGGAATGCAGTTTATTGCACTGTGCATGATTTCTTTTACATCCTCCTCTATGTATTTGTCCTTGCAGATTATATATTCTCTTCTTGGGACTGTTTTCTCCATTAGCCATTCTCTGAGGTCAGTTATTGTCTGGCTTTCATTTAACGTAAATTAGAGGGCGCCCGAAGGTGACGCATCGCCACCCATAAATACCAACCGCTCCGCTGACTGATATTGCAGCAACATTAAAAAAGGAATTCAGCTGTGAAAGGCTTTAAAAAGTTATGATCAAAGCTGTCACAAAGCTCCTGGGCGCCCATGCAGGATCGGTAACGGGACCCATCTCCTACGCGCCATTTTTAATACTCTTGCCTTACATGGCGGATGGGCCTTTGGGTATTTATATAAAGGTTAAAGTAAACCTACCGCCAAATATCGTAAGCTGCCTTGCCTTCAGACTGAAGCTCGCTCACTGACAGGGCAGCACTTACTCTGGATGGCAGCCCCTCTACATAGAATGTACTACCATACCGTACACAGTGCTTAAGTCATACCCTACAGTATGGTGCTCATGTTGGATGGGTCAGGGTGCAGGCTGAGGTGCACCCCATCCCTGACCTCTGCTGTGGCGACTGGCCACTTGCCAACAGATTCAGTTTGTAGACCTCCTGGGCGGGGGGGGGGGGGGGAGAAGAGACATCAATAGCTCATGCCTAGGGTCTGACCAGCTTAGTACTGGCTGAAGTCAGTGACTAGTGCCTCTATACTGGGCCCAGGACATGATCGGTGGCCTGGAGCCACGGGGATGGCCAATATCTGAAGAGCCGCAGGGATGGCGAATATCTGAAGAGCTGCCACTCAACGTGTAATAAAACAAAGATAACAGCCATATGCAGAACACTGCAACAGTTGGAAGCATACAAGTCCCAAGTTAACTAACACAAATCTGTAACCCGCCCACTCCCAAGTGAAGGAATTAAATAAATGTCTTCTGTTCTGAGGGGCTCCTCAGTTTACATGCGCTGCCGACTAGTCCGTATTATGGGGGTCCTCAATGCTTCCAGACCGGTCAATAACTGTCCGAGTTCTGAGTACGACTGCTCCACGTCACGTGTCTGGCCTCTCCAGCCCGTATGGCATGTGGGGTACTGGTGTATCTTGATCCCACCAGAAGCTCAGGGTTTGACAGGGCTTGGATCCACGCCCCTAGCTCCTGATAGGCTGACGTGTCTAAGGTCCTAGCAGCACAGTGTGTATAGTCTGGACATGAGGCTGCCCTGGAGGGTTAGGGTTAGGGATTCTTTTACTTTTAGACTTACATTATTAGTTGTAAATGCCTGCGTGTTACAGGTGTAACATGCAAGAATGTACACTTATTAATGTAAGGGTAGCAGCCAAATAATGCCTAGCCCTCTATGGCAGCAACAATCCATACAGATGACCTCAGCGGGGATTAAAGTTTGCGGCCGGGAAAGAGGCTGACAGCAACGCACACCGCGGGCTGCAACACCGGGGACCAGGACTGGAGGGAGCCAGGAGAGCTTTTCATCCGCAGTGGGGCCGTGACAGCAGAAGCCGGACAGCAGTTGACACAGCTTCAGCACCAGCAGCAGTGCAGAAGGCCCAACCCACGGAGTGTCACATCAGCAGCGGCGGGCCGGGACCCGCCACAGGAGGCAGGCGGGAGCAGCATCAGCAGAGAAGGGCCGCGGAGACCTACTGCAGCAGTGGGGCGCTTCAGCCAAGGCCTGCAGCGGAGTAAATAAAGCAGCCAATGAGGCAGAGGGGGCATCACCCGGTTGTCACTCTTGTCTCCACCAGTAGTTCCTGGTGGCGTCAAGATACACCAGTACCGGCGTGCAGTACAGGTCACCCGTTGGGTCCTGAGTCTGCAGGAGATATCCCCGGGACACTCCTCAGTGCGCCACTAAACTGCGCCATCGACCCTGGAAGCCGTACGTAACGTACAAGGGCAGCCATGCTCAGGGCCTTTATACTAGGAGTCCTCCAAACTCTGGGCTGTTTAAAAGGAGTATTACCAATTAACAAGAAGTAAGATGGAAAACCCCCTACAGCCCCTCTACACTCCAATGACAGCGGTATAAACGGGCCAAACACATTCCTACTGCCTAAATAACAGCACTGTACAGTACCGCCACAGCATGCAAACTAATACCTGTACAATGCCTAATACATTGTGCCAGAACATACCACCATACAGTGCTCAGACAATACCGCTGACCAAAGCCTACGCAATGGCTGAATATACTCCTAGATGATTAAAGGGGTCTCTCCTCCTGATGGTGGTCCACCTCCTGGCGCCCCCGCTGATCAGCCATGATGCGCAGTGGGCGCGGATGGTACTGCAGCTCTCTCCCACTGATGTGAATGGATGTCGGACCATGGCTGACCTGATATTGACGACCTATCCTAAGGCTAGGCTATTAATCACACCATACAGACTTGTTGTGGTCACACTAAGTGCCAGTCCTTACTACAGACTAATAGACTGTCCCGGGGCGGCAGCACTTCCAGCCACCACCTTCACACAGGATTTCAAAGATTGGACTGCATGGACGTTATTAACTCTTTATCATCCAGATGCCCAATAAACAGCCCTTCTGCCTCCCTGGCTTCCCCCCTCCTAGGGGACATCACACATGGCAGCAGGGAGCAGAGGCTACAACATCAATCCCCCAACCTCTGTAGTGCAGCCGGCTGTGCGAGGAACTGGTATGATAATCGGTGCAGAGACACCAACACTCCGGTGCACTACAAGAACAAGGGTAGAACTAGCACAGGCTGCGGATCGGACGGCCTCTATTGACTTCAGTGGAGTCTGCTGCAAAATAGAGAATACTACGATTTTATCTCCGCTCGTGGAATACGCAATTCATAGTTGCGAGTGAAATACTGAACGTATGCGCCTTCCAATATGTGCAATGTGCTGCAGACTTGGATTGTGGATTTCACAATAGGCATCCGGTCATATGAAGCCGGCCTAATGGATGGTGCCCACACTGCAATAAGGCCGGCTTCACGTGGGCGATAACATAAGATTTGCGCGTTGCCAGACGCCAAATACGAACCCCATTCTTTTGAATGAAGTCATACACACAAGTGATGTTTTCCGGCATGGCACCGCGGCGTGTTCTATCTTGTGCATGCTCTCGCATCGCATCACCCATTGTTCTCATTGGGCCGGCGGCAGCAGCGCACCACATTCTAGGGGCAGAAGATGTGATGCCAGGTCTCCCATTGAAAACAATGGAGGAACTCCGCGATCCTCCGCCACGGCTGCCCGCTGCGGCGGGGTATTCCCTTAATCCCCGAAGTGATGCAAAGCTGTTTTCACATGACCCGGGGAGGGCAGAACGCCCTTTTGCTGTAGCCATCTACCCCCCTTCACCCCCAAAAATCACACATAGACTTATTTTTGGCTAAATTGGCCACAGCAGCCAGTTTATTAACAAACAAATATATAACAAAACACACAAGATTATACCAACGCACGAGGGGGAGTCCTTGGAGTTACAAAATCTGGTGCGACAATAAACCATAAAACCAGAACTTCGCCCCACAGCCGGCATACAGGCTCAAGGGCAACAGGCCGCCCATTGGGTGGCTACCACTACCGTCACTTAAGGCGGAGGGAGTCTACTGCCCCCTCCACAGCCCAAGTAATCGCACCAGACACCATCTTAATACCTAAGGAGGGAGTCTAAACAGGTGAGCCCATGCCCACCCAACTCCCCCCCCACACGATTTCCAACTACTCCAAGGACCCCCCACCCGCCAAAGCAAGCACGACTTACACCTCAGTCTGCGCCGCCCCCAACAAGCCTAATGCCCTCTCTACGCCTTCCTGAATGGCAACTGCCCACAGATCGGTCCCAATATCGTTAAGGTGGACCCCATCGGCTGCCCAGTAGTTTCCCTCGCCTTTTTCCAAGTCGATGTGCCTCACGCTGACACCTCCATTCCTCGCAACGAAAGCCGACACGTGCCTGTTCAGCTTTACCCTGGCCCGGTTAATCCCTTCGATCGAGCGAACCCCCCTCCAGCTCTTCCTCGGAATAATCTCTGACCACACAATGATCATGCATGGAAAGAGGCAACGCAAACGAAGGAAGTCATACTGGATGTCCCGGCGCAACTCACGCGCCGGGCGACTCCCCAGGTCGTTGCCCCCAACATGCAAGACCAAAATGTCCGGGCTCCTGTCTAATCTCACATAGTTATCTACATCCTGCAACACCTGGCTCCACTTCATGCCCCTCACACCCAACCAACGCACTGATACTAATTCCTTCGCGAACCCTAACTGCCTCCCTGTCGGTCTCACCCTTGCCCTCTCTGCAGCCCAGTACACGAAAGAGTGTCCCATCAGCCAAAGCAACACTGGATACCTGGGACCTGAAATGGGACCTGAAATGGGACCTGAAATGGGATACAAAACCACGAATCATTCATAATCCAGTTATTCCTCCTCTGTATGACATCTTACAACGGAATTATTATTTTTTTTTTATGACAACACTCAAACCACTCTTACCACAACCGATTACACCGATTCAGGCCGAACATACAGCCGATACCTACTGGACTCCCATCTTCCAATCTTTTTTACCGCTTCTGCTGATAAGCCCCACTGTGCGGCCTCCGTTGCGGCCCCAATCCGAAAAGAATGAGACGAATATCCGGCTCCTGCCAACCCCAAAACCGACATAGTTTTTTGCAACACTGCGTTGAACTGATACTGAGACAAAAAAGACCCGTCCTTATGACAAAACAACGGCCCCGTAACCCCTTCCCGCAAATGTACATACTTGTTAAAACAACGTACCGGGCACATCAATGCCCCGGGCACCTGCGACAAAGAAATTTTTTTGCCTTTGCACATTTGATCCGTTTTAGACCGTCGCAACCAGATTTGCAACCCGTTGCCGAACGCGACCACATCCGACCTAGCTAAACCCCCCTGAACTGCCTTACTGGGGGAGACTAATTCCCCCAATCTAAAAGCCCCGAAAAACGCTAACGCAAATGCACACCGAAATAGCCGCAACTCAAAAGCGTCTGTGCAAAAACTTCCCAACTGCACGCCCATCCTTTCCAACAATTCAAAAGTAATCGGCCTCCGCCTATCTTTTACTCGCTTATCCTTCCGAAAACCTCTCAACGCCTGCCGCACCAAGAAGGCCTTTGTCAAATCTCGCTGCCCTCGAGACTTAAAACCAAAAGCCAACCCAGCCATAAAACGGTTGACCCTCGCCACCGACCACTCCATAAGGGACACATTACCCAACCACGCAAGTAACGCCGTCACCTGATCATCCTCAGACAGATCCCCTCTCAACCCACTCAACCATCCCTGCCACTGCTCCCACGCCGATAAATAAGCCGACCATGTAACCTGTGCCAACGAACCGATGATCAACTGCTCCGCCGCACGTCGACCACGATCCATAGCTCCGGTGGACAACGCAGACCCTCCTGTTCCGCCTCCTGCGCCAACTCCCGAAAACGATCCCACTGGAAACGAGAAAGAGAATCCGCTATGTTGTTCTCCACCCCCGGAACATGGACCGCTACCACCCATGCATTCAAAGACAAACAAACCAAGACTAAATGCCGTAATAGATCCACCACTGGCGGCGACCGGGCCGACACACTATTAATCACCTGCACTACACCCAAATTATCACAATGGAACCGCACCTTCTTGTTCCTAAACCATTCACCCCAGACCGACACCGCTACCACAATTGGGAACAGTTCCAGCAATACTAAATTTTTTACAGCCCCGCATAGCCGCCATTCGTCCGGCCAATGACCTGCGCACCATTGACCCCGAAAAAATGCTCCGAAACCAAACTCCCCAGCCGCATCTGTGAATAATTCACAATCAAAATTATCCACCGCCTGGTCAATAAACAGCGACCTCCCATTATACTTAACCAAAAAGGAGGACCAAACTGAAAGATCTGCACGGATCTCAGTAGAGATACGCACAAAATGATGACTTGCTTTAACACCGGCCGTCGCTCGCGCCATTTTTCTACAAAATACTCGCCCCATCGGTATAATTCGACTAGCAAAATTCAATTTACCGAGCAACGACTGCAAATCCCGCAAGGTAACCTTCTTTGCTTGAGCTACCCTCCCCAAATGCAAACGTAGCGCAATCAATTTTTCCTCCGGCAACCGGCATTCCATCTTCTCAGTATCAATTGTGATACCAAGAAAACTCAGGCAAGTAACTGGACCCTCCGTCTTTTCGGGTGCCAATGGAACCCCAAATTTTGTAGAAACCCACTGCACCGTAGACAAAAGGGAACTACACACGCTCGAACCTGCCGGACCTATACACAAAAAATCGTCCAAGTAATGCAAAATGGATTGCAAACCGGACACGTCCCTAACAACCCACTCTAAAAACGAACTAAATGCCTCAAAATAGGCGCAAGAAATCGAGCACCCCATAGGCAAACATTGATCTACAAAAAACTGACCCCCCCAAACACACCCCAGCAAATGAATACTGTCGGGGTGAACTGGCAACAAACGAAACGCCGATTCCACATCTGTCTTTGCCAATAGTGCCCCCTTACCGCATCGCTGCACCCATTTTGCCGCTGCATCAAATGACGTGTAGACCACTGAACAGAGTTCAGGATCTATCCCGTCATTCACCGACCCGCCTTTTGGAAAAGACAAATGGTGAATAAGGCGAAACTTCCCTGGCTCCTTCTTAGGAACCACCCCCAATGGAGAAATCACCAGATTAGAAAATGGGGGGGGGCCGAAAATGGCCCTGCCATGCGTCCCAACTGGACTTCCTTCTCCAGCTTCTCCTTCACCACCGACGGAAATTGCAACGCCGAACGTAGGTTTTTTAGCGCGCAAGGAACCTGATGCAAAGGCGCCGGGATTCTAAAACCCTCGGAAAACCCCAACAATAGCAGCCGCCCTTTCTCCACATCTGGATACCTACTTAGAAAGGGGGCCATCTCTAGAACCTTCACCGGCGTCCTCCCTCTTATTATCCGACCCTGCCGATTTTCCCTTTCCGCGCTTAAAACATTTCGACGCTCAATGGGACGTTCCGCTACACACGGAGCAATTGTGTTTGAAATGACAACTTGCTCCAAATTTACACTGGCCTTCATTAAATTGCCAGCAAAAACCCGCCTTCCACACTCCTGATGCCCCGCCGCTCGCGGCAGAACCTCCTCCGCTGCTTGTGCCGGAAGATCCGGCACTCCCAGGAAAGGACTGCCCATACCGTGTTGGGGCCATGACCTTGAGCCACAAACCAATATCCTTGTGATCCCACCGGATATTGGGGCGCACTGCTTTGCGTTGACGAAATTGCTCGTCATAACGCAACCACGCCTGACCCCCGTAAGTCCTATGTGCCTCACCTATGGAATCCATGTAGCAGAAAAGGGCCGAACAATTTTCTGGCGCCTTTTCCCCAATGACCCCGGCCAAAATAGCAAACGCCTGAAGCCAGTTCGCAAACGTTTGCGGAATCAGCCTCCAGCGTTTTTTCTCCTCCTCCTCTTTTTTGGTCTCCGTTCTCTTCCCTTTCTCTAAATTAAATTTTTCCAGAGGCAGCAATGAAAAGATCTCGACGTTTTCGTCTTTCCAGATCTTTTCACGCACCTCCTTCTTTAAATGAGCCCCTAGCGGGCCCTCAAAGCATACATAGACCTCACCTTTTGCCCTGTCATCAAGCCTTACTGCCTCTCCATCCTTCTCTGTCTGCACTGCTACCGTCACCCCCGCACCACGCTGAACCTCCGCAGGCACTAAAAAACCCGGGCCCTCCATGAGCCCCACTGCGCTTCTACCCCCTTGCGGAACCCACGCCGCCACCGGAGACGGGATTGGTAATCCCGTTCCCCTCTCCCTATCACACCGCTGCAAAAGCTTCCTAACGTTACCTAACAACTCCCGTAATTCACCCCCAAACTCACCTCTCAAGTTACTAGCATTCACCTCCAAACTTTCGCTCACTAACTCTCTAGCACATAATGCATTTGACAAACATGACATGGAGCAATGCTCACCAGGCTGCATGGAAGCTGTGTCACCACCAGCCGGGTCCCGGGAAGTCGTCAGATCCTCGTCGCTCCCCGATTCTGCAAGCTCGCCGTCTTCCAGCCGCTGTCCTGCCAGCTCGGCCGTTGCGCTCTGACTGGTCCCCGCTCGTTGTTCCCGACCCGGAACAACCACGACTGACCGGACTCGCACCGTGCCGCTGCCAGCAGCACCCTCCGAAGTCTGTCGCCGACTGTCCATCACCGGAGACTGCTTGTTTGACCTGGTCTGTCTGGTCCGGCCCCTGGCCGGTACATCACCACAGGGGGCCGCCGTAGGGAATCTCCTCCTCCCACTGGTCCTGACGCTGCCACCAGCCCCTGCGGCCGTTCCTCTCCTTACTGGACGCTTGCCAGAAGCTCCCCCGGCCGGTGCATCACCAGGGGAGGCTTCCGTTCCTCCTGCCTGCTCTGTGCCGACTGATGCTGCAGGCCCCGCCCCCTGACCGGAGCGGGAGCCCCTGCTCACCGTGCTCACCGGCAGCCTGCTTGGATTCCTCCTGGACCGCTGCTCCTCTCCCCGAGGCTTAGGAAGGGAACCGCTGCCCAAAGGGTCCCCGGAGGGGCTCCGGAGCCGCCGACGAGCTGGAGGGGTGACGTCATCGTCTCGCAGCCGCGACGGAGGTCTAGCCCGCCGCGACCTCCTCTCCTGCACTGCTGGAACCGCTTCTCCTCCACCGACACTGCCTAGCAGACCAGACACCTGGGCTTGCAGCCAGTCCTGGCCATGAACAGACGCCGCTGCCCGGAGCTCCTGCAACAACCTATCTATCTCAGCCATAGTAAATCCTTTTCCCGTACTTTTTGACTCGCAAATTTCTCTGGAAAAGGTGGCGCTGCCTCTAACCCCCTGCTTATATATCCCCCCGCCTTCTACCCTTTCTACCAATCACTATCTTCCCCCCCTGATTCCAGAACATTCTACTATACACCCTAACTTTTGTTAACCCTTACCTTACCTCCCAGAACATTCTACAAAAACCCCCTAACTTTCATTAACCCTTACCTTACCTCCCCTTACTGCTTAAGTTGTCTGCCCCCCCGCGTCATGTGCGGCCTCGACTATATGGGGCCTCTGTCCCCAACGTTACTGCCTTAACCTGGAATGGCTTCCGCATGATAGGGAGCGCGATATGGGGCAGGATTCGCGGCTACATATGGCGCTCGCCCGTGTGGTTAGCCCAGCAGTCTTTACTCGCAGCTGAATTAGCACTGACGTTACTGCTCTGTAACACTGTTGCAGCTTGTTGGCCCACGTGGGATCCGATCTCTTTATACATGACTCCATGGATACTCAGCGCTGCGGACAGACAACTTTTGATTATTTTTTATATAATATTTTCTGGCATGGAGTATTTTTATTGGCTGGTCACTGCAGGATTAATAATGGGATCTTTTATAATTTGGGTTTTTACGGAAGCAATAATGGCGATTTGTAATCCTTTTTTTCTTTGATGTATTAAGTGCGAAAAGAGTTTTTAAACTTTTAAGAGTTTTTATTTTTGCAATAATTAAAAAAATCTTTATTCTTACTTTTTTTGCCCCCATCGGGACTTGAACTTGTGGTTGTTTGATTGCTTATTCAGTGCAAAACTATATTCTGACAGTCAACCAATGAAAGAGGTTTTCCAGGCAGTGCCGGCTGTCAGCGCTGGGCTACAGTGGTCAGACTAGAAGCCGCTGCTCCAAGCCCTGTGTAGCGGCCGGCGCTCGTAGTTGCGGGTGCTGCTCTCATTGAAATCAGACGGACCTGGCCGGCAGTCACAAGCCGGAATCCCATTAATGTCAGTGAGAGCTTCACCTGCAATTATAAGCATCGGCCGCTACACAGGGGGCGCCGCTGCCTAGATAACCCCATGAAGATGTGCCTCAGCCCACAGGCACGTCTTCATAGGCAACCATTCATAGCAGCCCAGGGGGCCTTCAAGAAGCCCCAGGCTGCCACGTTACCCGGACTGTACCCCACAATCTCATCATGGGGACATCTGAGACATCACAATCCTGATTGCCAGGCTTTAATGCTGCTGTCGGCTGTGATTGGAGTCCGCTTTATACAAGGACACCCAGCGTGTTCTGTACATGTATGGCACACGCCGTGAAGGGGCATGTGCACAGATAACTGTCTCTCATGTGCTCATCTGCACATGTGCCAGTAGCCAACCTCACGGCTACCACGAGACTCCGCAGTGCCTACTATGTCATGTGCGTCAGGGGAGGCAAGAGGGGCTGACTTACGGGTGAAACTAGCAGCCAGCAGAAGTGGTCCGGCCGCCACCAGACCGCCGCTAGACCGCCGTCAGACCGCCGCTGGATCGCTCTGCATCACTTAATCTTCTATTGCTCAGGTATGAAAATAAGTGCGGGAAGGAGAGCGCCGACCGCATCGCAGCGTTGACAGCATCGCAGCACCGACCGCATTGCAGCGCAGACCGCATCGCAGCGCCGACCGCATCGCAGCGCCGACAGCATTGCAGCACCGACTGCATCACAGCGCCGACCGCATCACACCGCCGACCGCATCGCAGCACCGACCGCATCGCAGCACCGACCTCATCACAGCGCCGACCGCATCGCAGCGCCGACAGCATCGCAGCACCAACCGTATCGCAGCACCGACCGCATCGCAGCACCGACCGCATCGCAGCGCCGACAGCATTGCAGCGCCGACCGCATCGCAGCACCGACCGCATCGCAGCACCGACCGCATCGCAGCGCCGACAGCATCGCAGCGCCGACCGCATCGCAGTGCAGTTTTTGGCTGCTTACGGTAAAACTGCTGACAGGTTCCCTTTAATGCGGGTCATTAAGCAGTAGCGCGACGTTCTCGAGCCGGCTGCTCTGAGTTCACGCACTTCGCCACGGATCCACGTCTGCGCCAAACATCCAATATTCAGAGTTCTTACCTCTCGCTAAGTAACAGCGTGTTTGTCTTCTGTAATACATTCTCCCCGTTCTACCAGCTAATTGCGCGGCTCCTTATTGCGATCGTTACTCCACACACATTAGGCCCTCGGCATCGACACAAGAACATCTTCTCATCAAAATGGCTCTTAATGAGGTTATTAAGGACACAAATGATGGAAAGTTGTCACCAAGCAATTTGCAACATTGACAAAAAACATGTCACTTTATTTCCTGAGGTGGCCTTCAGAGCTCCCTCGCCGCGGCAGTCACTTCTAATCAGCGGCGCGGTGAGAGTGATGGTAGCTGACAGCGAGCGCCGGCTTCACACCATCTGCAGCAGCAATCCTCCGCATCACAACAAAGTGGCATCAATATTCAGCGCTACTGTAATATTAGCCCCTGCCAGACAATTATAGAGCGCCCCCCGGGATCCGCTGCTCTCCGCTTGTCAGGAGCAGCCGGCCGCGTGCTATTGCGCATCAAATTGCATCAGGAGGCTGACGGGGAGGAAGGACGCTGGGAAAAAAATCGAGCGACGGGTCAAAAAGTTTTGCACCAAATGTTTTATCTGCAGTTTAGTAGGTCTGTCTGCGTTGTATCTGCTGCTGAGCCTGGTGGGAGTTTCCCTGCAGCGCCTCCGAAGGTGACATGAAGCATTACATGTTAAATATGGTCGTATATAAGGCACAGATGTGAAGGTCCTCCGGAGGGGAAGACACTTTTTTTCACCGCTCTCTGATTTGCTAAATTAAAGGTCCTGAGGAGGAACCAGATAACCCGTCAAAGGGAACTTGTCGCCAGCAAAATAGCTTTTAAGCTGCTTCCATAGCGGTAACCGTCTGGATCGCGCACGGCTCACATGCCTTTACCAAAGCAAGGCTTAAAGGGGTTGTCTCGCGGCAGCAAGTGGGCTTATACACTTCTGTATGGCCATATTAATGCACTTTGTAATATACATCGTGCATTAAATATGAGCCATACAGAAGTTATTCACTTACCTGCTCCGTTGCTGGCGTCCCCGTCGCCATGGTTCCGTCTAATTTCGGTGTCTTCTTGCTTTTTTAGACGCGCTTGCGCAGATGGGTCTTCTCTAGAGATGAGCGAGCATACTCGGATAAGCACTACTCGCTCGAGTAATTGGCTTTATCCGAGTATCGCTGTGCTCGGGGCTAAAGATTAGGTTGCCGGCACGGAGCGGGGAGCTGCAGGGGAGAGCGGGGAGGAACGGAGGTAAGATCTTTCTCTCCTTCTCTCCCGCCCGCTCTCCCCTGCTCCCCGCTGCGACTCACCTGTCAGCTGCAGCGGCACCCGAATCTTTAGCCCCGAGTACAGCGATACTCGGATAAAGCCAATTACTCGAGCGAGTAGTGCTTATCCGAGTACGCTCGCTCATCTCTAGTCTTCTCCCTTCGGCTCGGCTCAGCAGCATCAGCGTTTTGGCTCCGCCCCCTTGTACGTGTCATCGCGTAGCTCCGCCCCATGACGTGTGCCGGTTCCAGCCTCCTGATTGGCTGGAATCGGCACGTGACGGGGCGGAGCTACGCGATGACGCGTACAAGGAGGCGGAGCCAAAACGCCGATGCTGCTGAGCCGAGCCGAAGGGAGAAGACTAGAGATGAGCGAACACCAAAATGTTCAGGTGTTCGTTATTCGGAACGAACTTCCCGCGATGTTCGAGGGTTCGTTTCGAACAACGAACCCCATTGAAGTCAATGGGCGACCCGAGCATTTTTGTATTTCGCTGATGCTCGCTAAGGTTTTCATGTGTGAAAATCTGGGCAATTCAAGAAAGTGATGGGAATGACACAGTGACGGATAGGGCAGGCGAGGGGCTACATGTTGGGCTGCATCTCAAGTTCACAGGTCCCACTATTAAGCCACAATAGCGGCAAGAGTGGCCCCCCCCCCTCCCAACAACTTTTACTTCTGAAAAGCCCTCATTAGCATGGCATACCTTAGCTAAGCACCACACTACCTCCAACAAAGCACAATCACTGCCTGCATGACACTCCACTGCCACTTCTCCTGGGTTACATGCTGCCCAACCCCCCCCCCCACAGCGCACACCAAAGTGTCCCTGCGCAGCCTTCAGCTGCCCTCATGCCACGCCACACTCATGTCTATTTAGAAGTGCGTCTGCCATGAGGAGGAACCGCAGGCACACACTGCAGAGGGTTGGCACGGCTAGGCAGCGACGCTCTTTAAAAGTGGCGGGGCGATAGCCCACAATGCTGTACAGAAGCAATGAGAAATAGAATCCTGTGCCACCGCCATCAGGAGCTGCACACGTGGGCATAGCAATGGGGAACCTATGTGCCACACACTATTCATTCTGTCAAGGTGTCTCTGCATGCCCCAGTCAGACCGCGTTTTTTAATTCATAGACACAGGCAGGTACAACTCCCTATTGTGAAGTCCCTGTGGACCGACAGCATGGGTGGCTCCCTGGAACCCACCGGCGGTACATAAAAATATCCCATTGCATTGCCCAACACAGCTGAGGTAGTAATGTCGTGCGTAATACAGGTGGGCTTCGGCCCACACTGCATGCCCCAGTCAGACTGGGGTTCTTTAGAAGTGTACAGATGCATTTATAATTCCCTGTGGACCCACAGCATGGGTGGCTCCCTGGAACCCACCGGCGGTACACAAAAATATCCCATTGCATTGCCCAACACAGCTGAGGTAACGTCAGCTGTAATGCAGGTGGGCTAAAAATTAATTTGATTACACTGTAGGCGAGGGCCCACAAAAATTGCTGTATCAACAGTACTAATGTACATCCCAAAAATTGGCCATGGCCAGCCAAGAGGGCAGGTGAAACCCATTAATCGCTTTGGTAAATGTGGCTTAAGTGGTAACTAGGCCTGGAGGCAGCCCAGTGTAACGAAAAATTGGTTCAAGTTAAAGTTCCAACGCTTTTAAGCGCATTGAAACTTATAAAAATTGTTCAGAAAAATTAGATGAGTGAGCCTTGTGGCCCTAAGAAAAATTGCCCGTTCAGCGTGATTACGTGAGGTTTCAGGAGGAGGAGCAGGAGGAGGAGGAGGAATATTAGACACAGATTGATGAAGCAGAAATGTCCCCGTTTTGGATGGTGAGAGAGAACGATGCTTCCATCCGCGGGTGCAGCCTACGTATTGCTTACGTATCGCTGCTGTCCGCTGGTGGAGAAGAGAAGTCTGGGGAAATCCAGGCTTTGTTCATCTTGATGAGTGTTAGCCTGTCGGCACTGTCGGTTGTCAGGCGGGTACGCTTATCCGTGATGATTCCCCCAGCTGCACTAAACACCCTCTCCGACAAGACGCTAGCCGCAGGACAAGCAAGCACCTCCAGGGCATACAGCGCGAGTTCAGGCCACGTGTCCAGCTTCGACATCCAGTAGTTGTAGGGGGCAGAGGCGTCACCAAGGATGGTCGTGCGATCGGCTACGTACTCCCTCACCATCCTTTTACAGTGCTCCCGCCGACTCAGCCGTGACTGGGGAGCGGTGACACAGTCTTGGTGGGGAGCCATAAAGCTGGCCAGGCCCTTAAAGACTGTTGCACTGCCTGGGATGTACATGCTGCTCGATCTACGCACATCCCCTGCTACCTTGCCCTCGGTACTGCGCCTTCTGCCACTAGCGCTGTCGGCTGGGAATTTTACCATCAGCTTGTCCGCAAGGGTCCTGTGGTATAGCAACACTCTCGAACCCCTTTCCTCTTCGGGTATGAGAGTGGAAAGGTTCTCCTTATACCGTGGGTCGAGCAGTGTGTACACCCAGTAATCCGTTGTGGCCAGAATGCGTGCAACGCGAGGGTCACGAGAAAGGCATCCTAACATGAAGTCAGCCATGTGTGCCAGGGTACCTGTACGCAACACATGGCTGTCTTCACTAGGAAGATCACTTTCAGGATCCTCCTCCTCCTCCTCCTCCTCCTCAGGCCATACACGCTGAAAGGATGACAGGCAATCAGCCGGTGTACCGTCAGCAGCGGGCCAAGCTGTCTCTTCCCCCTCCTCCTCATCCTCCTCATGCTCCTCCTCCTCCTCCTGTACGCGCTGAGAAATAGACAGGAGGGTGCCCTGACTATCCAGCGGCATACTGTCTTCCCCCGCCCCCGTTTCCGAGCGCAAAGCAGCTGCCTTTATGGTTTGCAGGGAATTTCTCAAGATGCATAGCAGAGGAATGGTGACGCTAATGATTGCAGCATCGCCGCTCACCACCTGGGTAGACTGCTCAAAATTACCAAGGACATGGCAGATGTCTGCCAACCAGGCCCACTCTTCTGAAAGGAATTGAGGAGGCTGACTCCCACTGCGCCGCCCATGTTGGAGTTGGTATTCGACTATAGCTCTCCGTTGTTCATAGAGCCTGGCCAACATGTGGAGCGTAGAGTTCCACCGTGTGGGCACGTCGCACAGCAGTCGGTGCACTGGCAGCTTAAAGTGATGTTGCAGGGTGCGCAGGGTGGCAGCGTCCGTGTGGGACTTGCGGAAATGTGCGCAGAGCCGGCGCGCCTTTACGAGCAGGTCTGACAAGCGAGGGTAGCTTTTCAGAAAGCGCTGAACCACCAAATTAAAGACGTGGGCCAGGCATGGCACGTGTGTGAGGCTGCCGAGCTGCAGAGCCGCCACCAGGTTACGGCCGTTGTCACACACGACCATGCCCGGTTGGAGGCTCAGCGGCGCAAGCCAGCGGTCGGTCTGCTGTGTCAGACCCTGCAGCAGTTCGTGGGCCGTGTGCCTCTTATCGCCTAAGCTGAGTAGTTTCAGCACGGCCTGCTGACGCTTGCCCACCGCTGTGCTGCCACGCCACGTGACACCGACTGCTGGCGACGTGCTGCTGACACATCTTGATTGCGAGACAGAGGAGGAGGAGGAGGAGGAGGAGGGTGCTTTAGTGGAGGAAGCATACACCTCCGCAGATACCAGCACCGAGCTGGGGCCCGCAATTCTGGGGGTGGGTAGGACGTGAGCGGTCCCAGGCTCTGACTCAGTCCCAGCCTCCACTAAATTCACCCAATGTGCCGTCAGGGAGATGTAGTGGCCCTGCCCGCCTGTGCTTGTCCAGGTGTCCGTAGTTAAGTGGACCGTGGCAGTAACCGCGTTGGTGAGGGCGCGTACAATGTTGCGGGAGACGTGGTCGTGCAGGGCTGGGACGGCACATCGGGAAAAGTAGTGGCGACTGGGAACTGAGTAGCGCGGGGCCGCCGCCTCCATGATACTTTTGAAGGACTCCGTTTCCACAACCCTATGCGGCAGCATCTCAAGGCTGATGAATTTTGCTATGCGGACGGTTAACGTTTGAGCGTGCGGGTGCGTGGCGGCGTACTTGCGCTTGCGCTCGAACACTTGCGCAAGCGACGGCTGGACGGTGCGCTGAACTACACTGCTGGATGGGGCCGAGGACAGCGGAGATGAGGGTGTGGGTGCAGGCCATGAGGCGGTAGTGCCTGTGTCCTGAGCGGGGGGTTGCATCTCAGTGGCAGGTTGGGGCACAGGGGGAGAGGCAGGGGTGCAAACCGGAGGCGCTGAACGGCCTTCGTCCCACCTTGTGGGGTGCTTGGCCATCATATGTCTGCGCATGGTGGTGGTGGTGAGGCTGTTGGTGGTGGCTCCCCGGCTGAGCTTTGCGCAACAAAGGTTGCACACCACTGTTCGTCGGTCGTCAGGCGTCTCTGTGAAAAACTGCCAGACCTTAGAGCACCTCGGCCTCTGCAGGGTGGCATGGCGCGAGGGGGCGCTTTGGGAAACACTTGGTGGATTATTCGGTCTGGCCCTGCCTCTACCCCTGGCCACCGCACTGCCTCTTGCAACCTGCCCTGCTGATGCCCTTGACTCCCCCTCTGAAGACCTGTCCTCCTGAGTAAGCGTTGCACACCAGGTGGGGTCAGTCACCTCATCGTCCTGCTGCTCTTCCTCCGAATCCTCTGTGCGCTGCTCCCTCGGACTTACTGCCCTTACTACTACCTCACTGCAAGACAACTGTGTCTGATCGTCATCGTCCTCCTCACCCACAGAAAGTTCTTGAGACAGTTGGCGGAAGTCCCCAGCCTCATCCCCCGGACCCCGGGAACTTTCGAATGGTTGGGCATCAGTGACTATAAACTCCTCTGGTGGGAGAGGAACCGCTGCTGCCCAATCTGAGCAGGGGCCCGAGAACAGTTCCTGGGAGTCTTCCCGCTCCTGAGCAGGTGTCATTGTAGTGGAGTGAGGAGGCTGGGAGGAAGGAGGAGCAGCAGACAGAGGATTCGGATTTGCAGCAGTGGACGGCGCAGAACTGCGTGTTGACGATAGGTTGCTCGAAGCACTTTCTGCCATCCAGGACAGGACCTGCTCACACTGCTCATTTTCTAATAACCGTCTCCCGCGTGGACCCATTAATTGGGCGATGAATGTGGGCACGCCAGAAACGTGCCTCTCTCCTAATCGCGCAGCAGTCGGCTGCGACACACCGGGATCAGGAGCTCGGCCTGTGCCCACACCCTGACTTGGCCCTCCGCGTCCTCGGCCGCGTCCACGTCCTCTAGGCCTACCCCTACCCCTCAGCATGCTGTATTATCAGTGATTTGATTTCACAGGCAGGAAATAAATTGGCGCAAGACTGCAGGCCAAATATAATTTTTGCCCTTTTTGGAAAACGAAAGGCCCCACTGCCTCTAGTGAATGAATAATCTAAGTTTAATAACTGTGCTGTGTCCCTGCTTATGTGTCACAGAACGTGAGGGTAGCAGAGTTATTATAACTCTGGCAGAGCAGGTATTTTTTTCCCAATTAAGGAAAGCAAATGGCGAAGCCAGCAGTAAAGCGTAGCTGGGTGCGTCTGATTTAGCAATGTATTTCACGCAGCTCACACGTGTCCACCGCCCTTAGGACGGACAGAGGCTGGACAAATAGATTTGTTTTCAGTTTTTTTCCACCAAAAGGCAGCACTGCGTATATTCAATGAACATGAGAAGTTTAATAACTGTGCTGTGTCCCTGCTTATGTGTCACAGAACGTGAGGGTAGCAGAGTTATTATAACTCTGGCAGAGCAGGTATTTTTTTCCCAATTAAGGAAAGCAAATGGCGAAGCCAGCAGTAAAGCGTAGCTGGGTGCGTATGATTTTTACAGGTTGCAGACGCAGCTCACACGTGTCCACCGGCGTTAGGACGGACAGAGGCAGGACAAATTTAATTATTTTCCGTTTTTTGGCACCAAAAGGCCGCACTGCGTATATTCAATGAATAATAACTGTGTTGTGGCCCTGCCTATACAATTCTTTCCCTGCAGTATCAATGGAGGGTGCAATGCTCTGCAGAGGCGATTTTGAGAAGCAAAAAAAAATGCAGCACAGCTAACAGCAGCCTGGACAGTACTGCACACGGATAAATATGGCCCTAGAAAGGACCGTTGAGGTTCTCGAAGGCTACACTCACTCCTAACACTCTCCCTGCCTATGCAGCACTTCTGTCCCTAATGCCAGGTGCAACGCTCTGCAGAGACGATTTTGAGAAAAAAAAAATTTGCCACTGCTAACAGCAGCCAACACACAGCTATCAGTGGCCCTAATAAGGACCTTTGGGGGGTCTTGAAGCCTACACTAACTACCAATTCTTTCCCTACAGCAGCTCCGGTACAAACAGCACTGTCCCTCATCTAACTCACCAGGCATCTGAGGCGAGCCGCGGGAGGGGCCGACTTTTATGTTCGGGTGACACCTGATCTTCCCAGCCACTCACAGCAGGGGGGTGGTATAGGGCTTAAACGTCACAGGGGGAAGTTGTAATGCCTTCCCTGTCTTTCAATTGGCCAGAAAAGCGCGCAAACGTCTCAGGGAAGTAAGTGAAAGTAACCAGAACACCGCATGGTGTTCATTACGAATAACGAACATCCCGAACACCCTAATATTCGCACGAATATCAAGCTCGGACGAACACGTTCGCTCATCTCTAGAGAAGACCCATCTGCGCAAGCGCGTCTAAAAAAGCAAGAAGACACCGAAATTAGACGGAACCATGGCGACGGGGACGCTAGCAACGGTGCAGGTAAGTGTATAACTTCTGTATGGCTCATATTTAATGCACGATGTACATTACAAAGTGCATTAATATGGCCATACAGAAGTATATAACCCCACTTGATTTCGCGAGACAACCCCTTTAATGTGTCTTAGAAAGCCTTACTTTTATGAAGCACACCCAAAATTCTGATAATCTGCCTCAAGTCAAAGAGGCATCACTGAGAGGTCTCTGAGTCATTGCGCCATTCTTCAGACCCAGCCCCTTCTCCGGCTGGCAGCTGTTGGTAGCGCTGAGATCCCGTGCCCTCCGGTGCATGCGCAGTGCGCCGGTGAAGTCAGGGTCCATATACCTTGTTTCATGGCCCATGCACAGGGAAGTCATAGCAGGAACGATGCATCTCAGCTCTATCAGACCCGGGGGCGGGGAGCTGGGCAACGCGCTGGGCTTAAAGAACAACACAGAAGCCTCTTGGCGACGCCTCTTTGACCTGAGGCAGATCATTAGCATATTGTGTGTGCATGATAAAAGTAAAGGCTCATTTACTAAAAAAAATCACTAATCGGCAATCGTTTTAGCGATCATCGGTGCGTCTAAACGCGCGCCCATCGTGCACTGCTAGCTGATCGTTAAATTCAGGTCACCTAAAAATCGTCCTTCAGCCTTATCAGCAGTTCTCCACGAGGGAAGGGGGGGGAGTGCTGATAGCATTGTTTCCCCTGGAGAACAAAGGATCTGAGCACAGATAATAGCCTTGGGCTTCATTTGCACACCTAATTGGTACTTAAGTAGCAGAGTAGCTACCTAATACTTTATGCAAAATGGTCTCTCAAAGCCCTCACTGTCCTTGGAGGGATCATCTGCTGGGGTAAATGGGCCTTAAGAATTTCTAAAACACATTAAGCCTTCTTTTGGTAAAAGCATGTGAGCCGTGCGCGATCCACACGGTTACAACTATGGAAGCAGCTTAAAAACTATTTTGCTTGTACAAGATCCCTTTGAGGGTTTTGGGGGGGGCTTTCATATTGATGGGACATGCATTAGGGTGGCTTTACATGACCAGATTCCTATTGCAGAATCCGCAGTCGGCATCCGCGTCCGCAACAAACCACACACATTGAAGAGTATGTACTTTTGCTTTTTCCTTCAAGCTTATGGCTAAAACTCAGATACATCACTGGAGGGCAAGATGGCCGGGTTCAGACTCATGGAGGGCAAGATGGCCGGGCTCAGACACACGGAGAACAAGATGGCCGGGCTCAGACTCATGGAGATCAAGATGGCCGGGCTCAGACTCACGGAGAACAAGATGACCGGGCTCAGACTCACGGAGAACAAGATGGCCGGGCTCAGACTCATGGAGAACAAGATGGCCCGGCTCAGACTCATGGAGAACAAGATGGCCGGGCTCGGACTCATGGAGAACAAGATGGCCGGGCTCAGACTCATGGAGAACAAGATGGCCGGGCTCAGACTCAAGGAGAACAAGATGGCCGGGCTCAGACTCATGGAGAACAAGATGGCCGGGCTCAGACTCACGGAGAACAAGATGGCCGGGCTCAAACTCATGGAGAACAAGATGGCCGGGCTCAGACTCACAGAGAACAAGATGGCCGGGCTCAGACTCACAGAGAACAAGATGACCGGGCTCAGACTCACAGAGAACAAGATGGCCGGGCTCAGACTCATGGAGAACAAGATGGCTGGGCTCAGACTCATGGATTTTGGCCATGTGATGTGAGCAGGGTCGATACAAAAATCTAGAATGGTTGGACAAATCAGTGGCAAAAGAAGACCTGCAGCCAAAGAAAATGATGGCCGATACTGTCAGAGCGGATACTGGCATGGATATCACACAACTGAAAAAAGCAAAATTGAAAAACCTGGAGGGAGCTCGCCTGTAGGGTCGCTGAAGGGTGAGAATGGCTCAACAGCTAACAACAACAACAAAACTCAGCAATAAGCGACAACTGAACGAATAGCGCACGACACCCCGCGTTTACACGTAATGATTACCGCTCACTTTCACTTGTTTGAATGAATTTTGAGCGATAAACGTTACGTGTAAATGGGCCTATACATACGATTGTATCAGTTGGGTAAACAAGCGTCCGGTTGATCAACAGGGTTGACTCAGATATTACGGGACCAGTCTAATGATGTTATCAGCTTTAATTACAGACGTAGTGGACTGGAATCACCTCATGTCTAACCTGAGCTTTATGGCCCATTTACATGTAACGATCAGCGCTTACAATTCTTTCCCCTTTTTTTTCTTCATATTTATTTACATTTCACACAGCGGCCCAACATTCTGGATTCATTAGTGGAGGCGGAGTTGGAGAAGATCCGCCATGTTGGGTATCTTGGGCAAGCGTGGTACTGGATAGGGAAAGTGTGTGATGCCCACCTTGAGCAGCCACTGAAAACTAGAGAACATGTGCGAGCTGAGTAGTCAGAGAAATGCCCGGCCGTTTTGGAGTGGGTAGAACGTAAGCTCCTATGTCCTACAGTAGGTTCAGAGGGCAGAGGGATCGATAGCTGCAATATCTGGAGAACAGAGCATTTTGGAAGTGGGCATCTTATGGGCGAGCGCATGGTTCTGTGATTTTGAACACATTAAAATAAGGTTCCCAAGAAGCTAATACTCCTTTAAGCACGACTGCAGGTCCTTCCCTGGTCTGTATACAGGAAATGCCCCTCCTTCCAATCCTTCATTGACACTTTCTTGACTTACTACCCCTTTGTCTCTGCTTATTTTGTAAGTTGCAGGCTTATTCCAAAATTTAGCATTGAAAGTGGGTGAGCAGTGGTGTCATGTCTCCTTAAGGAGAGCACCCTAAAAGTGTGTGGGGACACCTAGGGGGTGAGTGGGTCAGACTATACCATCCCCTGACCCACTCACCCCCTAGGTGTCCCCACACACTTTTAGGGTGCTCTCCTTAAGGAGACATGACACGGCTGCTGACCCACGTCATAGGCCCCTCACAGACTAAGCCAGAAGCCTGCTGCACACTGAGGAGGTCAAGCCCCCCGAAGCAGCTGTCTGTGCATGGTCTTCTGCCTTGGTTTTATATCCCCAATCATTGTTAAGACTTGCTATAAGTCACTTTGATTTGAAGCAATGCTGCCACCCACCAGATGGCGCTGTAGAGGTATTTTCCCATCTTTCTTATTTGCATAGCATTGAAAGTGTCACACAGGATGTAACAAATCGGCCGGCCCCTGCTGGTTCTGGCTGAAAAGCAATCCAGCCAGGAAAGTGCGCTCTAAAAGCCGTGCTGTAAGCCTTTGAGTTTCATCTCCTAATATGTTTTCTGCCTGGGTGAAGAAGCTGTATATTTCCGCACACTGAGGGGCCCTTCACATCGGCATTAGCATAGGCTTTTAACTGCAACCTTTATCTTTGTTTGATTGCACATTGATAAATGAAGCAGATTAGGCACAAGTTAATGATAGCTCAGAACCTTTAACCCTGACTCCGGGGCATTGTATAGTTTCAGGTTTTACAAAAAGGTAAAACTTGTGTATTTATTTGTAAACATATTTTATATTATGGCTTACCCCTAAACATCAGCTGGTTGCAGAGGCTGCAGTGAGCACCTGACAGAGTATCAGTTAAACACCAAGGTACTATTTTAGGGAGAGGACATTTGGTAGAAGTTGCCTCTGATCTCACTGCCAAACAAAGAGAGTCACCATCCACCAGACAGGACACTATAGTAGTCACCGGGTATTGGGAGTTTGTCAAAAATGGGTATTCAATGAGTGAGACACCAAGAGGACACACTATTCTACTAGGTGCCTAAAGAGTGGATTTCATCTCATAAGATCCACTAGAACATAGTTGCTATTCTATTCGAACACCGAGGAGCCTCCTCTATAAAACCAGATTTACAGATTGACTTTATCAGGACAAAATTGCGATTCATTAGGAAATTATCTGAGTAGGTGTCCGTACATGGGGGGGGGGGGGGGCGCTCCGGCGCACATGGGGGGGGGGGGATCCTGAAAGGAAGGATCCTGAGAGGCCCATAACTAGAGCATTAATAGACTGTATCCTCAGATGTAGCAGAGCAGAATTTAATAAATACTTTTGAGAGTTTGTTGCTTCAGTCAATATTAAACTTGTGTAACAATCACCACAAACTGAGCGCAGAGGCTGCAGTGAGCGCCTAAAATAGTTCCAGTTGATTGCCAATGTAATAAGAGACTTAGCAATACAACTGCAGATGAAGTCTTTGCATTTTCAAAATATTCATAAAATCACGTGACAAGTTTTCTGTGCATCAGTCTCAGTGTGAATCCACATTAGATGGAAGATCCAGCGATCGGAGCGACTTCCAACGAGGCCGGTCATCAGTGCTAGACTAGCCAGGGTCTCACCGCCAACCGCGCGGGGGGGAGGGTTCTCATCTAATGGCATGGAGAGTATACCGAGAATGGCGCGATCGAGGAAAACATCCAGAGGAAGGGGATCCTGCGAACGGAAACAACTCATCACTGAAAGGGGTCAGAGGAGGATGTCAGGAATCGTTCTGACCAACAGGCTGCACTGTCAGCTGAATGCAACGCTGGAGCTCCAACTAACGTGTCCCATGGTTATGGCATGGTCAACCTGTAGTGCACGCAGCATGAATCGGTGAACTCTTCCTGGAGAGAACATGTCAGCAGCAACTACAAGAAGCTTCCTGTCCGCAGGGGCCGATATTCCTGCAGGAATATCGTGGAATGTACAGCTCTGCAGGCCAGAGGGGTCGGTCAGCGTATCCTCACGGGTAAGTCTTTGTGCAGATGACACATTCTCATGTTCTGAACCAAATCACCCACTCAGATTCGCAAGATCTGCGAGTGTGTTAGAGGAAAGAGTTTTTGTCGGCTGCAATTGATTCCGCTTTCTGTAACCATTAAAAATTCTAGTAAAAGCCGGGAAACCTGAGAAACGTGAAGTCGCTGACTAACTTTGATTTGGATTTCTGACTGATGAAAGAAGTCACATGAGGCATCGCGGCAGGCTGAAGATATTGAAAGGAAAACTCTCTGCTGTCACAGCCTGTGATCCGCTGACATGCGCTCACTTTCACCTCATGGTCCAAAGACACGATTGGCGGTATATAGTTATACGCCACCAATCTTTAGGGACTCTATGGGGTTGTACCGCTGGACTGGCGCATTGCCAATGTGGTTCCAATATACAAAAAGGGGTCAAGAAGAGAGCCTGGTAACTACAGACTGGTAAGTCTCACTTCAATACTTAGAGAAATATTGGAGGGGTTTCTGAGAGAGCTGGGAGGGGTTTGTGAGCTGGGAGGAGTCTGCTGGGAGGGGTTTGCGAGCTGGGAGGAATCTGCTGGGAGGGGTCTGTGAGCTGGGAGGGGTCTGTGAGCTGGGAGGGGTCTGTGAGCTGGGAGGGGTCTGCTGGGAAGGGTGGGGCGCTGGGGAAGCACCAGAGGGTCCTCTGAGACAGTAGCTACAAACGACAGAGCCAGCAGCTCAGGGGGGCAATAGTAGAATATGGCTGGAGCACCTAGATCAAGGACTGGGACTTTACCGTAACCGAGCCGGGATTTTCGGGGATTTCACTTGTGATTTACAAACCTGCTAGTTGTGGACAATTGTTGGGCGACTCACAGACGGAGTGCGGCAGCCGCAAGCACTGGTGCCCCGGGGACTGTTAGAGTGCTGCTTGTTCTCTATTTGGCCGCCGTGTTGTCATCGCTGTTGTATTACATGACTGATACAGAAGCTGGTATTATTTCTAGATCGCTGCCGCCAGCGTTGGGTTACGGATCCGTAGACGTTGCGTATTTTCTTGACTGTTCTCTAAAATTACAAACCATATCTTTTTGTAGTTCATTAGTTGTAATAAAATGTCTTTATTTTTGTAACTCCGTCGTCCGCCTTGTATCCTGCAACCTGCATTGTATGCCACCAACTGTGACAAAAGGGCCACCGCTTCCCTGCGACCACACCTCCTCGCCACCACTGCCTTTTTAAAGGGCCAGTGCAGGATTAGTGATTCCTGGACGGACTATGCTATTGGTTGCTGCCTGCCTGCTTATTGCTTCTCATATCACATTTCTCTGTTCCCATGGGCTTGCACTCAGCTGTTGCTGTCGGAGATAATCCCTTAGACTCAACCCATCTTTGGTCTAGTCCTAAACCAAAATTGTAAGTAATGTAGTGGGTCCGCTATGTATCCGCTGGCCTGTCTGTGATATCCTGCCAACGCCCCGCTAATGTCTGTCCTGAGAAAACTCCTTTAAGGAATTGTATATCTTTTCTTTGGACAATTGTTAGGACTGGCAGGGGCAGATGGCCAGGGGATCCCTACACCAGCCCTCTCCCATGTCCCCACCTACTTGCCCCCCTGGGCTAGGCCCCAGGGCGACAACTGGGCGACAGTCCCTGCGCTGCACTAGTGACAGGGATCCCAAAGACGAAGGGACAGGGAGACCGGCAGGTGAGCACAGCGTAGCAGACTGGAAGCAACTAAGGAGCAGACCAGAGAGTAGACGGTAAACAAGCAGGGTCAAACCGGAAGACACGTGCGGAGTACAGGAGGGCAAAGCAGAGGCAGAGTCAAATACACAGAAGTCAGGTCAGTAATGAGGGCGTCAAACCAAACACTGGCAACCAGAGTCTGGGCTAGCCAGGTATATATACAGAACTCCCCGCCCAAAGGGGCGGAGCCAAGTCACATGACGACCGGAGAGAATCATAAAGTCGCCTCCCCCCCAACAGCGCACACCAGTCCGAGCGCCGCGTGGCTGACCAGCGGACAGGCGTGCCCGCTTACGACACGGGATGCGCTGTTGGCCGTCGCGACCAACCACCAAAGTGCGGAAACCCCAGACAGAGCTGCCAGCCCGGGCCCCCGCAGCACCAGGACGAGCATCCCGCACCAACCGGACCCCGGTGCCCCTAGTGGTAACCCCATATCTAACAACAATCCATCCCATCAATATGTTTTTGGGTGCGGCAGATACATTGATGACCTCCTCCTTGTTTAGAGGGGTTGTCTGTCTGCCTGCCACAATGTATAGATTACATGGAGAATAACACATTTAGTCGCTGCTTCTCTCATAGTTTTCATTGTCAGCCCTCTTGGACCTGCAGCTTACTAGGATTTCCAACCAGATAGTCCAGACATCAACCTATCGGAAACCGTCAGCAATACTCAGCAGTCATCCTTGTCACACGGTCAGGGCCGTAGCTGTGAGCGAGACGGACTTCTATGGAGGGCTCTTATGGAGCAAGAGGAGATTTGTATGAGAAGCGGAGGTTCTCCTCCTTGGATCTCACATTGTGGCTAATGACAGCCTGGTCTGGGCTTCTTGGAGGTCATCTGATCCCGCGGTCGGGTCACGGGGCAAACAGCCAGGACCTCTGTTGGCTTTGAACTATAGTTCTCAATTTGCACAGATTAGAATATTGTCCCTAGATATTTGCCTGCTGAGGATGACGAGGGGTTGTGTCCTGCAGGCTGGGGTAGGGCTGCGTATAAGACAGCGCCCTCTCTGGCCACTGCCCGCTCTGCCAGCTTACTGCCCCCCTTGTCGCAATAACCCAACATGGTCATCATACGAAGGCTTCTGTAAATGTGGCGGCTCCTTCTATAACAGCATGTCTAGCAAACAGACAAAACGTCTCCAAAACCTCCGCAATCAGTCAGGATATTAACTTCTTATCTATGTATCGGAATGTGTCACCTGTGATGAGCTCTCTACTGTCACCTGTGCTGTGCTCGTTATTGTCACCTGTGATGAACTCTGTGATGAGCTCTCTACTGTCACCTGTGCTGTGCTCGTTATTGTCACCTGTGATGAACTCTGTGATGTCATCTGTACTGTGCTGTGTGCTCTGTGTTGTCATCGGTGAGGTCATCTGTGCTGTGCTCTGTGTTATCACCTGTGCTATGCTTTGTGTTGTCACCTATGTTGTGCTCTGTATTGTCACTTGTGATGTTACCTATGGTAAGTTCTGTGTTGCCACCTGTGATGTCATCTGTGCTGTGCTCTGTGTTGTCACCTGTGATGTCATCTGTGCTGTGCTCTGTGTTATCACCTGTGCTATGCTCTGTGTTATCAGCTGTGATGTCACCTATGCTGTGCTCTGTGTTGTCACCTGTGCTGTTATTTATGATAAGCTGCATGTTGTCACCTGTGATGTAACCTATGATAAGCTCTGTGTTATCACCTGTGGTCACACTTTGCTGTGCTCTGTGTTGTCATCTGTTAGGTCATCAGTGCTGTCCTCTGTGCTGTCACCTGTGATGTCATCTGTACTGTGCTCTGTGTTGTCACCTGTGATGTGCTCTGTGTTGTCACCTGTGATGTCATCTGTACTGTGCTCTGTGTTGTCATCTGTGATGTCATCTGTACTGCGCTCAGTGTTGTCACCTGTGATGTCATCTGTACTGTGCTCTGTGTTGTCACCTGTGATGAGCTCTATGTTGACTGGACCTCAAATAAGTTAAGGGTATGTTCTTTGGATCATCTGTAGGACATCAATGCCTCATCAAATGGTAATGTGTCTAAGGCCTCAGAGCACTTTATATATTATCATGACAGGTCAGTTACCTCAATCAGGGTTTATGAATTCACAAGCTTAGGTGTCCAATCATTGATGAAGGGGGGGGGGGGGGGGGCGGCGTCACTTAGGCGACTTATTTTGAAGCTTTTCGGATTTTAAATCCTTGTGCCACCAGGTCTCAGGCCGAGGCGGATGAGTCAGATTGCACATGCAGCAGCTTGCAGCGGACTCTGTCCCTGTCCCGGACCGGCGACCGCGCGTACCTGTGATTTTCTGTATTACGGATGACTGCGGACGCTCGCTGGCAGTCATGCACAGTATAGATTTTATTTCCGCGAGCGGATACCGCTGTGGCTGTCTGCTCGCGTGAATGAATTCCCAATACCACGGATCATCCGCATGGGTGACGATGGCGGATTCAGCAATACAAACTGGTGAGCCGTGACTTACATCTCATGATCATCGTCTAGTTATTATCTCTAGTCACCGGCTCCTTTACTTATATGGTTACAGCCATAATCTCCTGCTTGTAGCGGCCGCGGGCGGGAAGTATCGCTTGTATCCATCTATGTCTCCAGAAAAACACTCCATGCAAATATCTACAGACGTCCATTGTATTTAGGTATAATGTTTGCTTCATTACACTATATATATATATACTCATTGTCAGAAACACGAACTTCCATGCAAGGATAAAGTGTAATCCAGGCTTGCGTGAAGAGCCGATACGCATCGGGTTAGAGGTGTGTACACCCGGCGGTATTATATGATTGAATGAAGGGAGATTAGACATTTTCCTCTGCAGGCAGCCTGGATCACTCTCTGTCCTTGCATGGAATTCCTTATTGCTAAAGTGAACCGCTAGAGCAAGCAGTGGATGGGGAAGCATGAAGTTGGGAAGCATTGTCAGTAACATCCCGCCAAGTAGGAATATAGCTTGGATACAAGATGTGATACAGGTGGCATGGAGGCTCTAGTACCCCGTGATACCACCTCTAGCTTGGATACAGGATGTGATACAGGCAGGTATGGAGGCTCTAGTACCCTGTTGTACTGCCTCTAGCTTGGATACAAGATGTGATACGGGGGGCATGGAGGCTCTAGTACCCTGTTGTACCGCCTCTAGCTTGGATACAAGATGTGATACAGGGGGCATGGAGGCTCTAGTACCCTGTTGTACTGCCTCTAGCTTGGATACAAGATGTGATATGGGCAGGCATGGAGGCTCTAGTACCCTGTTGTACTACCTCTAGCTTGGATACAAGATGTGATATGGGTGGGCATGGAGGCTCTAGTACCCTGTTGTACTGCCTCTAGCTTGGATACAAGATGTGATACGGGGGGCATGGAGGCTCTAGTACCCTGTTGTACCGCCTCTAGCTTGGATACAAGATGTGATACGGGGGGCATGGAGGCTCTAGTACCCTGTTGTACTGCCTCTAGCTTGGATACAAGATGTGATATGGGCAGGCATGGAGGCTCTAGTACCCTGTTGTACTACCTCTAGCTTGGATACAAGATGTGATACGGGCGGGCATGGAGGCTCTAGTACCCTGTTGTACTGCCTCTAGCTTGGATACAAGATGTGATACGGGGGGCATGGAGGCTCTAGTACCCTGTTGTACCGCCTCTAGCTTGGATAGAAGATGTGATACAGGTGAGCATGGAGGCTCTAGTATCCTGTTGTACTGCCTCTAGCTTGGATACAAGATGTGATACGGGGGGCATGGAGGCTCTAGTACCCTGTTGTACTACCTCTAGCTTGGATACAAGATGTGATACGGGTGGGCATGGAGGCTCTAGTACCCTGTTGTACTGCCTCTAGCTTGGATACAAGATGTGATACGGGGGGCATGGAGGCTCTAGTACCATGTTGTACTGCCTCTAGCTTGGATACAAGATGTGATACAGGTGGCATGGAGGCTCTAGTACCCTGTTGTACCACCTCTAGCTTGGATACAAGATGTGATACAGGTGGGCATGCAGGCTCTAGTACCCCGTGATACCACCTCTAGCTTGGATACAAGATGTGATACAGGCAGGTATGGAGGCTCTAGTACCTTGTTATACCGCCTCTAGCTTGGATACAAGATGTTATATGGAGGGCATAGAGGCTCTAGTACCCTGTTGTACCACCTCTAGCTTGGATGCAGGATATGATGCGGGTGGTCATGGGGAATCTAGTACCGCCTCTAGCGTTGACACAAGATGTGATATGGGTGGGGAGGGAGGCTCCAGTACCCTGTTGTACCACCTCTAGGTTGGATACAAGATGTGATACAAGTGGGCATGGAGGCTCTAGTACCCTTTTGTACCGCCCTAGCTTGGATACAAAATATGATACGGGTGGGCATGGAGAATCTAGTACTGCCTCTAGATTAGATACAAGATATGATACAGCTCTAGTACCCTGTTGTACCACCTCTGTTACGGCACTCTGCCCCCCCGGGCGCCAGGTGGGGTGCCCTGATCTTCCCGCACCCCACTGCCCCTGCCTACTTGCCTCGGCCCTGGCTAACCCCAGGCGGACAACTGGGCGGCGGTCCCTGCTCTGGCTGGGGACCTGGCGACTACCTAGATGGAAACTCACTAACGGGGGGACAGAGTGCCGACAGAAGAGGCAGGTGGAACAAGCCAACAGAACTTACAAGTACAAGCAGGGCTGGAGATGGAGCTCACAGGCAAACTGACAGGACACTGAATAGCAACTAGTGCTGACTGAGACAGACCTGACTAGAGGCTAACAGGACCAACAGAAACAGACTGAGCAAAAGATAGCAAGAAGGAGCTGACAGACAACTAGGGACTGGCTGAGGTAAACTGCAGACAGACTGACTAGATGAAAGCAGAACCAATAACTGGCAGTGAGCTTACTTCACTGCCAGTCTTTTAACCACAAGGCTCCGCCCAGGGGCGGAGAGTGGGAGGAGGCCACTCCACCCCCTGCTGTATAAGAAGAACAGAGGAGTGCGGGCGGCACCCTATGGGCAGACACGCCCACGCCGCCGCCCACCGGCCGCCCCAAGCCGCTGGGATAACCTCGACACAGGGCTCCAGGCCGCCGGAGCGACGCGCGCCGACCGCGGGACCCCGTGCCGTGCTGTATGGTAACACCTCTAGCTTGGATATTAGATGTGAAACGCGCAGGTATGGAGGTTCTAGTACCATGCTGTACCGCCTCTAGCTTGGATACAAGATCTGATACAGGTGGGTATGTAGGCTCTAGTACCTTGTTGTTATGCCTCTAGCTTGGATACAATATGTGATATGGGCAGGCATGGAGTGTCTAGTACCCTGTTGTACCACCTCTAGCTTGGATACAAGATGTGATACAGGTGGGCATGGAGGCTCTAGTACCCTGTTGTACCACCTCTAGCTTGGATACAAGATGTGATACAGGTGGTCATGGAGTCTCTAGTATCCTGTTGTACCGCCTCTAGCTTGGATACAGGATGTGACACAGGTGGGCATGGAGTCTCTAGTACCTTGTTGTTATGCCTCTAGCTTGGATACTAGATGTGATACAGGTGGGCATGGAGGCTCTAGTACCCTGCTGTATCACCTCTAGCTTGGATACAAGATGTGATACAGTAGGCATGGAGGCTGTAGTATACTGTTGTACCGCCTCTAGCTTAGATACAAGATGTGATACAGGGGGCATTGAGGCTCTAGTACCCAGTTGTTCCGCCTCTAGCTTGGTTACAAGATGTGATACAGGTGGGTATGTAGGCTCTAGTACCTGTTGTACCGCGTCTAGCTTGGATACAAGATTTAATACGGGTGGGCATGGAGGCTCTAGTACCCTGTTGTACCGCCTCTAGCTTGGATACAAGATGTGATACAGGCAGGCATGGAGGCTCTAATACCCTGTTATACTGCCTCTAGCTTGGATACAAGATGTGATACGGGGGGCATGGAGGCTCTAGTACTCTATTGTACCGCCTCTAGCTTGGACAAAAGGTGCGATATTGGTGGGCATGGAGACTCTCGTACCTTGTTGTTATGCCTCTAGCTTGGATACAAGATGTGATATTGGGTGCATGGAGGCTCCAGTACCCTGTTGGGCCGCCTCTAGCTTGGATACAAGATGTAATACAGGGGGGCATGGAGGCTCTAGGACCCTGTTGTACCGCCCTAGCTTGGATACTGGATATGATGCGGGTGGGCATGGAGAATCTAGTACCGCCTGTAGATTGGATACAAGATATGATACAGCTCTAGAACCCTGTTGCACCACCTCTAGCTTGGATATTAGATGTGAAACGGGCAGGCATGGAGGCTCTAGTACCCTGTTGCACAGCCTCTAGCTTGGATACAATATGTGGTACGGGCAGGCATGGAGGCTCTAGTAACCTGTTGTACTGCCTCTAGCTTGGTTACAGGATATAATGCGGGTGAGCGTGGAAACTCTAGTACCCTGTTGGATCTCTTCTAGCATAGGTACAAGATGTGATACAGGCAGGCATGGAGGCTCTAGTACCCTGTTGGACCGCCTCTAGCTTGGATACAAGATGTAATACGGGGGGCATGGAGGCTATAGGACCCTGTTGTACCGCCCTAGCTTGGATACTGGATATGATGCGGGTGGGCATGGAGAATCTAGTACCGCCTCTAGATTAGATACAAGATATGATGCAGCTCTAGAACCCTGGTGTACCCCCTCTAGCTTGGAAACAATATGTGATATGGGCGGGCATGGAGGCTCTAGTACCCTGTTGCACCGCCTTTAGCTTGGATACAAGATGTGATACGGGCGGGCATGGAGGCTCCAGTACTCTGTTGTACTGCCTCTAGCTTGGATACAAGATGTACTATGGGGTATGGAGGTTCTAGGACCCTGTTTGCCGCCTCTAGCTTGGATACAAGATGTGATACAGGTGGACATGGAGGCTCTAGTACCCTGTTGTACCTTCTCTAGCTTGGATACAAGATGTGATACGGCGGGTATGGAGGCTCTAGTACCCCGTGATACCACCTCTAGCTTGGATACAAGATGTGATACGGGGGGCATGGAGGCTCAAGGACCCTGTTGTACCACCTCTAGCTTGGATACAAGATGTGATACAGGTGGACATGGAGGCTCTAGTACCCTGTTGTACCGTCTCTAGCTTGGATACAAGATGTGATACGGCGGGTTTGGAGGCTCTAGTACCCCATGATACCACCTCTAGCTTGGATACAAGATGTGATACGTGGGGCATGGAGGCTCTAGGACCATTTTGTACAATCTCTAGCTTGGATACAAGATGTGATATGGGTGGGCATGGAGGCTCTAGTACCCTGTTGTACAACCTCTAGCTTGGATACAAGATGTAATACACACAGGCATGGAGGCTCTAGTACCCTGTTATACCGCCTCTAGCTTGGATAGAAGATGGGATACAGGAAGGCATGGAGGCTCTAGTATCCTGTTGTACCGCCTCTAGCTTGGATACAAGATGTAATACACACAGGCATGGAGGCTCTAGTACCCTGTTATACCGCCTCTAGCTTGGATAGAAGATGGGATGCAGGAAGGCATGGAGCGTCTAATACCCTGTTGTACTGCCTCTAGCTTGGATACAAGATGTGATACAGGCGGCATGGAGGCTCTAGTATCCTGCTGTACCACCTATAGCTTGGATACAAGATGTGATACAGGCGGGTATGGAGGCTCTAGTATCCTGCTGTACCACCTATAGCTTGGGTACAACATGTGATACGGGTGAGCATGCAGGCTCTAGTACCCTGTTGTACCGCCTCTAGCTTGGATACAAGATGTGACACACGAAGGCATGGAGGCTCTAGTACCCTGTTGTGCTGCCTCTAACTTGGATACAAGATTTGATACAGGTGGGCATGGAGGCTCTAGTACCCTGTTGTACCGCCTCTATCTTGGATACAAGATGTGATACAGGTGGTCATGGAGTCTCTAGTATCCTGTTGTACCGCCTCTAGCTTGGATACAGGATGTGACACAGGCGGCATGGAGGCTCTAGTATCCTGCTGTACCACCTATAGCTTGGATACAAGATGTGATACAGGCGGGTATGGAGGCTCTAGTATCCTGCTGTACCACCTATAGCTTGGGTACAACATGTGATACGGGTGAGCATGCAGGCTCTAGTACCCTGTTGTACCGCCTCTAGCTTGGATACAAGATGTGACACACGAAGGCATAGAGGCTCTGGGACCCTGTTATACCACATCTAGCTTGGATACAAGATGTGATACAGGCAGGCATGAAGGCTCTAGTACCCTGTAATACTACCTCTAGCTTGGATACAGGATGTGATAGAAGGGCATGGAGGCTCTGGGACCCTGTTATACCACCTCTAGCTTGGATACAAGATATGATACAAGGGGGGCATGAAGGCTCTAGTACCCTGGTGTACTGCCTCTAGTGTGGATAGAAGATGTGATATGGGCCGCGTGGAGGCATAAAAATTCAGTATGGTATCCTGCGGCATATTGCTGCATATTTGCTGTAACTGATCCTCCAGTTGTGGATGTTGGCGCCCCAGATTGTCTCATACATGTTCTATTGGTGATAAATCTGGTGGCCCCAGAAATGTGACAATGTTGAGGAGGCTTCTTATGTGTGTGGCCGAGCATTATACTGTTGTATCTTGGAAGTCGCCATCAGAGGAACACTTGAGCCAGACCATCACAGCAGCATTGCGGCACTCACCCCGAGCTCCCGAGACACAAACATGGCCATCATAAGGGCCAAAAGTAAACCTGGATTCATTGCTGAAGACAACCCGATTCTCCTCCATTATTGCAAACAGAGCAAAGGCCGAACATGTAATGGTGGCGACAGTGGGGGTCAGAGGCCGAACATGTAATGGGGGCGACAGTGGGGGTCAGAGGCCGAACATGTAATGGGGGCGACAGTGGGGGTCAGAGGCCGAACAAGTAATGGGGGCGACAGTGGGGGTCAGAGGCCGAACAAGTAATGGGGGCGACAGTGGGGGTCAGAGGCCGAACAAGTAATGGGGGCGACAGTGGGGGTCAGAGGCCGAACATGTAATGGGGGCGACAGTGGGGGTCAGAGGCCGAACATGTAATGGGGGCGACGGTGGGGGTCAGAGGCCAAACATGTAATGGGGGCGACGGTAGGGGTTCAGAGGTTGAACATGTAATGGGGGCGACAGTGGGAGTCAGAGGCCAAATATGTAATGGGGGCGACAGTGGGGGTCAGAGGCCGAACATGTAATGGGGGCAACAGTGGGGGTCAGAGGCCGAGCATGTAATGGGGGCGACGGTAGGGCTTCAGAGGCTGAACATGTAATGGAGGCAACGGTGGAGGTCAGAGGCCATACATGTAAAGGGGGCGACTGTGATGGTCAGAGACCGAACATGTAATGGGGGCAACGGTGGGGGTCAGAGGCCGAACATATAATGGGGGCGACGGTGGGGGGCAGAGGCCATACATGTTCTGGGGGCGACGGTGGGGGTCAGAGGACGTACATGTAATGGGGGCAACGGTGGGGGTCAGAGGCCATACATGTAATGGTGGCGATGGTGGGTGTCAGAGGCCGACATGTAATGGGGGCTGGGAGACCAAATATCCTTCAGCCAAGTGCTTGGAAATGGTTCCGTAGGACAGCGAGGTGTAATGAGGGTGCCCCTCCAACTGTTTCGGTGTCTCTAGATGGCAGACAACAAAACAGTTAGAGCTGCTGGTACTTGTCAGACAATCAGATGCTCCTCTCTACTGGTGGTCTATAGGGGGCGCCCTGAGCCCGGTCACCTTGTGCGTCTCTGTTTCGATAAAAATTGAAGCAGATGTGCACAGGCCCGGCCATTGCTCTGTGTGCTTCAGTGGTCTCGCTGAAATAAATGGAGCGGAGGCCGAGCGCGTGCACAGATGCTACATTCACTTAGGGACGTTGGGGGCCGCCGGAACGTTAGGGGTCGTCGGGATGTTGTGGGCCGCTGGGAAGTTAGGTGCGCCGTATGTTCTGGGGAGAGTTTAGATACAGCAAAATGCTATGTTTCTCATCCCACTTGCTACTGTTTCCGCGGTGGCCTACAGGTGGCAGACTTGTCATTGCCGTTCATGGGCCAGCCCCCGGTGATCCTTCCTCGTTTCGCTCTCCACACATTAACTCATTTTTGGTTTACTTCATCAAAATTTCAAATGGAAGTAGGCGGACGCCGACCACTTATAGCGCCGCAGGGGGAAGAATTACCGGAGTCAAGAATCCTTACCATTTCCAAAAAAAACTCTGCAACACAATATACATTTACATAATATGGGAAACTAAAAGTTCACAGGATGAAGTGCAATAACTGCAATAAAGGGGGTGCTCTGGCCGGAGAGGGCGGGGGGGATATTGTTTAAAAAGTATATTTCTGATAACCTTTGAAAACCTATACTTTTAAACAGGGGCGCCCCTGCCATGAGGCAGCCATCTGCAGGACTTCAGAGGGCGGTGCTCTACATAAACGATGGCCGCCCCTCGTCCCACACATACTGGCTGTGGTGCACCTACATAAACGATGGCCGCCCCTCGTCCTGCACATACTGGCTGCGGTGCTCCTATAAGCATGCTTGAGAAAGGTCACAAATGTGACCGAAACGTCGCAGGTTTTACCTTTGTTGGAGGAATAAAGATTGGAAAATTGCTTTTAAGATCCATCTGATGCTGCCTAGTCTTTGCTGCACATTTCCTATATAAACGGTGGCCGCCCCTCGTCCTGCACATACTGGCTGCGGTGCTCCTACATAAACGATGGCCGCCCCTCGTCCCCCACATACTGGCTGCGGTGCTCCTATATAAACGGTGGCCGCCCCTCGTCCCGCACATACTGGCTGCGGTGCTCCTACATAAACGATGGCCGCCCCTCGTCCTGCACATACTGGCTGCGGTGCTCCTACATAAACGATGGCCACCCCTCGTCCTGCACATACTGGCTGCAGTGCCCCTACATAAACGATGGCCGCCCCTCGTCCTGCACATACTGGCTGCGGTGCTCCTACATAAACGATGGCCGCCCCTCGTCCCCCACATACTGGCTGCGGAGCTCCTACATAAACGATGGCCGCCCCTCGTCCCTCACATATTGGCTGCGGTGCTCCTACAGAAACGATGGCCGCCCCTCGTCCTGTACATACTGGCTGCGGTGCTCCTACATAAACGATGGCCGCCCCTCGTCCTGCACATACTGGCTGCGGTGCCCCTACATAAATGATGGCCGCCCCTCATCCTCCACATACTGGCTGCGGTGCTCCTACATAAACGATGGCCGCCTCTCATCCCGCACATATTGGCTGCGGTGCTCCTACATAAACGATGGCCGCCGCTCGTCCCGCACATACTGGCTGTGGTGCTCCTACATAAACGATGGCCGCCCCTCGTCCCCCACATACTGGCTGCGGTGCTCCTACATAAACGATGGCCAGCCCTCGTCCCCCACATACTGGCTGCGGTGCTCCTACATAAACAATGGCCGCCCCTCGTCCCACACATACTGGCTGCGGTGCTCCTACATAAACAATGGCAGCCCCTCGTCCCGCACATACTGGCTGCGGTGCTCCTACATAAACTATGGCAGCCCCTCGTCCCGCACATACTGGCTGCGGTGCTCCTACATAAACGATGGCCGCCACTCGTCCCCACATACTGGCTGTGGTGCTAATACATAAACGATGGCCGCCCCTCGTCCCGCAAATACTGGCTGCGGTGCTCCTACATAAACGATGGCCACCCCTCGTCCCCCACATACTGGCTGCGGTGCTCCTACATAAACAATGGCCGCCCCTCGTCCCACACATACTGGCTGCGGTGCTCCTACATAAACAATGGCAGCCCCTCGTCCCGCACATACTGGCTGCGGTGCTCCTACATAAACGATGGCCGCCACTCGTCCCCACATACTGGCTGCGGTGCTAATACATAAACGATGGCCGCCCCTCGTCCCGCAAATACTGGCTGCGGTGCTCCTACATAAACGATGGCCACCCCTCGTCCCCCACATACTGGCTGCGGTGCTAATACATAAACGAAGGCCGCCCCTCGTCCCCCACATACTGGCTGCGGTGCTGCTACATAAACGATGGGCGCCCCTCGTCCCCCACATACTGGCTGCGGTGCTCCTACATAAACTATGGCAGCCCCTCGTCCCGCAAATACTGGCTGCGGTGCTCCTACATAAACGATGGCCACCCCTGGTCCCCCACATACTGGCTGCGGTGCTAATACATAAACGAAGGCCGCCCCTCGTCCCCCACATACTGGCTGCGGTGCTCCTACATAAACGATGGCCGCCCCTCGTCCCACACATACTGGCTGCGGTGCTCCTACATAAACGATGGCCGCCCCTCGTCCCCGCACATACTGGCTGCGGTGCTCCTACATAAACGATGGCCGCCCCTCGTCCTGCACATACTGGCTGCGGTGCTGCTACATAAACGATGGGCGCCCCTCGTCCCGCACATACGGGCTGCGGTGCTCCTACATAAACGATGGCTGCCCCTCGTCTCGCACATACGGGCTGCGGTGCTCCTACATAAACGATGACCGCCCCTCATCCCGCACATACAGGCTACGGTGCTCCTACATAAACGATGGCCGCCCCTCGTCCTGCACATGCTGGCTGCGGTGCTCCTACATAAACGATGGCCGCCCCTCGTCCTGCACATGCTGGCTATGGTGCTCCTACATAAACGATGGCCGCCCCTCATCCCCCACATACTGGCTGCGTTGCTCCAATATAAAGGATGGCCACCCCTCGTCCTGCACATACTGGCTGCGGTGCTCCTACATAAATGATGGCCGCCCCTCGTCCCGCACATACTGGCTGCGGTGCTCCTACATAAACCATGGCCGCCCCTCGTCCTGCACATACTGGCTGCGGTGCTCCTACATAAACCATGGCCGCCCCTCGTCCCGCACATACTGGCTGCGGTGCTCCTACATAAACGATGGCCGCCCCCCGTCCTGCACATGCTGGCTGCGGTGCTGCTACATAAACGATGGCCGCCCCTCGTCACCCACATACTGGCTGCGGTGCTGCTACATAAACGATGGCCGCCCCTCGTCCTGTACATACTGGCTGCGGTGCTCCTACATAAACGATGGCCGCTCCTCGTCCCCCACATACTGGCTGCGGTGCTCCTACATAAATGATGGCCACCCCTCGTCCCCCACATACTGGCTGCGGTGCTCCTACATAAACGATGGCCGCCCCTCGTCCCCTACCTACTGGCCCCGGTGCTCCTACATAAACTATGGCCGCCCCTCGTCACCCACATACTGGCTGCGGTGCTCCTACATAAGCGATGGCCGCCCCTCGTCCTGCACATACTGGCTGCGGTGCTCCTACATAAACGATGGCCGCCCCTCGTCCCCTACCTACTGGCCCCGGTGCTCCTACATAAACTATGGCCGCCCCTCGTCACCCACATACTGGCTGCGGTGCTCCTACATAAGCGATGGCCGCCCCTCGTCCTGCACATACTGGCTGCGGTGCTCCTACATAAACGATGGCCACCCCTCGTCCCCAACATACTGGCTGCGGTGCTCCTAAATAAACGTTGGCCGCCCCTCGTCCCCCACATACTGGCTGCGGTGCTCCTACATAAACGATGGCCGCCCCTCGTCCCCCACATACTGGCTGCGGTGCTCCTACATAAACGATGGCCGCCCCTCGTCCCCACATACTGGCTGCGGTGCTCCTACATAAACGATGGCCGCCCCTCGTCCCCACATACTGGCTGCGGTGCTCCCACATAAACGATGGCCGCCCCTCGTCCCACACATACTGGCTGTGGTGCTACTACATAAACGATGGCCGCCCCTTGTCCCCCACATACTGGCTGCGGTGCTCCTACATACACGATGGCCGCCCCTCGTCACACACATACTGGCTGTGGTGCTCCTACATAAACGATGGCCGCCCCTCGTCACACACATACTGGCTGTGGTGCTCCTACATAAACGATGGCCGCCCCTCGTCCCCCACATACTGGCTGTGGTACTCCTACATAAACGATGGCCGCCCTTCGTCCTCCACATACTGGCTGCGGTACTCCTACATAAACGATGGCCGCCCCTCGTCCTGCACATACTGACTGCGGTGCTCCTACATAAACGATGGCCGCCCCTCGTCCTGCACATACTGCCTGCGGTGCTCCTACATAAACGGTGGCCACCCCTCGTCCTGCACATACTGGCTGCGGTGCTCCTACATAAACGATGGGCGCCCCTCGTCCTGCACATACTGGCTGCGGTGCTCCTACATAAACAATGGCCGCCCCTTGTCCTGCACATACTGGCTGCGGTGCTCCTACATAAACGATGGCCGCCCCTCGTCCCCCACATACTGACTGCGGTGCTCCTACATAAACGATGGCCGCCCCTCGTCCCACACATACTGGCTGCGGTGCTCCTACAGAAACTATGGCCGCCCCTCGTCTTGCACATGCGGTGCTGCTGCACTCCGCTATTACTTGCCCACTTGAGGGGGATTTTTCTCCCCTCGTTCTCCCGCCCCTCTCCATTGATATAACACAGCACCCGTTCAGTACTGACCGGCTGCTATTTACACTGAGCGATCAGCGATCAGCGATCAGCGATCAGCTCATCCTCTGACGCCATTTCTATATATATAAAATTGAATGTATGTGTGTCTGTGTGTGTGTCTGTCTGTCTGTTTGTCCTTTATGCGCTACTACACCATTCATCCGATCGCCATGAAACTTTGGGAAGTTGTTGAGTACACTCCTGGGAAGATTATAGGCATAGTACATTTATGCTACAATAAATGGCGCGCGTGCGAGCGTCGTCGACAGTTACGCCCCCCCCACATAGATCGTTCGATTTCCATCATTGCCAATAATTCTCTCACTTCCCGATGTTGTAGAAACATGAAATTTGGCACGAGCATTGATTATATCACAAATAGGAAAATCTAACAGGTCCCAACTCGATTATTCAATTCTAAGCGCCAAAGAATTAGCGTCCAAATTTTACGTACGGAATCTAATTCTCTCACTTTCCAATGTCATAGAAACTTGAAATTTGGCACGAGCATTGATTATGTCATAAATAGGAAAACTTCAACGGTCCAAACTCCATTATGCAATTCTAAGCGCCAAAGAATTAGCTTCCAAATTTTACGTACAGAATCTAATTCTCTCACTTCCCAATATCATAGAAACTTGAAATTTGGCACGAGCATTGATTATGTCATAAATAGGAAAAGCTAATAGGTCCCAACTCAATTATTCAATTCTAAGCGCCAAAGAATTAGCATCCAAATTTTACGTACAGAATCTAATTCTCTCACTTCCTGATGTCATCTATCTATCTATATAAAATTGAATGTATGCGTGTCTGTCTGTCTGCGTGTCTGTCTGTTTTTCCTTTATGTGCTACTACACCATTCATCCGATCGCCATGAAACTTTGGGAAGTTGTTAAGTACACTCCTGGGAAGATTATAGGCATAGTACAACTATCCCCTGATAAATGGCGTGCGTGCGAGCGTCGTCCACAGTTACGCCCCCCCCCCCCACGTAGATCGTTCGATTTCCATCATTGCCGATAATTCTCTCACTTTCCTATAGCGTAGAAACATGAAATTTGGCGCGAGCATTGATTATGTCATAAATAGGAAAAGCTAATGGGTCCCAACTCGAATTTTCAATTCTAAGCGCCAAAGAATTAGCGTCCAAATTTTACATACGGAATCTAATTCTTTCACTTTCCAATGTCATAGAAATTTGAAATTTGGCACGAGCATTGATTATGTCATAAATAGGAAAAGTTAATGGGTCCCAACTTGATTATGCAATTCTAAGCGCAAAAGAATTAACGTCCAAATGTTACGTACAGAATCTAATTCTCTCACTTCCCAATATCATAGAAACTTGAAATTTGGCACAGGCATTGATTATGTCATAAATAGGAAAAGTGAATGGGTCCCAACTCGATTGTTCAATTCTAAGCGCCAAAGAATTAGCATCCAAATTTTACGTACAGAATCTAATTCTCTCACTTCCTGATGTCATCTATGTATATATAAATGAATTTATGTCTGTCTGTCTGTCTGTCCGTTATGCAGTACTACACCATTCATCCAATTGCCATGAGACTTTGGGAAGTTGCTGAGTACACTCCTGGGAAGATTATAGGCATAGTACAACTATCCTACGACAGGTGGCGCACGTGCGAGCATCGTCCACAGTTATGCCCCCCAGACAAAGATTGTTTGATTTCCATCTCAAGCACGAAAGCAAAAGGCATTACGAGCAACGGGAGGCGTGTTCAACTACAAAATGATGCATCCGCCGAACGCATCACAAGACAATTGCTGGATATTGAGAATGCTGAGGTTACATGAAAGCTGTGCTGTGATTGGTTGTTATATATTATACCGCTGAGGTAAAATGAAAGCTGTGCTCTGATTGGTTGTTATATATTATACCGCTGAGGTAACATGAAAGCTGTGCTGTGATTGGTTGCAATTTCTTATACTGCTGAGGTAAAATGAAAGCTGTGCTCTGATTGGTTCCTATTTCTTATACTGCTGAGGTAAAATGAAAGCTGTGCTCTGATTGGTTCCTATTTCTTATACTGCTGAGGTAACATGAAAGCTGTGCTGTGATTGGTTGCTATATATTATCTTGCTGAGGTAACATAAAAGCTCTGCTGTGATTGGTTGTTATATATTATACTGAGGTAACATGAAAGCTCTGCTGTGATTGGTTGTTATATATTATACTGAGGTAACATGAAAGCTGTGCTGTGATTGGTTGTTATATATTATACTGAGGTAACATGAAAGCTGTGCTGTGATTGGTTGTTATATATTATACTGAGGTAACATGAAAGCTGTGCTGTGATTGGTTGTTATATATTATACCGCTGGGGTAACTTGAAAGCTGCGCTGTGATTGGTTATCTAGATATATAAAAACGAATGTATGTATGTCTGTCTTCACGGCAACGTGCGACGGGTACGCTAGTCCTGCATAAACGATGGAGGATGAGCTGATCGCTCAGTGTAACCAGCAGCTGGTCAGTACTGGATAGCCGCTGTGTTATGTCGATGGAGGGGAGGGAGTGAGGAGAGCCAGCGATGCTAGCTCCTGTGCAGCAGCACCGCAGCCAGTATGTGCAGAGGCTAGGGTATCGTTTGCCCCACATGCATCCCTTCTAAAGGGCCCTTAAGCCAGCCGGGTAGCAAGCTGATAAGCATTTTACGCACTTGGTAGTCTCTCCAGAGCAGCACTAGTCACCTCCCCGACACACTAAACTTTAGGTGTGCTCTAAAAACACCCTTCTTCAGCCCCTCTATCCCCTAAACCAAACCCCTCTGTACCCCCTGATAACATGCTCCCTGACCTACTGCCTGCAGTCCCTGCTAGCCACCATCAGCCACCTCCTGCAGTCACACTGTTTCAGCCACTATATGGCCTGACCATTGTTTGTGTATAGCATCCCTCACTCTCCACCTCGCCTTACTTGCACAGCTCCAGCCCTTTACCCTCTGTATCCCCCCCATTATCTGTAGCATGTAAGCTGGTTGGAGCCCCGCACCCATGGGTTTGTATCTGTTCTTCCATCTTGTAAGCGCTGTGGAATATGTTAGCGCCATATAAATAACGAGCATTATTCTAATAAGTTCCAGTCTGGGTAGTGCCGATGCTGTAATCAGAGTGTGACCCCTGACCTCTCCTACAACATTGGCACCAATTAGTACCGAGTAAGGGAGTTGTATTCTTGTGGTATTACTACTGGGGCTACTATGGGGGCACTGTTATAACTGGGGCTATTATGGGGGCACTGTTATAACTGGGGCTATTATGGGGTTCACTATTACTACTGGGGCTACTCAGCTGTGGGACCCCCACCGATCAGCTAGTTATCTCCTATCGTGTGACTGGGGAAAGCTGGCGATGGTGGTATAATCCCTTTAATAGAGATCTGTAACCCCTTAATGACAAGAGTGTTTTGGTCCTAATATAGCAGGCACTTCTTAGCGACTTTACCGATGCGGCATGTAGCGCTATTTCTTAATACCTTTTTTCACTGAATTTATCTTCCATTGTTTTTGTTTTTAGGGATAATCTGTACAAAACGTAAAACAGATTTAGGTTTTTAGTTCTTTTTTAAATGATTATATTTAGACCAACGTAAGGTACAAGAACAGGTCGGCCATCTTGTTTTGGACACTTTGATATATAATTTGTATAGGCTATTGTAACTATCTTTTAGCAGTTGTGTTCGCCACGTCATATAAGACCTCTGGGGGACATTCATACTGTCATTGTTTTCACACCTTGGGAGCCCCAGTTACAGGGAAAAACATCGCCATATACGAACACCAGTCATTGGCCGAGCTGGTCAAGGACCTGCTAAGACTGATCACATGATCGCTGGGTCCCATGCAGGAAACAGCACTGCTGCTCCCTGTATTCTGTACACTGCACTCACTGAGCGCAATGTAGCCTGCAAAGAGAAGGCAGAAGTAATTGACAACTGCTTCTCCCTTCTCCTCTGGGTCTGCGGCTTTCTCTAACAGCTGAGGACCCAACCTGCTCCTGCTACATTGCAGGAGCTTTAATCCCACATTGCATATTTATTGTGCCTGGTCCTGAGCAGGTTAACATGACAGGCGCTTTCCTAATACAGGGTTAGAAACCCTCCTCCATAGAGAGCCAAATGGCAACTTTCTGGCTGCTTTCAACCTTCTCTAGGGGAAGCTCACTGTATGCAGTTTATAGGAGCGTTGCTTACACTAAGCTCCTCTGCTCCCCCTATTGGTGGTTGCAGGAAGGTACATTGTTACATTTACCTATTGTCTATATGAGCTCCGACAGCCCAGAATGTTTGCCCCGTGGTGTTAGACTGGACCTTCCCTCTAAGTGAAGCACATAAATACACTGTAACCAGCGCTCTCCTGTATCCTTCCTTGCTTTGTCCTGCAGTAAAAGAAAAAAGTGCCGAGTCCATAATTTACAAAGTAACACTTGTTCATTTTGCTCGTTCTATGGGAATAGATGAGGACGGCGCTCCTCGGAAACTCATCCATTGCGCCGGCTGCGGCCGACGATGACAACTTTATGACCTTTAAATTTGTGCCCAGAAGTAATATAGGATAATCCAGGAGCAGCGCGAGCGGCCGGAGACTCCTCTAGATCTTCCGTAATGGGAGACTTTGGCTTAGACGGTGGGTCACGTGACCTGATGGAACGGCGGGGTTTTTCTTTGACTCGTAAAATGTTACAGTTCATAATTCTGCAGTCGCTGGCAGCGGTAAATGGCGCAGTATTTCCTGATGAATTGTGCAAAGAATTCCACCGTCTAAGCAGCCCGTGGGGTCAATCTGAAATTGATCATAAAGCAATCGTTTTGCTGGCTCTTCTCCTCTTTGGCGCGTTTCGCACTCGTCAGCTTTTTCTTTGTTGACTGGATAATTTTTCTTTAACAAAAAAAGTTAAAAACCATGAAAAATCCGATTTAAAGGGGCGTTCCACTTACAATACCTGACTGGTGTAGGCGATTATCAATTCAGGATGGCTGCATTTTAATATCAGTTTTACGGTCACGGCATCGGGATTCCTTGTTATAAACTTCATGCTGATCTGTTCAGTTCCATGGTGGGGGTCTGGCTGCTGCAGCTGTAATACAGACCCTGTATTCCTGCTATCAGACATCAGCCTGATACTTCCCACTGCTGAGGGTTTGCTACATTTGTAGCCAGGAAAGACAATTGTCTGGGAGGTTAACAAATCTTGTTCCTTGCCTGATAGTTTGCTACAATGTATCAGTCTGGTTTCCAGGATGCTTAGCTTAGAGAGAATTGTCTAGACTGGATACAACTGTAGCAAACTCTCAGCTGTACTATTGATGATCTGTCCTCGGGATAGAACACCAATAGTTGATCAGTGGGGGTCCACCACTTGGGGTAACCAGTGATCAGCTGATATCAGGCCAATTGTCAGTGGGGACGGAGGAAGAAGCAGACAGCTCTGTAGACACTGGAGCTTGGTATTGCATAAAATTCAATGGGAGTATGGAGCGTGGCCTGGCAATGGAGGACTGAGGACACACTTTTCATGAGCTCTGGGCCCTAGTCCAAAAATTGTGCCATCTCGGCACCCTTCTTACATCATGGGCAACCACAAAAGAACCAAGGGATCCAGGAAGACCTCTGGAATTCCCAGTTCTGCCTGCACCATCCGCGAGTTCATGAGAGGCATAAAGGAGACCACAGCCACACGGCCTACTGACAACCAAACAGCCGCAGAACTTTATACACCCCCCCCCCTCCCCTCCCCCAGCAATCCAGCCATCTTACCTTCTCCGTACCATCTCTCACTGAGCCCCTGGACAACATCCCCAAATGCTGCCTCCTGGATGTCCAGTTCTCCTTTAGCTTGCATGGCGGTTCTGGATACAGGGTTCCACAGCACTTTCAGTTCCACCTGAATGAGACACCGCCATCTTCCCCACCTGTCCTGCGCTCCTAGGACTCTCTCAGACCTTCATTCTCCAGCCAAAGAGATATTATTCAGTGGTCAGAAGGTAAGGTAGATGAGTCCCGTGGGGCCCCCACTCAGAGCATGCAAGATAATAAGATCAGTCTCCTCTATATTTACCAAGGGATCATCTATACCCTCTGCCTCCAGCATCTCTCCCATAGCAATCCTGCTCTTTGGGTATCTCCCTCCTGTGCCTGACCAATGGTCACTGACTTCCCAGTTGATGCCTACCCCGGCCCTCAGTTTCTGTTGCTCACCCTACTATTCACATCCCTCTGTTGCCCACACCATTTGATGAGGGTGCCCTAAAGGAACTCCGAGACCTACATTCTCACATCAGTGCCATACCCACCAGAGATGAGATGGAAGCCTACATTGGCCGCTTAGAGACTGTATATCGGACTGAACTTTCTTCCTTATGGCCAAAGTACCCGCTAATTGAAAGCAATCTATTGAATTGACAGCTGAATTTCAAATGACAGCATCAACACCATCCAGGCAACCCTTAATACTCACACGTTTCAACTTCACTATCTCTGGGATATGTTGGATGATGCTGAGAATAGAGGGCGGCGCAACAATCTTCACATATTGGGGCTGCCAGTGTCTTCAAGTCTAAGGAATTGCCTGCTTCTATACAAGCCGTCTTCAACAATGTCCTAGTTGTTCCTCTGGACATACCCTTGGAATTAGATAGAGCCCATAGGACCCTGAGCGCCAAACAACTGCCCAAAAGAGACGTAATTTGCAGAGTACATCAATACCTGCAGAAGGAAGCTATCTCTCAAAAACTCGAAGATGGTGCAACAGCCTCGTTTGGAGGTGATCCTGATGGCTCTTTACCTCTTACCCTGCAGGAACATCAGGCTCTGCGACCTCTCTCTAAAAAAAATTGCAATTTGAGCTACATGGGGCTTCCCATTCCACCTGCAAGTATGTCCTGTGGATGCAATACATGTTCTCCATTGTCCAGATCATCTCCCGGGATTCCCATCTGCTTCGGATCTCCCCATACCTGATTTCCCAGGTTTACCAATGGGCCCTCCCAGGGAACCCTCCTCCTTGCAACCAAAGTAAAATGATAAAAATCCCCGTGAGGATGCCTCTCCTCCTTCCATCTTTCAGCCGGACACTCCAAGAACTCGAGCTAGTTGCCGTTTGGTGGCTTTTGCACCCAATCAATAAGGATTATTCCTACTTTTCCCTGTCAGTCCTACAGCCACATTGACGCTAGTCTCCTGAGACACTATACACTGACTTGGCGCCCTACAGCCTCCATTGGGAATGTGATTTGGTCTGACCATGCCCCAATTTTTCAATCCTTGTACGTCCCTGAAGTTCTTACTGGAGCCTGGACTTGGCATCTGATCGACAATCTCCTTGTCTGTTGTGAAGACCTCAAGCATACAATACAAAACTCATTACTCCTTGGACCCTACACCCCTCCCAGTAGTGTAGGAAGCTTTAAAGTGTCTCCTACATGGGGTCCTAATTAAACATGGAACAACACATAAGAACGTTTTTATGCTGGCGGTCACCGGACAACATAGAGTTGATCGACTTGATCTCGGATGACGCCCTGCCCCCTTTATCAGTACTCCGGTCTAATTATCCTGATAGGTGTTTCTCTGGGTGGAATACCAATATCTGGCCTCCTTTCTAAAGACCCATCATGAAACTTACCACCTACATATACAGAGATCTCCCTGCCCACAGCCTCTGGCGTATATACAGCATCTTGTCACATACCCCCCAGGAGACCCCTTCCTTAGCTCACAATTGGGGAAGGATCTGTCTACTTCTATACAAACTCTGACTGGGATTGGCCTTTATACTCTTGCACAACCTGCCTGTCATGCACAGCACAATAAAAAAATCCTCTAGCTAGTACCGATGTCCGGACGCCGCAACTACTCGTCAGTTTGGGATGTGCGTTGGCGCAGTGACTCTGCGGTGGGAACGATGTTGCACTACTTCCTGGAGATGTCTACATGGCAGGGGGTGCGGGCTGCTGGATGGACGCTTCTGTATACGGCTCTGCATGAACACAGTGGGTTTGGTACTCTTACTGTTTGTGATGTTCATCAATATTCTTGAAAATTAATAGATTAAAGCTAACTTCAGTGGGAGCTTCACCTGCAATCCAAGCCCATCCAGATGCTTCATTGCATACTGAGCGGTCTGCTTTTGGCTCCGTCCTCACTGACAGATGGCCCTATATCCGCTGATCACTGGGGGTCCTCGCTGGGAGACCCCATTGACCAACTCTTGATGATATATCCTGAGGCCAGAGCTTCAATAGTAAAGTCCTGGAAAACACCTTTAAGTCTGTACTGCATTTTTGACTCATGAAAAAAATTACAGTTTTTTGTGCAAGTGGTGCTCAATCAAAAAGACGCAACATTTTAGCCTTCTGCGCCAGCGGGCGCGGCTTTGTAGGAGAGATCACAGATTACAATCTATTACAGAAACTGATGTACGTTAGCAGAAATATACACTCTGTGTCAGAAACCCTCCTGCGCCCCCAGAAGAAGCTGTCGTTCTGCTGCAGACCCCGTCCTGTGGTTCCATCTCTGGCAGATCTGTAGATGATGAGAGTTGTGGTGATTAGATGGACGGTCTTGTCACCAGAGACCCTAAAAAGAAGAGATTTCACCCCGTTACCAGAGGGGGGTGCATTATTGGGGTGTGAGAAGCTGGAGGGTCGTATCGATGAATTGTCCCCCACCAGGCCGTTCTGTCCAGACCACCAGTAGAGAGGAGCGTCTGAAGAGACTGCTAGGAGGTGTTGGGATCGGGGGATGGGGGCACACAAGATGACTGGGCTTAGGACGCCCCCTACAGACCCCCAGTAGAGAGGAGCATCTGACCAGACTGTTAGGAGGTGTTGGGACCAGTGGATGGGGGCGCACAAGCTGACCAGGCTCAGGACCCCTCGACAGACCACCAGTAGAGAGGAGCATCTGACCAGACTGTTAGGAGGTGTTGGGACCAGTGGATGTGTGAGGGCACACAAGGTGAGCGGTCTAAGGACCCCCAATAGACCACCAGTTGAGAGTAGCGTCTGACCAGACTGATAGGAGGTGTTGGGACCAGTGGATGGGGGTGCACAAGGTGACCGGGCTCAGGACCCCCCTACAGACCACCAGTAGAGAGGAGCGCCTGACCAGACTGGTAGGAGCTATTGGGACCAGTGGATGTGTGAGGGCACACAAGCTGACCGGGCTCAGGACCCCCAATAGACCACCAATTGAGAGGAGCGTCTGACCAGACTGTTAGTGGGTGTTGGGACCAGTGGATGTGTGGGGGCACACAAGCTGACCGGGCTCAGAACGCCCCCTACAGAACCCCAGTACAGATGAATGTCTGACCAGACTGTTAGGAGGTGTTGGGACCAGTGGATGGGGGCACACAAGGTGACCGGGCTCAGAACGCCCCCTACAGACCACAAGCAGAGGGGAGTGTCTGACCGTTAGGAGGTGTTGGGATCAGTGCATGTGTGGAGGCAAACAAGCTGACCGGGCTCAGGACCCCAATACACCACCAGTTGAGAAGAGCGTCTGATCCGACTGTTAGGAGGTGTTGGGACAAGGGAATGTGTGAGGGAACACAAGGTGACTGAGATCAAGATGCCATGACAGACCAGTAGTAGAGAGAAGCATCTGACCAGACTGTTAGGAGGTGTTGGGACCAGTGGATGTGTGAAGGCACACAAAGGGACCGGGCTTAGGACCCCCTACAGACCACCAGTAGAGAGGAGCATCTGACCAGACTGTTAGTGGGTGTTGGGACCAGTGGATGTGTGGGGGCACACAAGCTGACCGGGCTCAGAACGCCCCCTACAGAACCCCAGTAGAGATGAATGTCTGACCAGACTGTTAGGAGGTGTTGGGACCAGTGGATGGGGGCACACAAGGTGACCGGGCTCAGAACGCCCCCTACAGACCACAAGCAGAGGGGAGTGTCTGACCGTTAGGAGGTGTTGGGATCAGTGCATGTGTGGAGGCAAACAAGCTGACCGGGCTCAGGACCCCAATACACCACCAGTTGAGAAGAGCGTCTGATCCGACTGTTAGGAGGTGTTGGGACCAGGGAATGTGTGAGGGCACACAAGGTGACCAGGCTCAGGACGCCCCCTACAGACCACCAGTAGAGAGGTGCGTCTGACCAGACTGTTAGGCTGGTTCACACAGGGAGGATTTGCCGTGGAAATTCCATACGGGATTTCGCTGCAGCAAATCCGCATGTGGCTACTAATCCCAGGATTTCCCAACCATATGGATGAGATTTATGAAAAATCTCGTCCACACGGGACAGCTAGTCCATTATGGCAAAGCTGGCACTGCTGTGCGGATTCCCTGGCCGCAGCATGTCAATTTTTTTTTCCATTGCGGGCACGCTCTCCTCTATAGGAGCGCCGGCCGCAACGGAAAAGTGTGCAGCCAAGCCACTCCAAAACCCGCATTTTTTTGCTGCAGCAAGACCGCGAGATTTCCGCCGGGAATACGACCCGTGTGACCCCAGCCTTATGAGGTGATAAGATCGGTGGATGGGGGCAAACAAGGTGACCAGGCTCAGGACACCCCCTACAGACCACGAGTAGAGAGGAGCGTCTGACCAGACTGTTAGGAGGTGTTGGGACCAATGGATGGGGGCACACAAGGTGACCGGGCTCAGGACCTCCGACAGACCACCTGTAGAGAGGAGCAACTGATTCTCTGACAAGAACCAGCAGCTCCAACTGTTCGCCATTCAGAGACAGAGGGTGCCATGATTACATCCATGTGTCTGTCGGAACCATTTCCAAGCATTTGTCTAAAGGACATTTGGTCTTGCCGCCCCCATTACATGTACGGCCTCTGACCCCCACTGTCACCCCCATTACATGTATGGCATCTGACCCCCACCGTCGCCCCCATTACATGTATGGCATCTGACCCCCACCGTCGCCCCCATTACATGTATGGCATCTGACCCCCACCGTCGCCCCCATTACATGTATGGCATCTGACCCCCACCGTCGCCCCCATTACATGTATGGCCTCTGACCCCCACTGTCGCCCCATTACATGTATGGCCTCTGACCCCCACTGTCGCCCCCATTACATGTATGGCCTCTGACCCCCACTGTCGCCCCCATTACATGTACGGCCTCTGTCCCCCACCGTTGCCACCATTACAAGTTCGGCCTATGACTCCCACCCTCGCTCCCATAATATGTTCGGCCTCTGACCCCCATCACCACCCCCATTACATGTTCAGCCACTGACCCCCACCATCGTCCTCATTATATGTACGGCCTCTGACCCCTGCCGTTGCTCTCATTTCATGTCGGCCTCTGACCCCCACCATCGCCCCCATTACATGTACGGCCTCTGACCACCACCGTTGCCACCATTACATGATCGGCCTCAGACCACCACCGTTGCCCCCATTACATGTTCGGCCTCTGACCACCACCGCCTCCCTCATTGCATGTACGGCCTCTGACCTCCACAGTCGTCCCTATTACATTTTCGGCCTCTGACCCCCACCGTTGCCACCATTACATGATCGGCCTCTGACCCCCACCGTCGCCCCCAGTACATGTATGTCCTCTGACCCCCACCGTCGCCCCCAGTACATGTATGTCCTCTGACCCCCACCGTCGCCCCCAGTACATGTATGTCCTCTGACCCCCACTGTCGCCCCCAGTACATGTATGTCCTCTGACCCCCACCGTCGCCCCCAGTACATGTATGTCCTCTGACCTACACTGTCGCCCCCATTACATGTACGGCCTCTGACCCACACTGTCGCCCCCATTACATGTACGGCCTCTGACCCACACTGTCGCCCCCATTACATGTACGGCCTCTGACCCACACTGTCGCCCCCATTACATGTACGGCCTCTGACCCCCGCTGTCGCCCCCATTACATGTACGGCCTCTGACCCCCGCTGTCGTCTCAGTTTGCAGTGATGTTGCGAACGATGAAACTGGTCACTACGAAGGAGAACCGGGTTTTCTCCAGTGATAAATCCGAATTTAGTTTGGGCGCTGACGACGGCCGTGTTCATGTCTGGAGACCTCGGGGGATGCCTCAATCCTGCCCCCTGCTGGTGTGGTGGTCTGGGGGGCCATCACATATGACAGTTGGTCTCCCCTAGTGGTGGTACGAGGGACAATGACAGCTAAGCAATATGTTCAGGACATCCTGCAGCCACATGTGTTCCTCTCATGGCGGCTTCCATAACAGGTCAGGTTTTCAGGATATCCTATAGTAAGACCACCTGTGGCAATGTCTGAGGACCGACAATAATTACATCGCCTGTGCAACACTGAGGAAATCCTGAAAACATGACCTGTTGGCGGTCCCTGAGGACTGGAGTTGGGGAAAACTGATCTAGAGCAGTGTTCCCCAACTCCAGTCCTCAAGGCCCGCCAACAGGTCATGTTTTCAGGATTTTCTCAGTATTGCAGAGGTGATGTAATTATGGTCGGTGCCACAGGTATTCTTACCATAGGATATCCTGAAAACATGAACTGTTGGTGGTCCCGAGGACTGGAGTTGGGCACCCCTGATCTAGAGGCTCAGTTAGAGCAAATGTGGAGCGATATGCTGCAGGATATCAGACAGACCCTGTATGCCTCCATGCCTGCCGTATTACATCTTGTATCCAAGCTAGGGGTGGTACAACAAGGTACTAGTGAATCCATGCCTGCATGTATCACATCTTGTATTCAAGCTAGAGGCGGTACAACAGGGTACTAGAGCCTCCATGCCCATCTGTTTCACATCTTGTATCCAAGCTAGAGGTGGTACAACAGGGTACTAGAGCCTCCATGCCTGCCTGTATCACATCTTGTATCTAAGCTAGAGGCGGTACAACAGGGTACTAGAGCCTCCATGCCCATCTGTATCACATCTTGTATCCAAGCTAGAGGCGGTACAACAAGGTACTGGAGACTTTGTGCATGCATGTATCACATATTGTATCCAAGCTAGAGGCGGTACAACAGAGTACTAGAGCCTCCATGCCCGCCCGTATCACATCTTGTATCCATGCTAGAGGCGGTACAACAGGGTACTGGAGCCTTGATGCCTGCATGTATCACATCTTGTATCTAAGCTACAGGTGGTACAACAGGGTACTAGAGCCTCCATGTCCCCCATATCACATCTTGTATCCAAGCTAGAGGTGGTACAACAGGGTACTAGAGCCTCCGTGCCCATCTGTATCACATCTTGTATCCAAGCTAGAGGCGGTACAACAAGGTACTGGAGACTTAGTGCATGCATGTATCACATATTGTATCCAAGCTAGAGGTGGTACAACAGAGTTCTAGAGCCTCCATGCCCGCCCGTATCACATCTTGTATCCAAGCTAGAGCTAGTACAACAGAGTACTAGAGCCTCCATGCCCGCCCGTATCACATCGTGTATCCAAGCTAGAGGCAGTACAACAGGGTACTAGAGCCTCCATGCCCCCCCATATCACATCTTGTATCCAAGCTAGAGCTAGTACAACAGAGTACTATAGCCTCCATGCCCGCCCGTATCACATCTTGTATCCATGCTAGAGGCGGTACAACAGGGTACTGGAGCCTCCATGCCCCCCGTATCACATCTTGTATCCAAGCTAGAGGCGGTACAACAGGGTACTAGAGCCTCCATGCCCCCCCATATCACATCTTGTATCCAAGCTAGAGCTGGTACAACAGAGTACTATAGCCTCCATGCCCGCCCGTATCAAATCTTGTATCCAAGCTAGAGGTGGTACAACAGGGTAATAGAGCCTCCATGCCTGCATGTATCACATCTTGTATCCAAGCTAGAGGTGATACAACATGGTTCTGGAGCCTCCATGTCCACCCGTATCACATCTTGCATCGAAGCTAGAGGCCTCTTTTCAAGTAAAACGGTTGTGTTAGGAGGAGACTTGCGGTTGTGGGAGGGGGCATGCGACGTGGGTGTGACGGCGTGCCCGGGACTGTCGTGGGCCATGGTGGTGTGTTCCGGGCGTCGCCTAGTCGGGTTGGCATCTGGGCCGGTGTCAGACGTGGGGTGCGCGGTGCTGCTGGGCAGGCTTCTGCGGCTGGGCTCGGAGTTTCCCTGTTAGGGACCGCCACCCAGTTGTAACCCTGGGGGGCAAGTAGGTAGGGAGAGGGTTGGTTGTTAGGGACTTCAAGTCTTTCGTTCCTAACCGACCCTGACCAGAAACACTGGCCATACAAAGATTTGGGTAGAAGGTGAACCCCAAGTATCTGCAATATGGAGGCTGTTACAGCAGTCATAAATCAGGTCCAGAATTTGACTGAGGTGGTATAGGACTTGTTGGCTCATCTCTCGCACCAGAAACAGACGGTGGCGGGGTCTTCAGCAATGGTATCACAAGGGCCCATACCCATTGGTGAACCTAAGGCGACTTTACCTGACTTTTTTCGCGGTGACTGTAAGGCATTTTTTTGCATTCCAGGAGGGTTGTAAATTATATTTTAGTTTGCGCCCACATCCCTCTGGGTCAAACATCAGAAGGTTGGAATTGTGATTTCCAGACTAAGAGGGGACCCACGGAATTGGGCTTTTTCATTACCATGAGATTCCCCTTCTTGTCAGCCGGTGGATGCCTTTTTCTCCACCTTAGGTCAGATATACGATGCGCCAGATCGTGCAGGGTATGCGGTTTCTAAATTATTGAGCCTGCGTCAGGGTAAGAGGCATTGATGCTCCCCTGCTGGCGGCAGGGTTGATAAAGAAGGTTACACCGGAACCCAGGTTCTTGGTGGGAGCTTTACATTCAGAGATCTGTACATTTTTGGTGATGGAAGGTTTATCATGTTGTGGTTACCGTGGTTGCAACTACATAACCCCGTTATTGATTGGGCCGCGTCCGAGTTGATACAGTGGGGTACAGGATGCAAGGACCATCTGACAACTGTCCAGTTGCATTCCTCGGGTTGTGAGGTGGCCGGCCTGTCTAAGTATTTAGAAGAATTTGCAGATGTATTTTCAGGGAGTGGGATTGCAAGATTGAGCTCTTCCCGGGTAGTAAGATCCCTAAGGGGGGTATTTACAATGTTACTGTGCCAGAAGAGGAGGCCATGAAGGAGTATGTAACCGAAAGTTTGGACATGGGCCACATACATCATTCTGAGTCCCCTGCTGGGGCCGGTCTGTTCTTCGTGGAGAAGGATGGCAGTCTCTGGCCTTGTATTAATTATCGAGCATTAAATATGATTTCTGTAAAAAATCAATACTCTCTGCCATTGATCCCCGATTTGCTCAATCAGGTTGTCGGGGCTAGTTGGTTCTCTAAGCTTGACCTCAGGGGAGCCTACAACCTGATTAGAATTTGTGAAGGGGATGAATGGAAGACCGCATTCAATACTCCGTTCGGACATTCTGAATGTTTGGTAATGCCAATTTTGATTATGCAATGCTCCTGACGTTTTTCAGGGCTTCGTGAGCACCATTTTTCACGATATCTCTGGGGTCTTCATGGTGGTTTATTTGGATGACATATTAATTTTTCTCTCCCGATTGGGAATCTCATGTGAGTCATTTACATGTTGTGCTTTTGCGCCTACGAGACAATAAATTGTTTGCCAAATTGGAGAAATGTCAGTTCGGGGTGCAGAAGGTGTAGTTTTGGGGCTATGTGATAACCCCTTCTGCCATGCTGATGGATTCCGATAAGGTTTGTGCCATAACCGCATGGTGCCAACCGACCAGTCTAAAGGCTCTGCAGCGCTTTTTTGGTTTTGCAAATTTTTATGGTATAATGCGATCTTAACTTGCCCTTTGTGGTGGAGGTAGATGCGTCCACACATGGTGTGTGTGTGTGTGTGTGGGGGGGGGGGGGGGGGGGGCGGTTTTGTCCCAGGGTTCCGCCTCGGCAACAGCAGTGGACAGAGTTTTTGGCATTGGCAGAATTTGCCATTAATATTCATTGCAATTCTGCATCCGGTACCTCGCCATTTTTTTGTAATGTGGGTTATCATCCCAGATGTTCTTTGGGGGTTTCTTCGGTTTTCCAGAATCCCGCAGCTGATGCTAGAATAGCCAAGCTTGAGGAGGTTTGGGGTGAGGTCCGACGGAATTTAGAACAGGCCAGGAGAGCATGTTAAGGGGTGGTGCTAACAGAATCTCGGATTCCTTCTTAGTTGGTCAGTTGGTGTATCTTTCCTCCAAGAATTTGAGATGAAAGGTTCCTGCAATTAAATTAGCCCCACGTTTTGTGGGACCTTTCTCTGTTACCAGAGTCATCAATCTGGTGGCTTTTGAGTAGGCGTTCTCGGAGTCATGGAGGATTCATAATGTTTTGCACAAATCTTTGTTGAAGAAATACGTCCCTCCTGTATATATGCAGTGCAAAGCCAAATACTGGGCCATCCGTCAGATAACTCATTAGTCCATTTGAAGAAGCAGGCAGCCAGTAATAAAGAACATGTCCTTAGTCTGTAGGGACATGTGAAGCTCACCTCCTTACAGGCATTCTGCTGGCACTCAGGCTCTCGTAGAGGCGTGCTCTGTATTTGTGGGTGGGGTTAAGTCTTTAAGCCTGTAAGTATGCTTTAAAGGGGTAATGGCACTTATCCTCTCCCCACAGGTTTGGGGATCAATGACTGATCACTGGGATTCCAAACCCTGGGACCTCCAGTAATCCCAAGACTGGCACACTTCAATGCCCCATATGAGTGAGTGCTGCTCCATTCACTTCTTTGGGTGGAAGGAGATGGCTGAGCGCATCGATCCCCACCTGTGCCATAGAAGCAAATGGTTGTAGTGGTTGAGCATATGTAAGGATGTGGAAGGAGCCCTCACCCCTTAACTGAGCTTGCTAGTGGCCGCTGCCATTCTGAGATCTGAGATGGAGGTCTAAACGTATGTCCCAAATACTAAGGCTCATTAAAGTCAATGGACAGAGACTTAGACTGCATTATTACAGCTGGCGATCAGAGGGAGCTCCAACTACTGCTAGTAATAGAAATCAATGGAGCTATTACAAGTATAAGGACTGTAGCCTTGTCCTGAACAGGAAGTGGGGCAGTGGCCATCTATGGAGATGCTGAAGGAACAGCAGCTGTCATGGGACCAGGACGTTATAGGCTGAGCAGCACCGTTTTCTGTCAGACTGCAGCAGCACTTGTGAAGTAGCGCAGGTTGTCGCTGCAGTATGGTGGTTTCAGCCGCCTGCCTGCCTCATGGCCAGATGTTCCCTCTAACAGTGGGTGAACCTGATGTGCCACAGACAGCTACTTACCTCAGACTGCAGACAAGAGAGCCCCAGAGACACAAGGACCTGATGTCCAGCGTTCCAGGTCTGGAAGGGAGTAGCTCCTTCATGCTAAAGTACAGCTAAAACCAACTGTGAGCTGACTGAGGCGTGAGACAGCAATCCACAGTGCAGCGCTACCTAGAGGGGGCTCAGAGTAATGACAGGACTCCTGCAGTTAGGAAGGAGCACTGCCATGAGTTAGAGACCAGAGACTTGTGTGGATCCAACCTGTAGTAGCGAGGAGCTGGAGAGCTTGTTATGGACCCGTTAGGGGAAGGTGCGCCGCTGCAGCAGATCTCGGCCACAATGATCGATCCCACTGAATGGGTGGGATCGTTTGCTGTCATGGAGAATTGCAGGATTGTCGGCCTTTAGATTTGCTGCTTGTATAAATCTTTATTATGTTGCATGCGCTTCTATGTTATTTTGCGTGTTTCTGTCTATTTCTGATAAGTCTTGGCGGGTTTCCCCACCATTGACTTTACATTGTGACCTTCCCACAGGTTCTCGGAAGACCTAGAGCCGATCATTTCATATCGGCAGTAACGACTGACCCTGATCTCCCCCTCCGCGGACCCGCCGGCTCATGGGCGCCACACAGGAGAAGGTGGTGGTTGATCAACTTATGCCCATAACCAGTGGGGCATAAACACCTTTCATAGCTGGAACTTTTGAAAATGCGCTTCATAACCGGAATATCCCTTTCAGTAAAGGTTGTTGGGAAGCTGTAAGGAGTCCTAGGTTTATTCCGTGGTAGATGACGCCGGACCTCCCTACATCATACTTAAGATGCACGATACATCCCGGGCCCCCACGACCCCTAAATACAGAGCAGCCCACTTATACAGAGCGCAGTTTAATTAATTGACTCCTCTCGCTGTCCTCTGTACTTTCTCCTCCGTATAGCAGAACAGTCAATATCCGTATAAAGAGATCGAATCCAATCTCCTCGCGTTCAGAGAAAAAAAAGAGACAAAATCAATTCTCTGTTTTGACCAATTCTCGGCAGTTCGGTGAGTGTGATTGTTGTGGAGGACATGGAGATGAGTTATGGTCACCCGGTTAGTTATTGGGGATCAGTCACACCCAGACCCCCCTGCATAAACATGTAGGGCCAGGAAGGGGGCGGAGCCCTGCTGCAGCACTTACATTGGGGGCCAAGAGTTTCAAGCTGCCGCTTGCACTAGTTGCCTTGGTTTAGAGGGAGTCAGTCTCCAGATTTCCCCCGACCGCACCGTTCCCGCCAGGCCTTCAGCCTGTAAGAGTGCGTTCACATGTGGTGGATTTTGGCAGATATTGATGTTATTCCACAGTAGATTTCACCTTTTGAAGTGATAAAGTTTGCTGTGGATTTGCGTCAAGAAGCGCACCAAGTGGTGCAGATATAGATGGGTTTTCTGCACCGTTGGGTAGGTTCATATGGAGTGAAAAAGTTGTGGATTTTCCGCTGTGGAAAGTCAGCACCAAATTCCACATCATTTCCATGTCAAAAACGATCAAAATCCAGAGCTTTGGTGCAAATCTGCAGCAGACGTCACCCCGCTGTGTGGATGTACCCTAAAACGCCGCCAACTGTATGTCTATCACTGGTCAGCAGTCCTGCATAGTCTGGTAAAGTAGTTTATATAACTCCCGCGCCAAGAGTCTGGTGGGTGCGTCCTTAAGAGCTGCAGCTTGAATTCACACTTTGGCGGCCACCTTTCTTTGCTGTGGATGAGGTCTCCTGCGTTCAGCACGAGTCGCCCGTCACCTCTGGATGTTGGGAGTGCTGCATGCGCAGAGGCGACCTTGAGGTGATGACCAGCTTGTGGACATTGTAGAGGATGTCATCCATGTTGGTCAAAGAAAGGAGATCGCCTTAGTGGCAGCTCTCACAGTCCGGATACACCCCTCAGACTCAGAGACTCTCAGAGTTTTGGTTCCACAGCACTTTAGTAGATACCTCATGTAGTGTGTCTTTGTCTTAATGTCTGTCTATGTGTATTGGCCTTAACTGGTCATTAAACGGTTAATGTCTGGTGCAGAATGCACCCTATTCCAGTATGTTACCTGTCAGTCACCCCCAGCTAAGACTGGGATTGGGTAGGAAGTTCACCTTTAGCCCAGGATTGGCTAGTGGGGAGGATATAAAAGACAGGGCAGGGGAGGAGTTCAGTTCAGTCTAGTCTGGGAGAGAGAAGAGTCTAGTCCAGGCCTGGAGGCCGGCCATGGAAAAAGCAGGAGAGGAGCGGAGTTTTCTTCAGCCTTCCTCAGCCTAGCCCTGAGCGATTATTGCCAGTGAAGGTCTGCTGGTCAGCGGCAAGGAAATCAGCCATCACAATCCTGAGTTTGACTTGTCCCTGCATAGTCAGAAGTCAAAGTGTCTACAAGAGAGCCTGCAGTGTTTCCCTCCATTCCTCCACAAACAACCTCCCAGCTCATCTCCACTTCGCTTGGAATGGGCACCTCATTCCTCCAGTAAGGGATTAAGGAAGTATGTGTACCTTGTTCTTTATGTCTAGCAAGTTGTTATTGAAGTTATTGCCTGTTGCAAAGAAAGTGTGGACTTGGTATTTAGTTCTGAGGCGATAAGTAAATTGTGTGCCTTCGGACCTACTAAAGCTCTTTGGGACTTGTCTCATTGTTTTGCTCACGCACTCACTAAAAGGCACTGGCGTTGCATCGGACCATACACCAATTACTAATGGTTATCGCCAAGAGCCCTGTTGTAATCCACCTGCTGCATGAGCCACCATTCTAGACAGAGTAGCATCCACCACGACAAAGTTAGAATTGGCGCAACTGCTTGAGCTACTCTCCTGCCAACTTCTGCTCGCTACAGGAAAGTGGGAACCGAATGGGTTAATTGAAAAATAGGGGGCGGACCTAGCAGGGGAAATGGGCAGAGTTATGACTCAAAAGGGTCAGAGTCAAAAGTTCATGAAGAACATTGGGGGACATCAGAGGTGAAGAGATCCCAGGAAGAAGCAAGTCAGGAGCAGTGAGGAGAAAAATCTTGCCGATGGCTGTGGATGCGATGCTGGAGTAGTTCTGTGCGGCTGCGGAGGTTCAGGGCGTCAGATGGCTGCAGAAGATGATCGCTGAAGTCCTGGGGACGTCCATAAAGTCATCTGAAACACCAAGGGCCCAGGAAAGAAGACAGAGGAGAGCACGCACTGCAACGAGGCAAAGTCCTGATGTTGTTCCGAGGGTTCACCGCCATCTAGGGAGCCTTCTCAGGATCCTCCAGGTCGCGTGTCTTCTGCACCAGCCGCTAGGGAACAGAGTCGGCCTGGGAGGAAGCCCATGAGACGGTGAGGCTCAGCACTGCGATCTAGGCCCCGCTCCGAAAAAGGAGCTGAGCCTGAATTGTGGCTGACATCAAGGAGCAGAGGACGTGTGGGGGTAAACTCACCTGGCGAGGAACCGGTCGGAGAGCGTGCTTGTCACAGTCCAGCAGTGTTTGGGGAGGAAGATGATGCAGGAGTCCATGTGCGGAGGGGTCAGGAGGTCAGTCAGTGGCAGCAGGCGAACAGCGGTTGGTCAGTTCGGTTACACAGAGGAGGGATCTGTCTGCAGCGAGATCGGGATGGTTTTCCAGGATTAGAGAGATGTCACAGACAGTCCGGAGGCAGGGGGTACTCCAAGGATGCGGTCCAGCGGGAGTCAGCGGCTGCGGGGGTCACATCTGTGTTGTGTACGGTTAATGTACACAGTGTACTGCAGCGAAGGGTAAGAGGTGAGAGACATTTCGGGGTACATGACGGAAATGTTATCCAGGTTGGAGAGGAGAGCTGGAATGGGGTCGAGGAGTGTCCCATCTCCGGTTGAGGCATGGACGACACCGTCGCAGCTGACTACCAGCAGGAGTATCTAAGGGGGAGTTCAATGGCGGGAACTGAGGGCTCGCTGAAATCAGGGGTGACTGCTGCAGCACAAACAGGACAAGATGGTGATGGGATCGTTTGGATGATAGCGCTGAAGGGGGGATGTACGTGTGTTACGAGGATCCGCTGGGAGCGCATTTAAAACAGGAAGTTTGGGAAAATATATGGCGGGACAAGTACGTGAAGGTATTCTCACTTCTTCCTATGGAAAAACTTAGTTTGGACAAGGGGAAGAGAACGGAATATAAAAAAGAGGGGAAGGAAAAGAGGAGATGGCGCCTCATTCTGCTGACTTTTACTAACTGGTTGCAGGCTTTCGCCATTTAAGCGGGCGTAGTAGGGAAAACAGTGGCAGAATACCGATCCCCGCTGTTTTGCTACCTGGATTCAATTGGGGAGGCAAATGACGTGTTTGGTGGGCAAACATGGCTGCGCTATGATGAGCAGTTCAGGCAGAGATAATCGGTGCAGCTGAGTATAAGATGGAATCATAAGGAGATTGGCCTTTGGTTAAGAGTGATGCCCTGGTGAGGTACAGGCAGCCCAACCAGGGCAAGCTCCAGTGGTAGTTCACAATCAGGTAGGCAATACGATGGGAGTCTGCTGGCAGTTTAATGAGGGCCAGTGCTAAATTAGGGGGAAACTGCAAGTTTAAGTATATAGATTCACAGTTCCTTTATCAAGAGGTAAAGGAAAAGGGAGGACGCCGGGGAGGCTGGCAGAGATGGCACCGTATCTAAGTAGGCATTCAGACGCTGGTAAAGTGGAATTTTTATTTGTTGGCTTAAGCGATAGTTTTAAAATTCCTCCCCTGTTTATAATGTGCCGTTCTCTATAAAGAACCTGAAGTCCACAATTTGTCATCCTGAAGTTATTACAGAAAGGTTGAGGAAGGAGGCGTGTCTTTGGGTCGCACGGCCGGGCCTTTTAAGGAACTGCGGTGTTCGGATTTTAGAGTTTTACCATTGGGATTGGAACCTAAGAAGGAAACAAACAAGTTTCGGTTGATGCACCATTTGTCTTACCTGAAGGGTGCGTCGGTTAATGATGGGATTGATCCAGATCTCTGGTGGTTTATACATCATTTGATGCGTCCGTAAATTGGGTTAGGAAGTATGGCAAAGGGGCATTATTGGCTAAGACGGATATTGAATCGGCTTCTCGCCTTCTCCCAGTACATCCTGAGAGCAGTCATTCATTGGGATGCTACTGGGAAGCAAGTTATTTTGCAGACAGGTGTTTGCCTATGGGGTGTGTGATTTCATGTGTCTATTCTGAGACACTCAGTTCATTTTTGGAATGGGTGTTAAAGCATGTAGGGAGTATTGGTCCAGTGATCCATTACCTGGATGATTTGTTGTGTGTCAGGCCGGCACGTTCACCAGTATGTTCAATGTTTCTTGCAACAGTGCAATGGGTGGCACATCGTTTTGGGGTGCCATTGGCTTTGGATAAAATGGAGGGTCCATCGACATGTTTGAATTTTTTGGGCAATACTATTGATATGGAATAAATGGAGTGTAGGCTTCTGGTGGAAGAAGTGCAGTCTCTGCATTAGGAATTGCAGAAGACTCGGTTGGTAGAGAAGGTCACGCTTCAGGATTTGCTTATTGAGTAAGCTTAACTTTGCATGTGGGATTATGCCCATTTGAAGAGTTTTTTGCAGAAGACTGGCTTATGCAACATCAGGAGCAAAATCGGCGCCACTGTACATCGCTTCCGTCCTGTCCAAACATCACCCAGCCCGCACACTCCAATCTGCTAACACACTCAGACTAAACTACCCTCTCTTACGGACCTCACATGCTTGCCTCCAGGACTTCTCTAGAGCTGCATCGATCCTCTGGAACACTCTATCCCAAGGCATCCGGACAATTCCCGATGCACTGAACTTCAGATGCACCCTAAAAATGCACCTCTTCAGGGAGGCATACCAAATCTCCTGACCTAGTCCCCCACCCCTCCCTATGGCTCCTCACACCTTCCACTCTGCTTATCGCATATGACCTCTACCCCTGCACCTCCTTACCATACCCACCCCATTTGTTTCCTAGTAATGGATTTCCACATGTAATTCCCACACTGCCTGTGTTCCCCCATGCCTTATCTTCCCCGTGCCCCCCTTGTACCTCCTCTATCACCCCCTCCCCTTTGTACCTCTTGTATCACCCCTCTCCCCCTTGTACCTCCTGTATCCCCCCACCTAATTTGCTTCAAACTGATTGTATTTCACATGTAATTGTTGTATTGTCTGTGTTCTCCCTGCTTGAAAGTGCTGCAGAATAAGTTGGCGCTACACAAATAACAATTATAATTATTCATCTGGGAAGAGAGCATAAGGAGGACTTGGGGTTATGGTTGTCTTTTTTACTGCGCTATAATGGTAGATCGGTGATGCTGGAAGAGGTGGTGGAGAGTTTTGACCGTGAGCTGTTTACGGATGCAGCAGGAGGTGCAGGTTTTGATGCTTATTTTCAAGGGCAATGGTGTGTGAAGGGACGGCCTGGGGACTGGAAAAAATTGGGTTTGGTCAAGAATTTGGTGGTACTAGAGCCGTTTTCAATTATTGTCACTGTGTCCTTATGGGGTGTCTTTTTAAGACTAAGAAGATGCATTTTCATTACGACAATATGGGGGTGAAACAAGCCATTAATGGTTTAATGGCCTCTCCTCCCTCAGTGGTGAGCCTTCAGCGCTAGTTGGTGTTGGATGCATTGTCATTGAGTGTGTGGGTGATGGCAGTGCATGTACTGGGTGTAAAAAAAAATCAATAGCAGATGCTCTCTTGTTTTAGTGGGGCTGTTTTTGAGAGTTGGCTCTGGGTGCGGAAGCAGAGGGGTCTACATGCCCAGCTTTTCTTTAGAAATTAGTCGGCAAGCAGCGAATCACCTGATCAATGCATCATTGGTGCCGGGTACATCAGTGGCTGCGTGGAAGGAGTGGAATAATTGGCTGGTGTCCTTAGGTAACACAAGGATGGAGGAGGACAGAGAAGCAGCATACTGGTTGGGGAATGCATCTATGGTGGGCTGGTCTGTTGCAAAGGTGAATCTGTTCATGGCTGGACTGGTGATTGGTTTAAAATTGAGGGGAAGTCAGGATATGACAAAACGCTTTTTTAGTAGGTCAGGCCCTTAAAGGTTTTCGGAGGGAAAAAGGCAGACCAGATAAACGAAGGCTAATTTTGTTTAAATTGTTGGAGGAACTGAGGGGTTGGATGGGAAAAAATTTGAGGAGTTTGAACTGGCTTTATTTAGAGTTGCTTTTTTGGAGTGTTGCGATTAGGGAAGCTGGTTTTTCCTAATAAAAGAAAAGTGGTGGTTAATTGACAGTATTTATTGCGGTTTTTCAGAAGGTTTTGTCAAGTTTGGGGCTTGATAGCTCCAAATTTGGGTCCCACTCTTTTAGGGTGGGTGCTGCAATGGAGGTGGCAGAAAGGGGATTGGGTCTGGAGGTAATTAAGAGGATTGGCAGATGGGAGTCAGGAAGTTGTAGGTCCTATATCAGACTGCAGTTGTTATGAAGCTAGGGGTGGAGAGAGTAGGAGGGGTACAAGGGGGGGATACATGGAGAAGAGGGATGCTGATATCTATTGTCTTTTTCAAAAGTTATTTGGGTTATATTTCTCCCCATTCCCATTTCCTCTTATCCCTCCCCCTTCTCTCTTTTCTCATTTTTTCTTCTTTTTCAGGTCTTTGCCAGGCTCTGGTGTGGATTATGGGGCATTGCTATGCCTATTGGGGTGCTGAGAGGGCTAGCATATACACAAAGGAAGACAGTTGGGGTTTGTGGAGAATGCGGCACTGCTACGGTGGATAGGTTTACGGGGTGTGTCATGGTGTAAGGTAATATCAGAGTTTCAGCATTTCGTGGAGCTGGATAGGGTACCGGATATTTTGGTACTGCATGTTGGGGGTAATGATTTGGGGAGATCTTTTTGGGAGCTTTCAATGGATATTTGTTATGTTACGTTTATTGAAGTCTTTCCCGCGTTTGTTGGTGGTATAGTCAGAGATTGTGCTGCGTAAATCTTGGTGTAACTCAAAGTCAGTGGCTAGGTCGAATAAAACGTAGATTAAGTTAAACAGTGAAATTTCGAGGTTCGCAGTGACAAATGGTAGTGCGGCTGTTCGCCATGTTGACTTTGAATCTCAACAGGGTAATTTTTGAAGGAATGATGATTTTCACCTGAATGCGGTGGGTATTGACTTATGGTCATCGGCGATCCAAGGAGTGCTAGAGACGGTGCTGTTTTTTGGGGTGCAGCACAGGTTCGAGGTGGTCAGACCACACTTGCTGTGGTGGGTGGGGGTTGGTCCTTGAAGTTTGTAGCAAAATTGGTTGGGGGAAGGCAGGGGTTGAGAGCCACATTCCCTCTTAGTTTCCGATGGTTAGTCTTGGGTCTGTCCCCTCTTGGCTCTGACAGGGGCTAGTCCCTGCGAATACGGTGGTGTGCCTAATCTTGTAAACAATAGAGGGTCTCCAAGTCGGTTGGGAGCAGTTGGAGGTATTTTAGTGTGTGTGTGTGTGTGTGTGTGTATATATATATATATGTATAATATACACACACACACACACACACACACGTTTTTTTCCCTTTAAAATGGTGAGGTGACAAATGTTGGGGCTCCAAGGACCTCCCCTTGTCTTTGATGGTTACATTGGGTTAATTTATGTAAATTTGTAATAAAATGCCTCCTCTGGCCAAATTATCCAAAACCAGAAGTGTTCTTCAATTGGGAGTATGGTAACAAGTGGCTGGTAATGGATAAAAAGGTACAGCAGGGCATGGCTCAGTTATACCCACGTCATGTGAATGCACGCTTGTGGACCGGAACGATTCCCAGACACTCTGCTTCCATTCACTTGTATGCACAAAAGCGATAGTCTGTAGGATGGCTGTCGGGCATGTATGTGCCTGTGTAACGGGACCTTTTTACACAATAGCCTATCATTACAGACAGAGCTGCAGTGTAAAGCATGGTCAAGGAACAGAGCAGCAGCCAGAGTCTTTGATAAGACTGAATGGATTCTTGGACTCCAAAAATAGTGCAGCTCACTGGGAGCTGCTGACTGGAGTCTAAACAGCCCAATGCAAACCAAAGGTGGTCTTTTACATGTGGTTGTGCGGAGCTGGACGTCGGCTGTGACTACAAGCCTCCTCTCGGCTTCTTCTGCATTTGCAGCAAGCACAACCGAGCGGGGGATAGCGATACGGGTAAGCAGCGGGGAACAATAAACGAGTAGTTATGGTGGCTCTGCCGCTACCCTCCAACTTGGGAAATCGTGGTTTTGGTAAGTGTGTTGCATACAAAGAGTAGCAAAACAAAACAAACCATTGTGAGAAGGCTACAGGCGTGTTTCATGACGCCAGTCCATATATGGGTAGAAACTAGAGATGAGCGAGTATACTCGCTAAGGCACTTTACTCGAGTGAGTAGTGCCTTAGCCGAGTATCTCCCCGCTCTCCTCTAAAGATTCGGGGAGCGGCGGGGGAGAGCGGGGAGGAACTGAGGGGAGATCTCTCTCTCCCCCTCTTCCCCCCCCCCACCTCCCCCCCTGCTCCCCACTGCAACTCACCTGTCAGCCGCGGTGGCCCCCGAATCTTTAGAGGCGAGCGGGGAGATACTCGGCTAAGGCACTACTCGCTCGAGTAAAGTGCCTTAGCGAGTATACTCGCTCATCTCTAGTAGAAACCCATTCCTGACAAAAAGAAAAGAAAACGGGATAATCAAAATCAGGGGGCTGTGGCAACACATTGCAGTAAAACACTTCCAGCTGTCATCCCTGGCTTTGACTAATGTGGAGTAGACACATCACTGACTCATTTCTGCTCCCTCTGCTGTCCACGTCTCCTTCCATCTCTCTCTCCTCTGTTCTCACTTAAGTAAAACTAAACTTCTGTCCCCTTAAATTCTGACCTCTTTCTCTCTTTTCCAATATTCCTCAGTACTCACACTTGGCATTCTTCATCCCACCACACTGATTTAGAATAGATGAACTCTGTAAGAAAATTGTAGATCAATGTATCAGTTAATTGTTTTGCTATTAGATAGTAGACTAGAAAGATATAGCATGATGCTAGTGTAAGTAGTGAAGGGGTTAAACAAAACTTTTTTTTATACCAGTGAATGGTATGGATAGAAACAGACAGAAGCTAAGAGTCTCCCAGAGACGTTTCCTGTGATGTTATTTATGGTTTATAAACCACATGCACCTTTGAATACATTAGAAATCATTTGATACCGCAACAAGGCTGGTGTGATTTGTATTTCTCCTGGGCTCAGACTTTTATACAAGATCTGATTGTCTTCTCATTGGTAAACATATAAATTCTGCTTACATATTTGGTCCTTCGAGCTGTAAAAACTCACTGCAGAGAGTAAGGACAGTCTGGCTGTGAATAGGTGGGTCTGAAGTACTCTCCGATCATCAAAAGCCCCCCATCTTGCTTAGATGTCATTAGAGGCCAGTCGGGCATCCTGTCTGAAACAGTGACGTTTTTTCCGAACTAGCCTGAGAATTTAGAAGCCTCCCAGATAACGTGTAGTAAGTATAACAATGGTTAAACCTTTCTTCTCTCTTCTTCTTCTGTATAATTTAGTGTTTGTAGAATCTACAATGTGTATTGTAAATGCGAGGCAATTATAGACGAATTGGTTGTCAAGAGGCAATAGCAGTAGTCTATGTGAGACCACAGCCATTGTGAGAAGGCTACAGGAAAGAATTACTCCGTGTGACACATAAAAAAAGAGGATGACGTCATGGGGCACAGGGGTGTCCAGGAACTTTACTTCTTATCTTCCTACTACTTCTTTTTCTTTGATATTGTGTTATAGAGTAACTAAGTGTTATGATTGTGTGGGCAAAACTAAGCACAGGGCCCACACGATCATGACCAAGGACGGATACACATGGGATTCAGACAACTGGCCCTGTGCTACATGGAGGATGACATGGCCCTACCTAAGTGGGGACATCGCCCCAATAAAGGATAGCCCAGTGGTCTTTGGATCTTGGCCCTAGCTGCTCCTAGGAGCCATGCCACTAGAACAGAACACATACACATGCCACATGACAGGGACAGCACAACAGGACACACAGAGCCAGAAAACACAGCATACAGCAGCCAAAATGCAACCACTAGTAACAGATGATAGGCTATATATAAATACCAGGTATTAGTTGACATTTTGATCAAAACGTGGAAGCTAGCTACTTCACGGCTCCTGGCTATACCTCTAGTCCCTACACTAACCAGGAGTCCAGCAGCACCAGACACAGTACACACGGCTAGCTGCAACAGGACAAACAGAGCACAGGTCACACAGCAAACTGCAACAGGACAGAACAGAGCACAGGTCACACAGCAAGCTGCAACAGAACAGAACACAGATCACACAGCCAGCTGAAGTAACATGACTGCTCACCCTGAACACCAGACTAACACTGACAGAAGCTGGGTTTATATGCGAGCAAAAACCCAGGGGATTGGCTAGCAGGAGATCACCACACTCAGCCAGTTCAATCATTCAACACCTGTGAACTGTGCAGCTAGAAGCACTGATTCTTGTCAGGAACCTTTGCGTTTCCATTGTATATTTCAGTGGCCAGAGGCTTGTTTTATGTTGTTTGTCTTTTAAATAAAATGTCAAGAACATAATTACTAACAATGGGAAATACAAACTGTAAGGCATTCTCCTGTGCATGTCTCTGTTGTTGCCAACGACAGGAAGTCTTTGAAGGAGTTAAGCAGTACATGCACAAGTTAAATCCTGACTATGTCAAATATTGTGACAAGTGGGAAAATAAATATGGGTTTAAAAATAAATTAGAAGTACCTAGTTGTAAAAGATTATGTGATAAAATACAGACAAAATCAGCTAAAGATCAGCAGAAATACGGATTATCCGCTGCTGAAGCCTGGTTAAAAGAAGCCCCAAACTGTCACGCCCATATAAAAATAGACCCCCGACAGTTTGTTGAACAATTCAGAGGGTTATTGAGGAGTTACAAATTGAATAATAGAGAGAGAAGCTAGAAGAATTCTAGGACCAGATTGAAGTTCTGTAGAAGGAAATTGGAATGGGAGGGGATGAAATGGTAGACCCCTTCCATAGGATAAACAGGGGGAGAGAGATGATCCTAATGCTGCATATAATCAGCCATTAAAGAATGCGTTTGTAAGTGGAGTAAAGAAGGAAACAGGAGGTTATATAATGAGGTACATGGTTACCCTTAGGATGGCATCAGTGCAGGAGGTTATATAATGAGGTACATGGTTACCCTTAGGATGGGATCAGTGCAGGATGTTTTGGAATATGCAAAACATACAGGAAAGTTTTACAAAGACAAGGGTGAGAAAGTGAGAGTTTTTATACAGTGAGAAGAATGTGATACGATGGTTCAGGAAAGTCAGAGAGGTCCTTGGACAACGAGAGGACGTGGAAGTAGAGGAAGAGGAAGAAGCAGAGGTGGGATGCAGCTCAGGGATTTAAATGTGTGTTGGAATTATGGGAAATCTGGTGATTTTGCCCGAGAATGTCCTGAGAAACAATGTTCTCAGGCACCTTGGGGAAAAATGACTAGTAGAGGTGGATGTACAACACTTGGAGGATCTCTTGGCAATTCCTACTGCCTGAGATAGATCTCTAGGTAACTGGGCGGATGATTACTTTCTTGGTGGGCTCAGGAGCCACCAGGGCATTAATACATCCCAATATGTACCGAATGTAAAATGTAGTAATACTCACATCATGGTAAGAGGGGTTAATGGCCGGACCCACAGGGAGTCTCTCTCTGAACCAGTTATAACAGACGCAGAGACAAATTAGCCTGTGAAATGTCAGATTATGTAGTCTCGAATATGTCCAGTAAATTTGTTGAGATGAGATATTATGACAAAATTAGGTATACCTTCACCAGAGTACCTCAGGGCTATTGAGAATCTCCAACTATTTTCTCCCAGGGTATGTCAGCAAACTTAGCCCAGTTCCAATCTCCTCGAGCTTGTCAGCTACTACTGTATGTGGATGACATGCTGCTGGCAGCAGACAGTGAGAAGAATTGGCCTGTGTCATGTCTCAACAGAGGGGATGCTAGCACTCATATCTAAAGTATTCACAGCCTATGGGTTTACAAACTACTCTAAAAACTTTTGTTTGTCTTGTATTATTTGTGCTAAACACAATGCACAAGAGAATATAAGACCAAGGAGGGGACGCTGTCCTACACCTCAGTATCCCTTCCAACACATGTGTATGGACTATATAGAATTATACAAATGTGTAGGTAAGAAATACTGCCTAATTATCATGGATGCATTAACCAAATGGGTAAAAGTGTTTCCCACAAGTCAACCAGACGCCTCTACAGTGGCAAAATCATTATTAAGGGAAATAATACCTAGGTTTGGGATTCCAGAGCGGATCTATAGTGATAACAGGGCACATATTGTGAATGAGATGATTACCAAGCTAGGAGAAGTACTTCACATAGACTTAAATCCCTGTGCATATCAACCCAGTCAGCAGGGCTGGCAGAAAGACCTAATGGAATCTTAAAGAATAAACTGAAAAAGGTTATGGACCAGACAGGTAGGAATTGGGTATATCCCCTTTCTTTAGCAGTACTCAGCATGCACATTACACCTAACAAGGAAGGGTTAAGTCCATCTGAAATGTTGTATGGGAAACCATATAGACTACCTCAATTTAGTGTGATCAGGACAGATGAAGAAGCAGATCAAACTCTTCCTGAGTATATGGCTAAACTGTTGCAATCTAAACAAATCATTCTTTTTAACTCTGTTTCAGAGGAACCAGTACATCTCGAAGAGAAATTGACGCCAGATGATTGGGTCCTCATCAAGGTTATAAAGAAAAGGAATGGGAAGACTGCCAAGTGGGAAGGACCCTACCAGGTACTCCTCACCACTCCTACTGCAATAAAGACTGCTGAAAGGCAGACCTAGATTCACCAATCTCACTGTAAAAAGGTAACACAGGCAGAGCAGGGACAGTTTGCTGAGGGGGGGGGTCTAGTCCAGTCCGCTACAAGGGGGGGGGGGGTCCACATTAGGTGGTCTCCATCTTAACCCAGTGAAGACATCCACACCCCTTCCCCCTGGACCTCCTCAGTAAAGACAAAATGAAAGGAATAGCATTTCTTTTCGGTGTATTGGTGAGTCTGGGGAATGCTATTGATGACAGCCCTAAAATTGTCAGAGGTCATCATCATATTTACCCCAGTCCTACATGGGATGATGCTGGTAGAGCTCTGAATTTAACTTTTATAGAAAGAGTGACAAGTACCACACTGGTAGATATGTGTCAGATGAGGGACTTGTTGGCATAGCACACAAAGGAATAAGGGTGGCTGGATGCTTGCCTGGCTTGATAGTACTCTTAGTCAGGTCACATCCCAGCCAGGTATTTTAGTGCCAGTCATGGCCTGTGGTCATTTTAGTACCGGCTGTAATACCTTTGGTTGCTGCTCAAGCGCCATCTTAGCTTGTCACCTCCCATAGTTGTACCTTTTACCTAGCATCCCAATGCTTGCACTTGTAGTACAGAACACCAGTGATTAGTGCCATCTCTGAATTGTGTAGGAATAGTCAGAACCCTCCATCACTGTCCTCTGCGTCTTGATGATATGTTGTCTATCTTAAGTTTGTGCTATAAGATAGTGTCAGTATGATACTGTGGGATATTTAGGCATAGCAGAGGAATATGTATGGCCTCCTTTAGATAAGTGTCAGGTAGTGAGGCGACAGATTGCTATGGGTGACGGTAGTACTGACAAGGATCAAGGATGTTAGGCAGCAGGACAGAAGGGATGATTATATGAAGCAGATAGTCCTGGGGAGGAAATAAAAGTTTACAGTAGTATCAAATGAAGTTGACAGACAATGGCTTGAGTGCTGGCTCTGTGTGGTGGGGTTAGCTCACAAATGGTTAAATCATCTTTTACATTTCAATGCTTGATTCTCGAAACCTCTGATAAAGCTGCAGTTTCACTTTCACCCCCACCCCCACCTTTCAGATTTAGAGTTCAGTGAGAAGAAGGGAGGGGGGAGTGTGACTGACTGACTGTCTAATGTAGTAGGCTGAGAGCAATATTCTGTTGCGTGAAATGAAGAGACTTGTAATGAAGATGATCATGAATGAAGTTTAGTATAAACTTGTGTGAATAGGAAATGTACATTCTTGCTGTTATGTGTGTACATGTCAGTTCTGTGATTGCTTTTCAGTTTGATTGTTAAATGGTGTTTACTGTTGTGTTTCAATGCGATAATGTTATGTAAGAGGAAAAAAAAAGTTGTTGATAATGTGAGACCTGAGTGTTCCTATTAAGGGCAAAAATATTACAAGGATGCTGCAGTTAGCTGTAGGAGCCAAGAAACAGTTAAAGCTTTGTTTATCTTACTCCATCACCTCTGCTTGATAAGATAAATTCCAGGGGGGGGGGGGGTTGTTTAGGTTGGAGGATCAAGCGACTCTGCAGATGATTGGAGTAGTAGTAGTGTGAATTTTTATGCTATGCAGTAAACATTGTGTGTAGAGAATTATATGGTTAGAAATATTTATATGAGATAGAAAAACTTGACCGCACAGATTGATGAAAGTTAATGACAAGCTGTGATGAACGTAAAATGTGTGATTAAGCATCTTAACTCTACCTATACCTCACAGATAAGTGATCCATGTTATACATTGAGTTTGCTGTTTCCCCCTGTGGGCAGGGACCAAATACTTTCTGTTGTCTCCGATCCTGGGATTATATTTGCTTCGCGCTACCTGGTAATGGGACTAAGGCAGACTACGGGAGACTGCCTGAGAGATACTGTGTGGAGAACCATGGAGGCACGTTGTTTTCTAGGATATGGCCTAAGGAACAAAGAGCATGCGCAGACGTGTGGTGGTTGTGTGGTGACAGGCAGCTAAAACAGGTGCCAGGTATGTGTCCTGGTGGGGATTGTGCCTTGGTACAGCTAATAATGCCTGTGCATCTCATGACCTCAGAGGGCAATAGCGAGGGCAGTGTTCAGAGAACTAGGAACATCTCTCCCATAGCTTCCTTTGACGCCAATGTTTACATTGACGCAATCAGGGTCCCAAGGGGGATACCGAACGAGTATAGGGCCAGAAATCAGATGGCTGCAGGAGGGTTGAGTCTCTTCTTGCATGGTGGGTAACAGTGAATAAAGATGTAAACTGGATTAATTACATATATTATAACCAACAGAGATTTGTTAATTATACAAGAGATGCAATCAGGGGCCTAGTGGAGAAACTAGGACCTACCTCACTCACTGCATGGCAAAATATAATGGCTCTTGATATGTTGCTAGCAGAGAAAGGAGGAGTTTGTAAAATGATGGAAGGATATTGTTATATTTTCATTCCTAATAAGACTGTACCAGATGATACACGAGCACTGGAAGGGTTAAATGCATCAAATGAACTAGCTGAGAACTCTGGCATAGACGATCCATTCAGGGACTAGTGAAAAGCTTGTTCAGACAACAGTCACAAGTCATATACTCCACACTTGTCTGGGTGTCAGTATTTGCCTCCATTCTAGTACTCTGTGGTTGCTGCTGTATTCCATATATCCAAGGACGGCTACAAAACCTTATTGACACTTCCATCACCAAAACTATGAATAGCATTTCTTTTCAGTGTATTGGTGAGTCTGGGGAATGCTATTGATGACAGCCCTAAAATTGTCAGAGGTCATCATCATATTTACCCCAGTCCTACATAGGATGATGCTGGTAGAGCAAGTTCATAAGCAAGCAGGTTTACTACACGCATGATGACAAAGGGACCCACGCAACGCGGCGCCAGTTTCAAAGATGGAACCTTCAATTTGAGATTTCTAGAAGACAAATATACCTTCTGTCCCATCCTGTAAGGTCCAGACACTAACAGACTCCTCCCACTACACAACTGCATACGAGCCCCCGTTGCTTCCAGGTTCTTCTGTACTTCTTTCCATACCCCCTGCAGCACATCTGTGGTGACATCAGCTGCAGGACAGGCAGACGGAGCAGAAATAGCTGTAAGGAAGTGAGCATGCTGACCATATACGCAAAGGAATGAAGATACCCCAGTGGAAGAACAAGTACGGTTGTTTAGCACAAACTCTGCCAACGGCAGGAATTTTGCCCGCTGATGAGCCTTTTCACTAGCAAACAACCGTAAATATTGCACTAAATCCTGGTTCTTCCGCTTAGTCTGACCATTAGTTAGTGGGTGGAATGCTGACGAGAAGGAAATAACGTTCCCAAGTTTCTACAGAAGGCTTGCCAAAATGGCGCAACAAAACTGAACACCGCGATCAGATACGATGTTCTTGGGAACCCCATGTAGATGAATGATTTCTTTTACAAAAATCTTGGAAAATTCTATCGCAGAAGGAAGCTTCTTTAACGCCACGAAATGTGCCATTTTTGAGAAACGGTCTACAACAATTCAGGTAGACCGGTGATAAAATCTACCGATAAATGTGACGACGGACGAAAAGGCACCGGTAACAGTCTCAGAGGCCCCTCTGGACGATGATGCCGACGTTTACCGCGTGCACAGAAAGTGCATCCCTTAACAAAGTCGCGGATCTCCCAAGACATGCCTGGCCACCAGTAGTGTCTAGTACAAAAAAAGATCCAGAGTTCCCTGAACCCCCGGATGGCCTGCGAGAACAGATAAGTGAGACTCTAAGATGCAAGGTCTCTGGCACAAACCATCTGCCCTCTGGCACCCCCAGGGAGCATCCTGCTGACAATTTTGCAGATGAGGAACAAGATCAGATTCTACAGCTGCCACCACCACCCCAGGTGCCAAGATATTCTCGGGAGCCACTGTCTCCCTTTTCGGCGAACCGAAACTCCGTGAGAGGGCATCTGCCTTCACGTTCTTCTCCCCTGGAATATATGTAACGACGAGGTTAAACCTGGCGAAAAACAACGCCCACCTGGCCTGACGAGCTGTGAGTCTCTTAGCGTTGGCGAGATATACCAAGTTTTCATGATCAGTATACACGGTAATGGGATGCCTAGGCCCCTCAAGATGGTGATGCCACTCTTCTAGAGACCACTTAATCGCGAATAACTCACGATTACCCACGTCGTACTTACGTTCCACCGAACTGAACTTCCGCGAGAAGAACGCACATGGACTATACCCAGATCTCCCGCTGACTTCCTGAGACAATACGGCCCCCGCCCCAACCTCAGACGCATCGACCTCAATGAAGGCTGTACTAGCACCGGGGCAGCAGTAAACGCCCTTTTGAGATGACTAAAAGCCTCTAGGGCCTCTGGCGACCATCTTACCAAGTCGGCCCCCTTCTTGGTAAGATCGGTCAGGGGTTGAGCAATAACAGAATAATTCTTAATGAATCTACGGTAGAAATTTGCGAAACCTAAAAACCACTGGAGAGCTTTCAGGTTATCTGGTCTGACCCATTGGGAGATTGCTGCTACTTTATCAGACTCCATTTGAATCTCCGTGGGTGAAATCCCATAACCAAGGAAAGACACTTGTTTAGTACCAAAAATGCATTTCTCCAACTTGACAAAACGTTGGTACTCACGCAAACGGGTCAGAACCATCCTCAGGTGCCGCACATGTGAATCCTAGTCTGGGGAGTACACCAGAATGTCATCGAGATATATGACCAAAAATACCCCCAGGAAGTCGTGGAAGACCGCATTCATAAACCCCTGGAACACAGTGGGAGCATTACAAAGTCCGAAGGGCATGACTAGACATTCAAAATGACCTGGACGGCCTGATAAGTCCTATATCTCAGAGTCTCTGGCCAAATGACATAAGGGCTTCGTACTCACACCCAGACAAATTGAAAATGGCTTCCTTAGGGATGGGACTGTCGGGGATCAAATCAATACCACAGTCCCACTCCCTATGGAGTTTCTTGAAAAATACGTCATGAAAATCAGACGAATACTCAGGAATAAGATTGTTATCTGCTGAACACACGGATATACCGTAGTAGCTAAGTGACTATGACAGGACAACCCCCAATGTGTCAATTCCCGAGTGGACCAATCGAATCTGCGATTGTGCAGTGCCAACCAGGGCATACCAAGCACTACATCACTGGACATCCTTTCCATTACCAAGAACGACAGATTCTCAGAATGGAGAACACTCAGTGAACTGTAACATGGGAGTCCTCCATTGTACAACCCCTGCAGACAGAGGGGTAGAATCAATACTAGTGAAGCATATGGGAATCTTTAACGCCGAGAATTCAGTCATCAGAGGTCTGAAAAAACTTAAACTAATCAAATTGGCGGCAGCACCCGAATCAGTAAAAGCCTGACCGGACCGAGTGAGATTCTGGAAGCAATCTGACAAGGCACTAACAACTTAGGGAGTACCTGTGATCCTAGGCAATCCTCTCAAAAAATTGCCTAGGATCTGAAGTTTTCCGCCGGTTCGGACGGATGTGGTAGACACTTCTGAGGACAGGTCGCTACACGATGTCCGGCTTTCCCACAATAGAGGCAGAGATGATGAATCATCCGTAACCATCGCCATTCCTCGGGACTTAGCTGGTCCACTTCCATAGGCTCGGCACCAGAAGTTGGCATGGGAGAAGAGGAAGCGGGTCTGCTGGATTCCCCAGCCTTACAGGCTTGACGTTCCTCTTTTCTAGATCTCAGCCTCCTGTCAGCTTAAACCGCCAATTACACCGCATCATTGAGTGTCACGGGAGCGGGATGAGAAATGAGTAGATCCTTGACAGCGTCACAACGACCCAACAAAAGCACAGTTTTAAGGGTGCTATTGTTCCAAGAGGTTTCACCTGCATTCAGTCTAAATTTAGAGCAATAGTCCTCTACCCACTGCTGCCCTGACGTAGAGACATGAGATGAGATACCGCCAACCCCGCATGGTCTGGCTCATCAAAAGTACCTCCAAGTTCCTGAAAAAACAAATCAATTGACTGCAGGCAAGCCGAACTCTCGGGTAAGGAGTAGGCCCACGTCTAGGGGGACCCTGAAGTAAGGACATAATCAATCCAACTTGCTGGGATTCTGAGCCAGAGGAGCGGGCCCGCATCCGAAAATACAATCTACATGCCTGCTGAAACACAAAAAACTTGCTCCTCTCTCCCGGAAAATACATCAGAAACCGGACACTTGGGCTCAGGAATAGAAGGGCAGTAGAAACATGCACTACCTCCCGCTGCTCCTGGGTCACCATACGACCGGACAGGTCTTGGATCACGACCACTAAATCCTGCAACCGACTTGTGAGGGTACTCATGGTCTCCATTGGAGAGCAATTTTAAGGGCCAGTTATTATGTTACGGTATACTACCCTTGATACGCCAGCCCGGGGGCCCTAGATCTCACCCACAACCCCTGCCTGCTTGCCTCCACTCCTGGCTAACCCTAGGCGGGCAACTTGGCGGCTGCCCCTACTCTCACTAGGGACCGAAAAAAGGGACACTGTCATACCAGGATGGAAAAGGGTACAACTCACAGAAAAGGCAGATGTAAATAACCAACACGAACAATACTAAGCAGAACTGAGGCACATGGAAAAACCTGGCTGATAATAGCAAAGTATAGCAGACAAGCTGACAGAAGCAGGAGACCAACAGAGGCAGACTAGCTAGCACACTGAGAGAAACCAATAACTGGCAGTGATTGCAAGTCTCTGCCCGACCTTTAAACTAAATGCAAAGAGATTTTTCATTAAGTAAAAATTCTTTCCTGCGCTCACAGAACTTTAAAGAAAAAACACACAATAGAAAAAATCCTTCAAAAGAAGGGGACTTACTTTGGAGGAAGGGGTTATGATTCCCAATATTCCCCCTCCTGCTTCCCACAGGTCTTAATGACTGCAAAAGATGAATCTTCCAGTCCAAAATTTTCTCCTTTTAAATTTATTAAAATTCAGCCAAACAGTGGTACAACAAGTCAACCCGATAGTGGTATGACAAATCCACCAAACGATCTGATAACAACGCATTTCGGTACACTCTGTACCCTTATCAAGTTATACATACATTAAAACATGAACGATTTATATAGAGAAGTTTTACCTTCCACACCTTGATGTTAGTGATTCCAAATACCCTTGTGGGGGGTTGGTAGGTCATCGGCGCATTTCCATCGTCATGCGCTGCGACTCTGATAAGCCCGACGTGCGACGTCATCCCGTTAGGATGCACGTCACTCCGTCGTGTAATCCTGGATGGCGTGGTCACGTGTGGCAGACAACGTCACGACGTTCTGCGTCTACACGTTCTCGCAGCCAAACCCACATCACGTGGTACCCGGGGTTCCGGATTACTTTTTTCTCTGGCGCTTCTTTTCCCTTTCTTTTTCTAACCTTTAAACTAAAGCCTCCGCCAAAGGGGCGGAGAAAGGGAGACAGCCAACTCCCAACAGAACACAGCAAAAGGGGCTTGTGCATGGCAGCTGCACTCACAGGTGCGCGCGCCACCAGCACCTCGCCACCCACTCCGGCCAGGCACCCGCGCCCCCAGCAGCCAGACAACAAGCCGGGGGGATATACAGGACCCCGCACACCGCCGCTCCGGGAGGACCAGCAACTGCCGCATGGTAACATACTTGGTCCGGTGTCCACCTCTGTATGACAAGTGATGGGTAAAAGATTTATAAAGAAAGCGCCATTTTACTTGGCTGATTTTAAAGTGTAACATTTTGATTCCTGTGTGTTCTGATTGTGTACCAGAGGATTGCTCTAAATAACCAATTGACATTTCAATAAGTAGGATTTTCTATCATGAGGAACAATAATCTTTATATGAAGAGAGAAGCATCAATTGTATGTTAAATCAAGGCCAAGATTCTCTTGGGGGCGGGACTAATTTTGAATATAATTGGTGGAATGATTTTATATATGGCTCAATGTAATACTTTTATATGAAATAATTACGTACTTAGTCTTGAAGTGTGAACCAAGACCTTCTGGTAATAAAGCTTCAGGCCTGAGGAAGCCAGGGGTCTGTGGTAGAGGTATGTTATATATGTATTTGAGACATAGCCTTACTAAGATACTCTGTTGATCTAAAGTGGGGAGAATTGTAGATCAATGTATCAGTTAGTTGCTCTGCTATTAGATTGTAGACTAGGAAGATATAGCATCCTGCTAGTATAAGTAGTGAAGGGGTTAAACAAAAGTTTTTCTATACCAGTGAATGGTATGGATAGAGACAGACAGAAGCTAAGAGTCTCCCAGACCTCCCCCCCTCCCCTTGCATTCCTTTTCACTGAATTTATAACAGTTTCTTTGTATGTTATAGTTACACCTTAAAAGGTGTAACTTATGTTAAACATTTTAGTTGTGCCCTATAATGTATTCTTATTAATCTTGGAGGTATGTACTTTTCCTGTGATGTCATTTATGGTATATAAACCACATGCACCTTTGAATACATTAGAAATCATTTGATACCGAAACCAGGCTGGTGTGATTTGTATTTCTCCTGGGCCCAGACTTCTATACAAGATCTGATTGCGTTCTCCTTGGTAAACATATAAATTCTCCTTACAAACTCCTTCTTCTCCCTGGTCTTCATCAGACTCCTATGAGCTAGACTACTAGAATGGACTGGCTAACCCCACCTCTCACGATCTTTTATATTCTCTGGGTCTACCAATCATGAGGTAGGCCAACTAAAAATAACCCATCCCCAATCCCCTAAGGATGATTGTCCAGAGATGGAGGTAGTTAGGTGACATTCTGCTGAATCATGCAGAGTTAGCAGATAAGAACATTAGAAATCAACCCCTAATAAACTAGAGGTTATTGTTGTTCCATAATTAAACATACATTTCACATCATTTTCCTTTGTTCACAGATTGTTAAGCGTGCTTTGGGACCCCAACTCTGGGGTACTGTACATGACTCCAATACTTTGGCCCTGCAGAGTCTATGGCTGAACCATTACTGACCAATGCGACCATTCGTGCAGTTGTGGCAGTGTGCTCTGACCACTCCACGTATAATAGAGCCATTTGTTGCTGTGGGAACCTCTTTCAGACCTGAGAAATATTCATAAATGTGCGGCGCCGTGGTAATGCTTTGTTTCGGTCTAGTTTCTATAGACTGCCCCATTTACCGCATTTATAATTAAGTATCTAAGACTCGTTAATTAAGGAGCAAGTAAACCATCCTCTTATAACGAGCCCTTCATACAATGGCGTTTGAATTTTGATTAGATACTATAATTATATAACATGCTGTAATTGGCGTAATGATTTTCATCGCACTTTCACTGTATTAAAGAGGACGGAGATGTGAGATATAATTCATATTCGCCAACTCTCTGCCGGCTCACTCGCGCCAGCGTTACACCCGTCAGGGAGATCTGTTTCCATTATGTTTTTGGAGCAGAGAAATGGGATTAAAACAGAACTAAGATTTTCCTTTTTTTCCACATTGATTTAAGTGGGTTTCTGAAAAAAAATGGCTCCTGTTTGCTTCCGCTCCATTGGTTTCTGTTTTCGAAATGGATCTAATAGCGCCAGCCGTAGCACTAGCTGCTCCATTTAAAAAATGGAAGCCTAACAGAAGCCAACGGAAACCTTTGTTTTTTTTGAAGGCCCATTCCAATCAATGGCAAAAAAAAAAAATAGAACAGAGAAACAGAAATCCCTAACTCGGTGTAACGCTGGCGAGAGCGAGCCCTGAGATTTTTCTACAGTCACCTGAAATAGAGATTTCCTGTTACGATCGTGTGGACAACCTAAGCTTGGGAGCCCACACGATCGTACCCCAAAAAGGGGTAGAATGGATGGGATGGACGCACACAGGTAGCACCAGGGTCACACGGGATTCATACAGGTTTCAGACAACTGACCCTGTTCTACGTGGGAGGATGGCATTGCCCTACCTAAGCGGGGGATTCGCCCCAATAAAGCGCGGCCCAGCGGTCTTCGGAACTGGGCCCTAGCTGATCCTAGGAGCCACGCCACAGAACAGGAGACATACACATGCTACATGACAGACAGAACCACAGGATACACAGCATACAGCAGCCACAATGCAACCACTAGTAACAGATGATAAGCTGAATCTAAATACCAGGTATTGGTTGACGTTTTGTACAAGACATGGAAGCTAGCGGGCCAACTTCACGGCTCCTGGTTATACTTCTAGTCCCTACACTAACCAGGAGTCCAGCAGAACCAGACAGAGTTCACACAGAAAGCTGCAACAGGACAGGACACAGATCGCAGGTCACACAGCAAGCTGACACAAAACTGACAGAATTTAAATGTACAAATGGACATGAACCAGCAAGACACAGATCACTCAGCAAAGCTTGCAACAGGACAGAACAGAGCACTGGACACAGCCAACCACAACATATAGAAACCCAGACAGACTCCACCCAGAGCTCACATGCACACAGATGGAACTCACAGCAAGTCTATGTGTCCTCATACCAGGGGGAATAGACAGTGAACTACACAAGCTGACATAGGGAACCATGTCAAGTTACACCAACTTACACACAGAATAGGACATAAGACCTTTGGAGGCTGCACCTGTAAATGGAGAAGGAAAAGGGGGCTGCATGTACTGCAAACTAGGACTACAGGTGTCCAAACAATCTTTAGGGAAGCAGAGAGACACAGACTTACTTGCAAACACAGATCACAGCGGGACCAAGCTGAACATGACTGATAACCCTGGGGGCCCAGCCAAACTGACCAGGAGCTGGGTTTATATGTGAGCACAGATCCAGGAGATTGGCTAGCAGGAAGTACCACACCCAGCCAGCTCAATTAACACTCAACCACCTGTAGCTGTGCTGCTAGGAGTACATAGTATAACAGATCCCAGCAGCACACGTAACATTTCCCTAAATCTTGCAAAAGTTGATGGCCCTGGCCACTAGAGGCAACTAGACAGCTGCTACTAGTAGCCAATTCCATCTCCTTTTGGAAGATTTAAGTAACTCTTTATTCCTATTTCAGTGACGTCAGTGTACTCTGTGAGCTCCCCCTAGTGTTATCCGCCGGCAGCCAGAATGTTGTCAGACCAACAACCTCTATAACTAGGTCCATAGCTGCACAATATATATCAGTATATGCGAGAATCCTAAGGGTAGGTTCACATGGGGTGTAAATCCAGCAGAATGACCGCAGTGGGACTGCACGGAAATACCGTGAGATTTCCACAGCAGAAATGCAGCTTTAAAACACGCGCCGTTTAGCACAGGTTTTGAAACGGCTTCGCCGCCTGCATTCCGCTGTGGCTGTCCCTCAGCATATAGAGGAGACATGGTCGCAGTGGAGACGACAATAAAATTGACATGCTGCGTCTTTGAATTCTATGCGACATGTCAGTTTCAGCACGGCTTGACCACAAGGGTTTCTCCGCAGCATGTGGATTAGATTTGGGCAAATCTCATCCACTTTGCTGCTTTATCCCGGGATAAAAATTACCAGTGGAATTTCCGTGCAGAAAGTCTCCCCCATATGTACCCGGCCTTATGTGGAACTCTCCTGCCTTTCCGTGGCACTAATTTTTATAGGAGAAACTTTTTATGGGGAAGACGTGTCATATTGTGTGAGTGTAACCTCTACTTGCACATACACAGAACACCCCTTATTAGATCTCCGATCCTCTTACGATTGTCGCTTCCCTGTATGGTAATTCCCCCCCGTGACCCCGGAGTGCGGCATAAAGTTACATGACAAGTTTTCTGTGGATCAGTTTCAGTGTGAATCCACATTGGATGAATCCAGCGATCGGAGCGACTTCCAACGAGGCCGGTCATCGGTGCTAGACTAGCCGGGCCTCACTGTCAACCGTGGTGGGTTTTTTCGTGTAACGATGTGGAGAGTATACAGAGAATGGCGCGATCGAGGAAAACATCCAGCAAATGGGGATCCTGCGGACGGAAACAACTCATCACTGAAAGGGGTCGGAGGAGGATGTCAGTTCCATTCAGTGTGTATGTATATGTATATATGTGTATATATATATATATATATATACAGTATATATATGTATATGTGTGTGTGAAATTTGCATCTTTTGTGTATTTCTGTGCGACTTGTTCTTTTCCTGTGCGTCTGTCATATTTGGTCCAACCTGCAGCTGACCTCTCTTCTATTGGAAGTGTAGTGGACCAGAGGGTCCTACAGAACACTCACACCAACACTTGTCTCACCTGTCTATGTGCCGTCCATGGACATAGAAGGTGCCATCTGTAGGAGAGACCCCGTGTCTCCTCTAAGCCTAGAGCTTAGCCTGGTGTCAGCAGGTGTCCTATTGGCTGATAGTCAGCTTCATAATCACTGGTGCAGAGTCCAAGGGCGGGAAAGCAGCAACACAAGTCCCTATCCAGAGGGGGAGGAGTCTGGAAAGTGCAGGACAGAGAAGAGGGCATAAAAAGTGGTGTCAGTGGGGAGTTAGAGAGATGCAGTCAGGAGGGAAAGAGCAAGGGTTGTAGTCATGTCGGAGGAGGAGGTACTCGCACAAGGGAAAAAACAGTCATCAGCATGTTTCTTCCCAGGGTCCAGCGAGGTCGCATTCCACTCCCTTGGCAGAGAGGAGGAGAACCTTTCTGAGGTCGGTCTTCTACAAAACAGTGAGTCTAAACCTCCCACTCTGCTTCACCTAAACTTCATTAAATCTTAATCATCCCTTCAGCCAAAGCAACTAGTGGGGAAATTGTCTTACAAATGAGTTTCAGGGAAAGGAGAGGAGAGGAGAGGAGAGAGCGTTGAAGTCAGGTTCTTTCTAGTCAATATTGCTAGTTCTTCTCTGTGCTCAATTCACTGCATGCTGCTGTATCTGCTTGTGCCATTACCGAGGGCCGCATTGGAGAGTCTGTATTATCTACAGTTTCAAATATCAGCTTAGTAAATCTGCATATTCCCAGATTACTACCACAAGCTACCGGACTCGTCTCAATTATTTCATCGGCATTCCATCCCGAGGGTTCAATTAGAGTGCTGGCGTCACGCGTGACAAAACAGGCCTTCCTGTCAAGAGTATCCCGGTACATTCCCTGGTCGCTGCACAACCCCTGACCAGAGCACTTTTGGCGCCACTGTCGGGCAAGACCATAGAGCCACCTGTGACAGCCCTTTTACAAAACCTCGTAGTCTTCCTCACTTTGGCGCGCTTTGGCTTGGGCGTTGCAGAAGGGTTATTTCTATGGAGGGTGCTGACAGCGGCATCATTTTTGCCGCTGTTTAGAACATGTGGGCTGCAGGAGAAGTCTGGATGTTTGTGAATACACAATAGACTTCCCAGCAGAAGACGCCGGAGCTGCTTATTACATGTTTCCATCAGAGCAAAGACACGTTTACAGTACACAGATGACACGCGCCGCGGATGCACAATGCCTCCAGATGAAATGTTTGACATCTATTGTAAGGATCCATCTTTATTCTGCGCTTCATTACTGGAATGCGCTACAGATTTCCCTGAAGTTCCTCCCATCCCGGCAGAACTGCTGCTGTCATGTAGAAGTTTTAAAGAGACTGTCACCAGGATTTAGCAGCCCTCTCTGAGAGTGATATTTCTGCTGTGGATCTGTGCAGGAGTTTGGGAGAAGCTTGCATATAATTAGTAGCAGGAGACCCAGAACGAGTCCTGCATATTTATGAGCTGCCTGCTGGCCACACCCACCTCACCCTCCAGCCAGTGATTGGCAGTGATCTCTCCATGCACAGTAATAGGCAGACAGCAGTGATTGGCTGGAGGATGGGGTAGGTAGAGCTAGCTGTAGCTCATGAATATTCAGGACTACTTCTTGTACTCCCCTATGTATGTGCTGTTACTGATAAACTCCTGCACAGATCCCCAAAGCAGACATATCGCTGTAATCAGTGTGACCGCCTCTACCCCCGGCTGCCCTCCAGAGGGGTGCAAAAGATTTGGACATGTTCTCTTTGCTGCATTTACTGTAATGGCCCATACACACAGAGCTGTATTATAGCAAACGCGGAGGGTCCCGCCGTGCTCCCTCTTCCCCCGTCCTCACTACAGGCCGCTCTCTCCCTTGGAGGTGGTTTTACATCTGCAAAGTCATGGTGGGCATTATGTAGATGTGGTGGGGCACCATTATGTGAGCACTGTTGTTTAGGGACAGCACTGGTGTGCGCTCGTTGTACAATACCGTATTATTATGTAACATCTGTGGCATTGTGGGGAAGGGGGGATGTTGCAATGTTATCCAATATTTAGGGTAAACCCTGTGTAGCATGTGTATCCTAATCTAGGGATTATGAATAAGAAAAAGCAAAGAGTCAAAGACCTCTGTGTGGCAACCTCTGATGAGACAAACTGTGTCCAGGAGAACTTGTTATGTCGGTCTGGACTGGACGGAGAAGAAAACAACGGTGCCAATTAGAGATGACATGAGCCAAAATGTCATTGTTTATTCCTTCACTGGCTGCCGTTCTGTAGTCCCTGTATGGTCTGCAGAGTGCTGATGGGTAGTAGCATTCTTCTTTGTGAACAGACAACACATTATACATTGTTCACATATTATTAGGAGTTACAGACCTATCCTTCTATTGATCTCGGCTCTGGTGCTGTAGTTATGTAATGCACTTGTCAGGACTTAAACCCAGGAGCTCCTGTACTCCAGGCGGCGGCTCTGCCTGCTGAGCTATCCAGACCTTTGGATAGCTCTCCTGCATAACCTAGTTCTTATCCCTAGCTCCTGCTCCTGGTTCCTGATTGGCTGCACCCTGTTCCTTAGTGGTCATGATTTTCCACCTGCTCCTCTGGACCACGAACTGATACCTACCCATGTACCAACCTCTGGCTTTCCCTGACTATGCTACCAATCCGCAACGGATGCAACAAGAGACTCCAACCCTGAAGCGGATGGTTACAGCACTGTTCTAGTGTTAATGACAATACTATATGTTTGGAGTTTTGTCATTTGTTTTACAGGATTATTGCTTTATGGGTAATTATAGGCACTTTTTTTCTTTATCATCAATGAAGTAATGCTTTCCTTTTGGGGCAGGAATGGCTGTGGGGGTGCGATCTCGCTATTTATCTCAGGCAGCAGGAAGGCTAGGGGCACTGCTGACTGTATGGCAGTATTATGTGGCCCCTGTATAATACTGATATATAGGCATTGTATTAGGTTGCCCCTGTATAGTACTGATATATAGGCTTTGTATTATGTGGCCCCTGTATAGTACTGATATATAGGCATTGTATTAGGGGGCCCCTATATACTACTGATATGTAGGCTTTGTATTATGTGGCCCCTGTATAGTACTGATATATAGGCATTGTATTAGGTGGCCCCTGTATACTACTTATATATAGGCATTGTATCCGGTGGTCCCTGTATAGTACTGATATATAGGCATTGTATTAGGTGGCCCCTGTATAATACTGATATGTAGGCTTTGTATTAGGTGGCCCCTGTACAGTACTGATATATAGGCTTTGTATTATGTGGCCCCTGTATAGTACTGATATATAGGCATTGTATTGGGTGGCCCCTGTATAGTACTGATATATAGGCATTGTATTGGGTGGCCCCTGTATAGTACTGATATATAGGCATTGTATTAGGTGGCCCCTGTATAGTACAGATATATAGGCATTCTATTATGTGGCCCCTGTATAATACTGATATATAGGCATTGTATTGGGTGGCCCCTGTATAATACTGATATATAGGCATTGTATTATGTGGCCCCTGTATAGTACTGATATATAGGCATTGTATTAAGTGGCCCCTGTATAGTACTGATATGTAGGCATTGTATCCGTTGGCCCCTGTATAGTACTGACATGTAGGCTTTGTATCATGTGGTCCCTATATACTACTGATATATAGGCGTTGTATTAGGTGGCCCCTGTACAGTACTGATATATAGGCATTGTATTAGGTGGCCCCTGTATAGTACAGATATATAGGCATAGTATTATGTGGCCCCTGTATAGTACTGATATATAGGCATTGTATTAGGTGGCCCCTGTATAATACTGATATATAGGCTTTGTATTAGGTGCCCCCTGTATAGTAGTGATATATAGGCATAGTATTATGTGGCCCCTGTATAGTACTGATATATAGGCATTGTATTGGGTGGCCCCTGTATAGTACTGATATATAGGCATTGTATTATGTGGCCCCTGTATAGTACTCATATATAGGCATTGTATTAGGGGTGCCCTGTATACTACTGATATACAGGCATAGTATTATGTGGCCCCTGTACAGTACTGATATATATAGGCATTGTATTAGGTGGCCCCGTATACTACTGATATATAGGCGTTGTATTAGGTGGCCCCGTATACTACTGATATATAGGCGTTGTATTAGGTGCCCCCTGTATACTACTAATATATAGGCATTGTATTAGGTGGCCCCTGTATAGTACTGATATGTAGGCTTTGTATTAAGTGGCCCCTGTATAATACTGTTATGTAGGCATTGTATGAGGTGGCCCCTGTATAGTACTGATATGTAGGCTTTGTATTAAGTGGCCCCTGTATAATACTGTTATGTAGGCATTGTATGAGGTGGCCCCTGTATAGTACTGATATGTAGGCTTTGTATTAAGTGGCCCCTGTATAATACAGATATATAGGCATTGTATTAGGTGGCCCCTGTATAATACAGATATATAGGCATTGTATTAGGTGGCCCCTGTATAGTACTGATATATAGGCATTGTATTAGGTGGCCCCTGTATAGTACTGATATATAGGCATTGTATTAGGTGGCCCCTGTATAGTACTGATATATAGGCATTGTATTAGGTGGCCCCTGTATAGTACTGATATATAGGTATTGTATTGGGTGGCCCCTGTATAGTACTGATATATAGGCATTGTATTAGGTGGCCCCTGTATAGTACTGATATATAGGCATTGTATCCGGTGGCCCCTGTATAGTACTGATATATATAGGTATTGTATTAGGTGGCCCCTGTATAGTACTGATATATAGGCATTGTATTAGGGGGCCCCTGTATAATACTGATATATAGGCATTGTATCCGGTGGCCCCTGTATAGTACTGATATATATAGGCATTGCATTAGGTGGCCCCTGTATAATACTGATATATAGGCATTGTATCCGGTGGCCCCTGTATAGTACTGATATATATAGGCATTGCATTAGGTGGCCCCTGTATAATACTGATATATAGGCATTGTATCCGGTGGCCCCTGTATAATACTGATATATAGGCATTGTATCCGGTGGTCCCTGTATAGTACTGATATATAGGCATTGCATTAGGTGGCCCCTGTATAATACTGATATATAGGCATTGTATCCGGTGGCCCCTGTATAATACTGATATATAGGCATTGTATTAGGTGGCCCCTGTATAGTACTGATATATAGGCATTGCATTAGGTGGCCCCTGTATAATACTGATATATAGGCATTGTATCCGGTGGTCCCTGTATAGTACTGATATATAGGCTTTGTAGTAGGTGGCCCCTGTATAGTACTGATATATAGGCTTTGTATAGGGTGGCCCCTGTATAGTACTGATATATAGGCTTTGTAGTAGGTGGCCCCTGTATAGTACTGATATATAGGCTTTGTATTAAGTGGCCCCTGTATAGTAGTGGTGTTTTTGCTCCTTGTGGTTGAGCTATGTAAGCATTGTATGTTGCTGCTGTTGTAGCGGCTTCTAGCAGTATTACTAGCTGGTACTGTGTGGCGGTATAACATAAGCACTGCATATTGTGAACATTGAATGGTTCCTTAGTGACTCTTGGAATCACTCGTAGTTGTGAGATGACACTTTGTTGGGGTCTCGGAGCCTCAGTGAGGTTTGGGGGGTCTCTCGCTCTCCGGACTCCTGACATGACTCTCATTCTCGCCTCCTTCCTTCTGACACTTCAGCAATGACAAAACTCAATTTTCGGAAGTGAAATCCATGTTAATGCGTTGCGCAGCGAGCGGCTGGCGGTATTCGCCCGGCTGATGACTCCTCGCGGTGATTTGCCGCTCTACTTCACGGGTTACTTGATGATTTATAAGGAAATCTTTGCAGTCTGAACAGGTTGTGGCGATGGACGTATCTATTATTGAGCTGCTCGGCAGTCGCGTCGCGTCCGTTACAATTATTGGGCTTCAGTCCGTTTGGTAACTCTTGGATTTCTCATGTCTAAATTTACAATGACAGGGCGGTGGCGGGCGATGACGGGGCGGCGCGGAGTCTAATGGGCACGCCGGGAGTTTTTATGCCGTCGCGGTGGAGATTATTTCACAGCAAGGTTAAAGGGACTTCACTACTGATAATGCATCATAGTAAGTAGGACAGGTCCATCCGCTCCGTCCTCCGGGCACGCAGAGAACAGTGGGTGAGGACTCACTACGGGGGCCACTCACTTCCCCTCAACTTTCCCTTAACCCCTTCCCGCCACAAGATGTAAACTTATGTCCTGGGTGGGCGGCTGTTCCTGTAAATGGACCTCAGCTTACGTCCTATGGATGTCGCGGGCTCAGAAACCGAGCCAGTACCATCTGCAGCAGGAGCCAGCAGTCACTGACAGCCAGGCTCCTGCTGCAACACCTGGGATGGGTGAGAAGCACTGTCAACCACTTACATGCTGTGATCAATGTAGATCGCCATAGGTAAAGGGTTCTCAGAGGGAGAACACTCCTCCTGTGATCCCATAATACTTAATATTGATACTGATACTTAATTGCAGAGGGCCGATCGGTCCACCCGGCAACCAGACTCCACACAATGGCCTCCAGGTCTACTGTGACCCATGATCACTATTATTAGCAATAACACATTGCAATTCAGAAGTACTGCAATGTATCATCAGAGTCATCATAGAATCGCAGGTTCAAGTCCCCTACAGGGACATAAAAAGTGTTTACAACCATAATGACCCCCACACACTTGTTAACCTGCACGGCAAATGCTGTAGAGAAAAAGTCATAAGTACCCCAAAATACTAATAAAAACTACATCTTGTCACGCAAAAAACAAGCCTCACAGAGCTCTGTCCGTGGAAAAACCAAAAAGTTAGGAGCCATGGAAAGCCGTAATCCAAAAGAAGAAGAAAAATCTAAAAAATATACATCATTTTGGTATTGTCATAATAGTATCCACCCGCAGAAGACACTTATATCTCATTTATGCAGCATGATTAATACTGTAAAACAAGATGGCAGAATTGATGTTTTTATTTCTTTACCCGCCCCCAAAAATGTGTACAATCTATTATACGTACCAAGAAATGGTGCCAAGAAGAACTGCAGATCAGCAAACAAAAAAGAAAAAGCAGCCCTCATGTGGGCCAGGTCAACGGAAAAATACAGCTATGGCTTTGGAAAAGTGGAACTGAAAATCTCAAAAAGATTATTACGTCCTTAAAGGGGTTAGAAAAACCACCGTGCCTCGTGTCCATTGGGTCGTGTTTGGTATTACAGCTCAGCTCCTCTGAAGTGAATGTGAGTGTTGGGGCGCCTTCACACTGGAGATTTCTTGCGCTGTAAGAGGGAGTGAAAATGCATGATTATGAATAGAGATGAGCGAGTATACTCACTAAGGCACGTTACCCGAGGGAGTAGTGCCTTAGCCGAGTATCTCCCCGCTCGTCTCTAAAGATTCGGGGGCCGGCGCCGGTGACAGGTGAGTTGCGGCGGGGAGCAGGGGGGAGCGAGGGGGAGAGAGATCTCCCCTCTGTTCCTCCCCGCTCTCCCCCGCCGCTCCCCGCTCCCCGCCGGCCCCCGAATCTTTACTCGAGCGAGTAGTGCCTTAGCCGAGTATCTCCCCGCTCGTCTCTAATGTGCCTTAGTGAGTATACTCGCTCATCTCTAATTATGAAACCAATGGCTTCATTCTCATTTGCGATGTTTTCACTCCTGCGATGCTGTGAGAATAAAAAATTGCCGCATGTCTTATCTTTCTGCTATATCATCCATTGTTTTCAATAGGGCAGGTGGCAGCAGCGCCGGCCCCATTAAAAGCAATGGCAGAAGATCCCGATCACCTGTTGCTGCTGTGACAGCTGCTGCAGGGGATTCCTTCATCCAGAGGTTTTTACCTTGTCTTCAATGAAGGCCGGTGACAGCAGCGCCGGCCCCTTAGAAAATTTAGCGAGAACATCGCGATCCCCTGCCACTGCTTTGACAGCAGCGGCGAGGGATTCCTTCATCCCCACGGGGATTCCCCTCATCACTGAACACCCTGATGTCTCAGCTGCAGCAGGGGATCGCAATCTTCTTCCATTGCTTTCAGTGGGGCCGATGCTGCTGTCGCTCCATTGAAAGTAATGGAATGAAGTCATTACCCGCAGTGGTGCCAGGCTGTTTTCACTTGGAAGCGCCTCTCATCCAGCAGTTTTTACAAGGTTTGCGAGAGCAATATCAGGCAATGAATCACGGCCCGATATCGCTTTCGCCAGTGTGCAGGAGCCCTTATACTCACTCCCCCCATTGCTCCCGCAGTGTCAGTACTAGGTACTCTGCCCATTCTAATTTTATAACGGGTGGACTACGTAGCAGCAACACTCAATGCATTCAGTAAAGGCTTTCAATCAACGGAGGAAGTAAATATAACCCTTACATCTCCGGACTCAGCAGGTCACCTACTTTATGTCCATAGGACTAAAAAGTAGGTGACAGATTCCCTTTAAGATTAAAATAGGCTATGGCACTAGGGGGTTCAAGAGTTTTTTCCATTAAACACTGCTGGAGTAACCCTTTAAATTTGGAGGAAGCAATGAGGTTATTGGGATGTTTTCTCTTCATACTAATTAATGATGATCATCGCAGAAAGAATAAGGAACATCAATCATGTGAAGCCACTGCTGTGCTCCTTCTAAAGACCCCAGCCCAGTTTTAACTTTATAGTGGGAGCAGACAAAGAGAGCATAGTGGCCTTTCAGGGAGAGAGAGGGGGGACTCTGACCTATCCTACCTCTGTCACCAATTTGTCACGGATCGACTACTCAGAATGCACTTGCTACTATCAATTGCCACAGCAGAGCCTCGATCAATTACTCTTATGGGATTGCAAGTGCAGAGTCATTAGAATACAGGTGGATTTGTACCCAGCTTTCCCAGACTTCTACACGTATGCAGAACAAAAGCTCAAATCACCCCCTGAACCAATCTAACGCCTCCAGCTCTCTACAAAACCTGCATACATTCCCTACCACCACCAGCATGTGTGTCACCGGTAAGCTGGAACCCAGACTTTAAATTATGAATACAATTTTCTGAGTTATGGTTCATTTTAAAAAATGGACAAGGCTTGACTAATAAATTGCAGATTATTCTAACAGTAATGAGACTAACAGTGCTAAAGCTTTATTCGTATAAAAAAATATACAGAACACAATGTTACAATGGAGATCAGGTTTGCGGGCCTACACATCAGGCAGTAATTTAAAATAAAGCAAGGAGAAAATAAAGAAAGATACCAGATTTGGGTATACGGCCAAGGTTCTGATTCATGCAGAGTCACTGAAGCAAACGGGAAAGCCTTACACCATAGCATATCTCCAAAGTCGGAAAATAGGCGATTATTCAGGGAGGGGTGGGGGTTAGATGCGTACGACTTCTGAAAAACCATAATTCCCCATTTCGACCATATCTCCGCATGAGGTCCTCTGGTCTTGAATATATGCCCGGCATATTTATGATTATGATTTTATCTATTCACCGAAGGGACAAAAGGTTTCAATAATGACTTATGAAAAACCCTATGAATGCTCCATGTAGCTGGCAAATCAAGTTCATAAGCAAGCGGGTTTACTATCTGTGTGATGACAAAGAGACCCACGTAACGCGGCGCCAGTTTCAAAGAGGGAACCTTCAATTTGAGATTTCTAGAAGACAAATATACCTTCTGTCCCATCCTGTAAGGTTCAGACACTGACCGACTCCTCCCACTACGCAACTGCATACGAGCCCCCGTTGCTTCCAGGTTCTTCTGTACTTCTTTCCATACCCCCATGCAGCGCATCTGTGGTGACATCAGCTGCAGGACAGGCAGATGGAGTAGAAATAGCTGTAAGGAAGCGAGGATGCTGACCATATACGCAAAGGAATGGAGATACCCCAGTGGGAGAACAAGGGCGGTTGTTTAGTGCAAACTCTGCCAACGGCAGGAATTCTGCTCACTGATGAGCCTTTTCGCTAGCAAACAACCGTAAATATTGCACTAAATCCTGGTTCTTCCGCTCCGTCTGACCATTAGTTTGCAGGTGGGCTCGCCAGAATTGCGCAACAAACTGAACCCCGCGATCAGATACGATGTTCTCGGGAACCCCATGTAGACGAATGATTTCTTTTACAAAAATCGTAGAAAATTCTATTGCAGAAGGTAACTTCTTTAATGCCACGAAATGTGCCATCTTTGAGAAGCGGTCTACAACAACTAAGATAGTGGTGAACTTCTCAGACTCAGGTAAATCGGTGATAAAATCTACCGATAAATGCGACCACGGACGAGAAGATACCAGTAACGGTCTCAGAGGGGCCTCTGGACGATGATGCCGAAGTTTACTGCGTGCACAGACAGAACATCCCTTAACAAAGTCGCGGATCTCCTGAGATATGCCTGGCCACCAGTAGTGTCTAGTACAAAGATCCAGAGTCCCCTGAACTACCTGATGACCTGTGAGAACAGATGAGTGAGGCTCTTCAATGACTCTGAGACGCAAGGTCTCTGGCACAAACCATCTGTCCTCCGGCACCCCCGAGGGAGCGTCCTGCTGACAACTCCGTAGACGTGGAACGAGATCAGATTCTACAGCTGCCACCACCACCCCAGGTGCCAAGATATTCTCGGGAGTCACTGTCTCACTTTTCGGCGAACTGAAACTCCGTGAGAGGGCGTCTGTCTTCACGTTCTTCTCCCTTGGAATGTATGTAACAACGGGGTTAAACCTGGCGAAAAACAATGCCCACCTGGCTTGACGAGCTGTGAGCCTCTTAGCACTGGCGAGATATACCAAGTTTTTATGATCAGTATACACAGTAATGGAAGGCCTAGCCCCCTCAAGATGGTGACGCCACTCTTCTAGAGACCACATAATCGCCAATAACTCACGATTACCCACGTCGTAGTTACATTTCACCGAACTGAACTTCCGCGATAAAAACGCACATGGACTATACCTAGGTCTCCCGCTGACTTCCTGAGACAATACAGCCCCCACCTCAGACGCATCGACCTCAATGAAGAACGGTCGCCGCGCGTCAGGCTGTACTAGTACCGGGGCAGCAGTAAACGCCCTTTTGAGATGACTAAAAGCCTCTAGGGCCTCTGGTGACCACCTTACCAAGTCGGCACCATTCTTGGTAAGATCGGTCAGGGGTTGAGCAATAACAGAATAATGCTTAATGAATTTACAGCAAAAATTTGCGAAACCTAAAAACCGCTGGAGAGCATTCAGGTTATCTGGTCTGACCCATTGGGAGATTGCTGCCACTTTATTAGACTCCATCTGAATCTCCATTAGTGAAATCACATAACCAGGAAAAGACACTTGTTTAGTACCAAAAATGCATTTCTCCAACTTGACAAAAAGATGGTACTCACGCAAACGGGTCAGAACCAACCTCAGGTGCTGTACATGTGAGTCCCAGTCTGGGGAGTACACCAGAATGTCATCGATATATGGCCAAAAATACCCCCAGGAAGTCGTGGAAGACCGCGTTCATAAACCCCTGGAACACAGCGGGGGCGTTACAGAGTCCGAAGGGCGTGACTAGACACTCAAAATGTCCTAATGGGGTGTTGAACGCGGTCTTCCATTTATCTCCCTTTCGAATGCAAATTAAATTGTAAGCCCCCCTTAAGTCCAATATGGAAAAGAGTGGGCCCCCACCACCTGATTCAATATGTCAAGAATCAGGGGCAAGGAGCACTGGTACTTCACTGTAACTTTATTCAAAGCCCGATAATCCACACAAGGCCTCAATGTTTCATCCTTCTTCTCTACAAAGAAGAGACCGACAGAATAGGCAGATGTAAATAACCAACACGAACAATACTAAGCAGAACTGAGGCAGATGGAAAAACTTGGCGGACAATAGCAAAGAATAGCAGAAAAGCTGACAGAAGCAGGAGACCAACAGAGGCAGACTAGCTAGCACACTGAGGGAGACCAATAACTGGCTGTGATTGCAAGTCTCTGCCCGACCTTTAAACAAAAGCCTCCACCCAGGGGCGGAGAGAGGGAGATGGCCAACTCCTGAGAGAACACAACCAAAAGGGAGCTTGTGCACGGCAGCTGCACTCACAGGTGCGCACGCACACAGCGCCGCGTGCCACCAGCACCACGCCAGCCAGGCACCCGCGCCCCCGGCAGCCGGACAACAACTCGGGGGAACCGCGATCCCGCACACCGCCGTCCCGGGAGGACCAGCAACCGCCACATGGTAACATAATCCTTATTAAAAGATTTTCTTCTGATTTGAATCTTGGAGCCAGGTGTCACACCTCCCTGGCAGGGGGGTAATTAATATCCCCCTGTCCCTGGCTAATTGTATTGCCATTATGATTAATGACTTTCTGGAGCCAAATACAGAATCAGAAACCTCTCAGATGTGAGGGAGGAAGGGGAGAGTAAGAAATATTGAGGAGTTCAGCTTTCCCAGTATCCTGAACGGCAGCTGATGGACAGTTGGGTGACACTTTATCAATATCATTATACCACATGGCCTATCGTGGTGGGCCGCCTTCCTGAACTTAACAAATCATGACAAACTTGAATGAATAATTATGTGACTCGTTGCAGCACCATCCTAGTAAAGGACTGCAGAAACAAGGACCGAGCGTGGTCTTCAGGACATTGCTTCTAGTACAGCTCAGTGAGACTGAATATTAACCCTTAAAAACAAGTGTAACAGATCTCCTTAATACTTTAACAAGGCATCTATCCTCAGGATATAAATGTCTGCTTGCTGGAGGCCTGACTGCTGAGACCCTCAGGTGCCCCCTGGGAATAGAGAGCTGGTGCAAAGGCTTGACCGACGCTTCATTCACTTCTGTGTGACAGAGGGAGATCGATGCATTCTGCAATCTTCTGTCCTACAGAAGGGAATGAAGTGGTGGTCATGCATGTGCAGCGCCATTCACATGGGAAACTCTGCTGTGCAGATCTTTAGGACTGCAGTTGATCCTGGTGGTTGGACCCCCGAAGGGTCAGACATTTATCCCTCATCCCATAGATAGTGGATGCATTTAACCCACATGCTAGATTTTTCAATGCGGAGAGGGGAATAAGCTGCCGTTAGAGGCCTTTGCATCTCCCACCGGAACAAACCCAACATGCCAGCCCTTCTCCCCCTTCGACACCTTCCACTGAGGCAGATTTAGGATACCCCCCATATACACATTACATTGCTGGTCAATCCCACCAAACTCAGCAGTTATCTGATATATATGTCCACTTGTCTTATTCCATCCGGATACTGTTACTTTGTCTGGTGAGCTGCAAGGACTGAGTTTACCCAGAATGCATTGTGCAGATGCAGGACAGTGGTGGAGCCGCTCACCTCCCCAGTAGCGGAGTTACGGTGGTCAACTCCTCGATGACCTCCGAGGATATAATAGATGATATGATAACGGTATAAGACGCTGTAATAACTGCTCTTCTTCTAGCAGCACTGCAGACATCAGTCCAGCTGTATGGAGGTGACATCCTCGTGTGACTCAGGGAGGATCACCTGCAGCGCCGCGCTAACCTTTCCAACAATGAATATTTTACTTCCTATCATCGGCATTAGGCATCCAGTTGTGAAGAAGCCTCCTCATGTAGAAGAGCCGCCGCGTTGCTTCCATGTTCGGATGTTCTATGAATAGCTCAGCGGGCGGCTGCGGCTCACCAAGAAGACGCTGCTGTTATTTATCACGGCGAGTCTTATAATGTGAGTTTCTCTGGGTCTCAAATTCATTTAGAGTCTTCAAGCCAAAAGGAGAATCGATTTGACATGTTTTTAATTCACTTTTGATAAACTGAAGCAAATAAATTGATAATTTTTTTTTGGACCAGAAGATCATGGTGAATCGGGGTGTTTGGTGAAGCAGGGTGGAGTGGGGTATTGGGTGAATCGGGGTGTTGGGTGGAGCAGGTTGGTGTGTAAATCAGGGTGTTGGGTGGAGTGGGGCGTTGGGTGAATCAGGGTGTTGGGTAAATTGGGATGTTCGGTAGAGCGGGGTGGAGTGGGGTAATGCGTGAATCGGGGTGTTGGGTGGAGCGGGGTGTTGGGTGAATCGGGGTGTTGAGTAAAGCAGGGTGGAGCGGGGTGTTGGGTGGAGCGGGGTGTTGGGTGGAGCGGGGTGTTGGGTGAATCGGGGTGTTGGGTGGAGCGGGGTGGAGCGGGGTGTTGGGTGAATCAGAGTGTTGGGTAAAGCGGGGTGGAGCGGGGTGTTGGGTGGAGCGGGTGTTGGGTGAATCGGGGTGTTGGGTGGAGCAGGGGGCTGGATGAATTGGGGGGTTGGGTGGAACGGGGTGTTGGGTGGAGCGGTACAAGCGGAATAAATTGAACCCTATGCGTTTACACCATGTTGGGAGGCAGGCTTGCATATTGGTATTTGTTATGTATGCCCATGCCTCCCAACCACGAGGGATCTGGCAGTCCTGGATTATAAGTGCTGTCCTGGTAAGCAGGAGACAAGTCTTACCCCTGCTCCCCACCTCAGTCAAAAAGCAGAATGGTAGAAGTTACCTTCTGTCTGCATGCTCCCACAGGACTCAGCAGCCACATAGCACCGCCCTCTACACAGACTCCTCCCCTCAGACACACTGTGCTCAGAGCTGGAGAGGGGGGGGAGGAGTCTGTGTAGAGGGCGGTGCTCAGTGCCTGCTGATTCCTGGAACTGAGGTGGGCCAGTGAGGATCTGGTGTTTGTAGGGATTCACTATTAAGTGGGGCCACAAAGGGGGCATTATAACTAAGTGGGGCCCCATACAGCGAACAATACTTAAGTGGTGCCACAAATGGTGGGGTGGGTCACTAAAACATAGTGGTGGCACTATAACTAAATGGGGCCACAGAGGATAAATTATTACTGTGAGGGGCCACAGAGGGGGCATTGTAACTAAATGGGGCCACCTACAGGGCACTAGAGGTGATACTAATTTAGGCCACTATAAGTAAGTGGGATCACAGTGCATTATTACTATATGGGGCCACAGAGGGGGCACTAATACTATGAGGGTGGGGGCTATAGAGTGGTTTATTGGAAGCAGCGGGAGAGACAGTGTGCAGTGAGAAGTCATGGCTGCAATAAGTCTTCATGGCAGTTTGGGCCAAAACAGAGAGTTTTGATGACGTCAATCGTATGAGACCCCAGCTGTGACTGCTGGAGGTAACTGCACTGCAATCACTATCACTGTGTAGAGCTGCTATCTATTATTTAGAGGTATACTTGTATGATGAAGGGTCATCCACAGGCACTATTTTTGTGAGGGGACAGAAAGGGAGCCGCATAGTGTAAAAGATGTGTGGTCCAACACTAGATAACACGGGCAAGAAAAGGTTTCCCTGCTTTCTTTGCATTGTTCTTCCATACATCCTGCAGTCCGCGGACACGTTAGGCCCCTTCTCTCCTGGCGACCTTGCTGTCTGCATCCAGTGGTCTTCAGGATTCAGGAGGAGAAGTCAGTATTGATTGTGCAGGTAAAGCCATTGTAATTAGCCTAGGAGGATGCGGCGGCTGCGGCGCGCCGGGCCACATGTCACATGTCACACGGCGCACGGTGATCCCTCGCCATGATGCAATCTGATGAGTCCCTGAATATGTATTACAGAATGTTGTGCTGCAGCAGCTGCATTGGATGTGAGCCCACAGCAACAGCGAGCTGATCCCATCCTGACGCGCTTCACGTGCCGAATAATCTGTATATGTTTAGTGTGATGAGAGAATCGTACATAACCTGATATAGAGGCTGAGATCACAACCGCCAACAGAATGCAATCCCTCCTAATGTTGGCACAATGTCCGTTATAGCAGCAGCATGTAAAACAGGCAAATTCAGTGTGCAGGATAGAAAGGCCCCTGACATGTCCTCGCCAGCTATCCTAATAGCGGGCGTCACCCATAGAGCATCTGACTACCTGCAAATGTATATATATGACCCCATGCAGGCATTAGTAGATCTCCGTATCTAATGCAGGTTGGCCAGCAATGGATGCTGCTCATGTAGCCCATCAGCAGGGCCGGACTGCTCACCAAAAAGGCAAGTCGCCATGCTGGAATAACCAGGAGGGCCCAAGCCTTTATGTTGCTGGAGGCGAAGTGCAAAATGCCCCCCACCCCCTAATGGCCAAGCAGTAATAGTGTCAGGAATCATACCAGGGACCTCCTGCTCTCCAGTCAGTGTCTCATTACTGAGCCATCTAGTCTGTGGACAGTACCCTTGCATTACTATTAGCCTTGTTCCATGATATTTAGTTCCTGCCTCATGGTCCAAACCCCACTTCTGTCCCTGATTAAGCTCACTATAAATGCCTGGCCTTGCCATTGCACCAGCCTGTGATTAATCTGCTTCACAGCACTGTTTGATCAGCAACAGATTGCCTGCTCCTCTTATTTCTTCAAGACCTCCTGATACTGACTTCTGGCTTCCTCTCTGACTACGCTACTTGCTTCATCCATGTGTACTGCAAACTGAGACACGTACTCCCTACCCCCTACTCCCCATGGTTGGCTTCTGGCTAATCCTTGACTACTCCCCGGACCTGTGGCCATTACAGATGAGACCCCAGCCTCGTGCCTGAAACCGCTACAAATAGTGGCCCTGTAATGATCCCAGTAGTAAAAGAGCCCCTATAATTGCCCCAGTAGTAATAGTGACCCCCATAGTGGCCCTTGCAGTAATCGTGTACCCCATAGTGGGTCTAATAATAATAGTGACCCCCCAATAATAAGTGTCCTCCATAGGGGCCCCTGTTAGTGTCCCCAGTAGTAACAGTGTCCTCCACAGTGGCTTCAGTAGTAGCGCTGTCCTCAATAATGGACTCAGTAGTAGCCGTGTCCTCCATAGTGTCCCCAATAATAGTACTGTCCCCATTATAGCCCCAGTAGTAATAGTGTTCCCCATAATGGGTCCTGTAGCAATAGTTTCCCGCATGGTGGCCCCTGTAGTAATAGTCATCTCCATACTGTATCTCCAGCCAAGCAGCAACCCAACAAGTATTTAACTCACTTGCTCTGTAGTATCATTCCAGCGGCAGCCGCCACCTCTGCTGTAATCAGAGTGTGACCCCCCGACCTCTCTACTGGTGTCTGTCTTTTATAAAGCCCAGCATTTATGCTCAGGCACGCAGGCACCAGGGAGAGGTCAGGGGTCACACTCTGATTACAGCAGTGGTCGCCAGACTGGAACTAAAGGGCAAGTCACTTAAATACTTGTTGGGTTACTGCCCGGCTAACTCACAGGTCACAATTATTTTTTATGGCTTTTTAAAAAATAAATACTGTGCAGGCAGCAGTCCGTGGCCCCTCTGAGGTTCTGCGGACTGCTTCCCCACATGGGCTCTTGGAGAGCATCTCTTAGCTTATTGTGGTATTTCACAACAGCGGGCAAAGATTAGTATTTTCCATTAAAATGTTAACAAAAAATGCGTGTCACATGACGCGACGGCGGTGGGCGGGGAAGCGTCTTCACGCTATCTTCCGCTGGTAAGTATTGGGTCTCTGGGGGGGCGCCGTGACGGGCTTCACTGCGGAATATTCCGCTGCGGAGCCCGTCACGCTCGTGTGAAGCCGGCCTTAAAAGGATTTTTGCACTGTAGTATTTTATTGCAGATGCACTGCATACAGTGCAAGAAAAAGTAAGTGAACAGAGGTTGGGTCATGCAACAAGACATTGACCCAAAGCACACAAGTAATTCAAAAAGTAGTGGCAAAAGCAAGAGTTCTGTTCGGAGTGACCAAGTTAGAATTCTAAGCTTAACCCTATGGAGATACTGTAGCATGATCTGAAGAGGGCTCTGCACACAAAGCATCCCAGAAATATTCTTGAATTGAATATTGCAGGCAGGAACTGTCCAAATTTATCTTTAATGTTGTGCTAATTTTATTGGCTGCTACAGGAACCCTTTGGTGGAGGTGCTAGCTGCTAAATGAGACTGACAGGTTATTAAATTTAAGGGTTCACTTACTTTTTTCCTGCACTGTGGATGATTAGCTATTGCACTAAATATAAGACAAGATTGATACAGCTTTGTGTATTATTAGTTACATTGTATCAAAGTCACAATTATAGACAAACACAATTAGACTACATTTTATTATTAATCAATATACAAATCCAGGTCATTACAAGGGGTTCACTTACTTTTTCTTGCAACTGTATTCTATAAAATATATATATACCGTCATCTCTTGAGTCCTCGTACAGTCACGGTTTTCCTCTTGGCTATATCGTCATCTCTTGGGTCCGTGTACAGTCTATGCGATCATCTCTTGGGTCCTCGTACAGTCATGGTTTTCCTCTTGTCTATACCATCATCTCTAGGGTCCTGGTACAGTTGTGGTTTTTCCCAGGCCTACACCATAATCTCTTGGGTCCTTGTACAGTCTATATCATCATCTCTTGGGTCTCATACAGTCCATACCATCATCTCTTTGGTCCTCATACAGTTGCGGTTTTCCCCTTGTCTATACCATCATCTCCTGGGATCTTGTACAGTCTATACTGTCATCTCTTGGGTCCTTGTACAGTCGCGTTTTCCCCCTGGTCTATACCGTCATCTCTTTAGTCCTCGTACAGTCTATACCGTCATCTCTTAGGTACTCATACAGTAGCGGTTTCCCTCCGTTCTATACTGTCATTTCTTGGGTACCGTAAAGGCCTGGTTTCCTCTGGTCTATATCATCATCTCTTGGGTCCTCGTACAGTCGCAGTTTCCTCTGGTCTATACCGTCATATCTTGGGTCCTCGTACAGTCTATACCATCATCTCTTGGGTTTTTGTACAGCCGCGGTTTTCCTCCGGTCTATACCATCATCTCTTGGGTTCTCGTACAGGCATGGGTTTCCTCTTGTCTATACCATCATCTCTTGGGTCCTCGTACAGTCTCGATTTCCTCTGGTCTATACTGTCATCTCTTGGGTCCTTGTACAGTTGCGGCTTTCCTCTGGTCTATACCGTCATCTCTTGGGTCCTTGTACAGTCTCTATTTCCTCTGGTCTATACCGTCATCTCTTGGGTCCTCGTAGAGTCTATACCGTCATCTATTCGGTCCTTTTACAGTCTATACCATCATCTCTTGGGTCCTTGTACAGTCTATACTGTCATCGCTTGAGTCCTCGTACAGTCCTGGTTTCCTCTGGTCTATACCGTCATATCTTGGGTCCTCGTACAGTCTATACCATCATCTCTTGGGTTTTTGTACAGCCGCGGTTTTCCTCCGGTCTATACCATCATCTCTTGGGTTCTCGTACAGGCATGGGTTTCCTCTTGTCTATACCATCATCTCTTGGGTCCTCGTACAGTCTCGATTTCCTCTGGTCTATACTGTCATCTCTTGGGTCCTTGTACAGTTGCGGCTTTCCTCTGGTCTATACCGTCATCTCTTGGGTCCTTGTACAGTCTCTATTTCCTCTGGTCTATACCGTCATCTCTTGGGTCCTTGTACAGTCTCTATTTCCTCTGGTCTATACCGTCATCTCTTGGGTCCTCGTAGAGTCTATACCGTCATCTATTCGGTCCTTTTACAGTCTATACCATCATCTCTTGGGTCCTTGTACAGTCTATACTGTCATCGCTTGAGTCCTCGTACAGTCCTGGTTTCCTCTGGTCTATACCATCATGTCTTAGGTCCTCGTAGAGTCGCGGTTTTCCTCTGGTCTATACTGTCATCTCTTGGTTCCTTGTACAGTCTATACTGTCATCTCTTGGGTACTTGTACAGTCTATACCGTCATCTCTTGGGTCCTTGTACAGTTGCGGTTTTCCTCTGGTCTATACCATCATCTTTTGGGTACTTGTACAGTCTATACTGTCATCTCTTGAGTCCTTGTACAGTCTATACTGTCATCTCTTGGGTCCTCGTACAGCCATGGTTTCCTCTGGTCTATACCGTCATCTCTTCGGTCCTTGTACAGTTGCAATTTTCCTCTGGTCTATACCGTTATCTCTTGGGTTCGGGTACAGTCTATACCGTCATCTCTTGGGTCATCGTACAGTCGCGGTTTTCCTCTGGTCAATAAGGTCATCTCTTGGGTCCTTGTACAGTCACGGTTTTACTCTGGTCTATACCGTCATCTCTTGGGTCCCCGTGCAGTCATGGTTTTCCTCTGGTCTATACCGTCATCTCTTGGGTCCTCGTACAGTCGTGATTTTCCTTTGGTCTATACCATAATCTCTTGGCTCCTTGTACAGTCGCGGTTTTCCTCTGGTCTATACCGTCATTTCTTGGGTCCTTGTACAGTCTATAGTGTCATCTCTTGGGTTCTCGTACAGTCGCGGTTTTCCTCTGATCTATACCGTCATCTCTTGGGTCCTTGTACAGTCTATACCGTCATCTCTTGGGTCCTTGTACAGTCTATACCGTCATCTCTTGGGTCCTTGTACAGTCTATACCATCATCTCTTGGCTCCTCGTACAGTCTATACTGTCATCTCTTGGGTCCTCGTACAGTCGTGGTTTTCCTCTGGTCTATACCGTCATCTCTTGGGTCCTTATACAGTCTATATTGCCATCTCTTGGGTCCTCGTACAGTAGTGGTTTATCTCTTGTCTATACCGTCATCTCTTAGGTCCTTGTACAGTTGCGGTTTTCCTCTGGTCTGTACCGTCATCCCTTGGGTCCTCGTACAGTCGCGGTTTTCATTTGGTCTATAACGTCATCTCTTGGCTCCTTGTACAGTCGCGGTTTTCCTCTGGTCTATACCGTCATCTCTTGGGTCCTTGTACAGTCATGGATTTCCTCTTGTCTATATCGTCATCTCTTGGCTCCTTGTACAGTCGCGGTTTTCCTCTGGTCTATACTGTCATCTCTTGGGTCCTCGTACAGTCTATACTGTCATTTCTTGGGTCCTCGTACAGTCTATACCGTCATCTCTTGGGTCCTTGTGCAGTTGCGGTTTTCCTCTGGTCTATACTGTCATCTCTTGGTTCCTCATACAGTCTATACTGTCATCTCTTGGGTCCTCGTACAGTCTCGGTTTTCCTCTGGTGTATACCATCATCTTTTTGGTCCTTGTACAGTCTATACTGTTATCTCTTGGGTCCTGGTACAGTTGCGGTTTTCCTCTAGTGTATACCGTCATCTCTTGGGTCCTCGTACAGTTGCGGTTTTCCTTTGGTCTATACCGTCATCTCTTGGGTCCTTGTGCAGTTGCGGTTTTCCTTTGGTCTATACTGTCATCTCTTGGGTCCTCGTACAGTTGCGGTTTTCCTCTAGTGTATACCGTCATCTCTTGGGTCCTCGTACTGTCCCGCTTTCTTGCATGGAGCAGATGTTCATTAATCCTCATATGTGAATATAACAGTGTTCTCAGATTTGCTCGATGTAGCTTTTCAGAAACGAGTCAGATGGGGCGTCCTTTGTTTTTCTTGTTTAATTTCATCAAGATGAATGTGTTTCATTAAAATACGGTGTAATTATTGCAGGAAGCCAATTGCTGACAGAGAGCCAGAAGATGGCACCGCGTGCGCAAATCTGCTATCAGACCCTGAAATGCTTCGTGTTGTAAAAACAGCATATGCTCCGTGGCCCCAGTAAGGCTTAAATCAGAGCTTCCCGCTGACTTCAGCCCACATCACACCGCGCAGAAACGGAATCTGATTCCTGCAAACCTTAACGAGCTTTACACTGAATACATTCAAACTGGCGAGCACGCCCGATGCGATGGCCGGCACACGCCAATCTGAGTGTGTCTAAATATATAATATATACACACTTATTAAAGCCCCTGCAGGCAAGGGTGGCCGATGTTACCCAGAAACGGGACATGCTGCAATTGTCGTCATACATCGCCCCTTCCCACAGCGCTGCAAGAGAATAATCGCATATGTAAATGCCCTCATTAAAATCAATAGATTCTTTTCCTGTACGATTTCTGTCCATCTCCCAGAATCCAGTGGTCAGCGGTGATGCCCTGTGGCGTAGGGGTCCCGGGTTCAAATCCCCATCAAGGTCAGAATTCAACCTTGGACTCCAGCAGGGCAGCAGCACTGAGCCGACACGCCTGCACTATCTGATCAAGCTGAGACACAATTGTTTGGCAATTTTTTGCTAAAAAAAAATCGATTTGGGACGATGCAATCCAATTCAGTATAAATTGGCTAACTTTATCACCCGGCCAATAATAATGAGTAACAGTAACAGTGCACTGCGCTCAGTATTCGGAGGGGAGAGGAGATCCGCTATGTGCAGGCTGCAATCCATTGCACATTTGCCGCTAAATTAGTCAAAATCCGCATGAATGGTGAGTCCGTCCGCATGTTCTTGCAGCGCTCCCTGAGCGGTGGCGCCGGGCGCACTGACTGCAGGTTCATGTCCGCTCTGCGGATCTGTGCAGGAGGTTTTATTAGTAGCAGCCAGAGACAGAACTAGAATATTCATGAGCTGCCGGCTGGCCACACCCACCCCAACCTCCAGCCAATGATTGGCAGTGATCTCTTTATGCACAGTGATAGGCAGAAAGCAGTCACTGGCGGGAGGGTGGGGTGGGTGGAGCTAGCTGCAGCTCATGAATATCCAGGACTACTTCTTGTACTCCTCTATGTATGTGCTGCCACTGATAAAATGAAATTTTCTCTCAAACTCCTGCACAGATCCGCCCAGCAAGCATATCCCTGTAACCAGTGTGACCGGCTCTACCTTGTGCTGCTCTCAGTCAGGGGTGCAAAAACATGGTGACAGAGTATCTTTAAGCTATGAGCACCATTACTGCAATACATGCAAAATAAAACACAAAGCAACTGTGCAGATAGTCTTGACTGAAAATCTCTGACCATTTTGTGTATGCAGCTCTGATCTAAACCTGTGTGTCACCGTGGTTACAGACTACACATTGACCGTGTTTGTAGTCTGTGTGCAGTTGCTTCACTCTTCCTCTCCTTCTTGGGGCCCTTTTACATGGACCAATCGTTCAAATTCTTGCTGGATCGCGGGAATCTCATTGGTCATTCAGTATAAATCCTGCCAGTGACTGAATGGTGAATGGTAATTCATTCATTGTTCGCACTGTGCAGACATAGAAATCAACCACGATCGGCCCGTTTACTGTGAATGGAGGTGGGTGGCCGGAATGATCTTCAGCGTGGTCCGCCTCATCCAGTGAGTGATCATCGCTGGGACAGCTGTCGGGGGCGTCTGTACAGCCGGGGGGACGGATGGAATCAGTAACACGACGAGTCTGTAATGATGGAGGCATCGGGGGGAGTTTTATCTTTGTGATGAAATCATGCCGGTAGATCGTCACCCACCTTTCTGAGTCACTCTGCCACCTCTCGGGTCCAGGAAAAGTTGAGTGGATCTGGGCAGATGGTTCAGTGTATTTCCTGCCAGCAGAGCTCAATGGTATTCATCCCCCTCCGTTCCCAACCCTCCACCATTGTCCCCCATCCGTGTCCAATATGCCCAATCCAGACCTTGTGGCAAGGAGAACTAATATGGTTAATAATCACAGGAGGAGTTAATGACAGGTACTATTGGTCATCTGAAGGTCCCAGCCCAACAGCGGTTATATTTTCAGAACCGTGAATGTACCACGATGTAGTGCTCCCCCCCCCCCCCCCCGCGCTGCTGTGCGACCCCCCCCCCCCCCCCCCGATACCCACAGAATCACACATCTGCCAAGCTAATCATCTGTTACAGATCATGCTTGGTATCCACGAGTAGCTAAATTCAGGATATGAAACATAGCGGCTATAACTGCTCTATCGGAGCAACTCTGGGGGAAATATGGCCGAAAACAGAAGCTCTGCGCAGATACTCAGCCCACCCATCGATGACGTAATCAGGAGGGCGGTGGAGGTGTCACTCAGACGAGGCTTTAAAACTAAGGGGGTCCCTTCCACAAATTGCCATAGCCAACTACTGCCGGCTGCCCCCTGTTCTGCGCACTCCCCCCCCCCCCCCCCGGACTATAAGACATAACTTCATAGACTGGTATTTTCTATTATTCTCTGCCTTTGTGTCTTCATCCTTTGTGTGTATTTGTAGCTCATCCCCTTCTGTAATTATCTCCTTCTGCATATTTCTATTGAATCACTGCTGACCCTTCCTAGAATAAAGTTTTAAACTTTTATTAGTCGTCCTTGAATGCCTGAAGCGATCCATAACCCCGAAGTGTGTTACTCGTGTGTTGGCAGGTGGAGACCGAGGTGGCAGTGAGGGGTGTTGGGGCGGGCTAGGGCATACAGCGGGTGATTTGGGCTCCATCTTGTATCAGTGCAGGGGGGAGCTGGTAGTAAGTCAACCCTGCAGTCTGCCCCCGGGGGCTGTATATAACAGGTTGGTGACTGTCGGACCTGTAAAACCCATCACAAATTGGTGGCAGCGGTGGGATATTGAAAGCATTAGTGCTGGGTTTACGTAATTATTCCTAGTACAGAAAGCAGGCAGTTTCCTTGTGAGGATTACTACACCGACCTGGTTGATGGCCTGAATACCGCCCTCCAGCAATGGATCCAGGGACTATCCATCACCACCTTTGATAAGGGACTTATGGTAAAGGACCAGTTCCTGCATGTTTGTCAAGAGGACATACAGCAGTTCATGATGGACTGTGAGCCCAAGGATGTGGCTCAGGCAGCAAGGATCGCTGACAACTACGTTGCCAACAGGACTCTGTAAGTGCGGAAATCTGCCCGGCTAGAGGTGAAGTGGTTTTGTCTCCCCAAGAGCTAGCTGGTATACTGGTTTTCACCCACAGTCAGAGTGCCCAGTACGCCGGGACCCCTTTGCCTTCCAGACACTCTCTCTCCCCATCCAGTGGGGCAACAATGGCCAAGGACAGCCCTGAGACGGTTCCAGAGAAGCCCAGTGAGGTCCTGACCTTAAACATCCCTTTTTTAGCTTTTGTATCGGCCCTGCAGAAGCTGCAGCCGCATCTCTGTGGGCGCAGCGTCACCAAAGTGACAGATCACAACCCGCCCAGTTGGCTCCATCGGGTTGAAGGCGATAATGGCAGTCTGGCTTTGCAGCAATATGTCTTCACCATGTAGCACTAGAAGGGCAGCGAGCATGGTGACGCCAATAGATTATCCCGTCGGGGTGAAGCAGTGGAGATGTGATCCGCAGCTCAACCTACAACGCCATCTCTTAACAGGTGGAGGTGTGATGACATGATACTGGTAGATCATCACACATTTTTCCGTGTCAATCTGCTACCTGTGAAGCATCAGTTCTTTTTGGTGCCATCAGTAGTAGATTTGTCTGAAGTAACTTGCATAAAAAAGAGCGAACTTACACCAGAATTGTGGCACATCACCAGAAATAAATGTGCCCCGCTGGTCTGCATATAAGCCATATACACAAAACAGGGTGTCCAGTTACTGGAGAACCCCAATTCAATAGGACCCCAGTATTAAAACAATAAAGAAAACTACAATTACCCCTCTGTGGCTATCCTGATGCAATGGAGCAGCCCGCTGATATGATAGACGATGTCGTAGGAAATCACGTGACCACTGCAGCCAATGAGAGGCTACAGCATAACCCCTCATTCTCCTGACATCAGCGCTCACATCTTGAGAGCCATGATGCCAGGAGTTCAGAAACATGACACTGCAGTCTCTCATTGGCTGCAGTGGTAGGCTGATTTCCTGTGACATCATGTATCACAGCAATCACTGGGACTGCAGTGGGCTGTGGTGACGATGAAGTGGATAAGGGGTAAACATAGTTATGTTTATTGTTTAATTGCTAAGGGTCATAGAATCATGGAATGGTAGAGTCATCAGGTCATCGGGTCCAACCCCCTGCTCAGTGCAGGATCACTAAATTATCCTAGACAGATATTTGCCCAGCCTCTGAAGACTTCCATTGAAGGAGAACTCCCCACCTCCTGTGGCAACCTGTTCCACTCATTGATCCCCCTCACTGTCTAATATCTAATCGGTGTCTCCTCCCTTTCAGTTTCATCCCATTGCTTCTAGTCTCTTCTTGTGCAGATGACAATAGGGCTGATCCCTCTGCACTGTGACAGCCCTTCAGATATTTGTAGCCAGCTATTAAGTTTCCTCTCAGCCTTCTCTTCTGCTAAACATTCCCAGATCCTTTAAGTGTTCCTCATAGGACATGATATGCAGACCGTTCACCATCTTGGTAACTCTTCTCTGAATTTGCTCCAGTTTGTCTATGTCTTTTATAAAGTGGGGTACCCAGAACAGGACCCAGTATTCCAGATGAGGTCTGCCTAAGGAAGAGTAGGGGGGAGGGGATAATGACCTCACGTGATCTAGACTCTATGCTTCTCTTAATACATCCCAGAATTGTGTTTGCCTTTTTGGCTGCTGCATCACCTTGTTGACTCCAGTTCAGTCTATGATCTATTAATATACCCAAGTCTTTCTCACATGTGCTGCTGCTTAGCCCAATTCCTCCCATTCTGTATGCGTTTTCTTCATTTTTCTTGTCCAGATGTAGGACTTTGTATTTCTCCTTGTTAAATACCATTCTGTTAGTCGCTGCCCACTGTTCAAGCTTGTCTACATATTTTTGAATACCCTCTCTCTCCCCTAGTGTTAGCTATTCCTCCTAGCTTTGTGTCGTCGGCAGATTTGATCAGTTTCCCATCAATTCCCTCCTCCAGATCATTTATAACAATGTTGACCAACACTGGGCCCAGGACAGAGCCTTGTGGTCCCCACTTGATACATTCTTCCACTTGGATGTGGAGCCATTTATGACCCCTCTTTGAGTACGATCATTCAGCCTGTTGTGAATCCACCTAACAGTTGCCTTGTCAATCCCAGATTTGGTCATTTTTTCAATAAGTATGGTATGCGATACTTTGTCAAATGCTTTACTAAAGTCAAGATATACTATATCCACCGCATTTTCCTGATCAACCCAGTCGGTGATTCTGTCATAGAAGGACATTAGATTCGTCTGACATGACTTGTTTGTTACAAACCCATGCTGGCTCTGGTTAATTACTCCATTCCCATCCAAGTACTTGTATACATGTTGTTTAATAACCTGTTCAAAGATCTTTCCCGGTGAGGAAGTCAGGCTCACAGGCCTGTAGTTTTCTGGATCCACCTTCTTCCCTTTTTTGAAGATGAGACGACATTTGCCCTTTTTTAATCTTCTGGGACTTCTCCTGATCTCCAGGAATTTTCAAAGATTATGGCGAGTGGTTCAGCAATTACCTCCACTGCTTCCTTTAGTATTCTAAGATGTAATTCATCCGGACCTTGGGACTTGAATTCATGTACATTAGCTAAGTGTTCCCTCACCATCGCTCTGCTTACAGATAGCCTGCATTCTTTTTTTCCCCCAATAGCACAGGGAAGATCAGCTGATGTTCCATCTACTTTCTGAGAGAAAACAGATACAAAATAGGAATTTGAAAGATCATTCTTCTCACCATCATTCTTCACCAATTCACCATTTTCATCCTGTAAGCATCCAATAGCATCTTTGACTTTTCTTTTGCTTTTGGTCCCACAAATCCTTTTTTATTGCTTTTGGCCTCTCTTACAAGCCTCAATTCATTATCATGTTTAGCTTTTCTGACACTTGCCCTACAGTTTCTGCAGACCACATTATATTCTTCTTTAGATATTCCCCTTTTCTTTCCATTTGATAAACATATTTTCTTCCTCTTTAACATGTGTACAAGTTCTGTGTTCATCCATCCGGGTCTCTTTAAATGCTTCCCATTCTTCCCTCTTTTAAGGATTGGTAACGATTGTGCTTGGAGAATCTCATTTCACAATATTTTCATTCTTGGACATTTCTGTCCTTAAGAACATCCAGCCATTGGATTCTTCCTTCCCTCTTTCTGAGTTCAGTAAAATCTGCCTTTATGAAATTCAACCTTGAGGTCTGAGTCTTCTCAGGTCTTCCTCCCCTTGTTATCCAACATCCAAGGATATCATGATCACTGCCTCCTAAGGTCCCGGCCACCCTTACTTCCTCAACAATTCCCTCCCTGTTGGTAAGAATTAGGTCCAAGATAGCAGATCCCCTTGTTTTCTCTTCCACCTTCTGGAAGATAAAGTTGTCAGCAAGAGCGGATGAGAATTTGTTGGATCCATTACTTTTACCTGAGAGATTCCCAACAAATGTCTGGATGGGTAAAATCTCCCATGATCACTATGTTGGGCTTCTTTGAGAGCTTGGTCATCTGATGTAGAAAGAGTTCCTCCATATCTTCTGCTTGTCCCGGTGGCCTATAGTAAATGCCTACAATGGTGTCCTTTCTGTTGTTCTCTCCTTGTATTCTTCCCCAAACAGTTTCTACAGAACTCCCAGCTCTGAAGCTTGAATCTCTGTGGAGATGAATGTTTTTCTAACATACAACACAACACCTCCTCCCCTTTTATTAGGTCTGTTTCTTATAAATACATTGTATCCTTCAAGCCTTGTATCCAATCATGTGTATCATCCCACCAGGTGTCCATGATGCCTATGACATCATATTTCTCTTCCTGTGTTCAGAGCTCCAATTCTCCTTGTTTGTTTCCCATGCTCTGTGCATTTGTATAAAAACATGTTAGTTTGTGATCGGGGTCTCTTGCTCCTCTACTTGCCTTCTGAATTGTTTCTCTTTGTTCTTTCTTTCCACTTCTAATAACGAGGTTCTCAAATGTATAAAATTTTTACCTTGCCTTTCACTTCCCTTCCCATATTGTTCTAGTTTAAAGCTCTCCTAATGAGTAAAGCAAGGCGCCCACCAAATATATGCTTACCTGTCTGTAAGGTACAACCCATCTCTAGCAAGCAGTCCATCATATACGTAATTCACTCCATGGTCTAGAAAGGCAAATCTTTGCTGACAGCACCATCGACGTAGCCAGTTGTTCACCTCTATAATCCTGTTCCATCTTCTTATTTCATAGCCATCCACTGGGAGGATGGAAGACCACCTGAGCTCCTGGTTCCTTCACCTTCTTTCCAAGGTCTTCAAAGTCCCTGCAGATAGTTGCAAAGTCCTTTTTTGCAGCGTCATCTGTCCCTACATGTATTAGTAGGAATGGGTGGTGCTCTGTAGGACTGAAGAGTCTTGACAGCCTATCAGACACATCTTTGATTTGTGCACCTGGAAGACAACAGCCCTCTCGTGAGGTGTCCGGTCTGCAGACAGCGGCCTCTGTTCTTTTCAATAGGGAATCCCCCACAACCAGCACTTTCCTTTTCTTCACAACACTTCTTTTTCTCCATTCAAGAGGACTCTGTGTGCTTATTACACAGTTCTTTGTGGGTAGAGTCATTTCTTGCTGTACCTCTTTCTCCTCTCCTCTGTTCTTTGTGGGTAGAGTCATTTCTTGCTGTACCTCTTTCTCCTCTGCTCTTTGTGGATAGAGTCATTTCTTTCTGTACCTCTTTCTCCTCTGTTCATTGTGGGTAGAGTCATTTCTTGCTGTATCTCTTTCTCATCGGCTCTTTGTGAGTAGAGTCATTTCTTGTTGTACCTCTTTCTCCTCTGCTCTTTGTGGATAGAGTCATTTCTTTCTGTACCTCTTTCTCCTCTGTTCTTTGTGGGTAGAGTCATTTCTTGCTGTACCTCTTTCTCCTCTCCTCTGTTCTTTGTGAGTAGAGTCATTTCTTTCTGTACCTCTTTCTCCTCTGTTCTTTGTGGGTAGAGTCATTTCTTGTTGTACCTCTTTCTCCTCTGCTCTTTGTGGGTAGAGTCATTTCTTTCTGTACCTCTTTCTCCTCTGTTCTTTGTGGGCAGAGTCATTTCTTGCTGTTACTCTTTCTCAGTCTGGCGATGTACTCAGAGTATCCACACCCGGCTAATCCCAGCAATCTTCCTGCTTGCAGTGATTCTTTGCTCTTCCTACAATGCAAAGGGAATATCCAATTAATTTTCTTGCAGCTATAATCTTGGATCAGTACAGAGATCTCTCCCATCACCTATTATACCCAGGACTGTAACAATTAGGCGCTTTAATAACTATGTATAGATATATCAGGGGTCAGTACAGAGATCTCTCCTATCATCTATTATATCCAGGACTGTAAAAAGGGAGTGCTCTAATAACTATGTATAATATATCAGGGGTCAGTACAGAGATCTCTCCCATCATCTATTATACCCAGGACTGTAACAAGGGGGCGCTCTAATAACTATGTATAGATGTATCAGGGGACAGTACAGAGATCTCTCCCATCATCTATTATATCCAGGACTGTAACAAGGGAGTGCTCTAATAACTATGTATAATATATCAGGGGTCAGTACAGAGATCTCTCCCATCATCTATTATAACCAGGACTGTAACAAGGGGGAGCTCTAATAACTATGTATAATATATCAGGGGTCAGTACAGAGATCTCTTCCATCATCTATTATACCCAGGACTGTAACAAGGGGGAGCTCTAATAACTATGTATAATATATCAGGGGTCAGTACAGAGATCTCTCCCATCATCTATTATACCCAGGACTGTAACAAGGGGGCGCTCTAATAACTATATATAGATATATCAGGGGTCAGTACAGAGATCTCTCCCATCATCTATTATACCCAGGACTGTAACAAGGGGGCGCTCTAATAACTATGTACAGATATATCAGGGGTCAGTAAAGAGATCTCTCCCATCATCTATTTATACCCAGGACTGTAACATGGGGGCGCTCTAATAACTATATATAGATATATCAGGGGTCAGTACAGAGATCTCTCCCATCATCTATTATACCCAGGACTGTAACAAGGGACGCTCTAATAACTATATATAGATATATCAGGGGTCAGTACAGAGATCTCTCCCATCATCTATTATACCCAGGACGGTAACAAGCGGGCGCTCTAATAACTATGTATGATATATCAGTGGTCAGTATAGAGATCTCTCCTATCATCTATTTATACCCAGGACTGTAAAAAGGGGGCGCTCTAATAACTATGTATAGATATATCAGGGGTTAGTACAGAAATCTCTTCCATCATCTATTATACCCTGAACTGTAACAAGAGGGCGCTCTAATAACTATATATAGATATATCAGGGGTCCGTACAGAGATCTCTCCCATCATCTATTAAACCAGGACTGTAACAAGCGGGCGCTCTAATAACTATATATAGATATATCAGGGGTCAGTACAGAGATCTCCCCCATCATCTAATATACCCAGAACTGTAACAAGGGGGCGCTCTAATAACTATGTATAGATATATCAAGGGTCAGTACAGAGATCTCTCCCTTCATCTATTATACCCCGGACTATACCAAGGGGGCGCTCTAATAACCATGTATAATATATCAGGGGACAATACAGAGATCTCTCCCATCATCTATTATACCCATGACTGTAACAAGGGGGCGCTTTAATAACTATGTATAGATATATCAGGGGTCAGTACAGAGATCTCTACCATCATCTGTTATTCCCAGGACTGTAACAAGGGAGCGCTCTAACTATGTATAATATATCAGGAGTCAGTATAGAGATGTCTCCCATCATCTATTATACCCAGAACTGTAACAAGGGGGCGTTCTAATAACAATGTATAGATATATAAGGGGTCAGTACAGAGATCTCTCTCATCATCTATTATACCCAGGACTGTAACAAGGGGGCGCTCTAATAACTATGTATAATATATCAGAGGTCAGTACAGAGCTCTCTCCCATCATCTATTATACCTAGGACTGTAACAAGGGGGCGTTCTAATAAACATGCATAGATATATCAGGGGTCAGTACAGAGATCTCTCCCATTATCTGTTATTCCCATGACTGTAACAAGGGAGCGCTCTAATAACTATGTATAGATATATCAGGGGTCAGTATAGAGGTCTCTCCCATCATCTATTATACCCAGAACTGTAACAAGGGGCGTTCTAATAACCATGTATAGATATATCAGGGGTCAGTACAGAGATCTCTCCCATCATCTCTTATACCCAGGACTGTAACAAGGGGGTGCTCTAATAAATATGTATAATATATCAGTGGTATATCAGGAGTCAGTACAGAGATCTCTCCCATCATCTATTATACCCAGGACTGTAACAAGGGGGCACTCTAATAACTATGTATAATATATCAGTGGTCAGTACAGAGATCTCTCCCATCATCTATTATACCCAGGACTGTAACAAGGGGGCGCTCTAATAACTATGTATAATATATCAGTGGTATATCAGGAGTCAGTACAGAGATCTCTCCCATCATCTATTATACCCAGGACTGTAACAAGGGGGCACTCTAATAACTATGTATAATATATCAGTGGTCAGTATAGAGATCTCTCCCATCATCTATTATACCCAGGACTGTAACAAGGGGGCGCTCTAATAACTATGTATGGATATATCAGGGTTCAGTACAGAGATCTCAGCCATCATCTATTATACCAAGGGCTGTAACAAGGGGGCGCTCTAATAACTATGTATAGATATATCAGGGGTCAGCACAGAGATCTCTCCCATCATCTATTATACCCAGGACTGTAACAAGGAGGCGCTCTAATAACTATGTATAATATATCAGGGGTCAGTACAGAGATCTCTCCCATCATCTATTATACCAAGGACTGTAACAAGGGGGCGCTCTAATAACTATGTATAATATATCAGGGGTCAGTACAGAGATCTCTCCCATCATCTATTTATACCCAGGGATGTGACTGTAACAAGGGGGCGCTCTGTATATCTACGGTTAGAAGGTTTCTACACAACATAGAAGGGGTTCTTTAGTGTAAGAGCAGTGAGTCTGTGGACAATATTACATGTTATATCACTGATTAGTCAGGAGGGTCGGTGATTTGGGGATTATTACTATTGTCAGAATGGAGTCGGGAAGAAAATATTATCTCGTAAATTAGGAAAATTGGCTCCTACCTCCTTGTTTTTTGTTTTTTTTTTGCCTTCCTCTGGATCAACATTTGGGGTAACAGGCTTAGCTGGGTGGGGCTTTTTATAGTCTGACACGCTATATTACTATGAAAACGCCTTTAAAGCAATACAAATAGCTCCATCCGGAAGGTCTTAACCATCATGTGACGAGCCGACTGCATGTACTGATCGTGCTCCCGGTGTATAGCGGCTCCGCCAGCCACGCTACATATAGTGTTCCTGGCTGATGTCTAACAGCACAATGCAGCCGGATCCTCATCGTCCTCCGTGAACGCACTGCTAGCGGCACCATCATATGGGACGCCTTTAAAGTAACACATTCTCGGTTGCACAAGAGTCCAGAGCTTCACCTGCGCTACCTGCCCTTCCCAAATGTCTGCCTGTGTCCAAGTCCTGCAACAGCCCCCCCACCCTCCTTCATTGAAGAGTTCGTGTGAGATCAGTGAACAGGAGCGCCTCTCCTTTCTAGAAGCAGCAGCGCCGTATCGTCTCTGGACGTGGGTGAGCTGCAATAGCAAACACAACCACCAGACAAGGGTGGCACTGGGTATTAAAATTAAGAGATACTGATTGCGTCTCTTTAGTCATCCAGGATGGAGAGTCCGGTTGGTGGATTCTGCCATGTCTATCGTGTCATCGCAGCTGCCTGGGCTCCGCCATGGGATATGGTGATTCCTGAGCCACTTACTAGGGTCATAGCCTCTTCAGGGTCCACTACGTCTCATGTGAGTAAAGTTCAATCATCGGATAATGGAATGTTCTGTGACATCCTGTAATACTTGGTGTTTTAATTGATCAAGATTTTAAAGAACAATGCTTGCTGTCATTGAACTGAAACATACATTGCTTGCATTCAGATTTCAACAACCTACTTCTGGTCATTCACCTTATGGTTTCTTATGATGCACCATGGTCAGGGCCCGGATGTCCTCTCACCTGGATCTCAGTAGGTCTCCATGAGGTTTGAGCTGTTGAATGTAAACAAGACCCTTTCAATTCACTGACAGCAAGCAGATCTCTTTAAAGTGATGAGGTAAGTCCTCATTTTACAATTGTAGAAGTATCCGGCCAGGCATAGTCTCCTATCCAATCAGACGTTGTGTGGAAAGACATATCTGCGTGCGCAGTGGTACATATCCGGAGGCCCCCGTATGCCACCAGCGAGTGTCCTGTTCACTATAATGGTGTCCACTCCGCCAATATCCGCGTGTTGGATATCTCCCTGACCTGTGCAGCTCTTTCTCTCTTGATGTCAGATCAGACGATCAGTACGCCCGGAGCGACACTTTAAGCTTCATTTATATCGGATTGGACAAGCCCTCTCATTTTTTTTACTCTTTTCTGTGCCAACTGGTCCTTAGTCTAAGAGGTCACATCCACCGACGACCCCTTCATTACCCCCATCTAGCAGTGTTGGGCTCCAAGAGAGATCTGGCTCCATCTGACCAGGAGATGTTTCTCCGCTGCTCAGTGATACAAGTTTTGCGCTCTTTTGCCCGCTGGAGTCTTTCTGTTTCTCTTAGACACAATGGCACTGGAACTGGTCGCCCGCTGTTATACCATCCGTGCGGAGGAACGGCGAGTTGTGCGTTCGGACACGTTAGTTGGAGCCCCAGCATTGTATTTAGCTGACTGTGCAGCCTGTTGGTCAGAACGATTCCTGACATCCTCCTCCGACCCCTTTCAGTGATGAGTTGTTTCCGCCAACAGGACCCCCTTTCGTTGGATGTTTTCCTTGATGACCGGCCTCCTTGGAAGTCGCTCCGATCGCTGGATCTTCATCTAATATTAGTTCACACTGAAACTGATCCGTGGAAAACGTGATTTTATGTTGCACTCCGGGGTCACGGGGGGAAATTACCGTACAGGGAAGCGCCAATTGTGAGAGGGCCAGGGGTCTAATAATGTGGGCCGAAGAGTATAAATTCTGTTCAGTCTTGTGTTGGGTTCAGCTTTTTAACGGAAGGTTGAACCTTTGTCCGTTTGTCTCCATCTATCTTGTTGTTTCTCGTCCTCCTTATTTATTTCAACTAGTAATTATTGGGAAATTATAGTACCAGTGTTTCTAGTGGCTCAATGCTACATGCCCCTCACACACAGCTTTGCTACACGCCCCTCACACACAGCTTTGCTACACGCCCCTCACACACAGCTTTGCTACACGCCCCTCACACACAGCTCTGCTAATCGCCCCTCACACACAGCTCTGCTACATGCCCCTCACACATAGCTCTGCTACATGCCCCTCACACACAGCTCTGCTACGTGCCCCTCACACACAGCTCTGCTACTCGCCCCTCACACACAGCTCTGCTACTCGCCCCTCACACACAGCTCTGCTACTCGCCCCTCACACACAGCTCTGCTACTCGCCCCTCACACAAAGCTCTGCTACGTGCCCCTCACACACAGCTCTGCTACGTGCCCCTCACACACAGCTCTGCTACGTGCCCCTCACACACAGCACTGCTACCTGCCCCTCACACACAGCTCTGCTACGTGCCCCTCACACACAGCTCTGCTACGTGCCCCTCACACACAGCTCTACTACCTGCCCCTCACACACAGCACTGCTACCTGCCCCTCACACACAGCTCTGCTACCTGCCCCTCACACACAGCTCTGCTACACGCCCCTCACACCCAGCTCTGCTACAAGCCTCTCACACACAGCTCTGCTACAAGCCTCTCACACACAGCTCTGCTACAAGCCCCTCACGCACAGCTCTGCTACAAGCCCCTCACACACAGCTCTGCTACACAAACGTCACACACAGCTCTGCTACGTGCCCCTCAAACACAGCTCTGCTACCTGCCCCTCACACACAGCTCTGCTACACGCCCCTCACACCCAGCTCTGCTACAAGCCTCTCACACACAGCTCTGCTACAAGCCCCTCACACACAGCTCTGCTACAAGCCCCTCACACACAGCTCTGCTACACGAACGTCACACACAGCACTGCTACCTGCCCCTCACACACAGCTCTGCTACCTGCCCCTCACACACAGCTCTGCTACACGCCCCTCACACCCAGCTCTGCTACAAGCCTCTCACACACAGCTCTGCTACAAGCCTCTCACACACAGCTCTGCTACAAGCCTCTCACACACAGCTCTGCTACAAGCCTCTCACACACAGCTCTGCTACAAGCCTCTCACACACAGCTCTGCTACAAGCCTCTCACACACAGCTCTGCTACAAGCCTATCACACACAGCTCTGCTACAAGCCCCTCACACACAGCTCTGCTACTCACCCCTTACAGACAGCTCTGCTACTCACCCCTTACAGACAGCTCTGCTACTCACCCCTCACAGACAGCTCTGCTACTCGCCCCTCACACACAGCTCTGCTACTCGCCCCTCACACACAGCTCTGCTACTCGCCCCTCACACACAGCTCTGCTACTCGCCCCTCACACACAGCTCTGCTACAAGCCCCTCACACACAGCTCTGCTACTCGCACCTCACACACAGCTCTGCTACTTGCCCCTCACACACAGCTCTGCTACTCGCCCCTCACACACAGCTCTGCTACTCGCCCCTCACACACAGCTCTGCTACTCGCCCCTCACACACAGCTCTGCTACTCGCCCCTCACACACAGCTCTGCTACTCGCCCCTCACACACAGCTCTGCTACTCGCCCCTCACACAAAGCTCTGCTACTCGCCCCTCACACACAGCTCTGCTACTCGCCCCTCACACATAGCTCTGCTACTCACCCCTTACACACAGCTCTGCTACTCACCCCTTACACACAGCTCTGCTACAAGCCCCTTACACACAGCTCTGCTACAAGCCCCTTACACACAGCTCTGCTACAAGCCCCTTACACACAGCTCTGCTACAAGCCCCTTACACACAGCTCTGCTACAAGCCCCTTACACACAGCTCTGCTACAAGCCCCTCACACACAGCTCTGATACAAGCCCCTTACACACAGCTCTGCTACATTCCCCTCAACCCAGCTCTGCTAAATGCCCCTCACACCCAGCTCTGCTACTCACCCCTTACAGACAGCTCTGCTACTCACCCCTTACAGACAGCTCTGCTACTCACCCCTTACACACAGCTCTGCTACTCACCCCTTACACACAGCTCTGCTACAAGCCCCTCACACAGAGCTCTGCTACAAGCCCCGCACACATAGCTCAGCTACACGAACGTCACACCCAGCTCTGCTACATTCCCCTCACACCCAGCTCTGCTAAATGCCCCTCACAGACAGCTCTGCTAAATGCCCCTCACAGACAGCTCTGCTAAATGCCCCGCTGGAGTCTTTCTGTTTTTCTTAGACACAATGGCGCTGGAACTGCTCGCCCGCTGTTATACCATCCATGCGGAGGAACGGCGAGTTGTGCATTCGGACACGTTAGTTGGAGCCCCAGCATTGGATTCAGCTGACTGTGCAGCTTGTTGGTCAGAACGATTCCTGACATCCTCCTCCGACCCCTTTCAGTGATGAGTTGTTTCCGTCAACAGGACCCCCTTTCGTTGGATGTTTTCCTTGATGACCGGCCTCCTTGGAAGTCGCTCCGATCGCTGGATCTTCATCTAATATTAGTTCACACTGAAACTGATCCGTGGAAAACGTGATTTTATGTTGCACTCCGGGGTCACGGGGGGAAATTACCGTACAGGGAAGCGCCAATTGTGAGAGGGCCAGGGGTCTAATAATGTGGGCCGAAGAGTATAAATTCTGTTCAGTCTTGTGTTGGGTTCAGCTTTTTAATGGAAGGTTGAACCTTTGTCCGTTTGTCTCCATCTATCTTGTTGTTTCTCGTCCTCCTTATTTATTTCAACTAGTAATTATTGGGAAATTATAGTACCAGTGTTTCTAGTGGCTCAATGCTACATGCCCCTCACACACAGCTTTGCTACACGCCCCTCACACACAGCTTTGCTACACGCCCCTCACACACAGCTCTGCTAATCGCCCCTCACACACAGCTCTGCTACATGCCCCTCACACACAGCTCTGCTACATGCCCCTCACACACAGCTCTGCTACATGCCCCTCACACACAGCTCTGCTACTCGCCCCTCAAACACAGCTCTGCTACGTGCCCCTCACACACAGCTCTGCTACGTGCCCCTCACACACAGGTCTGCTACTCGCCCCTCACACACAGCTCTGCTACTCGCCCCTCACACACAGCTCTGCTACTCGCCCCTCACACACAGCTCTGCTACTCGCCCCTCACACACAGCTTTGCTACTCGCCCCTCACACACAGCTCTGCTACTCGCCCCTCACACACAGCTCTGCTACGTGCCCCTCACACACAGCTCTGCTACGTGCCCCTCACACACAGCTCTGCTACGTGCCCCTCACACACAGCTCTGCTACGTGCCCCTCACACACAGCTCTGCTACGTGCCCCTCACACACAGCTCTGCTACGTGCCCCTCACACACAGCACTGCTACCTGCCCCTCACACACAGCTCTGCTACGTGCCCCTCACACACAGCTCTGCTACGTGCCCCTCACACACAGCTCTGCTACGTGCCCCTCACACACAGCTCTACTACCTGCCCCTCACACACAGCACTGCTACCTGCCCCTCACACACAGCTCTGCTACCTGCCCCTCACACACAGCTCTGCTACACGCCCCTCACACCCAGCTCTGCTACAAGCCTCTCACACACAGCTCTGCTACAAGCCTCTCACACACAGCTCTGCTACAAGCCCCTCACACACAGCTCTGCTACAAGCGCCTCACACACAGCTCTGCTACGTGCCCCTCACACACAGCTCTGCTACCTGCCCCTCACACACAGCTCTGCTACAAGCCCCTCACACCCAGCTCTGCTACAAGCCTCTCACACACAGCTCTGCTACAAGCCTCTCACACACAGCTCTGCTACAAGCCTCTCACACACAGCTCTGCTACAAGCCTCTCACACACAGCTCTGCTACAAGCCTCTCACACACAGCTCTGCTACAAGCCTCTCACACACAGCTCTGCTACAAGCCTATCACACACAGCTCTGCTACAAGCCCCTCACACACAGCTCTGCTACAAGCCTCTCACACACAGCTCTGCTACAAGCCTCTCACACACAGCTCTGCTACAAGCCTCTCACACACAGCTCTGCTACAAGCCTCTCACACACAGCTCTGCTACAAGTGTCTCACACACAGCTCTGCTACAAGCCTCTCACACACAGCTCTGCTACAAGCCTCTCACACACAGCTCTGCTACAAGCCTCTCACACACAGCTCTGCTACAAGCCCCTCACACACAGCTCTGCTACAAGCCCCTCACACCCAGCTCTGCAACACGAACGTCACACACAGCTCTGCTACATTCCCCTCACACCCAGCTCTGATAAATGCCCCTCACAGACAGCTCTGCTACTCGCCCCTCACACACAGCTCTGCTACCCGCCCCTCACAGACAGCTCTGCTACTCGCCCCTCGCACACAGCTCTGCTACTCGCCCCCCACACACAACTCTGCTACTCGCCCCTCACACACAGCTCTGCTACTCGCCCCTCACACACAGCTCTGCTACAAGCCCCTCACACACAGCTCTGCTACTCGCCCCTCACACACAGCTCTGCTACTCGCCCCTCACACACAGCTCTGCTACTCGCCCCTCACACACAGCTCTGCTACTCGCCCCTCACACACAGCTCTGCTACTCGCCCCTCACACAAAGCTCTGCTACTCGCCCCTCACACACAGCTCTGCTACTCGCCCCTCACACACAGCTCTGCTACTCACCCCTTACACACAGCTCTGCTACTCACCCCTTACACACAGCTCTGCTACTCACCCCTTACACACAGCTCTGCTACAAGCCCCTTACACACAGCTCTGCTACAAGCCCCTTACACACAGCTCTGCTACAAGCCCCTTACACACAGCTCTGCTACAAGCCCCTCACACACAGCTCTGCTACAAGCCCCTTACACACAGCTCTGCTACATTCCCCTCAACCCAGCTCTGCTAAATGCCCCTCACACCCAGCTCTGCTACTCACCCCTTACAGACAGCTCTGCTACTCACCCCTTACAGACAGCTCTGCTACTCACCCCTTACAGACAGCTCTGCTACTCACCCCTTACACACAGCTCTGCTACAAGCCCCTCACACAGAGCTCTGCTACAAGCCCCGCACACATAGCTCAGCTACACGAACGTCACACCCAGCTCTGCTACATTCCCCTCACACCCAGCTCTGCTAAATGCCCCTCACAGACAGCTCTGCTAAATGCCCCTCACAGACAGCTCTGCTAAATGCCCCTCACAGGCAGCTCTGCTACTCGCCCCTCACACACAGCTCTGCTACTCACCCCTCACACACAGCTCTGCTACTCACCCCTCACACACAGCTCTTCTACTCATCCCTCACACACAGCTCTGCTACTCACCCCTCACACACAGCTCTGCTACAAGCCCCTCTCACACAGCTCTGCTACAAGCCCCTCTCACACAGCTCTGCTACAAGCCCCTCACACACAGCTCTGCTACAAGCCCCTCACACACAGCTCTGCTACACGCACGTCACACACAGCTCTGCTACACACCCCTCACACCCAGCTTTGCTACACGCCCCTCACACCCAACTCTGCTACACGCCCCTCACACCCAGCTCTGCTACACGCCCCTCACACACAGCTCTGCTACCTGCCCCTCACACACAGCTCTGCTACCTTCCCCTCACACCCAGCTATGCTACCTTCCCCTCACACCCAGCTCTGCTACACGCCCCTCACACACAGCTCTGCTACACGCACATCACACACCCAGCCCTGCTACATGCACATCACACACAGGTCTGTGCCTCACACACCACATAGAGCTCTGCTACCTGCCCCTCACACACAGCTCTGCTGCATACCCCTCACACACAGCTCTGCTACACCTAAATCACACACATCTCTGCTATATGCACGCCACACACACAGCTGTGCTACACGCTCAGCACACACAGCTCTGCTACATGCACGTCACACACACACAGCTCTGCTATGTAATTTTCGTATATGTGTTCCACGAGATTTATGAACTCCAGCTGGTGGCTGAGGTGACATTGTGGCTTGTCGCTGTCATGTAAGCTGCATTAGCTTAACGACGGTGTTGAACCCTCTGTGGTGACATGTTTGCACGACAGCGACGGTTTGTACCCACACTGGACAACGGCTGACGATCAGATGAAGGCTGGACCGGTGTATTCCTTGTCACGGTGACGCCACACTCTAATTGGACTCTCCAGATGGTATGACGCAGAAATAACAGAGACAAGTCCAGCAAATTAGTAATCCGAGAGTGAGCAGATTTACTAATTGAGGTAATTTGCAATGAACACAGTGGATTACAGTACTTGGTGGAAATATAGTGTAATGGTGATGCTTTAACTTCAGTGCTCTCTCTATAATATTCACTGTAGATAGATGACTTAGACAATCTCCCCACTAATAGATTGGACTGAAGGATAACTGAAGCAGAAGGACAAATGACTGGCAGACTGATCACGGTCTGTCTTCACCGGACAGGCTTGTTGTAGAAGTTAATCTCGGAGAGATGCTTCCCTTCCTCTGCTCTGGGATGCCAAGGGGACGGATGTAGCCCCATTCGACCTTGAGGCAACACGTGCTGCACTCCTCGCTCTCGCTGTGTGATGTCCGCCTCCTTTCTGACTCTGACTGACTAACTGCTCTCTCTTTTCCTATTTATCACCTCCTTCTTCCCGCACTTTCTAACTCCTCCTCCTGCCCTTGGGCTCTGCACCAGTAAGATTAAACCTGACTGTCAGCCAATGAGAAGCCAGCTGACATCAGGGATGAGCTCATTGCTAGAGCAGAAGGGGGAGACACAGGGTCTCTCCCACAGACGGCACCTTCTGTACCCAAGGATGGCATACAGACAGGTGAGACAGGGCAGGGTGCTGTGTGTGTTGTAGTGCCTGTTGGGACACTACATGAAGATAGCAGTGAAAGACTCTGCTGCAGTATGCACCACCAGCCATGTGTGTGGACATGTGTGAGGTTTGATTTATTAGAGTCTCCACACAGGGGGTGCAGCTACAAACTTCCAGACTGAGTACTGCTGTATCCATAGCAACTGAGGCCATGGAGGTTTTGGGGGAATTTAGTGCCTCATTCAGTGCACAAGGACCTGTGATGACGTCACCAACATGTGATCAGGGGGCGAAGATTAGAGCCGGTAACTGACATCACAAGTGCTGTCAGGCTCTGCATGTAACTCAGACATTACACATGGATGGACGGACAGTCAAGTGGCCGATAGCACTTTGATGCTTTAGCATGAAGTGAACCGTCTAGAACTAAATCCTCTGATTAAACCAATATGGAACTTTCTGGCCTCTAAATTTTCTGTCTGGAGAAAACCAGGCGCCGCTCATCACCGGCCCAGTACCATCCGTACAGAAAAGCCTGGTGGTGGAGCATCATGTGGGGGAGGGGGGACCGGTCAGCATGGATGGAAACCAGGCGCCGCTCATCACCGGCCCAGTACCATCCGTACAGAAAAGCCTGGTGGTGGAGCATCATGTGGGGGAGGGGAGACCGGTCAGCATGGATGGAAACCAGGCACCACTCATCACCTGCCCAAAACCATCCCTAAAGTGAAGCCTGGTGGTGGAGCAGCATGCTGGGGGAGGGAAGACCGGTCAGGGTGGATGAAAACCAGGCGCCACTCATCAGGTGCCCAATACCATCCCTACAGTGAAGCCTGTTGATAGAGCATCATGCGGGGGGAGGGGACACCAGTCAGCGTGGATGAAAACCAGGCGCCGCTCATCCCCGGCACAATACCATTCCTACAGTGAAGCCTGGTGGTGGAGCATCATGCTGAGGGAGGAAAGACCGGTCAGGGTGGGTGGAAAACAGGCGCCGCTCATCACCTGCCCAATACCATCCCTACAGTGAAGCCTGGTAGTGCAGCATCATGCTAAGGGAGTACGGGGGACACCATTTAGCATGGATGAAAACCAGGTGCCGCTCATCACCGGCCCGATACCATCCCTATAGTGAAGCCTGATAGTGGAGCATCATGCTGGGGGAGGGGAGACTAGGCAGGGTGGGTGGAAACCAGGCGCCACTCATTATTGGCCCAATACCATCCCTACAGTGAAGCCTGGTGGTGGAGCATCATGTGGGGGAGGGGAGACTGGTCACGGTGGATGGAAACCAGGCGCCGCTCATCACCTGCCCAATACCATCCCTACAGTGAAGCCTGGTCATGGAGCATCATGCTGGGAGAGTGGAGACCGGTCAGGGTGAATGGAAACGAGGCGCTGCTCATATCCTATGCAATACCATCCCTACGGTGAGGCTGGAATCACTGCCAAAGGGGCTTCAACTAATACTGAGTACAAGGGGTGAATACTTATGTCACTGCAGGGTGGCAGATTCTCATTTTTCAGAATATTTGCAAAGATTTCTTGGGTTTTGTTGTCACTTTGTCATTACAGGGTTCTGGGTGCAGAATGTGGGGGACATAATATAACATAAGAAGGTGAGGGGGGTGAGGACTTCCCAGACCCCCTTTGAATAAAACTTTTCTATAGATGTCTGCTATTTGTAAGCTGTGAAGCATTATGGGAAGGAGGACATATGCTTTATGTCTAATAATCATCCTCACACGTTTAATAGAACGCTGATAATTTAACACGTCTAATAATAACAGAGGAAGTTTGGTAATTTGCTACTTGATCCAAATCAAAAATATGTTTCTATGTAAATTCTGAAAGTTTATGATCGTCAATTAAAATGTAACATTTAAGAAAGGGAAACTAAGTAAGTAAAGAAGTAGCGCAGCTGCTCGGTTATTACTGTGAGGAAAGACATTACACAATACCAATGTCTGCCAAGTGAAGACGTAACTGAATCCCTAAAGGGATTGTGCCAAGTCACACAGTTATCCCCGTCCACAGGAGAGGAATAATCGGTGGGCTTCCAACTGCTGGGACCCCCCTGATGAGAATGGGGTCAGGTTGGTACTGAATGAATTGAGTTGAGGCTGCACCGCGCCGCTGCTCCATTCACTTCAGCGCAAAAGATTACTGACCTCAACAGCCTCCGTCATTGAAGTGATTACTAAGGGACTAAATGGACCACTGGACAATAAATAGCCGGACAACGGTCGCAGGAGCCAGAAAGTGAGACGCACGGGGCAAAGCAAGTGCCAGAGAGCAGAGGTAGAATAAGCTTAAAGGGGTTGTCCCGCGGCAGCAAGTGGGTCTATACACTTCTGTATGGCCATATTAATGCACTTTGTAATGTACATTGTGCATTAATTATGAGCCATACAGAAGTTATAAAAAGTTTTTTACTTACCTGCTCCGTTGCTAGCGTCCTCGTTTCCATGGAGCCGACTAATTTTCGCCCTCCGATGGCCAAATTAGCCGCGCTTGCGCAGTCCTGGTCTTCTGCTCTCTTCAATGGAGCCGCTCGTGCAGAATGCCGACTCCGTGTAGCTCCGCCCCGTCACGTGCCGATTCCAGCCAATCAGGAGGCTGGAATCGGCAATGGACCGCACAGAAGAGCTGCGGTCCACGGAGGAAGAGGATCCCGGCGGCCATCTTCACCGGTAAGTATAGAAGTCACCGGAGCGCGGGGATTAAGGTAAGCGCTCCGGTAAGCTTTCTTTAGGTCCCTGCATCGGGGTTGTCTCGCGCCGAACGGGGGGGGGGTTGAAAAAAAAAAAAAAACCGTTTCGGCGCGGGACAACCCCTTTAAGTAAAGAGTAGTGAGAAAAGAGAGGAGCCAGGCAGGAGAGAGAAGTGAAAAGAGACAGAGATCAGCCGTGAGAGAGAGAGGAAGAGAGACATCTGAGAAACCGTGAGTAACTGAGAAGGAGAGACAGCTTTGACAGTGAATAGAGGGAAAATACAAGAGTTGTACATATGAAGAGAGGGAGATAAAGAAATAAAGAGATAGAGATACAAAGAAGGACAGAGAGAAGACATCCAGAGTAATCCCCCAGTGTGTGGATAAGTTAGACACAGGTGGCTACATTGTTGCAATTTGTGTATCAGTTATTATGCACTGAATGTGATGAAGAAAAACCCCCTCATCTCCCTGTCGGATTTAATCATATCATGGTTACAACAATTTAAGGGCTCATGCACACGGCTGTGATGGGCTCCTCAAGCGGAATACCACGGCAAAGTCCGTCACCCCCCCCCCCTCCCCCAAAGACCCCATACTCATCTCTGGATCTGCTGCATAGCTCCAGCATGACGCGCCGGCGCGCATGCGCAGTACAGCACATGACGCACCAGCAGTATCATATGACGCAGACGTCGGTGAACGGGGCGCATATTCACGCTATACACAGCTGAAGTATAGCTGGACGGGCGGCTTCTATTGGCTACAATAGAAGCCATCCGCGGGTATTCCCGCGGCAAATAGGACATGCCGTGGGTAATTTCACGCTGCGAAATTCCACATTCAGCTATTAGATTCAAATCCAGTGAAATCCAGCCGTGGGCATTAGCCCTAAGCAAAACATCTGTCTCTGTGCATTATTCCACACCTCACCACTCAAAACTACAAATTGTGCCCAAGGGCACTGGCGTCCGAGCGACACAAATCCCAATTAATTGCCAGTCACAATTAATAATAATAAAATTAGCGCTTTGTGGCGGCACGACAGCCATTAGCTAATCAGAACTCATCGCCCATTGCTTTCAATGGGGCTGAAAATCACATCACATGGTGTGCGAGGTGTACACGCAGGGTTTGTTTATGGATTCTAGTCAGGAAGTTGTAGAAGAGCTGCATACAGGAAACGGCAGCAGATTTGTAAGCAAAACTAATTATAAAGTTAAAGGGGTTGTCCCGCGCCGAAACGGGTTGTTTTTTTTTTTTCAATAGCCCGGTTCGGCGCGAGACAAACCCGATGCAGGGGTTTAAAAAAAAAAAACGGATAGTACTTACCCGAATCCCCGCGCTCCGGTGACTTCTTACTTACCTTGCGAAGATGGCCGCCGGGATCTTCACCCACGGTGGACCGCAGGTCTTCTCCCATGGTGCACCGTGGGCTCTGTGCGTTCCATTGCCGATTCCAGCCTCCTGATTGGCTGGAATCGGCACACGTGACGGGGCAGAGCTACGAGGAGCAGCTCTCCTGCACGAGCGGCCCCATTCAGAAGGGAGAAGACCGGACTGCGCAAGCGCGTCTAATCGGGAGATTAGACGGTGAAATTAGACGGCACCATGGAGACGGGGACGCCAGCAACGGAACAGGTAAGTGAATAACTTCTGTATGGCTCATAATTAATGCACAATGTACATTACAAAGTGCATTAATATGGCCATACAGAAGTGTATAGACCCACTTGTCTTCGCGGGACAACCCCTTTAAGTTTTTGTATTATAGATGTGCCGGAGTAAGAACAAAGACAGATCTTATTGCATAAGTATGCACGCCCTTTAAATTCCGGCTCCTTTCTAAGCAGATGCATGGTTGTATGTAAATGCTCTTCAGGCGGTGCTCCGGATTTTATGTTTGTCTCTTTTCGCAGCGAGACGACTTTCAGCTTGGAAGCTCCCACAGTGTGAAGGGCGGACCGCGCTCTCGCTAGACGACACTGGAATGAATGGAGAAGGCTGGTCGGTGTCACAGCGGAGTGATTACATTGTCGCCACCCAGCGTCGCGACCCACCATGTGACAGCGGACAAGCGTTTACTCTTCATCGCTGCTCTCATTGTGTCCTTAGATCTTCTGTTTAATGAAGCCTTGAAGAAAGGAACCCAACACTTTCACACTTTATGCAGATTATATGCCGCCCCTCCCCCAACAGCAAGCAAAACTTAAAATGTCATCAGTTCTTCCATCAATGGCTGACCCCGCTCGGTGCAGGCGTCACACAGGACAGCAAAATGTTACATGTGACAAATCCCGGACTCACAATATTTCAATGAATGTAACCACGGGGCCCCAAGCCTTCATGCTGCCTGAGACAAAGTGTGAAATGGGCCCCATTAGTGGCCCAGTAGTAATAGTGGCCCCATCTTAGTCCCAGTAATAACAGTGTTCTCCATAGTGGCCCCAGTAGTAATAGTGTCACCTGTTAGTGGCCCAACAATAATAGTATCCCTCATGGTGGTCCCAATCGTAAGTGTCCTGTAGTGTACAGAAGTTGATATTTTCTGGAAGTTTCTGGATGTGTTTCTGTATTTTTCAGCTGACTTCTATGTGTATGAACATGATGTGTATTGCACACCTGCAGCACTGAATGGGTTACTGTCTGGGCTATATCTGGGAAAGTATCTATTTGTATGTCATGTGACCTAGTTATATATATATATATATATATATATATATATATATATATATATATATATATATATATGTGGTTGCAAGGTACATGAGTGGCTCTTTTCTTCCTGTCTGTCCTTCCTGGGAGTCTTTGGAGAGTTGCTGGCCTACACTCAGACACCTTCAGTCTGTGTGGGGGTGAAGATGGAGGAGGCTGAGAGGATAGCATGTGAGTGTTATGGACCCCTTCTTCTTCCCTACCTGGAGGATTAAGAGAGAAGCCGCAAATAATTACGAGTCCCCACCGTGCAACGCTGCGTGTATGTTCCTGCTCTGTGAGTGTGCATCGGTAGAGAGCTGTCGAGGGTCTGTCAAAGGTGTCTGGGAACACGGATACACAGATAACTTGGCATGTGGAAGCCTCTCTGTTCTCCCAGGTTTCCTCCCTGCTGCACCACGTGTTCTTCTACACTAAGTGTATTGCCAGTGGATGTCAATCTTTACTGGACTGTTACAAGTTGCGTTAGCAGTAAGCAGCCTCACCAACCGTTCCCGGTTTGGTCTGTTGAATTCTGCCCCTTTTGTGGACTCTTATTTTTTTTTTCCGGAGAGATCACTGTGGAGGAAGGGATGGTGGCGTGACGAGTGACAAAGAAGGACCAAGGTAATCCCCTTCGGGTTCCCAATTTAATATAGTCTTCCCGCGACCCTTGGATGTGTCTCTGGTTACCCTCCGGGTGGGACATGGTTGAGCGACTGTGACAACTAGACTACTCTATCCCCGCTGTCTCCTAGGCTGGAGCCTGCTCCTCAGACGCTGCAGTCCCCCATATTGACCCCAGTAGTAATAGTAACCCTAGTATTGGCCCTCGTGGGGCAGCACCCAGTCTAGCTGCTCTGTAGCTCCGGTCCCGTGTCAACTTGCAATCAGCGCCCCGACCTCATTCACATCCATTAAGTTCTGATTTCGCAGACCAAACTGTGATCTTTGGCGTACCTTGTGTCGCCCCAGAGGAACAGTCCGCAGTGGCGGTAAGACGTGGGTTGGGAGGATTTTACGTGTTTGTAGCAGTTTCTTTGCGTTCACTGTATAATGACGTATTTCACAACTTACTATCATACTTTGTGCTTCGACTCCTCATCATCAACATCTCTGTTTGCTGTCAGAGCAACATTTTTTCAACTGTAGAGACTGGAAGCCTGGTCAGCTCTGAGGGCTCATTCACACGAGCGCGTCCAGTCGTCGCGCACACATGGGATGCCCGTGTTCTGTGAAGGATAAGATGGAGATTCCTGTCCACCACAGTAAAGATGTTCTGCAGCAGCTGAGATGCAGCACATAACTGTATTATATCTGCTGCAGCTGCCGAAGAACCTCTTTTTAAAATAGAAGGACTATTCTGTGTCAGTCAATCCGTGGGAGACCCGGCAAATGAACTTCCAGTAGAAGTGATCGGTGACAGGCATCCTCTATAGGAGTGCCATGGAATAAAAAGTGTTAAGTTTCAGAATGCAATAAGTGTATGTTTCTTACCTTGTATTGGACTATTTACCCTTAAATAGAAGACTAAAACCTATGCTTTGTAGTGCTGGTAACTAGGATTTTGAGATAAGAAGTCAACAGACAAATTAAATAAGGCTAAGCTATGTTAACAGAGAAGACACACAGCGATAGCAGAACTATTGTCTAAGGCGATAACAATACCCTGACTGCAGTGATTTCCATGTCTAGACCAGCCTTAAGAGCTTTGTGAATATTTGGTAGATGTCAATAAGCCTTATGATCAATAAGCTTTGTCACCTATGTAACACTAATCTTTGTACCAGGCAACATTTGGATACGCCCTCTTCTTTCTGTATAAGAGTTGGTAATGCTGATAATAAAGTAGAATTCATTGAGTTCTCATGGAGAAGTGTCTTGACATAACATGGAGTGATTTCATGCTATTGATAGATAATTGCTAGCAAATCTCCTCATCACGGGCTTCCATATCTACCAATTTGGCACCTGGCAACGAGGTCATCAGATCGGTACCGGTGTGGTCCGATAACAGGAGGACTTGCCCATGTGGCGCCGCTGGTCTCTGTATAATGGTCACTTCTGACATCAGATGGCGCTGATTATATTTCTGGGACCGCTCCTTGGACGGATGAGGGAATATTTCGCCATTCACCGGCAGCTATTTGTTCTGAAATGCCCTTCAGGTTAGTAAATCTTATTCTTTACTGTGAAGTTTAAAGTGACTTATTAGAGACAAAAAAAGGAAGAAATCAGTGGCGGTGGCGTCACGCCGGCCGTCCGGATGTGAGACTTTTACACTTTCCCTACAGGATCCACTTTGCTCTACGGAAATAACATCTTCCCTCGGCTGTTAGTTTACAGCCCTGGATTCATATCTGAGATGAGAGGGATAAGACATCAGCGCCATCATTCATGTCACAGTAAGGCGGCCGCGCAGCCTTCACGTACTAACTGGGTTTTTTATTACAGTAACGGAGATCTTGTTGTCTGCCGACTCTGATGAAAGACGCACTGAACATCTTGATGCTGGAGTCTGTAAATGTCCGCCTTGACTTTCACTCCGTCTCGCTGATGATGTCACTTGTATCCATGTGAGGGGACACTGATACTTTGTAGCATCGGGGGACTTAGGGTCGACGCTATAATTGCTGACAAATGTGCGGTCTGGTGGCCCCTTGACATTATGGGGGTCATTTCGATCTCCGTCACAGTGGCCAGTCTGAAAGTTTGCATAACTTAACCAACCACCATGCTGGGTGGACAAATTGTAGGGCACGTCGCGGCCAGAAGGGTGATGCCTGTGTTTTGCGGGGTGCAGCACACAAGGAGAGTTGCATAGAGGTGGTGGAGACAGCAAGCAAGGGCCATTTTACAGGGGACGACCTGTCAGGCTCAGATGTCCAATAGGTCATCCCAGCGTTGATCACTCCTATGGTTTTACACCACAACGGCACAGCTCAATGAATGGAGCGGAACAGCAGGAATCGTTCCCACCCGCCCCCATTCACAATAAACAGGCAGTCGCTCATAAGCAATACTGCCTGTTCACACGGGCCAATCCCTCGTTCAGCTTTTAGGCATGCAGAAACTGAGCGATGAACAAGAAGCAAACACATCTTCTTTCATCATTCAGTCGGGCAGCATTTACACTGAGCGATAACCGTCCAGATCCCCGCTGCATGCAGAATCGGAATGCTTTATTGGTCCGTGTGAACACATTGTCTGTCTTGTTCAACACAGAGGTCCGTCTGGTTCCACCAAGATGTCCAATACTTTAGTAAAACTATTGCGCTGCCTGCAGTGCTATTTCTTCAGTAAGATGGAGGCTCTGACGCAGACGATCACAAGACATTAGATGCCCTAGGCCACCAAATCTCTCGCCCTGTTTCCTGCTACCGTTCGGACGACTTGTTCAGTCTGTAGGGAGCAGATATTTTTCTAGGGTACAGCAACTGAGAATAATAAGCAATATCCAAGGGTTACCTGATGGTTGGCCCATCACTACATCAATGCCCCCACCCTGTGCCAGTCACTGCTACAATGCCCCCCTCCCCCCCGTACCAGTAAATACACCAAAGACTCAACTCTGCGCCAGTCACTTTATTAATGCCTTTACCCTGTGCCAGTCACTGCAACAATGCCTCCACCCTGTGCCAGTCGCTATATTGATGCCTCCACCCTGTGCCAGTCACTATACGGCTGTCTCCACCCTGTGCCGGTCACTATACTGATATATCCACCCTGTGCCGGTCACTATACTGATATCTCCACCCTGTGCCAGTCACTATACTGATATCTCCACCCTGTGCCAGTCACTATACTGATATCTCCACCCTGTGCCAGTCACTATACTGATATCTCCACCCTGTGCCAGTCACTACACTTGTAAGGAGGGAGCCCAAGTTCGAGTTAGTGCTGTAATGAGCTCTGTTGTGATTCCTATAGTTGTGTAGTTTGGATGGTATAAGAGCCGTCATTTATTGATGTTGTTTGTGTCTTTCTCTATGGAATGTTGTATGTGACTTCCCATTGGCTGCAGAAGTCAGGTGGGAGATCTGGAGGATTTGAGACCATAGGGGACAGCCAGCAGGAGAGTAATTCTAGTGGTGCTGAGCCTTAAAGGGGTTGTCCCGCGCCGAAACAGGTTTTTTTTTTTTCAATAGCCCCCCCCGTTCGGCGCGAGACAAACCCGATGCATGTTATAAAAAAAAAAAAAAAAAACGTCCAGTACTTGCCCGAATCCCCGCGCTCCGGCGACTTCTTACTTACCTTAGTAAGATGGCCGCCGGGATCTTCACCCACGATGCACCGCGGGTCTTCTCCCATGGTGCACCGTGGGCTCTGTGCGTTCCATTGCCGATTCCAGCCTCCTGATTGGCTGGAATCGGCACACGTGACGGGGCGGAGCTACAAGGAGCAGCTCTCCGGCACGAGCGGCCCCATTCGAAAGGGAGAAGACCGGACTGTGCAAGCGCGTCTAATCGGGCGATTAGACGCTGAAATTAGACGGCACCATGGAGACGAGGACGCCAGCAACGGAACAGGTAAGTGAATAACTTCTGTATGGCTCATATTTAATGCACAATGTACATTACAAAGTGCATTAATATGGCCATACAGAAGTGTATAACCCCACTTGCTTTCACGGGACAACCCCTTTAAGAGAGGCTGCATTGCCATGAGAGTGAGGAGTCGGCTTGGGGAGCCATGTGAGACGTGTGCTGGGGAATCTGCACCTGTTAGAGAGGGACAATGGCAGAGGAAAGGAGGGAGCCGGTGTTTGAGAGGTGCAGCTCAAAACACTCCGGAACGTACGTCGCTGAGAGAGCAAAGCTGCAAGGACTCCATCTAGAGAGGCGGCTACAAAGGAGTCACATTGTCCTGCAGCTCTGCGAATGAGGATACCTCCAACAGCCATCCATAGAAGTGTCACCTACATTACAGCACTAAACATGCTGGAGATATGTAAGTGAGGTAGCTCCTCAGGAAAAGGCCCAATGTGCATGCACATAGTGACTTAAAAGCAGGACTACCTCTCCCTTCATCTGTCTACCACCCTACCCTGCTCTCTGCTCTGCTAATGACCTCAGACTGCAGTCCATAATCCGGACCTCCCACTCCACCTAAAAGACTTCCTCCGAGCTGCACCAGTTACCTGGAATGTGCTACTCCAGACAATCAGGATAATTCTGAATGACCACAGTTTTATATGAGCCCTAAACACATCTCTTTAGGGTGACCGATCACATCCCCTAATCTAACTCTTCTCCATTTACATTGCTTCTACCCCCCCTCAGAAATAAGGACCCCTTTCTTTGCACTGTGCAGGTGTTCGGTTGCGGCTCTGCCCAAGCCCCTTTTCACTATAGAGGAGTGCAGAGAGCAGAAGAGGGGAACATGCAGCCCCTGTTCTCAGCATCATTGGGGGTCCTACACGTTGGATTCCCACCAGTTAGACTTTTATTACCTGCCCAGTGTATAGGTAATAAATGTTAATTATGGGATAACCCTTTAATAGTTCAGATGACCCCTTGAACTCGGGTTGTAGGGTCAGTCCACATGGGATGCAATTCAGAAGGAATATAAATCTGCCATGCATCCGCCACCAAATGTGTGGCACAATCTGTGGTGGATTGACAGCTATCTGCCCGCATTGTGCTGGTAGTATCACATCACTAATTGACATTCATGAAATCCTCACGGAAAAAAATCGTCGTGCCGCAGCTTTACGGTCCGAAGCGTTGATGAGATTTGTAGGAATCCCTTCCGCTGCAGACATCCCCTCGATGTCCAACACATCTCTATGCGTTCGTGGTTGAAGAGGAACGATGACTAGATCCATTGTAGTTGGACACCGCGGCTCTCGTATTGGTCCAAATGCAAAACTGACACCCTCCTGGAAAGGCAACAGCCGCCGGGATTGGTTGAAAGGCCACAGCCGCGGGCGTTTAGTAAAGCACCTTCATCATGTAGTGAAATACCTCATTAATGCATCACTTAACATTTTAACACTTTTAGATGTATCTAAAGAGTCCACAGACGCCACTGCACACCCATAACTCTGCTGGGCAGTAACACAGTGGTGTCAGCTTTACCCTTGGCGGCAGCCCCCTGACCCCAGGGCACATATATCATCCTAGTGCACTGTATGGACTCCTGAGGCCCAGAACCGCCATCATGCAGCTGTATCATAAACCGCTAATATCCATAGCTTAAATCGCACCTCCAACAGATATTCCCTCCAAGGACCCTCTCCTGCCTACCGAATACATCCAGGTTCTCTAAGGCCATATGTGCACAGGCGAGCGTGATATCGGCCCAAGCAATCGCGCTTCTGCAAGAAAAACATTGCATCCCCAAAGATACGATTTTTAAACAGTCTTCATGCATCGCGCTCGCATGAAACTCGTATCTGCACACAAGTACCGTATGATGGTTTTTTTTCTTTTTCTCATCGCCCCCCTCCTCCCTTCTGGATTCTTCCTTAAAGCTGCACCCTCTCCCCCTGCTAGCAGCTATATACCCCACTACCTGGCTAGCTTAACTCCTAATACCACCTCCTCATCCCTATTAGACACCGCCGCATCTCCTGCTACATGTGCGTTGTTCCCAGAATGCCATGCCTGGGCAGATAGTGAAGACGCCACGCTGTTATATCTTGAGGTCACCTTCTCTGGCCACATTACAATAACCCCTCTTATCCCATCACTTGGGACTCGGCCACTTGTCTAGCAGGCATTGAAGAGGGAGGCAAAGACATCAATCAAGGTAGGATTAGTGAGCTTCAGCGGTTCGGGCCGATCTCATCAGCGGCCTTGTGCTCGCCCACGTCATGAAACCAGCAGTTGGGCAGAATATAGTTGGCGTGGTGGCGCATAACCCACTAAATAGGTTACTGACTTTGCGGATGATCTAGTTCTCCTCGTACCATCACTCCCCAAACTCCAACAAACAGCATCCGCCCTGGACAAGAAGCGGCGATGGTCGACTTACAGATAAACTATGAGAAGACACAGGATATGCGGGTTGGATGCACCACATCCACGAATGGTCAGCCAACAACAGCGGTTGCAAGAGGTCGATCGGTTTGACTACTAAGTCAGTACAATCACCAGTGGCGGGGATGCCGAACATGATGTCCAGTGTCGTATGGGGAAGATGTGGGTGACTTTCCAATGTTTACGTCCTATATGGGCGACTGCACAAATCAACCTGCGACTGAATGTCTTCCAACAGCAATGCCTTCATTGCCTCTTAAAGGTCACTTACCTTGATTGAGTTATCAATTAAGAAATTTACCACCGCTCTGATATGCAGTCACTCCATTCTTGAGTCGCTGAAGGTAAGGTGACCAGATTTTTCCAGGGTCAAAGCGGGACAAAGGGGCATGGTCAGGGGCGGGGCTTACGATGACCTATAATTGGACCTCCGTTGTTATAAAAAGTACAGGGCCGGTTCAAAAAAGACAGGGAGCAAACCACAGCATTTCTGCATCCAAAAAATAGTTAAAATCCATATCACTTGTGTGATGTTTGACTGAGAATCAGCTGCATACCCCCAGCTGATGTCATACTCGCCCCCAATACCTCTGAAGGCTGCATGCTGTTAGCGCTCCACAGCTTCCAGTTCCCAGCGGCTTGCTCAGCTGCAACACTGCTGGCCAGATGATGCCGGTCCGGTGAATCCACTACAGGTCACTGGGAATCGAAGCCGTGCAGCGCTGACAGCGGGAAGACTTCAGAGAAGGTTTGGATGTGGAAATGCTGTGGAATTTGCCACGGAAATTTTTCACTGCGCCACATGTAAACATATCATCTAGAGGTATGCTGCCAAGTGGTCTCAGCAGTAATAGTGTCCCCCACAGTAACCCCAGTAGTAATAGTGACCCCCACAGTGGCCCCAGTAGTAATAGTAACCCCCACAGTAGCCCCAGTAGTAATAGTGACCCCCACAGTGGCCCCAGTAGTAATAGTAACCCCCACAGTAGCCCCAGTAGTAATAGTGACCCCCACAGTAGCCCCAGTAGTAATAGTGACCCTTACAGTGGCCCCAGTAGTAATAGTGTCCCCACACAGTAACCTCCGTAGTAATAGTGTCCCTACACAGTAACCCCAGTAGTAATAGTGACCACCACAGTAGCCCCAGTAGTAATAGTGACCACCACAGTAGCCCCAGTAGTAATAGTGACCCTACACAGTAACCCCAGTAGTAATAGTGTCCCCACACAGTAACCTCAGTAGTAATAGTGTCCCTACACAGTAACCCCAGTAGTAATAGTGACCCCCACAGTGGCCCCAGTAGTAATACTAACCCCTACAGTAGCCCCAGTAGTAATAGTGACCCCCACAGTAGCCCCAGTAGTAATATTGACCCCCACAGTAACCCCAGAAGTAATAGTGACCCCCACAGTGGCCTCAGTAGTAATAGTAACCCCCACAGTAGCCACAATAGTAATTGTGACCCCCCCACTGTGGCCTCAGTAGTAATAATGACCCCCACAGTAGTCCCAGTAATAATAGTGACCCCTACAGTAGCCCCAGTATTAATAGTGTCCCCACACAGTAACCTCAGTAGTAATAGTGTCCCCCACACTAACCCCAGTAGTAATAGTGACCACCACAGTGGCCCCAGTAGTAATAGTGACCACCACAGTGGCCCCGGTAGTAATAGTGACCCCCACAGTAGCCCCAGTAGTGATAGTGACCCCCACAGTAACCCCAGAAGTAATAGTGATCCCCACAGTGGCCTCAGTAGTAATAGTGTCCCCACAGTGGTTTCAGTAGTAATAGTAACCCCCACAGTAGCCACAATAGTAATTGTGACCCCCCCCCACTGTGGCCTCAGTAGTAATAATGACCCCCACAGTGGCCCCAGTAGTAATAGTAACCCCCACAGTAGCCCCAGTAGAAATAGTGACCCCCACAGTAGCCCCAGTAGTAATAGTGACCCCCACAGTAACCGCAGAAGTAATAGTGACCCCCACAGTGGCCTCAGTAGTAATAGTAACCCCCACAGTAGCCACAATAGTAATTGTGACCCCCCACTGTGGCCTCAGTAGTAATAATGACCCCCACAGTAGTCCCAGTAATAATAGTGACCCCTACAGTAGCCCCAGTAGTAATAGTGTCCCCGACAGTAACCTCAGAAGTAATAGTGTCCCCCACAGTAACCTCAGTAGTAATAGTAACCCCCATAGTAGCCTTAGTAGTAATAGTGACCCCCACAGTAACCCCAGAAGTAATAGTGATCCCCACAGTGGCCTCAGTAGTAATAGTAACCCCCACAGTAGCCCCAGTAGTAATAGTGTCCACACACAGTAACCTCAGTAGTAATAGTGTCCCCACACAGTATCCTCAGTAGTAATAGTGTCCCCCACAGTAACCTCAGTAGTAATAGTAACCCCCACAGTGGCCTCAGTAGTAATAGTGTCCCCACACAGTATCGTCAGTAGTAATAGTGACCTCCACAGTGGCCTCTGTACTGATATTAACCCACACAGTAACCTCAGTAGTAATAGTGTCCCCTACAGTAACCTCAGTAGTAATAGTGACCCCCCCACAGTTGCCCCAGTAGTAATAGTAACCCCCACAGTAGCCCCAGTAGTAATAGTAACACCCACCGTAGCCCCAATAGTAATAGTAACCCCCATAGTAGCCCTAGTAGTAATAGTGACCCTCACAGTGGCCTCAGTAGTAATAGTGACCCCCACAGTGGCCTCAGTAGTAATAGTGACCCCCACAGTGGCCTCAGCAGTAATAGTGACCCCCACAGTGGCCTCAGCAGTAATAGTGACCCCCACAGTGGCCTCAGTAGTAATAGTGACCTCCACAGTGGCCTCTGTACTGCTATTAACCCCCACAGTGGCTTCAGTAGTAATAGTGTCCCTACACAGTAACCCCAGTAGTAATAGTGACCACCACAGTGCCCCAGTAGTAATAGTAACCCCCACAGTAGCCCCAGTAGTAACAGTGACCCCCACAGTAGCCCCAGTAGTAATAGTGACCCTACACAGTAACCCCAGTAGTAATAGTGTCCCCACACAGTAACCTCAGTAGTAATAGTGTTCCTACACAGTAACCCCAGTAGTAATAGTGACCCCCACAGTGGCCCCAGTAGTAATACTAACCCCAACAGTAGCCCCAGTAGTAATAGTGACCCCCACAGTAACCCCAGAAGTAATAGTGACCCCCACAGTGGCCTCAGTAGTAATAGTAACCCCCACAGTAGCCACAATAGTAATTGTGACCCCCCCACTGTGGCCTCAGTAGTAATAATGACCCCCACAGTAGTCCCAGTAATAATAGTAACCCCCACAGTAGCCCCAGTAGTAATAGTGTCCACACACAGTAACCTCAGTAGTAATAGTGTCCACACACAGTAACCTCAGTAGTAATAGTGTCCCCCACAGTAACCTCAGTAGTAATAGTAACCCCCACAGTGGCCTCAGTAGTAATAGTGTCCCCACACAGTATCGTCAGTAGTAATAGTGACCTCCACAGTGGCCTCTGTACTGATATTAACCCACACAGTAACCTCAGTAGTAATAGTGTCTCCTACAGTAACCTCAGTAGTAATAGTGACCCCCCCACAGTAGCCCCAGTAGTAATAGTAACCCCCACAGTAGCCCCAGTAGTAATAGTAACCCCCACAGTAGCCCCAATAGTAATAGTAACCCCCATAGTAGCCCTAGTAGTAATAGTGACCCTCACAGTGGCCTTAGTAGTAATAGTGACCTCCACAGTGGCCTCTGTACTGCTATTAACCCCCACAGTGGCCTCAGTAGTAATAGTGACCCCCACAGTGGCCTCAGCAGTAATAGTGACCCCCACAGTGGCCTCAGCAGTAATAGTGACCCCCACAGTGGCCTCAGCAGTAATAGTGACCCCCACAGTGGCCTCAGTAGTAATAGTGACCCCCACAGTGGCCTCAGCAGTAATAGTGACCCCCACAGTGGCCTCAGCAGTAATAGTGACCCCCACAGTGGCCTCAGCAGTAATAGTGACCCCCACAGTGGCCTCAGTAGTAATAGTGACCCCCACAGTGGCCTCAGTAGTAATAGTAACCCCCACAGTAGCCACAATAGTAATTGTGACCCCCCCACTGTGGCCTCAGTAGTAATAATGACCCCCACAGTAGTCCCAGTAATAATAGTAACCCCCACAGTAGCCCCAGTAGTAATAGTGTCCACACACAGTAACCTCAGTAGTAATAGTGTCCACACACAGTAACCTCAGTAGTAATAGTGTCCCCCACAGTAACCTCAGTAGTAATAGTAACCCCCACAGTGGCCTCAGTAGTAATAGTGTCCCCACACAGTATCGTCAGTAGTAATAGTGACCTCCACAGTGGCCTCTGTACTGATATTAACCCACACAGTAACCTCAGTAGTAATAGTGTCTCCTACAGTAACCTCAGTAGTAATAGTGACCCCCCCACAGTAGCCCCAGTAGTAATAGTAACCCCACAGTAGCCCCAGTAGTAATAGTAACCCCCACAGTAGCCCCAATAGTAATAGTAACCCCCATAGTAGCCCTAGTAGTAATAGTGACCCTCACAGTGGCCTTAGTAGTAATAGTGACCTCCACAGTGGCCTCTGTACTGCTATTAACCCCCACAGTGGCCTCAGCAGTAATAGTGACCCCCACAGTGGCCTCAGCAGTAATAGTGACCCCCACAGTGGCCTCAGCAGTAATAGTGACCCCCACAGTGGCCTCAGCAGTAATAGTGACCCCCACAGTGGCCTCAGTAGTAATAGTGACCCCCACAGTGGCCTCAGCAGTAATAGTGACCCCCACAGTGGCCTCAGCAGTAATAGTGACCCCCACAGTGGCCTCAGCAGTAATAGTGACCCCCACAGTGGCCTCAGCAGTAATAGTGACCCCCACAGTGGCCTCAGTAGTAATAGTGACCCCCACAGTGGCCTCAGCAGTAATAGTGACCCCCACTGCGGCGTTTGATTGCCAAGAATGGAATTCACTTGTCCGCCGATGCGCTGAAAGCTGTGGGATCACCGAAGTCCAAGTGCTGATGGCGCCAACTGTATACGGTATATAGCACCACTACACCAGCGGCATAGAACCCTCGCTGACTGCGCCAGCCCATTATGGCCGCCAATCACATCAATCAGCATAATCGAGTGCCGAGTGCTACAACTCCATCCTGTTCAAGTAAATGGGACTAAACTGCAATACCAGGTGCAGCCACTACAACATGTATGGTGGTGTGCTGGAGTGTAGATGGAGACCTTTGCAAGCTCCCATTGTTCTTTAGTATGTGAGTGAGGTGACGCAGCACGGAAGCGAGATCTCGCAGACGACACAATAGAAGGTTATAATAAGTGATGAGTTGTGAAGCAGGGAGGTGCGGGAAGTCGCCGCTCTAGATGTGTGCCCATCGCCCTGTCCAGTGGTTGCTCTGTTGTTTCCTTATACAGAAATACTCGTCTGTGCCTGGTATCTTGGAGAACGTTGGGACTCTGCTGTGTGGCTGAAAGGACCAGCAGTGACCTACCGGTGACTTACCACCTAAGAGATCCCCAAAACTTCCCCTTGGTTGAGTGACTCTTACCATGGGGTCACCCCCTGTTCGCCCCATTAATACACCCCTGATGGCACCATACTTGGCCCGCTCCAGCCAGTACCCTGATTGTACCGTGCATCACAGGCGGGCCACTATGTAGGCACTTCGTACTGCTACCCCATCTCTCCCCCTCCATAGTGCTTTCAGTCAGCAGGGCAACCGGAGTCGGACCCCCGTCGATCTGATATTGATGGTCTATCCAGCTCCTTCAATATTGTAGAGTGGGAGAAACCCATTTGCTGTTATAGCATTCAGATCAAAAGGGGTAAAGACATTAAAGGGGTTGTCTCGCGGCAGCAAGTGGGGTTATACACTTCTGTATGGCCATAATAATGCACTTTGTAATGTACATTGTGCATTAATTATGAGCCATACAGAAGTTATTCACTTACCTGCTCCGTTGCTGGCGTCCCCGTCTCCATGGCTCCGTCTAATTCTGATGTCTTCTTGCTTCTTTAGACGCGCTTGCGCAGTCCGGTCTTCTGCCTGGTGAATGGGGCCGCTCGTGCCAGAGAGCTGGTCACCGCGTCGTCATCGTAGCTCCGCCCCGTCACGTGTGCCGATTCCAGCCAATCAGGAGGCTGGAATCGGCAATGGACCGCACAGAGCCCACGGTGCACCATGGTAGAAGACCCGCGGTGCATCGTGGGTAAAGATCGTTTCGGCGCGAGACAACCCCTTTAAATGTAAAATCCCTCATGGCTTGGGAGCAATGGAAGGGTTAAAAATAACATCTCTGATGGTAAAGAGCAGTGAAGGGGTTAATGGTAGAATTCCTAGTGGTTTATGGCAGTGAAAGAGTCAATGACTAAGTCCCTGGTGGTCTAGGGTGTAATAAGCCAGTGAAAGGGTTAAAGTGACTTGCCGGTCCTGGCCGAACAAAGATGGCGTCAACGTTTCTCTGACTGCGGACGGACACAGTGTAGACATCATTAGTCTATGACCCGGTGCTCTGGTGGGTCAGCATGTATGGTCACCCACTAGTGATGTATACTGTACTCAGCCTGCATTAGGGCCCCTGTCCACGGGCGATTGTGCATTGCGTTAGCTGCGGAGATAATCCGGCTGCGGGGAGCGAAGTGCATGCTGTCCATAGGGTTACTATGGAAAGAGCAGCCCCCTGTCCACAAGCAGAGAATCATAGCGATTCTGCGCTCGCGGGACTCAAATCACAGCATGCCGCGATTTTCCGCGGTGAGCCTGTCAGATAGGCTCGACGCAGAGAACTGACAGTTCTCTCCTCTGCTCCCCGGCACAATATTTCGCCTAGCCCGTGGACAGGGGGCCTTAGGGAGTGGAAGAAGCTCTGTTATCTTTGTTTTTCCAGGCCTGGAGGGTTACAGTAAATTAGCCACCCTTGTGGTAAAGGACAGTGAAGGGGTTAATGATAAAATCCTTTATGATCTTAGGACCATCGCTCCATCTAAGCTGTGCGCTCTGGAAATCATAGAGTTAATAACTCCCCAGTCTTCAGACAGGTAAGTGACCACATGCAATGGGACTCACCTACCTCATCAGCATGGTTAACTCTTTACAGACTTAGAGGGGACATGGTGAGGACAGTGAAGGGGAGGATGCTTGAATCCCAGGTGGTAAAGAGTTAATCACCATGCCCCTGGCCATCTAGGAGGATGAATTCCTGGTGGTCTGGGGCAGTAAGAAGGTTAAAATGAAAATTTCCTGTGTTTGGGACAGGCAAGGGGTTAATGGGAAAATCCCTGATGGTCTCTGGATGGTGAAAGTCTTAAAGGTCGAATCTGAGGTGATGTAGGCAGTGAAGGAGTTAATGACCCTGGTGGTCTAGGAGGGTGACAAAGAGATAACAGTGAAATCCCTGTTGGTCTTTAATCTTGCTGGGCTCCGCTGCCATCTTCTGGGGTGCCTGGCTAGCTGCAGCCCTCCCCGGGCATTTGTTCAGCTTCTGTCTTGCCTGGCACATAGATTGGCATTGCTGTGTGGCGGCGCCCCCTCTATTAACCATTTCATCAGCCATCTTGGACTTCTAAACAAGTCATGACGGCCAGGAAGGACTATTACAACGACCACAAGGACCATCTCTCACCATGATACAGATCCCGAATAACTACATTCTGTCAGTGTCAGTCTTCACTGAAGTCCTGGCATCCTATTCATAAACTCTGAAGCAGCATCTGTGGCTACGACTTACCTGGGACCTCTGGGAAAAGAATTTTGGACAGGTTCCAGGCGATTTTGCATCTGATCTGCATGTTGTCAGATTTCAGATCTTCCGGTTCAGCGAGTTCACACAGAGGATCTTCCCTCCCGTGGTCATTGGATCAGCCTTCACTGTGGCTCAGCTCGCGTCGGCAGTTCTGGCTCAGGCGGGACCTAGAAGGATGGATAGACGGGTCTGTATTGATCATATATGCTGTTAAGTACATTAGAGCGCCCCCTGCTGGCAGCTCGAGATACAAAGTCTCTAACAGTCATATTACTGGAATTTTTGCTCTCGAAATGCCAGTTCGCACACATTCACACAGCTGTCCCTTTAAGGGGAATAGAACGGCTTTAGCACCATATTGGGGCCGGTGGGCTTCTTTTCCCTCTGTCTCACGAGGGTCCCCTCCCTTTTTTAAGCTGTCATAGACTTCTATGGCAGCTTTCTGCATAAAGCGTAGAATGACAGGGCAGGTCCTGCGCGCGAGAATCTATTGAAGTCACTGGCTGCGCTTTGTCACATTTACGGGCGTGGATTTCACACGCGCAAAAACCTCTACAAACACATCCGTCTGTTTAAGCCCTAAGAGTACCTTCACAGGGAATGTATGGTCAGGCGGTATGCAGTGCGTTCGCCACGTGTGAAGGAGCCCTAATAGCCCTGACCACCGGCTACTAAGGGGGCGCTGTTACTAGAGAAAGGGCTCTAGCATCTCCTCCCCCTGCAGTAACGTGGTCAGGTCCCGAGATACCCCCAGGGGTGATCACAGGGGTAGTAACCGGGGTTACCTAAAGTCCAGTTGTTACTTGTGACGCCACCGTTCCGTCCTCTGCAGAGGATCTCTCAGATGTAATAAAGTAGTCCACACACAGGGTTACTTTCTGAACAAGAACCAGGAACAGTCGGCTCTGTCCATTGACTATAAACTCTTAAACTCAAATCCACATAAACGATCTTGGTACAGAAACAACAAGTCAGAGTGGTGCAACAGGGAGGATTCTGGGGGCCTCTGGATAATCCACAGTCCCAGTTATCTGTGAAACTCCTCTCCCAGCAAACTCTCTCTCACTTTTCCTTCTTCTCACCATGCAGCAGTTTGTCCTTCTCACAGCGCTCCGCAGAAGCACTGAGGTCTCCTGGGTAGAATGTGCCCAGGCTGAGCGTAAAGAAGTCGTTCGGCTTCTTCCGTATTTCTCCACACACCCACCGACTTCTTCCACTCACTGACTTACTGACTGACTTTGCATTCTCACAAACACATCTACATAGCATAATCACATGACCACAAACGATACATTTACCAGACAGGACTGGACATACCACACATTAACTCTTTCAGTTCTGCAACCATTCAATACACATAAATCAAATACTCTCCACAAACGAGACAGACATAAAACATAGAGGGCCCCACTAACTCTGGGCCACCACATTATTGGGGCCACAGCTGGGGGAACAATAACTATTGGGGCCACTGGGGGAGGCACAACTAGTTGCATCCACTGGAATAACGGAGGAAGATTTGTGATAAGCCCCACCCCTAACCGCAACCTACTTTACCTGTCTGGTAGTTTTTTATGACGAAGGTGACAACCCGAGGGCCGAGTACTTTGGTTCCATATACTCCATGTATTTCAAGCGCAGTGCGGTGCAGACGTGGGGCCGGTGGGACTACTGCCTAGTGAGCCACATATAATGCAACCACAAGGGGTTAAACAGACCCCGAAAGGGACTTTAACCCATCAAAAGCCTTGCATCATCCTTAAGAAGCTGCCATGGTGCCGCTGGTCTGACTGGCTAATGGCGCCCTTCACTTCACCTACATTTAATACGCTAAAAGGTTACAAATGACGATAACAAAAATGATATACGGTTTTAGGATAAATGGGATTGTGCGGCATTAGCGGCGGACGTCCCGGTGACCTCCGCAGGAGACGGGAAGACAGACGTTCGCTCGCGTCCTCCAAATGCTTGACATTGTGAATCATTTTATTCAGATGCAACATGCAGCTAATGTGCCGCCGCGCCGAGACCCGAGCGCCTTCAGAGACACGAACAAAGGGAGCGAGCCGCGCGCACTCTACCCAGAGGTTTGAGACTTTTAGGGACTTCGCTGAGCCTCACCGATCTACAAAGCCGCCAGCTATTCAAAAGGACACCATCATTAGTGGCACGGCGCGGCCGCCGTCAGGTGACCCGGATTATTCCATGTCCCCTGCATAACATTTATATTCTTAAAAAAAGTTGTAATAGGTTTGTGCCCCCCCCCCCCCACACACACACACACACACGCACACACAGCTGCGATAGACCTCATGAGACTACACCTACAACAAATGAGAGGAGACGTCACAAACAAAACGCTACACAATGCTCTGGCAGTTTTGTTATCAACTGCGACGATATTGAAAAGAGAATTTGCAAACTGCATCAAATTTATTAAGGGCATGCACGACTGGCATGGCAGCCAGCAGAATAGTGAGTGCAGCTCTGGAGAAGAGTGTGGTCACCAGTAAGAGGAAATGTTACCCAGCAAAGTCTACAGGTGCTGGGCTTGCTTCAGCCATGGAGTCCCGGACCTCCTCCCTCCGGCTTCGGTCGGGGGGAGGGAGGACTGCACCCCAGGAGGGGAGAACATCTGGTCAGAGTGGCAGCAACGTCACCCTGACTCCCCTGGAGGAGCGCAAGATGACTCGCAGCCAGAGGAAAACAATGTACGCAGGCAAGTTGCACTGATCGCAAGGAGGGCGAGTCGGTCACTGATGTGGCATCACGCATTGCCAAATATATGAAAGATTATAAGCATGTTGGGAGGCAGCTGAATAAATATAGGCAGGAGCTGCAGGCTGCCCCCTATGATGCAGAGCAGGCAAAATCCCGTACCAGGAAATTGGCCATATGGCGGCAGATTGAAGCCTTTGAGGAGGCCATTGACTTCTATGAAGAAGAAAGGGACAGGATCCTGCAAACAAGTGGACCTTTCAAAGAAAAACTCTTAAAAGATGAGAGGTTTAGCAAGATGGCGTCGGTGAGCAGCGGTGGCATTAAAGAGCACTCTGCCAGGCACTCAAGCAGCAGCACGGGAGAATCCGATGGTGCTTAGGATGGGCGAGCTGGGTGCTCTGTTGAGCAGCAATCATCACTGCCAGGTGGGACTACTGGGCCCAGCATCCCAGCTGAACAGGTCAGTCTGCCCCCCCTGGGAACTCCAGGTGTCCCCGATTCTCCGGTTAGTACGTAATCTTGTGTACAGGTGGGTTGGGCATTGGAGGGTAGTCAGGGGGTGGGTCAGGATCCAGTCGCACCTCCAGTGGCGACAACATCTGGTAGAAGTTATGCCAGTGTCACCGCTGGAGGGAGGGGAGAGGCGTCCTCCTTGTCTTTGGGCCCTGGGGACGGCGTTTTACAACAGCAGCTCCTGGAGGCCATGAGGAGGGGGGAGAGGTCGATGAATGTAGGTGGTAGAGTAGTGGATTTGTCTCTATGGATGGAGAGACATGGATTCAGTGCCTTCCGAGAGCAAAGGGGAGGGACTGTATGGTCCCTGCCAACAACCGGGCAGGACATTGGCCGTAGAAATGTGGCCCGTCTTCAATGGAGAGGTGATGACACATGCCTCAAGGAGTAAGGTGGTAGAACTTCTGCTGAAGATAGGGTTCAGGGCGAATGACATCTATGCCCTGATCCATCCTTACGGCACATCTGAGTTCGACATCAGCTTTGTTCGCCCAGAGGGCCTTGAGCTCTTTTGGGGAAACTATGAGTTGATGAAGGGCAAGCCCGGCTGGCGTGGTTTTGCTGCACAAGTGGTAACCCGCCAGACTGGAGTCTTGGCTAAGTCGTTATGGTTAGGTGGTAGACATGCCCAATAAGAACTCTCTTACTTATCCAAATGTTTATATCCCACAAGATACCTAATTGTTTATCTTTACAAACTACATAGCTTTGTTGCCGTTTGATAATGTCTATTGCTGTGTGAAGAGGTTGTCGTCTATGCACGGTTTCCTTAGCGCAGAACCACCTCAACCAAGATGGCATTGAAAATTATATCTCTCAATGCAAAGGGATTGAATAGCCCGTTCAAAAGATCTCTCTTGTGGAGAGAGGTTAGGAGATCAAAAGCGGAGGTGGTTTGCGTTCAGGAGTCCCACTTTCAAAAAAGCGACCCCATCAGACTAACTAACAGGGACTTTCCCCAAGTCTTCTACGCCAATGGCCCAAAGAAAAAAGCAGGCGTTTTTATTGCAATAAAAAGAACGGTTGCTTTCCAGCTACAAAAGGAGATTCTAGACGAGAGGAGAGATATGTGGCCTTGGTTTGTAAAATTAATAACATGATCTTCACTATAGTGAACGTCTATGCCCCAAATACTGCACAACTTGCGTTTTTAAACGATCTGTGTAAACAGATCTCGCATATAATTAAAGGCAAACTTATAATATGCGGGGACTTTAATACCATCCATAGCCCAGACATGGACTCAACATCAAAAAGAGACAGAGCTCCCCCTTACCTTTACGATTGGCTTCGAAAAGAAGATCTGTATGATGTGTGGAGATGTAAACACGCATCAGAGAGAGATTTCACCTTTATCTCCCACAGACACAACACTTACTCCCGCATCAATAAGTTTCTAACAACAAAATGGCTCTTACCAATGGTAACAGAGTGCGAAATAGGAGACATCACCTGGTCAGACCACGCCCCGATTACCTTATCCCTCCGTCTATCCCATTCGCCCCCAAATGCGTTTATCTGGAGAAACAATACCTACGTCATGTCTCTTCAAAACAACTCCAATTCGGTAGAGAAAATGCTCACTGAATTCTTTGCTCTTAACTCTCACCCTTCCATCAGCCCTTCAACTCTATGGAATGCACATAAGGCATTCGCAAGGGGTCTCCTCATTCAACAGACAGCTTATTACAATAAGCAACGTAACTTAACCACACTTGATTTACTAACAAAAGTCTCCAACTTGGCTGCGATACACAAGGTAGACCCGTCCCTAGGAAATTTACTTCCCTTAAAAAAAGCTAGGACAGAGCTTCAAGCGCACCTCTCAATAGATCTCGCAATATTGTTAAATAGGTGGCGCTCACTGTTCAGATGACCATAGGTAGTACTGTATCAAAGGGACTGATACAGTAATAGAAAGGAATGCAGATCCTGATATGAAGATGATATGTACCCAAATTCATGCAGGTAGTGATGGTGCTGCAGAGCGACTTGAGAAAGCTCCAGACATATAAATAATAATAATAATAATAATCTGTATTTGTATAGCGCCAACATATCCCGCAGCGCTTACATAGACAGGGGATACAGAAAGACAAAAGTACAAACATTACAGAACCGCGGTTACATAGTAATCAATTGATGGAAACAATAGGGGTGAGGGTCCTGCTCCAACGAGCTTACATACTACAAGTAATGGGGTGATACAGAAGGTAAAGGGCTGGAGATGTGCACGGTATGGCAGAGATGTGCACGGTATGGCGAGGTGTGAGCGATGTTATACACATAGACAATGAAACGGCAGAAACGGTGTGACTGCAGGAGCGGTTTATGATGGCTAGCAGGGATTGCAGTCAGTAGGTCAGAGAGCATGTTATCAGGCGGAGTACAGAGGGGTTTGTTTAGGGAATTCGGTATGCCTCCCTGAAGAGGTGCGTTTTTAGAGCACGCCTGAAGTTCTGCGAGTCCTGGATTGCTCGGGTAGCCTTTGGTAGTGCGTTCCAGAGGACCGGTGCTGCTCTGGAGAAGTCTTGGAGGCGGGAATGAGAAGTTCGAATGAAAGGGGCACTCAGTCTGGTTTCATTAGCAGAGCAGAGAGCCCAGGCTGGTTGATGGATTGAGATGAGGGAGGCGATGTAGGGTGGCACTGCGCTGTGGAGGGCTTTGTGGATGAAGGTAGCGAGTTTGAATTGTATTCTGTATTTAACGGGCAGCCAGTGCAGTGACCGGCACAGGGCAGAGGCGTCCGAGTAGCGGCTGGACAGGAAGATGAGCCTGGCTGCCGCATTCAGGATGGATTGGAGGGGGTAGAGTCTGGTGCAGAAGAGGCCGATCAGCAACGAGTTGCAGTAATCGAGCCGGGAGTGGATGAGGGCGACAATAAGCGTTTTTAGCGTGTCCACAGTGAGAAAAGAGCGGATTCTTGCGATGTTCTTGAGGTGCAGCTGACATGTTCGGGCCAGAGATTGGATGTAGGGGGCAAAAGAGAGATCAGAGTCAAATATGACCCCAAGGCAGCGGGCATGTTGTCTAGGAGTTATGGTGGCGCCACACACTGAGATGGAGATGTCAGGAGGAGGTCGGTTAGTGGAGGGCGGAAATACTAGTAAGTCAGTTTTAGAGAGGTTTAGTTTTAGGTAGAGAGAGGACATAGTGTTAGAGACAGCGGACAGAATGTCCCATTCTGCAGATGGTCGCGTTATTCACGTCTGGGCGCCGCGAGATGATGCGACCATATGCAGAATGGGACACCACTCCACACACCACATGAGGAGGTAATTACTTATTTATTTTATTGTTATAAATATTGTATGTCTTTTGTATTATACCTGTACTTGATGAAGGCCAGATGATTTTATTGGCCGAAACGCGTCTACAATTGTTATAAATAAATACGTGGAACGGATTGCCTTTGCCGAATGGATTTTGTTCTCTATACCTACTGGGATTGGAGGCGTCTGGGCACGGACGCCTCCGTGAAGTAAGTCTATTACCATACCATTTGCTACACTTTTCATTAACTGGTACCCCTATTCTTGAGCGCTGAGATATTTTTTTCTCTCTTTCCTTCTCAATAGATCTCGAGAACCACATAAAAAGACTTAAAATGCATCACTATCATTCACACAATAAAGCGAGTAAACTAATGGCCAACAAAGTCAAAGCAACCAAAGCAAACTCAAGAATTCCTTATCTAATCTCTCAGACAACAAACAAAAAGAATTATAGCCCACAAGAAATTGCCGACGAATTCAGTAAGTACTATAACTCACTCTACAATCTAAGCCATGATAAAGATACCCCCCAACCTAATGACCTAGCAATTGATGCATTCTTATCCACACTTTCCATTCCATCTCTCGCAAAGCCAAATTCAAGACCTATGCCAACCTATCACGCCACAAGAAATAGAACAAACTATTCGCTCACTAAAGCCGGGCAAATCCCCAGGTCCCGATGGTTTTTCAAACGAATACCTCAAACTATTCTCTCCGGTCCTGCTTCCACATATATGCGACTTTTTGAACCACATAATGTCAACGGGCGAAATCCCCCCTGAAAACTTAAAAGCAACCATAGTCACCATCCCCAAGGAGGGCAAGCCCCCCGAATCCACAAGCAACTTTGGCCCCATCTCTCTCCTAAATTCGGATACCAAGCTCTATGCGAAAATAATAGCCAACCGATTATTTCCTATCCTTTCCCAGCTTATTAAAAACGACCAGGTGGGCTTCACAAGAGGAAGACAAGCACCAGACGGAACAAGACGTCTGATCAACCTCATAGCCAAAACTGGTGCTGCACGAATACCCTCTCTGCTCCTCGCTTTGGATGCGGAGAAGGCATTCGATAGGGTGCATTGGGGATACATGAGACGTGTACTGGAACGATTCGGATTTTCCGGTCCAATTCTCATGGCGGTGACCGCCCTCTACACTACCCCATCAGCTTCAGTTCTAACTAACGGTGTTCTATCTAAACCATTCAAAATCACCAATGGTACGCGCCAAGGCTGTCCCTATCGCCTCTTGTTTTCTCTATGATGATGGAGCCGCTGGCGGAGGCAGTTAGGTCCAACCCACATATTGAGGGCATTCCCACAGCAACAGACACACACAAAATAAACCTATTTGCTGACGACGTAATATTAACCCTAACAAACCCAAAAACCTCACTCCCCCAGGTGATGTCTACCTTGCAACATTTCAGTGCCATTTCCTATTATAAAGCAAATTCCAGTAAATTACAAATGATGGGCATTAACCTATCGAAAACAGATGAAAAATCCCTGAGAACTACATTCTCATTCCAGTGGTGTCCCTCCTCCCTGCCTTATTTAGGCATACTCTTAACCCGCTCAGTCACCGACCTTCCCTCAACAAACTTCTTCCCGCTAACAATACTAGTACAAAAAGAACTAGACCACCTGGCAAAATACGAGCCTAGCTGGATGGGCAGGGTGGTCCTGTACAAAATGCTCATTCTTCCCCGCATTTTATACCTTCTCAGGACCATCCCTGTGCCCATTCCAAACTCCATATTCCTTTCATTTCACCAACAGATGAATCAATTCATATGGAGAGGAGCGAGACCCAGAGTGGCATTCTCCATCCTAAACAGACCTCTGAAATTTAGGGGTATGGGTCTTCCTAACCTACAAAACTATCACAATACTTTTCTAATTGATCAGAGCAAACACTGGTGCAACATGGAGGCGAACAAAACATGGGCTTCCACTGAATCCAATCTAACGGGCATATCCAATTGGAAGGTATTTCTTCTAGCAAACTCAATTATTCCCCAGGAAGTCCCACATCACCCCCCCCCCCCCCCTCAGTAAAAGCCACACTAAAAGCATGGAATGCACTAGGCCCAGGATCAAACCTTAACCCAAGCACAACTACAAAAATCCCACTCACACTTCTCACACTAAAGTACTTAATTCCTGATATTTGTTTAAATAACTGGCCTCACAGAGAAACCATGAAGGTCTCAGACTTGTACCTGGACAACCAGTTACTCACCTTCCCTCAACTACAAGAAAAATTTGCAGTCCCTTCTCTGGAATACTTCACCTACTTACGTGTCTGTAACTTTCTAAGAGCTCACAAAATTACTTCAAATCCTTTGAACGAGTTATTAAATGCAAATATAACACTACAGAAAAAACTTTCTAAACCAATCTACACCTGTCTATCTGGCACACAAACATTCAAGAAAACAATTATTTTCCTGAACTGGGAAAGAGACCTAAACAAAAAATTCTCTCAGGAAACGTGGTGCGAGGCTATGAGATGGGCTCACAAATCTACCTCCTGCACCTCACATTGGGAACAGTATCAAAAACTCCTGACTAGATGGTACTGCTCCCCATTAAGACTGTCCCAGATGAAAAGTGAGCTGTCCCCTCTCTGCTGGAGAGGTTGCGGAGGAATCGGATCATTATTCCACATATTTTGGTCATGTCCCCTCTTGCACCACTATTGGAGTAGGGTCTCACAATACATATCCAAGCTTTTCCCTACGTCAGGGAAACTCGAACCCGAACTAGCCCTGCTACTACTGGGAATAGGAAACATTCCTAGAAACCACAGAGTAATAGTGTGCCACATACTCCACACTTCACGAATACTCATAGCAAGAAAATGGAGATCTAAATATATCCCCTCCATAGAGGAAATGCAAGATGCCGTTTCTCAAAATTGTGTCCATGAAAAATGTATTGCTCTTCAAAAGGATTCTCTGGCTCAGTTCCGGAAAGACTGGGCAGGGTGGCTCCAAACAATGAAACTAGCGCCAGGGTTTGACTAACTACCAAGAGGCTCTCCATCTATGGCTATGTGATGTGGCAGCCATACATAAAGCAAAAAGGGAGTGGAGGTCAGGCCCTTCCTACTGGTCTCTTGCGGCCGAGCCGTATAGCGGAGTGGCGGTACTTTTTACCGCAGCGGTTGAATGCCGACGAGTAATTGAATTAGAAATGGGAAGGTGCCTGATCTTAGATGTCCTCATGAAGGGACAAGAATTAAGACTTGTCAACATCTACGGTCCCCAGTCAAAAAAGGACAGGAAGAGTCTCTTTATGAGGATCAAGCCCTACCTTTTTACCAGCCGCCAAGTTGTCTTTGGAGGTGACTTTAATACAGTCACGTGAGCCCGCGATAGGGGAGGCTCTGGAGACAGGCGGTTGACTTTTGACAGCGTCGCACTAAATAGCTTAGCTAGCGAGGCTCGCCTGGTGGATGTCCACATCCGGCACACCCCAGGCCACGAGGGATTCACCTTTTATAGGGGTCAGAGCAGGTCTACTATAGACAGGTTTTATTTGAAGGAGGAAGCCATCTCTTCACCAGTGTCCGTTGTTGAGGTGGAATTCTGACCACTGTCTAATATTGTTTTCTCTAAATGTTACAGAGACCCCCCGGATGGGCAGAGGTTTGTGGAGACTGAATTCGTCACTCCTGGAGGAAGCAGAGATAAGACAGTTCTTTGAGGATTTTCTGCAGAGCCAGGTACCATTACTGGATCCCTGTAGCAGTAAGTCAGAGTGGTGGGAGATGTTCAAGAGGAGGGCAGCGAGGTTCTTCTGTGAGCTCTCCAACCTCAGATGCCTGGACAGGTACCGCCTGTACAACAACCTGAGGAGGAAACTCGAACATCTTGTTTTGACTGGAGGTAGCCGCGAGGAAATCTCCAGAGGGAAATCTTTACTCAAGATGTGCCAGTATGATCGACACGCACCCTTGGTTTTTGAGAGGGATTTCGGGAAGTACCATTCGCCCGACCCTTACAGAAACTGTAGGATGTCAGTGAATAGTAAAGTGGTCACTGGACTGATCGATAGTACAGGATCCCTGAATCGATCCAGATCAGGGATTCTGGAGGTTGTCAGATCCTACTACTCGCAACTCTTGGGAAAGATGGATCTAGATTCGGAAGTGATGTCGGCTTTCCTGGCTGAAACTGTCCCTGAGCTGGGGGTAGACACCTCTCTTGGTGTTTTGACAGAAGAGATTAGAGTAGAGGAAGTTAGACTGGCGATTGATGGGCTCCAGATCAAAAAGTCACCAGGTCCGGGTGGATTAACATCCAAGTATTATAAGACCTTCAAGGACCCCTTGAGTCCTCTCTTGACTGAGGTATTCAATGAGTGTCTTTCCTCGGGTACTCTGCCAAAGTCAATGAGGAGGTCAGCATTGATCATTCTGTCAAAGGGTAAAGATTCGAGCCATATTGAGAACAGGCGTCCCGTAGGACAGGAAGGTTCTGGCAAAAGTGCTGTTTAATCGGCTGGTGAAGTTTGCACCCCGCCTCCTCTCGGGGGCCAGCATTGCTCTGTTCCAGGCCGTAGCATCTTTAGTGCTGTTCTCGGTGTTTGGGAGGCAGTGGAGCAGGGAAGGGCTGGTCACTGGGAGGGGTACTTGCTGTCCTTGGATCAGGCCAAAGCATTTGATCGGGTTAGTCGTGAGTACCTCTGGTTGGTCCTTCTGAGATACGGCCTGCCAGTGGGGTTTGTTGATTGGCTGCGAACATTGTATGCAGGGGCTGAGACTTTCTGGTTGGTGAACGGTTGGCTTGGCCGCCCTTTTGGTGTGGGGTCTAGCGTCCGTCAGGGCTGTCCTCTAAGTCCCCTGTTGTATGTGTTTGCGATAGATCCCTTCCTTAGGAGGGTTGATCGTGGACCTATAGCAGGGGTCGGGATGGATCGGGCGGTGCAGGAGGCTACCCTGAGGGCAGTGGCATACGCCGATGATGTCACGCTCTTCGTATCCTCAAGGGAGGAGGTGGAGTTTGTGGTGTCAGAGGTGGATGGCTACTAGGAGGCATCTGGGTCCAGGGTCAACTGGGATAAGTGCAAGAGTCTCTGGTTAGGAAGGGGGGATCCCGTGTTTGATCTCCCGGACACTCTTCTGGTGCCCCAGACTTCAACAAAAGTTCTTGGCATCAAATTTGGCCAGGGGAATCGCCCCAGGCAAAATTGGGTAGACAGGCTGGATGGTGCCACTCACAAGATTAATTAGTGGAATGGTTGGTCTTTGACCCTTCAGAAAAGAATTAGCCTGATCAAAACATACCTGCTCCCTTTATTCATCTACCTGGGCAGCGTATGCATTTTTCCAGAGCCTCTCTGGACCCGGGTCTACAACCTGTTCTTCCTAATGTTGTGGGGGAACAGGTTGAACCTGATCAGGAGAGATCTTACATACCGCACGAGGAGACTAGGGGGGTTATCTATGGTCAACCCTGTGGTGTTTCTTGTAGACACCTTTTTTAGATCAACATAGGCAACCTCTGGCAAGAGAGGGCTCCTCCGTGGGTCTACTCCTGCCGGGGATGATTTCGGCCCTTCTTCCAGGAATGGGAGACAGGAGGGCGAGTGAAGGACCTTCGCACGCAGCACAGATATCTCCCGGCTTACGCTACCTTGGTTCTGAAGGTGATACGTCGGTGGAGTCTGGGGATGTGGGAGATCAGGACTCTGAAGAGGAGGCTCCTTGACGAAAGAGTCCTGTTGACCCATTTCCAGAAGCCCCTGGCGCTCAAGGACTGCCCAAGTCAGGACCTGGAGGGAGGGTTACGTTTACTGAATTCAACCCGGGTCCCCTTGAAGTTTTGGGACTTGGCTTGGCACTGCTTTCACGGGAGACTGTATGTAAGGGGTAACTTGAAGAGCAGGCCTCTGATTGACAGGGGTTGCCCCCGTCAGGAGTGCAGCGACGTGCTGGAAACCATGGAGCATTTCCTGCTTCAGTGCCCCTTTAATGCAGAGGTATACCAACAGGTATAGGTCTCCATAGGCTGGTGTCAGCTTGCACACCTCTCCTATGTGGAGTGGGCTTATGGAGCCTTCAGAAGTCTTGGTGGCAGGGACCGCTGCACTTTATTTCTAGTTAGCCTAGTGGTCAGGTTCCACATCTGGAGTGCACGGTGTTTAATCTCGACGGAACTGAAAGTCCTCCGCGTGGATACGGTATGTAGGAACATCCTGGGTGACCTGGTGAAGGTGCGTTCTTTGGAGTATGAGAGGCTGGGCACATCTAAGGCTTCTCTCCTATGGAGAGGGCTTGTATTTCGTTAGGGACAGTGTTTTCTTAATTTTCTAGTGGCAGAGTAGGGAGAGAATAGGGAGAGAGGAGGGATAGGGCAGGGACAGTTTTCCATGAAGGGTCAGACTGAGGGGCAGACTAAGGACAGTCTAGGGCAAATTAGAGAGACAATAGGGAAACCTTTTTTTTAAATTCAAAAGATAGTACATTATGATATCTGTGCCCGGCTTATCACCTCCAATCCCGGTGGTGGGCTGTGAGTGCACCATGAAGCTTTTTGTTTTGATTTGGGCAAAATGGAATGAAGTAGGGCTGCAGGAGAGCCGACCTTAGGCTTTCGGGTTATGTATATAGTATATATTATGGATGTTGGTATTGGAGTGTATTATGGTTTTGTATATATTCACGTTTTGGGTGGTAGGTAAGTTGGGTGGGGAGTTGGGGGGAGTGGGATTCACGCCTTGAGCCGTAGCCTGGCACGTCCCGAACATTGAGCTCTGGGCATGGACTGTTGGAGCGGACATGGCCCCCAGGCTGCAGCGGGCACAATGTGGCATTTATAAAAAAAAAAAAAACCTGGTGTGGCTTGGCACGTCCTGAACTAAGAACTCTGGGCACGGACTGGTGGAGCAGGCTTGGCCCCCAAGCTGCACTGGGGACCCAAAAAAAACAACAAAAAAAAAGCATATTTTTAGTTAGTTCTTTTATGCCGGTTGGCTCGATCTTTCTGTTTATATTTGGTTATTTATGCTGTTTATGGTATTGCTTCCATTTGTTCTGTGTGGGTGCAGTGCGGCACGGCTGGACCTGGAGGTGTAGTTTACAGGGTTTATGTAGTTGTAGTTTCCTTAGTTTTATATTTTAGGTATATAGTTGTATATTGTGTTATAGTTGTATATAGTGTTATATGCTGAGTGTGTATGTGTGTGGGTGTGTACGGCGGGGAGGAAACCCGGATATGGACGTTTACTTAGTTTATGGATCACGGACTGTGGGGGAAGGGCCTTATATTGCTTTATATGGTTATTATTGTTACAGTTTGTCTTTGTTGTGTTTTTTACTTTTATAATAAAAGATCTACAGGATGTAACTCAGGAGCAGTACAGGATAAGTAATGTATGTACACAGTGACTCCACCAGCAGAATAGTGAGTGCAGCTCTGGAGTATAATACAGGATGTAACTCAGGATCAGTACAGGATAAGTAATGTATGTACACAGTGACTCCACCAGCAGAAGAGTGAGTGCAGCACTGGAGTATAATACATGATGTAACTCAGGAGCAGTGCAGGAAAAGGCCGGCTGCACACGGCCGTGACGTGCTCCGCCGCGAAATTCCACGGCGGAGCCCGTCACAGCGCCCCCCAGGAGACCCCAAACTTACCTGCGGATCCAGCGTCCTCGTTCCCGCATGACGCTTCCCTGCCCACCTCCGCCGCGTCATGTGACACGCTCACCGCGTCACATGACACGGCCGGCCGTGTCACATGACGCGGCGGCGATGGGCAGGGAAGCGTTTTCACGCTATCTTCCACTGTGCTACAGCGGGAGATAGCGTGAACGGACGGCATCCATTGACTGCAATGGAAGCCATCCGCGTTTACACCCGTGGCAAATAGAGCATGCCACGGGTGAGGACGGGAGATTTCACGGTGCGGAATTCCGCGGTGGAATTCCGCACCGTGAGCATTGAGCTATTAGGTTCAATAGAACCTAATAGCTACGGGCAACGCAGCGGATTTCCACCGCATATTCCACTATGGAAATCCGTTCGTAGGAAGGAGGCCTTAGTGATATATGTACACAGTGACTCTACCAGCAGAATAGTGAGTGCAGCTCTGGAGTATAATACAGGATGTAACTCAGGGTCAGTACAGGATAAGTAATGTATGTACACAGTGACTCCAGCAGCAGAATAGTGAGTGCAGCTCTGGAGTATAATTCAGGATGTAACTCAGGATCAGTACAGGATAAGTAATGTATGTACACAGTGACTCCACCAGCAGAATAGTGAGTGCAGCTCTGGGGTATAATACAGGATGTAACTCAGGAGCAGTACAGGATAAGTAATGTATGTACACAGTGACTCCACCAGCAGAATAGTGAGTGCAGCTCTGGGGTATAATACAGGATGTAACTCAGGATCAGTACAGGATAAGTAATGTATGTACACAGTGACTCCAGCAGCAGAATAGTGAGTGCAGCTCTGGAGTATAATTCAGGATGTAACTCAGGATCAGTACAGGATAAGTAATGTATGTACACAGTGACTCCACCAGCAGAATAGTGAGTGCAGCTCTGGGGTATAATACAGGATGTAACTCAGGAGCAGTACAGGATAAGTAATGTATGTACACAGTAACTCCACCAGCAGAATAGGACTAGGGACAATAACTTAATTCTAAACAGCTCACTTACCTAGTAAATAACATACTCCGACTACTTCTTGCTGAACAAATGTGGGGTAGGCCACAGCTTTATTAAACAACCTGTTAGTAACGTTAATCCTGAACTTTCACGAAACCTATCCATGCTGTATGCAGTTTAACTTTTTCAGTCCATAAACCGTCCCAGAGGACGTTTGTAAGCCCACGATCCTCTGGCTTGCAAACCCTCCTCAATCATCCCTAACCAGCATGGATAATTCCGGGCCACACGGGATGTGCCGTATTACTGCGGCTCATTCCGTCCCACCCCACCTACCCTGGCTAGAGCTGCCTCTACACCATCCTGCAAGCCAGATAAAAATGTGTCAAGTCCCAGATCATTGAGGTGGACCCCGTCCTCCCTCAATGACCCCCTCTCTTTACCTTCCAGCTCCCAGTGGCGAACCGCCACCCCTCCAATGGACTGCACGAACTGCGACATTTTCATGTTCACTAATTTTCGCACTTTCTCTATCGCCTCCACGTTTCTTGCACCTCTCCAATACCTTCGTGCAACAATATCGGACCAGACGATTATCACCTCCTGAAAACATGAGCGAAACCGTAAAATGTCCTGCTTCATGATAGCCAAAAGGTCCCTTGTCTTCATTTTACCAAGGTCGTTTCCTCCAGCGTGAATTACCAAAATCACTCTCCGAGGGTTGGACCTGCTTATGTCCGTTATTAGTTTTAGCATGTCGGGCCATCTTAGCCCCCGGACTCCGTGCCAGGTTACGGGTGTTCCGGGTAAGCCGAGGTCCGATCCCAATGGCCGCACTGCTGCCCTCCTCTGGGCCCAATATACGTAGGAATGTCCCACAATGCACGCCTTCCATTTCTCTGCTGTTGAGAACAAAAGAAAACAAAGAAAAGAAAATACAGGAACCAATGCTATTTAACTCCACCTAACACAAAAACTCCTCTACAATGCCGCCGTTTTTGCTAAGGTCGCCCACCGCCAAATCCGGTCTGACATAAGATTTATATGCCTGCGACTTCCATCTGCCTAGTTTCATTAAACCGTCCTCATTCATACCACCCGCATCTGCCGATGTGGCCGCGCCGATTCTAAAAGAATGCGTTCCAAACTCCGCTGAGTTAAACCCCGCTACTTTTAAAGCCGAACGCAAAACTGCCGAAAATTGGAACCGCGTGAGGGGGGAGCCCGACGAATGTACGAAAAATTGTTCTCCCGATGTCCTGTCGTCCATGTATTGTATCACAGTGTCAACTGGGCACCATCGCGATCCGAGACGACTGATAGTCACCCACTCACCTCTGCCGTATACATCGGTCTTGGACTTTCTGATCCTGACGCGCAACGACGTATCGACTATAATAACATCGTTCCATTGTAGCCCGCCCGCCTTACACTTACTTGCAGGAACCAGCTCACCAATCCTCAACGCGGCGAAAAACGCAATTGAAAAAGCCGCCCTAAACAACAATACTTCTGACCCATTTTTGCAGGAAACTTCCAAGGCCTCTAACAACCTACACAACACAAAATACGTTATGGGACGACGCGTGTCCGTCCGGACTTTGTCCTTCCTCCAGCCCCGCACGATCTGCCGGAAAACGAACTGTTTTGTGACATCGACTAACCCGTGTAGTTTTAATAAAAACGCGACTCCCGCCAGATGTTTTTTAACCGCATCAGCCGAAGAGCCTTTCTTACGCAAAAAAACAAGCATGTCCAAAGTTGCTGAGCGGGCCCTATCGCCCCCTGCCACACAACCTCCGGCGAAACTCAACCATGTCTGCCAGACCGCTTTATAACTGTTCCATGTCCCGACCGCTACTGATGTCTCGACCAGCTTCAGCAGCTCCGCTCGACCAGACTCCACAAGAAAATCGGGCAGCGGACCCCCTCGGCGTCCGCCAGCGGGTGCCGCTCCCTGAAACGCTCCATCTGCGAACGAGAGAGTGCATCAGCTGCTAAGTTCTTATAACCCGGCACATGCTTTGCACGCAAGTATATATTCAGTTGCAGACATCGTAAAACCGTGTGCCTCAGCAGTGCCAACACCGGCAATGAAGCCGAAGACTGTCTGTTAATGATCTGAACCACCGACACATTGTCGGACCAGAAACATAACTTATGGTCCCGGAGCTCATCGCCCCATAGCTCCAATGCTACCACCAGCGGGAAAAATTCCAGAAGCGTTATGTCCTTATTCCATTTTCTTATCATCCAGGATACTGGCCAGTGTTCTCTGCACCAGTGGTTCCGGAAAATCACACCAAAGCCGGCCGACCCGGCTGCATCAGCAAACAAGCTGAGCTCGGGTCCTGCCCACTCTTCCTTAGGGCATACCACTTGCCCGTTGAAAGTCTCCAAGAAAATTCTCCACACATGTAAATCACTTTTGATACCTTGTGTGATCCTTATAAAGTGGTGAGGCTCTTTTACTCCCACTGTCGCGAGCGACAGCCTTCTGGCAAAAACACGGCCCATGGGTATAACTTTGCAGGCAAAGTTCAATAAACCCGACAGGACCTGCACCTGGCGCAGCGTGGCCTTTTTACCGCTCGCAATTTCTTTTACCGTCTGCCGCAGTCGGGCTATCTTGTCTATTGGCAACCTGAAGACCATTTCCTCGGTATCGATTTCAATTCCAAGGAAAACCAGCCTACTAACCGGACCCAACGTCTTGTCCTCCGCCAACGGAACCCCCGCCTGCCGCATAAGATCCCGAAATGTATTTAGCAAAACCCCGCACGTACCCGATGCTTCCGTTCCAATGAACAGAAAATCGTCTAGATAATGCGTTACCGATGTGATGCCCGTCTCATATTTTACCATCCACTCCAAAAAGGAGCTGAAAAGCTCAAAATAGTAACATGAAATGGAGCAACCCATAGGCAAACACATATCATAATAGAATTGATTGTCCACCTTGCAACCGAGAAGGTGGAAGCACTCCGGATGAATTGGCAACAGCCGGAAAGCTGACTCAATATCAGCCTTCGCTAATTGCGCGCGTTTTCCGGCCGCTCTGACTAGAGACACCGCCTGGTCAAATGAAGCATAAACCACCGAAGCTTGCTCCTTTGAGATACCATCATTTACCGATTCCCCTTTTGGAAATGATAAATGATGTATCAGGCGGAACTTGCCAGCCTCCTTTTTGGGGACTAACCCCAACGGGGAAACTCGCAGATTGGCGAACGGTGGTTCATCAAACGGGCCCGCCATGCGGCCCGCTGATACCTCCTTTTGAACTTTTTCTTTAACTAACTCTATGTTGTCCGTCGCAGACTTTAGGTTAGGACAAGACATGAAAGCGGGCTGAAAAGTAAACGGAATAACGAAACCGACGGTAAAACCTTCTCTAATTATTTTTGCTTCCTCCCTCCTGTGGTACTTGTCGAGCCACAGGAAGAGGTATCGGCTTTTCACTGGGGTTTGGTGCTCCACTGGCACCGCCCCCCCCAGCTGTAGCTCGCTGCTTCCTAAAGCAACGAACCGCCGCGTGTTGACCCCCGCAGACAGAGCACTCATGTCTGAACTTGCAGGTTGAATAAAACTTGCAATGGCCCTCGTTGTAGAGCCAGCAGGATCCATTCGGTCTTGGGGAGGCCGCAGGGGGCTGTTGCCCGCCCCCCACGGCTCCCCCCTGAAATGTCGGTTTTTGTGGGCGCTGTGCTAAAATAAGTTGCAACCAGACGTCGGTTGCCTTTGACGCCCAGCTGATATGACTAATACCCGAGACCCGTCGTCGGAAGTCCTCATCATATCGCCACCACGCGGCGCCGCCATGCAATTTATACGCGCTATAAATCGTATTAAGGTAAACCATGAGCTCAGGACCCTTTTTAGGCTGGTGCTGGCATGCAATGTATGCCAGTACCATATACGCTTGCAACCAATTGCCAAAAGTCTTAGCGACTTTCGGCTTCCTATCCGCACCGCGCTCCGACACTCGCTCTTTGTCCACAATTACGTGGTCCGCCGACAGCAAGGACCATATATCCACATATATACCTTTTCGAATCTTCTCAACCACCTCATCTGACAAACCGACCCCTAGCGGGGCAACACCACAAAATAACGAGTCAGCGTATCGCAACCCTTCCATAGGGTCACCACCGACTGTTGAGCTTCCAACCTCCTGCCCCACAAGTGGTACTACACCCCTTGGGGGTCCGCAGGACACCGAAAAAACATCACCTTGATCAACCTTGCTCAACAGTGACTTTAAAACCACAACCAAATCATTTTTGTCCGCCCCCGCGGCGGGATCCATCACTTTTTTCCAAGCATTTAAACACGCCAACTCACCGGCTTGACCGTCCTCCGGCTCTGCCAAGGTCGTGGTCCTTACCGGTCTTCCTCCTGGGCTTCTGCCCCAGCTGGGCGACTGCTGCCGCGTACTTGTTTGCGGAGCTTCTAGTGCCCGCCTTTCGTGTTCTGCTCCAAGGTGGCCCCGCTCCGGCCGCTCTTCTGAGAAATCCCGCCTCCCATGGCGTAAATAGTCCTTGTATGCCGCTGCTGTTGTTGATGCGGTCGCATGGCGGTAACTTTCCTTTTGATGCCGATGTTCCGTGCCACTGGCGTTGTCGCCCACGTTCCCTACACTGGCACTCCTTGGCTCTCTATCTGCCTCTGCCGCTAGCCTAGCGTGCTCTCTGTCGCGCTTGCGCTGGTAACGCTCTCTCCTAGCCTTCTCCCTCTGCCTTTGCTTAGCGCCCTTGCCTTGTCTGTTGTTGCTGGCGCGACTAGCGTAACTATAGGAAGACTCGCCACCCCCCGAGGAAGGGGGACCCACGAAGCGTGGGTTAACGTAGCAGAGCCTGCGCGGTGCTGGGGGCGCGTACAACTGCTGCTGAGCGGGTGATCTACTGCGTGCACCGCGTAAGTAGTGCTCGCTGGGATCGTGTCTGTATGCACGAGAAGGTGGTGGTGGTTGCCGGGGTCGAGTGCCCTGACCCCTTATGGGGGCTTGGACCGGGTAGTGACTTGGAAGGGGCCTTTCAAACGAGCTGCCCGACAACGGGCTCGAGCTCCCCCTTGAAGAAGTGGCCTTGTCCCCGCTGCTCTGCCTGCTTCCCCTCCTGCTATCTGCGCTGCTCACTACACTAACTGTTGGGCTGTTTCTCTCCCTCCCCCTCTCCCCCCCCCTGGTATGGGTCTGCTGTGCGCCCCTACGGCCTGCCTCCCCCCGCCTAGCTCGCCCTCTATTGCCTGGCCCTGCAGAGCCTACCTGTGCGTGCTCTTCGCCTGCGCCGCCATCTTGTTGTAGCCTGTGCCGCTGTCTCGCGCCTCCGCGCGCCTCCAACCTTCTGTGTGGCTCTTCTCTCCTGGCCGGTTCGGCTTCCGTGCGCCCTGCCGCGCGCTGGTCTTTCGCTCCGGAGCGTGCCCTCAACGCTGCCGCTTGCCCCCTCTTTGCTGGCGGACTGCCAGCTGGTGATGTCCGAGTCTCTTCCGCGGGCGCTCTTCCCGCCGCGCGGTTTAAATTTGGCGCCAAATTTGTGGCCGTGCGCCCCGCTCCCGACCTCTTCTCGGCGCCACGACTGGACTTCTGGCCGCCTCGCTTTGTTGCTGGACTCGGGCTGAGTCTCGCCGGTGGATTCTTCCTGCGCTTCGGGCGTCCTCGCCCGGCATCCCCCTCCTGTGCCGCTTCTTCCGCTGCTCCTGTCTTCTGTGTTGGCTCCTCCGCCGGCCTCCCGGATTCGGATTCCGACCTGCAGCCGACGATGAAGTCCTGCAGCCACTCCGCGCCATCAAGCTGGATCGCTTGCCGTAACTGCCGCTGTAAGTCCTCCATCTTTCTTGGGGCTTCTTTCTTCCACCGACTCTTCTGTACACCGCTTGTACTTGCTGTGCTGCTGTCACTTCTGCTGCACTTGTTCTTCTTCTTTCCACTCTCTATGGCTCCTTTTCCTGCTTTCGTTCTTCTTTTCTGCTCCAGACTTCTTTCCTCTCCACGTGTCTCCCGTCTTCTGGTCTTCTTCTTCTTCCGCTCCCCCTCCCTCTGTTTTCCTGCCTTAGCTCCTCCCCCCACCCCCTGCTTCGTTCGCTACACTTAACCCTTACCCTGCCTGTCCCTAGTCCCATGCTGTTTCCCTACCACGGTTCGCAGCATAAGATGAGTGCAGCTCTGGAGTATAATACAGGATGTAACTCAGGATCAGTACAGGATAAGTAATGTATGTACACATTGACTCCACCAGCAGAATAGTGAGTGCAGCTCTGGGGTATAATACAGGATCAGTACAGGATAAGTAATGTATGTACACAGTGACTCCACCAGCAGAATAGTGAGTGTAGCTCTGGAGTATAATACAGGATGTAACTCAGGGTCAGTACAGGATCAGTAATGTATGTACACAGTGACTCCACCAGCAGAATAGTGAGTGCAGCTCTGGAGTATAATACAGGATCTAACTCAGGAGCAGTACAGGATAAGTAATGTATGTATATAGTGACTCTATGACTAGTGGAATACTGAGTGCAGCTCTGGAGTATAATACAGAATGTAACTCAGGTTTGTGGAAAATCTGATACATAGTTCTAGTGAATCCCTATTTTTGTTATATTCAGTGGTATCACACTTATGGCTCTTCAGTTGTTAAGTAACTACACTCCCCAGCATGCCCTGGCAGGTAAAGCCCACTGCCGTAGGGTATTCTACATGGAGGACAGCACAGACCTATATATGTAATGCTCTGAGAAATATTCTCCCTTCAGTTTGTAGATTTGAGATGCCTTGAAGACGTCTGTTATAAGTTTAGTCGGTTTTATAAAGGTCTCTGGCGGTCTTATGAGAACATACAGATGAACCCGCTGGCGTCTCGTATGAAGCAGGACTGGCAGGTAGCCAGAGAACTGGCAGTGCCCACCTGCATCCGGGAGGGGGATCTAAAAATACAGCGGTGGGCAAGGAAAGTACGTGCAGATGGAATAGTTCTCAGCTGAAGTCTGGGGTCGTCACTTGTGGAGGTGCCTGGGCAAAGGCTACCTTGTGTCAAATACTGCCAGATGAAGCAGGGCTGCAGTTCCCACATGAAGTAGTGTAGCGTTGTCAGATGTAGCGGTGCTGAGTTGTCAGACATAGCAGGGCTCAAACTTTCAGCTGGAACACAACTGCTGTTGGATGAAACAGAATTTGGGTTTTCAGATGTGCAGCAGTTGTCAGATGAAGCAGAGTCGGCATTGTCACATCTAGTAAAGCTTAAGTTGTTGAATGAAGCAGAAGTTGGATTTTCAATTACTGTTAGTGTTGTCAGAGGAAGCAGAGTTGTCAGGTAGTCAAATGTTTCAGATCTCAGGGTGTCGGCATGCTTTTCTCAACTCCTGGATGACAAATCCATCTAGTTATCTCGCCATAATGAAGCGACTCTTTCTCACCACAGAACTACCCAGGCGTGCCAATCAGGAGTTCCAGAAAGCTGAGTGACAACCCCCGAGAGATCTGCGCCGGCGGCCATGTCTGTTGTCACTTCATGCTCCCAGGAACAGTTACAACAAAGCAACATCTGAATACAACGATGAATAAATGGAAGAGACTCTGCAACAAAGTATCATTATGTCCGACTAATAGGAACCCGGCTCTGCTACATCGGTGCTGCTGAGAGCGGCCGCTGGGGGCTTCATTATGTATCAGCCCTGTCCTACAGGGTCTGTACTGATGGGAGGAAAAAGCCCACCAGGCCGTCTCATTATAAGGGCGCCCACCCACTTGCGTTTTTTTACCTGCGTTTGCGTTTTGCGTTTTTCCTGCACAGGCATAGAGATAACATGTGTTCCTGTCCACTGGCGTTTTGCGTTGCGTTGTGTTGCGTTTTTTAACATAGGAACTGTCAGTTGCATATGTGTCCTTATTTTTCTCCTAATGCACCCATGAAAGTCAATGGAAAAGCCGCGAAAACGCGGCAAAAAACGCCGCGAAAACGCGGCGTTTTTCACGCACGGAAATCGCAAACGCCAGTGGGTGGGCGCCCTAAGGCTTCACCGCTGAGTCAGAGGGACATTATTAGAGGTAACACCAGACAGGAAGCGTTGCTGCTTTACCGACTCATGTGATGACTATTCAGACTAGGGAATTGTTTAATTCCGTCTCCTGGACCGGTCCGACCCCTCGCTACCCATGTGCACAACTTGTTCTCATGGTTAAATTAAAGGACTTGCTGCGGGGATGTTCAGTACCATCTGTTCTTCTGCGGATGGCGCCAGCAAAACGGAACTTTCTAAGAGCTGAAATAACTCTTCTAGAGAATATTAGAAATCCACCCCGGCGGCCCCTTTATTACCCCCTCTAGTGGCGTTGGACTCCTTTTGGGCTTCAGCAGTTCATCGTAGCGTAGATCCCACTCAGTGATGAAATGTTTCTGCAGGAATATCGGCCCCTGCGGACATGAAGCTTCTTGTAGCGGCGCAAATTAGATGGCTGTGCTGACATGTTCTGACCAGCTGACAGGAAGGGGTCAGCGATTCATGCTGCTTGCACCAAATTCTGCCCTCCCATCCCCACATAAATCTGTCTCCATCTGACCAGGGGATGTTTTCCCGCTGCTCAGTGATACAAGTTTTGCGCTCTTTTACCCGCTGGAGTCGCCTCTCTCAGCTGCCTCTGCATTCTGCATTAAGTCGATTTCACACAGCCTAGAAAATCGCGTGAAATTTGTGCGCTGAAGACATATAAATTGAGCATGAATATGAATGTTCTTTTGAATGTGCGCATTTACATGAGCTATCTTTTTTTTTTCCTGTATCACGGGGAAAAAATTGCTGCATATCTTATCTTTGCTTCTTCTTTTTCCTGTACTGCAGATGGTCCGCACGGCTCGCCATCAGACATGCGCAGTCCAGTTTTATTTTTTCAATCCCTGCTCTTTTCCTGTGCTGCCGTTAGGGCTGTGGGTCAGACGGCTTCCATCGATCTCAATGGGAACCGTCTGTGCAGAGCACAAAAATAGAGCATGCTGCAATTTTTGCTCCGTGAGTGAGAAAAAAATCACAATTGATTTCCACTCGTGTGCAGGAAAAAGTGCTTTTCCACAGCTTGCGCCAGGGACTTGCTGCGGAATCAGAAGGCGGACACTGCAATGCAAATCCACCTGTGTACAACCAGCCTTACTGATTTGCTTACACATCAGCTTGCGGTAAGGCTGGGGGAACGCTGATGTCTCCAGTGGTACCGGTGCCATGAACTGCAGATCTTCCCCCGTATACAGAGTTTTTGGCCCGATATCGCGCTCGCTGTGAATTTGGGTTCAGAAACAGACTAGTTAATATATTTATCAAATGGAAAGAGGGGGGGAATATCTAAAGAAGAATATAATGGGGTCTGCAGAAACTGTAGGGCAAGGGTCAGAGAAGCTAAAGCTGATAATGAATTAAGGCTTGTAAGAGAGGCTAAAAGCAATAAAAAGGATTTTGGAGTATGTCAGAAGAAAAGTCAAAGATGCTATTGGATGATTACATGATGAAAATGGTGAATTGGTTAAGAATAGAGATGAGCGAACGTACTCGTCCGAGCTTGATACTCGTTCGAGTATTAGCGTGCTCGCGATGCTCGTTACTAGAGGCGAGCACCACGCGATGTTCGGGTTACTTTCACTTTCATCTCTGAGACGTTAGCGCTAGAGATGAGCGAACGTACTCGGATAGGCACTACTCGTCCGAGTAATGTGCCTTATCCGAGTACCTCCCCGCTCGTGCTGAAAGATTCGGGACGCGCTGCGGAGCGGGGAGCTGCAGGGGAGAGCGGGGAGGAACGGAGGGGAGATCTTTCTCTCCTTCTCTCCCGCCCGCTCTGCCCCGCTCCCCGCCGCAACTCACCTGTCAGCAGCGGAGCGCCCCGAATCTTTCAGCACGAGTAGAGCGGTACTCGGATAAGGCACATTACTCGGACGAGTAGTGCCTATCCGAGTACGTTCGCTCATCTCTAGTTAGCGCGCTTTTCTGGCCAATAGAAAGACAGGGAAGGCATTACAACTTCCCCCTGCGACGTTCAAGCCCTATACCACCCCCCTGCAGTGAGTGGCTGGCGAGATCAGGTGTCACCCGAGTATATAAATCGGCCCCTCCCGCGGCTCGCCTCAGATGCATTCTGACAGAGATCAGGGACAGTGCTGCTGGTGCCGGAGCTGCTATAGGGAGAGCGTTAGGAGTTATTTTAGGCTTCAAGAACCCCAATGGTCTGTTGAGGCTGCTTTTAGCAGTGTTGCACAATTTTTTTTTTTTTTGTATATCGGGCATGCAGAGCATTGCGTCCGCAGTCTGCAGTCATTGTACATAGTATAGGGCCAGTACTGGTGAGGCAGGGACAGTGGGAAAGGTTAAAGAGATATACTGTCTATATAGGCAGAGGGCTTTTTCAAACAAATTTGGGAAAAATACTATCTTTGGGCTGCCTGTGACCGTCTTGAGTGTACTGCGTCTCTGCTGGGGGTAGTAGTCCTAATTAATACGCAGCTAAGTGTTACAGCAGGCTTGCGCAAAATTCTTTCCTGGCTCTGCGTTGCCCGTTACATCACCGCCGTCATCGCGCCAGAGGGAAACAGTATACATATATACGCTGCCTACAGTATCTGTCTGCTGTCTCAGCTCAGCCTTTAAAAAAATAGAAGCAAAATACTTAAGGCCTACTAGTGGCCTTTGGCCACTTGACTGCTTCTGCGCTGTGAATTCCACTAGCTCAGTCATACGCACCTACGTCTCACTACAGGCTTGCGCAAAATTCTTTCCTGGCTCTGCTGTGCGTTCCGTAAGCGAAGTTAGCCTCCAACCACAGGCCAATAAGCGGCACATTTAATTACAGCGTTCTGTTTCTGCACTACTGGTAATACACCATGCTGAGGGGTAGGGGTAGGCCTAGAGGACGTGGACACGGGCGAGGACGCGGAGGCCCAAGTCAGGGTGTGGGCAGAGGCCGAGCTCCTGATCCAGGTGTATTGCAGCCGACTGCTGCGGGATTAGGAGAGAGGCACGTTTCTGGCGTCCCCAGATTCATCTCACAATTAATGGGTCCACGCGGTAGACCTTTATTAGAAAATGAGCAGTGTGAGCAGGTCCTCTCGTGGATGGCAGAAAGTGCATCCAGCAATCTATCGACCACCCAGAGTTCTACGCCGTCCACTGCTGCAACTCTGAATCCTCTGGCTGCTGCTCCTTCCTCACTCTATTACAATGACACATTCTGAGGAGCAGGCAGACTCCCAGGAACTGTTCTCGGGCCCCTGCCCAGAATGGGCAGCAATGGTTCCTCTCCCACCGGAGGAGTTTGTCGTGACCGATGCCCAACCTTTGGAAAGTTCCCGGGGTCCGGGGGATGAGGCTGGGGACTTACGGCTACTGTCTCAAGAGCTTTCAGTGGGTGAGGAGGACGACGACGATGAGACACAGTTGTCTATCACTCTGGGAGTAGTAATGCAGTAAGTCCGAGGGAGGAGCGCACAGAGGATTCGGAGGAAGAGCAGCAGGACGATGAGGTGACTGACCCCACCTGGTTTGCTAAGCCTACTGAGGACAGGTCTTCAGAGGGGGAGGCAAGTGCAGCAGCAGGGCAGGTTGGAAGAGGCAGTGCGGTGGCCAGGGGTAGAGGCAGGGCCAGACCAAATAATCCACCAACTGTTTCCCAAAGCGCCCCCTCGCGCCATGCCACCCTGCAGAGGCCAAGGTGCTCAAAGATGTGGCAGTTTTTCACTGAGAGTGCAGATGACCGACCAACTGTGGTGTGCAAGGTTTGTCGCGCCAAGATCAGCCGTGGAGCCACCACCACCAGCCTCACCACCACCAGCATGCGCAGACATATGATGGCCAAGCACCCCACAAGGTGGGACGAAGGCCGTTCACCGCCTCCGGTTTGCACCACTGCCTCTCCCCCTGTGCCCCAACCTGCCACTGAGATCCAACCCCCCTCTCAGGACACAGGCACTACCGTCTCCCGGCCTGCACCCACACCCTCACCTCCGCTGTCCTCGGCCCCATCCAGCAATGTCTCTCAGCGCACCGTCCAGCCGTCGCTAGCGCAAGTGTTTGAGCGCAAGTACGCAGCCACGCACCCGCACACTCAAGCGTTAAACGTGCACATTGCCAAATTTATCAGCCTTGAGATGCTGCCGTATAGGCTTGTGGAAACGGAGGCTTTCAAAAACATGGCGGCGGCGGCCCCGCGCTACTCGGTTCCCAGTCGCCACTACTTTTCCCGATGTGCCATCCCAGCCCTGCACGACCACGTCTCCCACAACATAGTACGTGCCCTCACCAACGCGGTTACTGCCAAGGTCCACTTAACAATGGACACGTGGACAAGCACAGGTGGGCAGGGCCACTATATCTCCCTGACGGCACATTGGGTGAATTTAGTGGAGGCTGGGACCGAGTCAGAGCCTGGGACCGCTCACGTCCTACCCACCCTCAGAATTGCGGGCCCCAGCTCGGTGCTGGTATCTGTGGCGGTGTATACTTCCTCCACTAAACGACCCTCCTCCTCCTACGCAACCTCTGTCTCGCAATCAAGATGTGTCAGCAGCAGCACGTTGCCAGCAGTCGGTGTCGCGTGGCGTGGCAGCACAGCAGTGGCCAAGTGTCAGCAGGCCGTACTGAAACTACTCAGCTTAGGAGAGAAGAGGCACACGGCCCACGAACTGCTGCAGGGTCTGACAGAGCAGACCGACCGCTGGCTTTCGCCGCTGAGCCTCCAACCGGGCATGGTCATGTGTGACAACGGCCGTAACCTGGTGGCGGCTCTGCAGCTCGGCAGCCTCACGCACGTGCCATGCCGGGCCCACGTCTTTAATTTGGTGGTTCAGCGCTTTCTGAAAAGCTACCCACGCTTGTCAGACCTGCTCGGAAAGGTGCGCCGGCTCTGCGCACATTTCCGCAAGTCCCACACGGACGCTGCCACCCTGCGCACCCTGCAACATCGGTTTCATCTGCCAGTGCGCCGACTGCTGTGCGACATGCCCACACGGTGGAACTCTACGCTCCACATGTTGGCCAGGCTCTATGAGCAGCATAGAGCTATAGTGGAATACCAACTCCAACATGGGCGGCCTAGTGGGAGTCAGCCTCCTCAATTCTTTACAGAAGAGTGGGCCTGCTTGGCAGACATCTGCCAGGTCCTTGGAAACTTTGAGGAGTCTACCCAGATGGTGAGCAGCGATGCTGCAATCATTAGCGTCACCATTCCTCTGCTATGCCTCTTGAGAAGTTCCCTGCAAAGCATAAAGGCAGACGCTTTGCGCTCGGAAACGGAGGCGTGGGAAGACAGTATGTCGCTGGATAGTCAGAGCACCCTCATGTCTATATCTCAGCGCGTTGAGGAGGAGGAGGAGGAGGGGGGGAGAAGCATGAGGAGGAGGGGGAAGAGACAGCTTGGCCCACTGCTGAGGGTACCCATGCTGCTTGCCTGTCATCCTTTCAGCGTGTATGGCCGGAGGAGGAGGAGGAGGAGGAGGAGGGGAAGGAGGATCCTGAAAGTGATCTTCCGAGTGAGGACAGCCATGTGTTGCGTACAGGTACCCTGGCACACATGGCTGACTTCATGTTAGGATGCCTTTCTCGTGACCCTCGCGTTACACGCATTCTGGCCACTACGGATTACTGGGTGTACACACTGCTCGACCCACGGTATAAGGAGAACCTTTCCACTCTAATACCCGAAGAGGAAAGGGGTTCAAGAGTGATGCTATACCACAGGACCCTGGCGGACAAACTGATGGTAAAATTCCCATCCGACAGCGCTAGTGGCAGAAGGAGCAGTTCCGAGGGCCAGGTAGCAGGGGAGGCGCGGAAATCAGGCAGCATGTACAGCACAGGCAGGGGAACACTCTCCAAGGCCTTTGACAGCTTTCTGGCTCCCCAGCAAGACTGTGTCACCGCTCCCCAGTCAAGGCTGAGTCGGCGGGAGCACTGTAAAAGGATGGTGAGGGAGTACGTAGCCGATCGCACGACCGTACTCCGTGACGCCTCTGCCCCCTACAACTACTTGGTGTCGAAGCTGGACACGTGGCCTGAACTCGCGCTGTATGCCCTGGAGGTGCTTGCTTGCCCTGCGGCTAGCGTCTTGTCAGAGGGTGTTTAGTGCGGCTGGGGGAATCATCACGGATAAGCGTACCCGCCTGTCAACCGACAGTGCCGACAGGCTTACAATCATAAAGATGAACAAAGCCTGGACTTCCCCAGACTTCTCTTCTCCACCAGCGGACAGCAGCGATACCTAAACAATACGTAGGCTGCACCTGCGGATGGAAGCATTGTTCTCTATCACCATAAAAAATGGGGACCTTTTAGCTTCATCAATCTGTGTATTATATTCATCCTCCTCCTCCTGCTCCTCCTCCTTAAACCTCAAGTAATCACGCCAAACGGGCAAGTTTTCTTAGGCCCACAAGGCTCAGTCATATAACTTTTGTAAACAATGTTTATACGTTTCAATTCTCAATTCAATAAAGCGTTGAAACTTGCACCTGAACCAATTTTTATTTTAACTGGGCTGCCTCCAGGCCTAGTTACAAATTAAGCCACATTGACCAAAGCGATTAATGGGTTTCACCTGCCCTCTTGGTTGGGCATGGGCAATTTTTCAGAAGTACATTTGTACTGTTGGTACACCAATTTTTTTGGGCCCTCGCCTACAGTGTAATCCTAGTAATTTTTAGCCCACCTGCATTAAAGCTGACGTTACCTCAGCTGTGCTGGGCACTGCAATGGGATATATTTATGTACCGCCGGTGGGTTCCAGGGAGCCACCCATGCTGTCGGTCCACACGGAGTTGTAACTCCATGTGTCCACTTCTAAAGAACCCCAGTCTGACTGGGGCATGCAGTGTGGGCCGAAGCCCACCTGCATTAAACCTGATGTTATCTCAGCTGTGATGGGCAATGCAATGGGATACATTTATGTACAGCCGGTGGGTTCCAGGGAGCCACCCATGCTGTGTGTCCACAGGGACTTCACATTAGGGAGTTGTACCTGCCTGTGTCTATGTATTAAAAACCCCAGTCTGACTGGGGCATGCGGTTTGGGCCGAAGCCCATCTGCATTAAACCTGACGTTACCTCAGCTGTGATGGGCAATGCAATGGGATATATTTATGTACCGCCGGTGGGTTCCAGGAAGCCACCCATGCTGTGTGTCCACAGGGACTTCACATTAGGGATTTGTACCTGCCAGTGTCTATGTATTAAAAACCCTGGTCAGACTGGGGCATGCAGTGTGGGCCGAATACCACCTGCATTTAATCAGATGTTACCTCAGCTCTGATGGGCAACGCAATGGGATATATTTATGTACCGCCGGTGGCTTCCTGGGACCCACCCATGCTGTTGGTCCACACTGAGTTGTAACTGCATGTGTCCACTTCTAAAGAACCCCAGTCTGACTGGGGCATGCAGTGTGGGCCGAAGTCCACCTGCATTAAACCTGACGTTACCTCAGCTGTGCTGGGCACTGCAATGGGATACATTTATGTACAGCCGGTGGGTTCCAGGGAGCCACCCATGCTGTGGGTGCACACGGAATTCCCATTGCGGAGTTGTACCTGCCTGTGACTATTTATAAAAAAACCCGGTCTGACTGGGGCATGCAGGCACCTTGACAGAATCAATAGTGTGTGGCACATGGGCTCCCCATTGCTATGCCCACGTTTGCAGCTCCTGATGGAGGTGGCACAGGATTGGATTTCTCATTGCTTCTGTACAGCATTATGGACTATCGCCCCGCTCCTTTTAAAGAGGGTCGCTGCCTGGCCGTGCCAACCCTCTGCAGTGTGTGCCTGCGGTTCCTCCTCATGGCAGACGCACTTATAAATAGACATGAGGGTGGTGAGGCTATGAGGCCAGCGTGTGGCATGAGGGCAGCTGAAGGCTGCGCAGGGACACTTTGGTGTGCGCTGTGGATACTGGGTCGTGCGGGGGGGGGGGGGAGGGTTGGGCAGCATGTAACCCAGGAGAAGTGGCAGCGGAGTGTCATGCAGGCAGTGATTGTGCTTTGTTGTAGCTAGTGTGGTGCTTAGCTAAGGTATGCCTTGCTAATGAGGGTTTTTCAGAAGTAAAAATTGTTGTTGTGGGGGGCACTCTTGCCGCTATTGTGGCTTAATAGTGGGACCTGGGAACTTGAGATGCAGCCCAACATGTAGCCCCTCGCCTGCCCTAACTGTTGCTGTGTCATTCCCATCACTTTCTTGAATTGCCCAGATTTTCACAAATGAAAACCTTAGCGAGCATCGGCGATATACAAAAATGCTCGAGTCGCCCATTGACTACAATGGGGTTCGTTACTCGAAACGAACCCTTGAGCATCGCGAAAATTTCGTCTCGAGTAACGAGCACCCGAGCATTTTGGTGCTCGCTCATCTCTAGTTAAGAATGATGTTGAGAAGGTCAAACTTTTAAATTCTTATTTTGTATCTGTTTTCTCTCAGAAAGTAGATGGAACATCAGCTGATCTTCCCTGTGCTATAAATAAGCAGAGAGATGGTGTGGGAACAGTTAGCTAACTTACATAAATTCATGTCTCAAGGTCAAGATGAATTACATCCTAGGATACTAAAGGAAGCAGCGGAGGTAATTGCTGAGCCACTCACCATAATCTTTTTATTCCTGGAGAACAGGAAAAGTCCCAGAAGATTGAAAGAGAATTAATGTTGTCCCTATCTTAAAAAAGGGAAGAAGGTGGATCCAGGAAACTACAGGCCTGTGAGCCTGACTTCTATGCCGGGAAAGATCTTTGAACAAATTATTAAACAGCATGTATGCAAGTACTTGGATGAGAATGGAGTAATTAAAGGGGTTGTCTCATGAAATCAAGTGGGGTTATACACTTCTGTATGGCCATATTAATACACTTTGTAATATACATCGTGCATTAATTATGAGCCATACAGAAGTTATTCACTTACCTGCTCCGTTGCTAGCGTCCCCGTCGCCATGGATCCGTCTAATTTCGCCGTCTTCTGGCGATTTTAGACGCGCTTGCGCTGTGCGGTCTTCTCTGTGTTGAATGGGGCCGCTCGTGCTGGAGAGCTGGTCCTCGTAGCTCCACCCCGTCACGTGTGCCGATTCCAGCCAATCATGAGGCTGGAATCGGCAATGGACCGCACAGAGCCCACGGTGCACCATGGGAGAAGACCCGCGGTGCATCGTGGGTGAAGATACCGGCGGCCATCTTGGTAAGGTAAGAAAGAAGTCGCCGCAGAGCGGGGATTCGGGTAAGTGATAAACTTTTTTTTTTTTTTTAACCCATCCCTTGGGTTTGTCTCGCGCCGGACGGGGGGCCTATTGAAAGAAAAAAAAAAACGTTTCGGCGTGAGACAACCCCTTTAACCAGAGCCAGCATGGGTTTGTAACAAACAAGTCATGCCAGACTAATCTAATGTCCTTCTATGATAGAATGACCGACTGGGCTGATCAGGGAAATGCGGTGGATATAGTATAACTTGGCTTTAGTAAAGCATTTGACAAAATATCTCATACCAGACTTATTAAAAAAAAATGACTAAATCTGGGATTGACAAGGCAACTGTTAGGTAGATTCACAACTGGCTGAGTGATCGTACCCAAAGAGTGGCCATAAATGGCTGCACATCCAAGTGGAAGAATGTATCAAGTGGGGACCACAAGGCTCTGTCCTAGGCCCAGTGTTGGTCAACATTGTTTTAAATGATCTGGAGAAGGGAATTGATGGGAAACTGATCAAATCTGCTGATGACACAAAGCTAGGAGTGATAGCTAGTAGAGATGAGTGAGCGTACTGGGTAAGGACAGATCCTGGAGCGAGTATCGTCCTTATCGAGTACCTGCCTGCTCGCCCGCAAAGATTTGGGTTCCGGCGTGGGTGACCGCTGTGTTGCGGGGGTGAGCAGGAAAGAGCGGGGGGGGGGGGGGGGGGGGAGAGAGAGAGATCACCCTCCCGTTTCCCCCTGCTGCTCCCTGCCAGCACCCGAATCTTTGCGGGCGAGCAGGCAGGTACTTGGTAAGGACAATACTCGTTCAAGTAGCTGTCCTTACCGAGTACGCTCACTCATCTCTAATAGTTAACACTAGGGAAGAGAGAGAGTATTCAAAAAGATCTAGAAAAGCTTGAACAGTGGGCGGCGACTAACTGAATGGTACATACATAATAGGAGGAATTGGGCTAATCAGCACCACATGTGAAAAAGTAACTTGGGTATACTACTAGAGCATAGACTGAACATGAGTCAACAATGTGATGCAGTAGCCAAAAAGGCGCAAACAATTCTGGGATGTATTAGGAGAAGCATAGAGTCTAGATCATGTGAGGTCATTATCCCCCTCTACTCTTCCTTAGTCAGACCTCATCTGGAATACTGGGTCCAGTTCTGGGCACCCCACATAGACAAACTGAAGCAAGTTCAGAGAAGAGTTACCAAGATGGTGAGCGGTCTGCAAATCATGTCCTATGAGGAACGGTTAAAGGATCTGGGAATGTTTAGCAGAAGAGAAGGCTGAGAGGAGACTTAATAGCGGTCTACAAATATCTGAAGGGTTGTCACAGTGCAGAGGGATCAGCCCTATTCTCATCTGTACAAGGAAAGACTAGAAGCAATGGGATGCAACTGAAAGGGAGGAAACACAGATTAGATATTAGACAGCGAGGGGGATCAATGAGTGGAACAGGTTGCCACGAGAGGGGGGAGTTCTCCTTCAATGGAAGTCTTCAGAGGCGGACAGACATCTGTCTGGGATGATTTAGTGATCCTGCACTGAGCAGGGGGTCGGACCAGATGACCCTGGAGGACCAGATGACCCTGGAGGCCCCCATGACACCAGAGGAACTGATGACCCTGGAGGACCCGATGACCCCGGAGGTCCCTTCCAACCCTACCATTCTAGGATTCTAAGTTGCCATATGGAGGGAGAACATCAAACCAACACCCCCCTTAAAGTTGGCGACCAGCACCCTGTCTAAGACTGGGTTCACATACATTGATCATGTCCAGCTAGTGTTTTCATGTTGGAGCCATTTTACAACTGATGCCATTTTGGCGTTTGTGATGCTCCGGGCCGGCGCCCATGGCCGGACAGAAAAAAGCTGCACTCAATCTGTCCTGGCAAGAGCTATGGGATCAGTTCTAATATCAGTTTCTCTCCAGTGTTTCACTGCCTAAAAACCTCCCTCCACTCAAACTGCGCCCCCTTTCCTAGAGACGTTTGTAAAGTGGAGTGAATGGAATAACCTTGGTTTCTTTTTGATGCAAATCAATAATAGATTTGTTTAAATTAATTATTCACCAGAAATGGTGTAAAATACCGCAGTTCTGGCGCAACACCAATAATAAGTGCGTCCCAATGTATGTAAGACATCTACACCGATGGAACTATCATTCTGCTCCTCACCAGTCTACGTGTCTGGCGAGCCCCGCCATCTCTTGACCTCTCAATGACGCCATTTATGTCTTGGACACCGTAAGGGTGTAGCTGTCGTTGAGCTGAGTGATAGCGGCAGGAGGGGGCGCCGCACGGGCTGAGAGCTCTCATGTTGACAAATGGGACCCTCTAGGAGCCCGGAGCGCACAGCAAACACAAACCCCCATTTGTTTCCGTCTTTTCAGGTTGCGGAGTCACAAATATGAAATGTGGCTTTAATGATGACACGGTGTTACACATTATCTGGACTTGTGCGCCATGTGATAATGGAAGGGTCATTAAATCTAATCAAAGTCAGTTATTAATGCAGACGAGCGATGAACCCCGACGCTTCTGCCTCATCTAAATATAACGAAGCCTAATTATTAATAGTCTTAGTAGTTTGCATTAAACACTAAAGGATTCGCCGTCGTTAATGTTTGCTAAAATTAGATCCATTCAGAGAATATGCAAAATGACTCCCTGAGACTCTTCTATTTGCCTTCGCTCGCATCAATCAGCATCATCATAGATAACTTGTCACCTCCCATCAACTAAGTGATGGTGCTGTTAGTCGCGCTCTCCTATAGACTTGGAGTTTCCTGAAATGCAACATTTTGCACCAAAATTCTGGCACAAAATGTGTTGAAAATGAAGCCCACAAGTAGGTGGAATAAAGTTAGACTAACCCGTCTAATGGTGCGCCAGAACGATCAGCAAGCGTTTTAAGGGCTCCCACACACGTGCGATTGCGTTTTTTGTTAACGCGATTGTCAATGGGACTTTCTAATGTTAAAACGCGATGCACTGCACCAAAACGCAGCTGTGTGCGTTGCATTATTTTACAATAGAAAGTCCCATTGACAATCGCGTTAACAAAAAACGCAATCGCAAGTGTGTGGGAGCCCTAAGACTGTCTGGTCTACCTTTGCACATCTCTTAGCCGGTATGGCCTTGATCACGCAGGAATAGTTGGTCAGATTCACGTTGGGTATCTCTATGGCAGACCGCAGCGGGCGGGCAGCTTCTCTTGGGAGGTTTGCAGTCTTTCCTCTGTCTTATAACGGATGTAATGACGTTTAGCTGGAGACCTTTTATATAACAATTTTGTCTCTGACCTGTTTAGAAAGCCCCTCGGTCTTCATATTACAGAACTGATATATTTATGATGATACCATGTGACTGGTCATGTGACACTTATATTGTGCCAGGGGAACCGTATTTCATTAATTATGTGACTTCTGAAAGTAACTGTTAAGACCCGACCTTATTTAGGGGGTGAATACATATACAGCATAACGTCCATACAAACTGTGGGAACAACAACAACCTACACAAACACAACGTAAATAAGGGCCGGAGGGAATAGAAATGGAAAGAATCTGCACTCGAATGGACACCAACAGATTTAAACCAAACGTGCATCCAAACAACCACAAAAACAGGCGTCAAAATTCAACTAGACAGGTGGAAGTAGAAGGAGGTGTTGGTTTGTATTGTGGCTCACATCAAGGGTCCTCGTTGTCTCGTCAGTCCCTACTCTAACAAGGCAACCAAAACAACATAAAGGGAACCCTGCCTACAAGCAGGGCGATTATCCCAATATGGAAGACCACATGCTGGAACCTGGGGGTCTGGCTCATCCTAGATGGTAGGAGATGCTGCTTGACAGTTGGTCTGAGAATGCGGCTACTGCACGCGCCCCCCACTGAACTGCCTCTAGACAGGAAGCGCAAAAGCCCATCACAGCTAACAGCTAAAGTAAGAGTGCTTTGAAAGGCCAGGTAACCCAAGAATCCAAGTCCAAAAAGCAAAAAAATCTCCGTGCTCGCTCTCTCAGGGAGTGGAGGTCACTGCAGATATTCCATAATTCACATTTATTAGATCCAAGTCAAACAATGCAATACATTTCAGGCATGAGAACACAACGTAGAACTCACCAGGTGTCTACACACCTTTAGACACAGGAGAACCCAACATAGAACTCACCAGGTGTCTGCACACCTACAGATACATGAGAACACAACGTAGAACTCACCAGGTGTCTACACACCTTTAGACACAGGAGAACACAACATAGAACTCACCAGGTGTCTGCACACCTATAAACACTGGGGAACCCAACATAGAACTCACCAGGTGTCTGCACACCTATAAACACTGGGGAACCCAACATAGAACTCACCAGGTGTCTGCACACCTATAAACACTGGGGAACCCAACATAGAACTCACCAGGTGTCTGCACACCTTTAGACACAGGAGAAAACAACATAGAACTCACCAGGTGTCTGCACACCTACAGATACAGGAGAGCACAGCATAGAACTCACCAGGTGCCTGCACACCTACAGACACAGGAGAACACGACATAGAACTCCCCAGCTGTCTGCACACCTACAGATACATGAGAACACAAGATAGAACTCACCAGGTGTCTACACACCTTTAGACACAGGAGAACCCAACATAGAACTCACCAGGTGTCTGCACTACTTCGATGAAGTAGCAGCTAATTGTAGCGCTTCCCCTGCCGGGTTCTAAGTTCCGTCCTAATGTCTTAGAGGAGACTTTAATGGCGCTGCAGACGAAGCTAATGAAATTACGCGTTCCCTGTACGTTTTATTAGACATATTGTCATCTGCTTCGCACTCGATTATTCGCCGGGCCGACATTTCAAGTGGAATAATTTGAAATCAAGTCGTCCATGCAATTCCAATTTATTTCTCTAATGATTTCGGAGCCTTTTGTCTGACTGTCTATTTATTTAGTGCAGTGACGCCATTTTTGGAGCGAACATGCAGAAAGCGTAGAATGTGAGGATGAAAGTTTTGTTAAGGAGTTAAGGCGGACGTGTCAGGAATGCCTGCGACATTCACATAATCCGCACAGGACATCACTCGGGTTGAGCTACATGCTCTCCTATACTCCAGAGCTGAAATCTCCCGACACGTTAAATGCAGCATAAGGTGTGTTTTGGTGATTTGCATTATGGGAAGTGTCATCTTATATTCCTGTGTAATGATGACTCTGTCTGACACAAGATGATAGAATCAGACTTCACCTATAGCTGTCACCCTCCGAGGCACTCAGAGACCCCCGGGACGTACAGGGGGCTGAATTATGTTACAATCAGACTGATGAATGAGAAATAGCATGAAGTGCGCATCAATACAAGGAAGTAGCACAGATGGAAGAATAGCAACTCACAGGATACATGATAGCAATAGAATGGTGATGGTAATCTGAAAAAGAAGCTGATGGATGATGGTGGTCAGATAATAGTGGAGCAGGGAGATGGTGGTGATGGTAGTCGGATAATAATGGAGCAGGGAGATGATGGTGATGGTAGTCAGATAATAATGGAGCAGATAGATGATAGTGATGTAGTTATATGATGGAGCAAATGGATGATTATGATCATAGTCAGATAATGGAGCAGATGGATGATAGTGATGGTAGGCAGATAATGGGGCAGCTGGAACATAATGGTGGTAGTCAGATGATGGAGCAGATGGATGATGTGATGTTAGTTAGATAATGGAGTAGATGGATAATGGTTGTCAGATAATGGAGTGGTTGGATGATAATGATGGTAGTCAGATAATGGAGCAGACGCTTTATGATGATGGTAGAAATCCACTAAAACAAACTATACTGACAAGAGGCAAAGCTAGGCCAGAGACACTGCTAGAAGCATACAAGGTATCACATCACTAGAAACCAGACACTAGAAGCAAACAAGGAATACTGCAGTTAAACTAACATGGTGTATGCTATGACCAGCAACACACTGCAGAAGCCAACAATACTTATAGACAGACTGATCAAGCAGGAACTGCTCTCCAATGAGGCTGAGCCGCAGCAGTGTGGTCAACTGACCCATTCTAAAGGATCTACTGTGGGACTGTTACATAGAAACTGCCTCAACAACCTACTAGGAGACTGTAGAGGATGAAACAGCAATAACATCGCTGCCAATCATGACAACCACCACTGTACAAATCATCTGTGGTAGAAAGAGGCATCAGATGAGGGGGTGA